>NW_027480423.1:22500000-23125000 GCF_051401765.1 Calliopsis andreniformis
TGCTTCTGGCGTTGACTTCTTAGGCCGTAACTATTCCATCTGGTGGAACAACGCACTAGGGTAAAGCGTAGGTTGCCCGGAAAGTAGAAATGACCATAACTTTCACACAGGTAGCAATTATTCGTTTTATACGATGGAAAAACTGTTCCATTTATTTTGTATTTTATGCTTCGGGCGTTGACTTCTAAGACCCTAACTATTCGATCTGGTGGAGCAACGCCCTAGAGTGAAGCCTAGGTTGCGCGGAACGTAGAAATGACCATAACTTTCACACTGGTAGCAATTATACGTTTTATACGATGGAAAAACTGTTTTATTTATTTTGTATTTTATGCTTCGGGCGTTGACATCTAAGGCCCTAACTGTTTGATCTCGTGGAACAACGGCCTAGGGTGAAGCCTAGGTTGCCCGAGACGTAGAAATGACCATAACTTTTACACTGGTAGCAATTATTCGTTTTATACAATGGAAAAACTGTTCTACTTATTTGTATTTAATGCTTCGGGCGTTGGCTTCTAAGGCCCTAACTATACGATCTGGTGGAGCAACGCCCTAGAGTGAAGCCTACGTTGCCTGGAACGTAGAAATGTCCATAACTTTCACACTGGTTGCTATCATTCGTTTTATTTGATGGAAAAACTGTTGTATTTATATTGTATTTTATGCTTCTGGCGTTCACATCTTAGGCCCTAACTGTTTGATCTGGTGGAACAACGGCCTAGGGTGAAGCCTAGGTTGCCCGAGACGTAGAAATGACCATAACTTTTACACAGGTAGCAATTATTCGTTTTATACAATGGAAAAACTGTTCTATTTATTTTGTATTTAATGCTACGGGCGTTGACTTCTAAGGCCCTAACTGTTTGATCTGGTGGAGCACCGCCCTAGAGTGATGCCTAGGCCGCTCGGAACGTAGAAATGACCATAACTTTCACACTGGTTTCTATTATTCGCTTTATACGATGGAAAAACTGTTATATATATATTGTATTTTATGCTTCTGGCGTTGACTTCTTAGGCCCGAACTATTCGATCTGGTGCAACAACGCCCTAGAGTGAAGCCTAGGTTGCCTGGAACGTAGAAATGACCATCACTTTCACACGGGTTGCAATTATTCCTGTTATAGGATGGAAAGACTGTTGTATTTTTATTGTATTTTATACATCAGGTGTTGACTTCTGTGGCCGTAGCTATTCGATGTGGTGGTAGAACGCCATGGAGTGAAGCCTAGGTTGCCCGGAAAGTAGAAATGACCATAAGTTTCATACTGGTTGCAATTATTCGTTTTATACGATGGAAAAACTGTTGTATTTATTTGCATTTTATGCTTCTGGCGTTCACTTCTTAGGCCCTAACTATTCGATCTGGTGGAACAACGCCCTAGGGTGAAGCCTAGGTTGCCCGGAACGTGGAAAAGACCATAACTTTTACACTGGTAGCAATTATTCGTTTTATACAATGGAAAAACTGTTCTATTTATTTTGTATTTAATGCTTCGGGCGTTGACTTCTAAGGCCCTAACTGTTTGATCTGGTGGAGCAACGCCCTAGTGTGAAGCCCAGATTGCCCGGAACGTTGAAATGACCATAACTTTCACTCTGGTTGCTAATATTCGTTTTACACGATGGAAAAACTGTTATATTTATATTGCATTTTATTCTTATGGCGTTGAATTCTAAGTCCCTAGCTATTCGATCTGGTCGAACAACGCCCTAGAGTGAATCCTAGGTTACCCGGAACGTAGAAATGACCAGTACTTTCACACTGTTTGCAGTTATTCCTGTTACACGATGGAAAAACTGTTGCATCTTTATTGTATTTTATGCTTCTGGCGTTGACTTCTAAGGCCCTAACTATTCAATCTGTTGGACCGATGCCCTAGGGTGAAGCCTAGGTTGCGCGGAAAATATAAATGACCATAAGTTTCATACTGGTTGCAATTGTTCGTTTTATACGACGGAAAAACTGTTGTATTTATATTGTATTTTATGCTTCTGGCGTTCACTTCTTAGGCCCGAACTATTCGATCTGGTGGAACAACGGCCGAGGGTGAAGCCTAGGTTGCCCGGAACGTAGAAATGACCATAACTTTCACACTGGTTGCTATTATTCGTTTTATACGATGGAAAAACTGTTATATTTATTTTGTATTTTATGCTTCGGGCGTTCACTTCTTAGGCCCTAACTGTTCGATCTGGTGGAACAACGGACTAGGGTGAAGCCTAGGTTGCCCGAGACGTAGAAATGACCATAACTTTTACACTGGCAGCAATTATTCGTTTTATACAATGGAAAAACTGTTCTATTTATTTTGAATTTAATGCTTCGGGCGTTGACTTCTAAGGCCCTAACTGTTTGATCTGGTGGAGCACCGCCCTAGAGTGAAGCCTAGGCCGCTCGGAACGTAGTAATGACGTTAACTTTCATAGTGGTTGCAATTATTCGTTTTATACGATGGAAAAACTGTTGTATTTATATTGTATTTTATGCATCTGGCGTTGACTTCTAAGGCACTAACTATTCGATCTAGTGGATCAATGCCCTAGAGTGAAGCCTAGGTTGCCCGGTACGTAGAAATGACCGTCACTCTCAAACTGGTTGCAATTATTCCTGTTATATGATGGAAAAACTGTTGTATTTTTATTGCATTTTATGCTTCGGGCATTGACTTCTAAGGCCCTAACTATTCAATCTGTTGGAGCAATGCCCTAGGGTGAAGCCTAGGTTGCGCGGAAAATATAAATGACCATAAGTTTCATACTGGTTGCAATTATTCGTTTTATACGATGGAAAAACTGTTGTATTTATATTGTATTTTATGCTTCTGGCGTTCACTTCTTAGGCCCGAACTAGTCGATCTGGTGGAACAACGGCCGAGCGTGAAGCCTAGGTTGCCCGGAACGTAGAAATGACCATAACTTTTACACTGGTAGCAATTATTCGTTTTATACAATGGAAAAACTGTTCTACTTATTTGTATTTAATGCTTCGGGCGTTGGCTTCTAAGGCCCTAACTGTTTGATCTGGTGGAGCAACGCCCTAGAGTGAAGCCTAGGTTGCCCGGAACGTAGAAGTGACCATAACTTTCACACGGGTTGCTATTATTTGTTTTATACGATGGAAAAACTGTTATATTTATTTTGTATTTTATGCTTCGGGCGTTGACTTCTAAGGCCCTAACTGTTTGATGTGGTGGAGCAGCGCCCTAGAGTGAAGCCTAGGTTGCCCGGCACGTAGAAATGACCATAACTTTCACACTGGTTGCTATTATTCGTTATATACGATGGAAAAACTGTTATATTTATACTGTATTTTATGCTTCTCTCGTTGACTTCTGAGGCCGTAGCTATTCGATGTGGTGGAACAACGCCCTAGGGTGAATCCTAGGTTGCCCGGAAAGTAGAAATGACCATAACTTTCACACAGGTAGCAATTATTCGTTTTATACGATGGAAAAACTGTACCATTTATTTTGTATTTTATGCTTCGGGCGTTGACTTCTAAGACCCTAACTATTCGATCTGGTGGAGCAACGCCCTAGAGTGAAGCCTAGGTTGCGCGGAACGTAGAAATGACCATAACTTTCACACTGGTAGCAATTATACGTTTTATACGATGGACAAACTGTTTTATTTATTTTGTATTTTATGCTTCGGTCGTCGACATCTAAGGCCCTAACTATACGATCTGGTGGAGCAACGCCCTAGAGTGAAGCCTACGTTGCCCGGAACGTAGAAATGTCCATAACTTTCACACTGGTTGCTATCATTCGTTTTATTTGATGGAAAAACTGTTGTATTTATATTGTATTTTATGCTTCTGGCGTTCACATCTTAGGCCCTAACTGTTTGATCTGGTGGAACAACGGCCTAGGGTGAAGCCTAGGTTGCCCGAGACGTAGAAATGACCATAACTTTTACACAGGTAGCAATTATTCGTTTTATACAATGGAAAAACTGTTCTATTTATTTTGTATTTAATGCTACGGGCGTTGACTTCTAAGGCCCTAACTGTTTGATCTGGTGGAGCACCGCCCTAGAGTGATGCCTAGGCCGCTCGGAACGTAGA
Organism: Calliopsis andreniformis; assembly: GCF_051401765.1. Taxonomy (NCBI): domain Eukaryota; kingdom Metazoa; phylum Arthropoda; class Insecta; order Hymenoptera; family Andrenidae; genus Calliopsis; species Calliopsis andreniformis. Next base: position 22,504,070 of record NW_027480423.1, read on the forward strand.
AATGACCATAACTTTCACACTGGTTTCTATTATTCGCTTTATACGATGGAAAAACTGTTATATATATATTGTATTTTATGCTTCTGGCGTTCACATCTTAGGCCCTAACTGTTTGATCTGGTGGAACAACGGCCTAGGGTGAAGCCGAGGTTGCCCGAGACGTAGAAATGACCATAACTTTTACACTGGTAGCATTTATTCGTTTTATACAATGGAAAAACCGTTCTATTTATTTTGTATTTTATGCTTCGGGCGTTGACATCTAAGGCCCTAACTATACGATCTGGTGGAGCAACGCCCTAGAGTGAAGCCTACGTTGCCCGGAACGTAGAAATGACCATAACTTTCAAACTGGTTGCTATCATTCGTTTTATGTGATGGAAAAGCTGTTGTATTTATACTGTATTTTATGCTTCTGGCGTTCACTTCTTAGGCCCTAACTGTTCGATCTGGTGGAACATCGGGCTAGGGTGAAGCCTAGGTTGCCCGAGACGTAGAAATGACCATAACTTTTACACTGGTAGCAATTATTCGTTTTATACAATGGAAAAACTGTTCTATTTATTTTGTATTTAATGCTTCGGGCGTTGACTTCTAAGGCCCTAACTGTTTGATCTGGTGGAGCAACGCCCTAGTGTGAAGCCCAGATTGCCCGGAACGTTGAAATGACCATAACTTTCACTCTGGTTGCTAATATTCGTTTTACACGATGGAAAAACTGTTATATTTATATTGCATTTTATTCTTATGGCGTTGAATTCTAAGTCCCTAGCTATTCGATCTGGTCGAACAACGCCCTAGAGTGAATCCTAGGTTACCCGGAACGTAGAAATGACCAGTACTTTCACACTGTTTGCAGTTATTCCTGTTACACGATGGAAAAACTGTTGCATCTTTATTGTATTTTATGCTTCTGGCGTTGACTTCTAAGGCCCTAACTATTCAATCCGTTGGACCGATGCCCTAGGGTGAAGCCTAGGTTGCGCGGAAAATATAAATGACCATAAGTTTCATACTGGTTGCAATTGTTCGTTTTATACGACGGAAAAACTGTTGTATTTATATTGTATTTTATGCTTCTGGCGTTCACTTCTTAGGCCCGAACTATTCGATCTGGTGGAACAACGGCCGAGGGTGAAGCCTAGGTTGCCCGGAACGTAGAAATGACCATAACTTTTACACTGGTAGCAATTATTCGTTTTATACAATGGAAAAACTGTTCTACTTATTTGTATTTAATGCTTCGGGCGTTAGCTTCTAAGGCCCTAACTGTTTGATCTGGTGGAGCAACGCCCTAGAGTGAAGCCTAGGTTGCCCGGAACGTAGAAGTGAACATAACTTTCACACTGGTTGCTATTATTCGTTTTATACGATGGAAAAACTGTTATATTTATTTTGTATTTTATGCTTCGGGCGTTCACTTCTTAGGCCCTAACTGTTCGATCTGGTGGAACAACGGACTAGGGTGAAGCCTAGGTTGCCCGAGACGTAGAAATGACCATAACTTTTACACTGGCAGCAATTATTCGTTTTATACAATGGAAAAACTGTTCTATTTATTTTGTATTTAATGCTTCGGGCGTTGACTTCTAAGGCCCTAACTGTTTGATCTGGTGGAGCACCGCCCTAGAGTGAAGCCTAGGCCGCTCGGAACGTAGTAATGACGTTAACTTTCATAGTGGTTGCAATTATTCGTTTTATACGATGGAAAAACTGTTGTATTTATATTGTATTTTATGCATCTGGCGTTGACTTCTAAGGCACTAACTATTCGATCTAGTGGATCAATGCCCTAGAGTGAAGCCTAGGTTGCCCGGTACGTAGAAATGACCGTCACTCTCAAACTGGTTGCAATTATTCCTGTTATATGATGGAAAAACTGTTGTATTTTTATTGCATTTTATGCTTCGGGCATTGACTTCTAAGGCCCTAACTATTCAATCTGTTGGAGCAATGCCCTAGGGTGAAGCCTAGGTTGCGCGGAAAATATAAATGACCATAAGTTTCATACTGGTTGCAATTATTCGTTTTATACGATGGAAAAACTGTTGTATTTATATTGTATTTTATGCTTCTGGCGTTCACTACTTAGGCCCGAACTAGTCGATCTGGTGGAACAACGGCCGAGCGTGAAGCCTAGGTTGCGCGGAAAATATAAATGACCATAAGTTTCATACTGGTTGCAATTATTCGTTTTATACGATGGAAAAACTGTTGTACTCATATTGTATCTTATGCTTCTGTCGTTGACTTCTGAGGCCGTAGCTATTCGGTGTGGTGGAACAACGCGCTACGGTGAATCCTAGGTTGCCCGGAACGTAGAAATGACCATAACTTTCACACTGGTTGCAATTATTCGCTTTATACGATGGATAAGCTGTTGTATTTATATCGTATTTTATGCTTCTGGCGTTGACTTCTTAGGCCGTAGCTATTCCATCTGGTGGAACAACGCCCTAGGGTAAAGCGTAGGTTGCCCGGAAAGTAGAAATGACCATAACTTTCACACTGGTAGCAATTATTCGTTTTATACGATGGAAAAACTGTTATATTTATATTGTATTTTATGCTTCTGGCGTTGACTTCTTAGGTCCTAACTATTCCATCTGGTGGAACAACACCCTAGAGTGAAGCCTAGGATGCCTGGAACGTAGAAATGACCATCACTTTCACACGGGTTGCAATTATTCCTGTTATAGGATGGAAAGACTCTTGTATTTTTATTGTATTTTATGCTTCACGCGTTGACTTCTGAGGCCGTAGCTATTCGATGTGGTGGATGAACGCCATAGAGTGAAGCCTAGGTTGCCCGGAACGTAGAAATGTCCATATCTTTCACACTGTTTGCAATTATTCATTTTATACGATGGTAATGCTGTTGTATATTTTTTGCATTTTATGCTTCGGGCATTGACTTCTAAGGACCTAACTATTCAATCTGTTGGAGCAACGCCCTTTGGTGAAGCCTAGGTTGCCCGGAACGTTGAAATGACCATAACTTTCACACTGGTTGAATTATTCGTTTTATACGATGGAAAAGCTGTTGTATTTATATCGTATTTTATGCTTCTGGCGTTGACTTCTTAGGCCCTAACTATTCCATCTGGTGGAACAACGCCCTAGGGTGAAGCGTAGGTTGCCCGGAAAGTAGAAATGACCATAACTTTCACACTGGTAGCAATTATTCGTTTTATACGATGGAAAAACTGTTCTGTTTATTTTGTATTTTATGCTTCGGGCGTTGACTTCTAAGGCCCTAACTATTCGATCAGGAGGAGCAACGCCCTAGAGTGAAGCCTAGGTTGCCCGGTACGTAGAAATGACCATCACTTTCAAACTGGTTGCAATTATTCGTCTTATACGATGGAAAAGCTGTTGCATTTATATCGTATTTTATGCTTCTGGCGTTGACTTCTTAGGCCCTAACTATTCCATCTGGTGGAACAACGCCATAGGGTGAAGCCTAGGTTGCCCGGAAAGTAGAAATAACCTTAACTTTCACACTGGTAGCAATTATTCGTTTTATACGATGGAAAAACTGTTCTATTTATTTTATATTTTATGCTTCGGGCGTTGACTTCTAAGACCCTAACTATTCGATCTGGTGGAGCAACGCCCTAGAGTGAAGCCTAGGTTGCCCGGTACGTAGAAATGACCATCACTTTCATACTGGTTGCAATTATTCGTTTTATATGATGGAAAAACTGTTGTATTTATATTGTATTTTATGCTTCTGGCGTTCACTTCTTAGGCCCTAACTATTCGATCTGGTGGATGAACGCCCTAGGGTGAAGCCTAGGTTGTCCGGAACGTAGAAATGACCATAACTTTTACACTGGTAGCAATTATTCGTTTTATACAATGGAAAAACGGTTCTATTTATTTTGCATTTTATGCTTCGGGCGTTGACTTCTAAGGCCCTAACTGATTGATCTGGAGGAGCAACGCCCTAGTGGGAATCCCAGATTGCCCGGAACGTTGAAATGTCCAAAACTTTCACTCTGGTTGCTTAATATTCGTTTTATACGATGGAAAAACTGTTATATTTATATTGCATTTTATTCTTATGGCGTTGAATTCTAAGTCCCTAGCCATCCGATCTGGTGGAGCAACGCCCTAGAGTGAAACCTAGGTTACCCGGAACGTAGAAATGACCAGTACTTTCACACTGTTTGCAGTTATTCCTGTCATACGATAGAAAAACTGTTGCATCTTTATTGTATTTTATGCTTCTGGCGTTGACCTCTAAGGCCATAACTATTCGATCAGGTGGAGCAACGCCCTCGAGTGAAGACTAGGTTGCTCGAAATGTAGAAATGACCATAACTTTCACACTGGTTGCAATTATTCATTTTATACGATGGAAAAACTGTTGGACTTATATTGTATTTTATTCTTATGGCGTTGAATTCTAATTCCCTAGCTATTCGATCTGGTGGAGCAACGCCCTAGAGTGACACCTAGGTTACCCGGAACGTAGAAATGACCATTCATTTCACACTGGTAGGAATTATTCGTTTTATACGATGGAAAAACTGTTTTATTTATTTTGTATTTTATGCTTCGGGCGTTGACTTCTAAGGCCCTAACTTTTCGATCTGGTGGGACAACGGCCTAGAGTGAAGCCTAGGTTGCCTGAGACGTAGAAATGACCATAGCTTTTACACTGGTTGCTATTATTCGTTTTATACGATGGAAAAGCTGTTATATTTATATTGTATTTTATGCTTCTGGCGTTGACTTCTTAGGCCCTAACTATTCGATCTGATGGAACAACACCCTAGAGTGAAGCCTAGGTTGCCTGGAACGTAGAAATGACCATCACTTTCACACGGGTTGCAATTATTCCTGTTATAGGATGGAAAGACTGTTGTATTTTTATTGTATTTTATACTTCAGGCGTTGACTTCTGTGGCCGTAGCTATTCGATGTGGTGGTAGAACGCCATAGTGTGAAGCCTAGGTTGCCCGGAAAGTAGAAATGACCATAAGTTTCATACTGGTTGCAATTATTCGTTTTATAGGATGGAAAAACTGTTGTATTTATATTGTATTTTATGCTTCTGGCGTTCACTTCTTAGGCCCTAACTATTCGATCTGGTGGAACAACGCCCTAGGGTGAAGCCTAGGTTGCCCGGAACGTAGAAAAGACCATAACTTTTACACTGGTAGCATTTATTCGTTTTATACAATGGAAAAACCGTTCTATTTATTTTGTATTTTATGCTTCGGGCGTTGACTTCTAAGGCCCTAACTGTTTGATCTGGTGGAGCAACGCCCTAGTGTGAAGCCCAGATTGCCCGGAACGTTGAAGTGACCATAACTTTCACTCTGGTTGCTAATATTCGTTTTATACGATGGAAAAACTGTTATATTTATATTGCATTTTATTCTTATGGCGTTGAATTCTAAGTCCCTAGCTATTCGATCTGGTGGAGCAACGCCCTAGAGTGAATCCTAGGTTACCCTGAACGTAGAAATGACCAGTACTTTCACACTGTTTGCAGTTATTCCTGTTATACGATGGAAAAACTGTTGCATCTTTATTGTATTTTATGCTTCTGGCGTTGACTTCTAAGGCTCTAACTATTCAATCTGTTGGAGCAATGCCCTAGGGTGAAGCCTAGGTTGCGCGGAAAATATAAATGACCATAAGTTTCATACTGGTTGCAATTATTCGTTTTATACGATGGAAAAACTGTTGTATTTATATTGTATTTTATGCTTCTGGCGTTCACTTCTTAGGCCCGAACTATTCGATCTGGTGGAACAACGGCCGAGGGTGAAGCCTAGGTTGCCCGGAAAATAGAAATGACCATAACTTTCACACAGGTAGCAATTATTCGTTTTATACGATGGATAAACTGTTCCATTTATTTTGTATTTTATTCTTCGGGCGTTGACTTCTAAGACCCTAACTATTCGATCTGGTGGAGCAACGCCCTAGAGTGAAGCCTAGGTTGCGCGGAACGTAGAATTGACCATAACTTTCACACTGGTAGCAATTATACGTTTTATACGATGGAAAAACTGTTTTATTTATTTTGTATTTTATGCTTCGGGCGTTGACATCTAAGGCCCTAACTATACGATCTGGTGGAGCAACGCCCTAGAGTGAAGCCTACGTTGCCCGGAACGTAGAAATGTCCATAACTTTCACACTGGTTGCTATCATTCGTTTTATTTGATGGAAAAACTGTTGTATTTATATTGTATTTTATGCTTCTGGCGTTCACATCTTAGGCCCTAACTGTTTGATCTGGTGGAACAACGGCCTAGGGTGAAGCCTAGGATGCCCGAGACGTAGAAATGACCATAACTTTTACACTGGTAGCAATTATTCGTTTTATACAATGGAAAAACTGTTCTATTTATTTTGTATTTAATGCTACGGGCGTTGACTTCTAAGGCCCTAACTGTTTGATCTGGTGGAGCACCGCCCTAGAGTGATGCCTAGGCTGCTCGAAACGTAGAAATGACCATAACTTTCATAGTGGTTGCAATTATTCGTTTTATACGATGGAAAAACTGTTGTATTTATATTGTATTTTATGCATCTGGCGTTGACTTCTAAGGCACTAACTATTCGATCTAGTGGATCAATGCCCTAGAGTGAAGCCTAGGTTGCCCGGTACGTAGAAATGACCATCACTCTCAAACTGGTTGCAATTATTCCTGTTATATGATGGAAAAACTGTTGTATTTTTATTGCATTTTTTGCTTCGGGCATTGACTTCTAAGGCCCTAACTATTCAATCTGTTGGAGCAATGCCCTAGGGTGAAGCCTAGGTTGCCCGGAAAATATAAATGACCATAAGTTTCATACTGGTTGCAATTATTCGTTTTATACGATGGAAAAACTGTTGTATTTATATTGTATTTTATGCTTCTGGCGTTCACTTCTTAGGCCCGAACTATTCAATCTGGTGGAACAACGGCCGAGGGTGAAGCCTAGGTTGCCCGGAACGTAGAAATGACCATAACTTTTACACTGGTAGCAATTATTCGTTTTATACAATGGAAAAACTGTTCTACTTATTTGTATTTAATGCTTCGGGCGTTGACTGCTAAGGCCCTAACTATTCGATCTGGTGGGACAACGGCCTAGGGTGAAGCCTAGGTTGCCCGAGACGTAGAAATGACCATAACTTTTACAATGGTTGCTATTATTCGTTTTATACGATGGAAAAGCTGTTATATTTATATTGTATTTTATGCTTCTGGCGTTGACTTCTTAGGCCCTAACTATTCGATCTGGTGGAACAACACCCTAGAGTGAAGCCTAGGTTGCCTGGAACGTAGAAATGACCATCACTTTCACACGGGTTGCAATTATTCCTGTTATAGGATGGAAAGACTGTTGTATTTTTATTGGATTTTATGCTTCACGCGTTGACTTCTGAGGCCGTAGCTATTCGATGTGGTGGATGAACGCCATAGAGTGAAGCCTAGGTTGCCCGGAACGTAGAAATGTCCATATGTTTCACACTGTTTGCAATTATTCATTTTATACGATGGCAATGCTGTTGTATATTTATTGCATTTTATGCTTCGGGCATTGACTTCTAAGGACCTAACTATTCAATCTGTTGGAGCAACGCCATTGGGTGAAGCCTAGGTTGCCCGGAACGTAGAAATGACCATAACTTTCACACTGGTTGCAATTATCCGTTTTATACGATGGAAAAGCTGTTGTATTTATATCGTATTTTATGCTTCTGGCGTTGACTTCTTAGGCCCTAACTATTCCATCTGGTGGAACAACGCCCTAGGGTGAAGCGTAGGTTGCCCGGAAAGTAGAAATGACCATAACTTTCACACTGGTAGCAATTATTCGTTTTATACGATGGAAAAACTGTTCTATTTATTTTGCATTTAATGCTTCGGGCGTTGACTTCTAAGGCCCTAACTATTCGATCAGGTGGAGCAACGCCCTAGAGTGAAGCCTAGGTTGCCCGGTACGACGAAATGACCATCACTTTCAAACTGGTTGCAATTATTCGTCTTATACGATGGAAAAGCTGTTGTATTTATATCGTATTTTATGCTTCTGGCGTTGACTTCTTAGGCCCTAACTATTCCATCTGGTGGAACAACGCCATAGGGTGAAGCCTAGGTTGCCCGGAAAGTAGAAATAACCATAACTTTCACACTGGTAGCAATTATTCGTTTTATACGATGGAAAAACAGTTTCAATTATTTTGTATTTTATGCTTCGGGCGTTGACTTCTAAGGCCCTAACTATTCGATCTGGTGGAGCAACGCCCTAGATTGAAGCCTAGGTTGCCCGGAACGTAGAAAAGACCATGACTTTTACACTGGTAGCATTTATTCGTTTTATACAGTGGAAAAACCGTTCTATTTATATTGTATTTTATGCTTCGGGCGTTGACTTCTAAGGCCCTAACTGTTTGATCTGGTGGAGAACGCCCTGGAGTGAAGCCTAGGTTGCCCGGAACATAGAAATGACCATAACTTTCACACTGGTTTCTATTATTCGTTTTATACGATGGAAAAACTGTTATATTTATATTGTATTTTATGCTTCTGGCGTTGACTTCTTAGGCCCGAACTATTCGATCTGGTGCAACAACGCCCTAGAGTGAAGCCTAGGTTGCCTGGAACGTAGAAATGACCATCACTTTCACACGGATTGCAACTATTCCTGTTATAGGATGGAAAGACTGTTGTATTTTTATTGTACTTTATACTTCAGGCGTTGAGTTCTGTGGCCGTAGCTATTCGATGTGGTAGTAGAACGCCATAGAGTGAAGCCTAGGTTGCCCGGAAAGTAGAAATGACCATAAGTTTCATACTGGTTGCAATTATTCTTTTTATACGATGGAAAACCTGTTGCATTTATATTGTATTTTATGCTTCTGGCGTTGACTTCTAAGGCCCTAGCTATTCGATCAGGTGGAGCAACGCCCTAGAGTGAAGACTAGGTTGCTCGAAATGTAGAAATGACCATCACTTTCACACTGGTTGCAATTATTCATTTTATACGATGGAAAAACTGTTTTATTTATTTTGTATTTTATGCTTCGGGCGTTGACTTCTTAGGCCCTAGCTATTTGATCTGGTGGAGCACCGCCCTAGCGTGAAGCCTAGGTTGCCCGGAACGTAGAAATGACCATTCATTTCACACTGGTAGCAATTATTCGTTTTATACGCTGGAAAAACTGTTTTATTTATTTTGTATTTTATGCTTCGGGCGTTGACTTCTAAGGCCCTAACTATTCGATCTGGCGGAGCAACGCCCTAGAGTGAAGCCTAGGTTGCGCGGAGCGTAGAAATGACGATAACTTTCACACTGGTAGCAATTATTCGTTTTATATGATGGAAAAACTGTTTTATTTATTTCGTATTTTATGCTTCGGGCGTTGACTTCTAAGGCCCTAACTATTCGATCTGGTGGAGCAACGCCCTAGAGTGAAGCCTAGGTTGCCCGGCACGTAGAAATGACCATAACTTTCACACTGGTTGCTATCATTCGTTTTATATTATGGAAAAACTGTTGTATTTATATTGTATTTTATGCTTCTGGCGTTCACTTCTTAGGCCCTAACTATTCGATCTGGTGGAACAACGGCCTAGAGTGAAGCCTAGGTTGCCCGGAACGTAGAAATGACCATAACTTTCACACTGGTTGCTATCATTCGTTTTATATGATGGAAAAACTGATGTATTTATATTGTATTTTATGCTTCTGGCGTTCACTTCTTAGGCCGTAACTATTCTATCTGGTGGAGCAACGCCCAGGAGAAAAACCTAGGTTGCCCGGAACGTAGAAATGACCACTACTATCACACTGGTTGCAAATTATTTCTGCTATACGATGGAAATACTGTTGTATTTTTATTGCGTTTTATGCTTCGGGCATTGACTTCTAAGGCCCTAACTATTCAATCTGTTGGAGCAACGCCCTAGAGTGAAGCCTAGGTTGCTCGTAACGTAGAAATGACCACTTCTTTCACACTGTTTGCAATTACTCATTTAATATGATGGAAAAGCTGTTGTATTTATATCGTATTTTATGCTTCTGGCGTTGACTTCTTAGGCCCTAACTATTCCATCTGGTGGAACAACGCCCTAGGGTGAAGCCTAGGTTGCCCGGAACGTAGAAATGACCATAACTTTCACACTGGTTGCAATTATTCGTTTTATACGATGGGAAAGCTGTTGTATTTATATCGTATTTTATGCTTCTGGCGTTGACTTCTAAGGCCCTCAACTATTCGATCTGGCGGAGCAACGCCCTAGAGTGAAGCCTAGGTTGCCCGGAACATACAAATGACCATTACTTTCACACTGTTTGCAATTATTCATTTTATACGATGGAAATGCAGTTATATTTATATTGCATTTTATTCTTCTGGCGTTGACTTTTAAGGCCGTAGCTATTAGATGTGGTGGAGCAACGCTCTAGAGTGTCGCATAGGTTGCCCGGAACGTAGAAATGACCATTACTTTCACAATGTATGCGAATATTCATTTTATACGATGGAAAAACTGTTGTACTTATATTGAATTTTATTCTTCTGGCGTTGAATTCTAAGTCCCTAGCTTTTCGATCTTGTGGAGCAACGCCCTAGAGTGAAACCTAGGTTACCCGGAACGTAGAAATGACCAGTACTTTCACACTGGTTGCAGTTATTCCTGTTATACGATGGAAAAACTGTTGCACCTTTATTGTATTTTATGCTTCGGGCGTTGACTTCTAAGGCCCTAACTATTCGATCAGGTGGAGCAACGCCCTAGAGTGAAGCCTAGGTTGCCCGGTACGACGAAATGACCATCACTTTCAAACTGGTTGCAATTATTCGTCTTATACGATGGAAAAGCTGTTGTATTTATATCGTATTTTATGCTTCTGGCGTTGACTTCTTAGGCCCTAACTATTCCATCTGGTGGAACAACGCCATAGGGTGAAGCCTAGGTTGCCCGGAAAGTAGAAATAACCATAACTTTCACACTGGTAGCAATTATTCGTTTTATACGATGGAAAAACTGTTCTTTTTATTCTATATTTTATGCTTCTGGCGTTGACTTCTATGGCCCTAGCTATTCGATTTGGTGGAGCAACGCCCTAGAGTGGAGCCTAGGTTGCCCGGTACGTAGAAATGACCATTACTTTCACACTGTTTGCAAATATACATTATATACGATGGAAAGTCTTTTGTATTTATGTTGCATTTTATGCTCCTGGCGTTGACTTCTTAGGCCCTAACTATTCGATCTGGTGGAGCAACGCCCTAGATTGAAGCCTAGGTTGCCCGGAACGTAGAAAAGACCATAACTTTTACACTGGTAGCATTTATTCGTTTTATACAGTGGAAAAACCGTTCTATTTATTTTGTATTTTATGCTTCGGGCGTTGACTTCTAAGGCCCTAACTGTTTGATCTGGTGGAGAACGCCCTGGAGTGAAGCCTAGGTTGCCCGGAACGTAGAAATGACCATAACTTTCACACTGGTTTCTATTATTCGTTTTATACGATGGAAAAACTGTTATATTTATATTGTATTTTATGCTTCTGGCGTTGACTTCTTAGGCCCGAACTATTCGATCTGGTGCAACAACGCCCTAGAGTGAAGCCTATGTTGCCTGGAACGTAGAAATGACCATCACTTTCACACGGGTTGCAACTATTCCTGTTATAGGATTGAAAGACTGTTGTATTTTTATTGTATTTCACACTTCAGGCGTTGACTTCTGTGGCCGTAGCTATTCGATGTGGTGGTAGAACGCCATAGAGTGAAGCCTAGGTTGCCCGGAAAGTAGAAATGACCATAAGTTTCATACTGGTTGCAATTATTCTTTTTATACGATGGAAAACCTGTTGCATTTATATTGTATTTTATGCTTCAGGCGTTCACTTCTTAGGCCCTAACTATTCGATCTGGTGGAAGAACGCCCTAGGTTGAAGCCTAGGTTGTCCGGAACGTAGAAATGACCATAACTTTTACACTGGTAGCAATTATTCGTTTTATACAATGGAAAAACTGTTCTATTTATTTTGCATTTTATGCTTCGGGCGTTTACTTCTAAGGCCCTAACTGATTGATCTGGAGGAGCAACGCCCTACTGTGAAGCCCAGATTGCCCGGAACGTTGAAATGACCATAACTTTCACTCTGGTTGCTAATATTCGTTTTATACGATGGAAAAACTGTTATATTTATATTGCATTTTATTCTTATGGCGTTGAATTCTAATTCCCTAGCTATTCGATCTGGTGGAGCAACGCCCTAGAGCGAAACCTAGGTTACCCGGAACGTAGAAATGACCAGTACTTTAACACTGTTTGCAGTTATTCCTGTTATACGATGGAAAAACTGTTGGACCTTTATTGTATTTTATGCTTCTGGCGTTGACTTCTAAGCCCCTAACTATTCGATCAGGTGGAGCAACGCCCTAGAGTGAAGACTAGGTTGCTCGAAATGTAGAAATGACCATCACTTTCACACTGGTTGCAATTATTCATTTTATACGATGGAAAAACTGTTTTATTTATTTTGTATTTTATGCTTCGGGCGTTGACTTCTTAGGCCCTAACTATTTGATCTGGTGGAGCACCGCCCTAGCGTGAAGCCTAGGTTGCCCGGAACGTAGAAATGACCATTCATTTCACACTGGTAGCAATTATTCGTTTTATACGATGGAAAAACTGTTTTATTTATTTTGTATTTTATGCTTCGGGCGTTGACTTCTAAGGCCCTAACTATTCGATCTGGCGGAGCAACGCCCTAGAGTGAAGCCTAGGTTGCGCGGAGCGTAGAAATGACGATAACTTTCACACTGGTAGCAATTATTCGTTTTATATGATGGAAAAACTGTTTTATTTATTTTGTATTTTATGCTTCGGGCGTTGACTTCTAAGGCCCTAACTATTCGATCTGGTGGAGCAACGCCCTAGAGTGAAGCCTAGGTTGCCCGGCACGTAGAAATGACCATAACTTTCACACTGGTTGCTATCATTCGTTTTATATTATGGAAAAACTGTTGTATTTATATTGTATTTTATGCTTCTGGCGTTCACTTCTTAGGCCCTAACTATTCGATCTGGTGGAACAACGGCCTAGAGTGAAGCCTAGGTTGCCCGGAACGTAGAAATGACCATAACTTTCACACTGGTTGCTATCATTCGTTTTATATGATGGAAAAACTGATGTATTTATATTGTATTTTATGCTTCTGGCGTTCACTTCTTAGGCCGTAACTATTCTATCTGGTGGAGCAACGCCCAGGAGAAAAGCCTAGGTTGCCCGGAAGGTAGAAATGACCACTACTATCACACTGGTTGCAAATTATTTCTGCTATACGATGGAAAAACTGTTGTATTTTTATTGCGTTTTATGCTTCGGGCATTGACTTCTAAGGCCCTACCTATTCAATCTGTTGGAGCAACGCCCTAGAGTGAAGCCTAGGTTGCTCGGAACGTAGAAATGACCACTTCTTTCACACTGTTTGCAATTACTCATTTAATATGATGGAAAAGCTGTTGTATTTATATCGTATTTTATGCTTCTGGCGTTGACTTCTTAGGCCCTAACTATTCCATCTGGTGGAACAACGCCCTAGGGTGAAGCCTAGGTTGCCCGGAACGTAGAAATGACCATAACTTTCACACTGGTTGCAATTATTCGTTTTATACGATGGGAAAGCTGTTGTATTTATATCGTATTTTATGCTTCTGGCGTTGACTTCCAAGGCCCTCAACTATTCGATCTGGTGGATCAACGCCCTAGAGTGAAGCCTAGGTTGCCCGGAACGTACAAATGACCATTACTTTCACACTGTTTGCAATTATTCATTTTATACGATGGAAATGCAGTTATATTTATATTGCATTTTATTCTTCTGGCGTTGACTTTTAAGGCCGTAGCTATTAGATGTGGTGGAGCAACGCTCTAGAGTGTCGCATAGGTTGCCCGGAACGTAGAAATGACCATTACTTTCACAATGTATGCGAATATTCATTTTATACGATGGAAAAACTGTTGTACTTATATTGAATTTTATTCTTCTGGCGTTGAATTCTAAGTCCCTAGCTTTTCGATCTCGTGGAGCAACGCCCTAGAGTGAAACCTAGGTTACCCGGGACGTAGAAATGACCAGTACTTTCACACTGTTTGCAGTGACTCCTGTTATACGATGGAAAAACTGTTGCATCTTTATTGAATTTTATGCTTCTGGCGTTGACTTCTAAGGCCCTAACTATTCTATCTGGTGTATGAACGCCCTACAGTGAAGCCTAGGTTGCTCGGAATGTAAAAATGACCATAAGATTCACACTGGTTGAAATTATTCGTTTTATACGATGGAAAAACTGTTATATTTGAATTGTATTTTATGCTTCTGGCGTTGATTTCTTAGGCACTAACTATTCAATCTGGTGGAACAACATCCTAGAGTGTGGCCTAGGTTGCCCGGAACGTAGAAATGACCATCACTTCCAAACAGGTAGCAATCATTCGTTTTATATGATGGAAAAACTGTTGCATTTATATTGTATTTTATGCTGCTGGCGTTCAGTTCTTAGGCCCTAACTGTTCGATCTGGTGGCACAACGCCCTGGGGTGAAGCCTAGGTTGCCCGGAAAGTAGAAATGACCATAACTTTCACACTGGATGCTATTATTCGTTCTATACGATGGAAAAACTGTTATATTTATATTGTATCTTATGCTTCTGGCGTTGACTTCTTAGGCCCTAACAATTCGATCTGGTGGAACAACGCCCTAGAGTGAAGCCTAGGTTGCCTGGAACGTACAAATGACCATCACTTTCACACGGGTTGCAATTATTCCTGTTATAGGATGGAAAGACAGTTGTATATTTATTGTATTTCATGCTTCAGGCGTTGACTTCTGAGGCCGTAGCTATTCGATGTGGTGGAAGAACGCCATAGAGTGAAGCCTAGGTTGCCGGGAACGTAGAAATGACCATAACTTTCATACTGGTTGCAATTATTCGTTTTATATGATGGAAGAACTGTTGTATTTATATTGTATTTTATGCTACTGGCGTTCACTTCTTAGGCCCTAACTATTCGATCTGGTGGAACAACGCCCTGGGGTGAAGCCTAGGTTGCCCGGAACGTACAAATGACCATAACTTTCACACTGGTTGCTATTATTCGTTTTATACGATGGAAAAACTGTTACATTTATATTGTATTTTATGCTTCTGGCGTTGCCATCTTAGGCCCTAACTGTTCGACCTGGTGGACCAACGCCCTGGAGTGAAGCCTAGGTTACCGGGAACGTAGAAATGACCAGTACTTTCACACTGTTTGCAATTATTCATTTTATACGATGGAAAAGCTGTTGTGTTGATATTGTATTTTATGCTTCTGGCGTTGACTTCTAAGGCCGTAGCTATTAGCTGTGGTGGAGCAACGCCCTACAGTGACGCCTTGGTTGCCCGGAACGTAGAAATGACCATTAATTTCACAATATTTGCAATTATCCATTTTATACAATGGAAAAACGATTGTACTTATATTGTGTTTTATTCTTCTGGCGTTGAATTCCAAGTCCCTAGCTATTCGATCTGGTGGACCAACGCCCTAGAGTGAAACCTAGGTTGTTCGGAATGTAGAAATGACTTTAACTTTCACACTGGTCCCAATTTTTCGTTTTATACCATGGAAAAGCTGTTGTATTTTGTATCGTATTTTATGTTTCGGGCGTTTACTTCTAAGGCCCTCACTATTCGATCTGGTGAAGCAACGCCCTAGAGTGAAGCCGAGGTTGCCCGGAACGTAAAAATGACCATCACTTTCAAACTGGTTGCAATTATTCCGGTTATACGATGGAAAAACTGTTGTATTTTTATTGCATTTTATGCTTCGCGCATTGACTTCTTAGGCCCTAACTGTTCGATCTGGTGTAACAACGCCCTAGAGTGAAGCCTAGGTTACCCGGAACGTAGAAATGACCAGTACTTTCACACTGTTTGCAATTATTCATTTTATACGATGGAAAAGCTGTTGTATTGATATTATATTTTATGCTTCTGGCGTTGACTTCTAAGGCCGTAGCTATTAGCTGTGGTGGAGCAACGCCCTACAGTGACGCGTAGGTTGCCCGGAACGTAGAAATGACCATTAATATCACAATGTCTGCAATTATTCATTTTATACAATGGAAAAACGGTTGTACTTATGTTGTATTTTATACTTCTGGCGTTGAATTCCAAGTCCCTAACTATTCGATCTGGTGGTGCAACGCCCTAGAGTGAGGCCTAGGTTGCCCGGAACGTAGAAATAACCATAATTTTCACACTGGTTTCTATTATTCGTTTTATACAATGGAAAAACTGTTCTATTTATTTTGTAGCTTATGCTTCGGGCATTGACTTCTAAGGCCCTAACTATTCGATCTGGTTTAGCAACACCCTAGGGTGAAGCCAAGCTGGCTCGGAACGTAGGACATACCATTGCCTTCACACTGGTTGCAATTATTCATGTTATACGATGGATAAACTGTTGCATCTTTATTGTATTTTATGCTTGTGGTGTTGACATCTAAGGCTCTATCTATTCGATCTAGTGGAACAACGCCACAGAGTGAGGACTAGGTTGCCCGGAACGTAGAAATGACCATAACTTTCACACTGGTTGCAATTATTCGTTTTATACGACGGAAAAGCCGTGGTATTTATATCGTATTTTATGCTTCTGGCGTTGACTTCTTAGGCCCTAACTATTCGATCTGGTGGAGCAACGCCCTAGAGTGATACCTAGTTTGCCCGGAACGTAGAACTGACCATTACTTTCACACTGGTTGCAATTATTCCTGTTATACGATGGAAAAACTGTTGCATCTTTATTCTATTTTATGCTTCTGGCGTTTACTTCTAAGTCCATAACTATTCGATCTGGTGGAGCAACGCACTAGAGTGAAGCCTAGGTTGCTCGGAATGTAGAAATGTCCATGACTTTCACACTGGTTGCAATTATACGTTTTATACGATGGAAAAGCTGTTGTATTTTTATTGCATTTTATGCTTCGGGCGTTGACTTCTAAGGCCCTAACTATTCAACCCGCTGGGCCAACGCCCTAGCGAGAAGCCTTGGTTGCCCGGAAAGTAGAAATGACCATAACTTTCGTACTGGTCGCTATTATTCGTTTTATAGGTTGGAAAAACTGTTCTACTTATTTTGTATTTTATGCTTCGGGCGTTGACTTCCATGGCCCTACCTATTTGATCAGGTGGAGCAACGCCCTACAGGGAAGCCTAGTTTGCCCGGAACGTAGATATGACCTTAACCTTCACACAGGTTGCAGTTATTCGTTTTATACGATGTAAAGGCTGTTGTATTTATTTTGTAGTTTATGCTTCTGGCGTTGACTTCTAAGGCTCTAACTCTTCGATCTGGTGGAGCAACGCCTCAGAGTGAAGTCTGGGATGCCCGAAACGTCGAAGTGATCATTACTATCGCACTGGTTGCAATTAGTCATGCTATACGATGGAAAAAATGTTGCATCTTTATTGTATTTTATGCTTCTGGCGTTGACTTCTAAGTCCCTAACTATTCGATCTGGTGGAGCAACGCACTAGAGTGAAGCCTAGGTTGCTCGGAATGTAGAAATGTCCATAACTTTCACACTGGTTGCAATTATACGTTTTATACGATAGAAAAGCTGTTCTATTTATTTTGTATTTTATGCTTCGGGCGTTGACTTCTAAGGCCCTAACTATTCAATCTGTTGCAGCAACGCACTAGGATGGTTCCTAGGTTGCCCGGAAAGTAGAAATGACTATAACTTTCATACTGGTTGCAATTATTCGTTTTCTACGATGGAAATGCTGTTGTATTTATATTGTATTTTATGCTTCCCGTGTTGACTTCTTAGACCCTAACTCTTCGATCTGGTGGAGTAACGCCTCAGAGTTAAGTCTAGGATGCCCGAAACGTCGAAATGATCGTTGCTTTGGCACTGGTTGCAATTAGTCATTCTATACAATGGAAAAACTGTTGTATTTATACTGTATTTTACGCTTCTGGCGTTGACTTCTAAGGCCGTACCTATTCGATGTGGTGGAGCAACGCCCTAGAGTGAAGCCTAGGTTGCCCGGAACGTAGAAATGCCCATTACTTTCACATTGGTTGCAATTATTAGTTTTATACGATGGAAAAACTGTTCTATTTATTTTGTGTTTTATGCTTCGGGCGTTGACTTCTGAGGCCCTAACTATTCAATCTGTTGCAGCAACGCCCTATGGTGAAGCCTAGGTTGCCCGGAAAGTAGAAATGACCATACCTTTCATACTGGTTGCAATTATTTGTTTTATACGATGGAAAAGCTGTTATATTTATATTGTATTTTATGCTTCGGGCGTTGACTTCTAAGGCCCTAACTATTCAATCTGTTGGAGCAACGCCCTAGGGTGAAGTCTAGGTTGCCCGGAAAGTAGAAATAACCGCAACTTTCATACTTGTTGCAATTATTCGTTTTATACGATGGAAAAACTGTTATATTTATATTGTATTTTATGCTTCGGGCGTTGACTTCTTTGGCCCTACCTATTCGATCTGGTGGAGCAACACCCTACAGTCAAGCCTAGGTTGCCCGGAACGTAGAAATGACCATGACATTCACACCCGTTGCAATTATTCATGCTATACGATGGAAAAACTGTTACATTTTTATTGTATTTTATGCTTCTAGCGTTGACTTCTAAGGCGGTAGCTATTAGATGTGGTGGAGTAACGCCCTAGAGTGTCGCCTAGGTTGCCCGGAACGTAGAAATGACCATGACATTCACACCCGTTGCAATTATTCATGCTATACGATGGAAAAACTGTTACATTTTTATTGTATTTTATGCTTCTAGCGTTGACTTCTAAGGCGGTAGCTATTAGATGTGGTGGAGTAACGCCCTAGAGTGTCGCCTAGGTTGCCTGGAACGTAGAAATGACCATTACTTTCACAATGTTTCCAATTATACATTTTATACGATGGAAAAACTGTTGTACTTATATCGTATTTTATTCTTATGGCGTTGAATTCTAAGTCCCTAGCTATGCGATCTGGTGGAGCAACGCCATAGAGTGAAACCAAGGTTGCCCGGAACGTAGAAATTACCATAACTTTCAAACTGGTAGAAATTATTCGTTTTATACGATGGAACATCTGTTCTATTTATTTTGTATTTCATGCTTCGGGCGTTGACTTCTAAGGCCCTAACTATTCAATCTGTTGGAACAACGCCATAGGGTGAAGCCTAGGTTGCCCGTCGAGTAGAAATGACCATACCTTTCATACTGGCTGCAATTATTCGTTTTATACGATGGAAAAACTGTTGTATTTATATTGTATTTTATGCTTCTGGCGCTGACTTCTAGGGCACTAACTATTCGTTCTTGTGGAGCAGCGCCCTAGGGTGAAGCCTAGGTTGCCCGGAACGTAGATATGACCATTACTTTTACACTGGTTTCAATTATTCGTTTTATACGATGGAAAAACTGTTGCATCTTTATTGTATTTTATGCCTCTGGCGTTGACTTCTAAGGCCCTAACTATTCGATCTGGTTGAGCAACGCCCCAGTGTGAAGCCTAGGTTGCCCGGCACGTAGAAATGACCACAACTTTCACACTGGTAGCAATTATTCGTTTTATACAATGGAAAAACTGTTCTATTTATTTTGTAGTTTATGCTTCGGGCGCTGACTTCTAAGGCCCTAACTATTCGATCTGGTGGTGCAACGCCCTAGAGTGAGGCCTAGGTTGCCCGGAACGTAGAAATGAAAATAACATTCACACCGGTTGCAATTATTCATGCTATACGATGGAAAAACTGTTGCATTTTTATTGTATTTTATACTTCTAGCGTTGACTTCCAAGGCCGTAGCTATACGATGTGGTGGAGCAACACCCATACAGTGAAGCCTAGGTTGTCCGGAACGTAGAAATGACCATTACATTCACACTGTTTGCTATTATTCATTTTATACGATGGAAAAGGTGTTGTATTTATATTGTATTTTATGCTTCTGACGTTGACTTCTAAGGCCGTAGCTATTAGATGTGGTGGAGTGACGCCCTAGAGTGACACCTAGGTAGCCTGGAACGTAGAAATGTCCATTACTTTCACAATGTTTCCAATTACTCATTTTATACGATGGAAAAACTGTTGTACTTATATTGTATTTTATTCTTATGGCGTTGAATTCTAAGTCCCTAGATATGCAATTTGGTGGAGCAACGCCCTAGAGTGAAACCCTGGTTGCCCGGAACGTAGAAATTACCATAACTTTCACACTGATAGCAATTATTCGTTTTATACGATCGAACAACTGTTGTATTTATATTGTATTTTATGCTTCTGGCGCTGACTTCTAGGGCACTAACTATTCGATCTGGTGGAGCAGCGCCCTAGGGTGAAGCCTAGGTTGCCCGGAACGTAGAAATGAACATAACTTTCACACCGGTAGCAATTATTCGTTTTATACGATGGAAAAACTGTTGTATTAATATTGCATTTTATGCTTCTGGCGTTGACTTCTTAGGCCCTAACTACTCGATCTGGTGGCGTAATGCCTCACAGTTAAGACTAGGATGCCCGAAACGCCGAAATGATCATCACTTTTACTCTGGTTGCAATTACTCGTGCTATACGATGGAAAAACTGTTGCATCTTTATTGTATTTTATGCTTCTGGCGTTTACTTCTAAGTCCATAACTATTCGATCTGGTGGAGCAACGCACTAGAGTGAAGCCTAGCTTGCTCGGAATGTAGAAATGTCCATAACTTTCACACTGGTTGCAATTATACGTTTTATACGATGGAAAAGCTGTTGTATTTTTATTGCATTTTATGCTTCGGGCGTTGACTTCTAAGGCCCTAACTATTCAACCCGTTGGGCCAACGCCCTAGGGTGAAGCCTAGGTTGCCCGGAACGTAGAAATGAACATAACTTTCACACCGGTAGCAATTATTCGTTTTATACGATGGAAAAACTGTTGTATTAATATTGCATTTTATGCTTCTGGCGTTGACTTCTTAGGCCCTAACTACTCGATCTGGTGGCGTAATGCCTCACAGTTAAGACTAGGATGCCCGAAACGCCGAAATGATCATCACTTTTACTCTGGTTGCAATTACTCGTGCTATACGATGGAAAAACTGTTGCATCTTTATTGTATTTTATGCTTCTGGCGTTGACTTCTAAGTCCCTAACTATTCGATCTGGTGGAGCAACGCACTAGAGTGAAGCCTAGGTTGCTCGGAATGTAGAAATGTCCATAACTTTCACACTGGTTGCAATTATACGTTTTATACGATAGAAAAGATGTTCTATTTATTTTGTATTTTATGCTTCGGGCGTTGACTTCTAAGGCCCTAACTATTCAGTCGGTTGCAGAAACGCCCTAGGATGCTTCCTAGGTTGCCCGGAAAGTAGAGATGACTATAACTTTCATACTGGTTGCAATTATTCGTTTTCTACGATGGAAATGCTGTTGTATTTATATTGTATTTTATGCTTCCCGTGTTGACTTCTTAGACCCTAACTCTTCGATCTGGTGGAGCAACGCCTCAGAGTTAAGTCTAGGATGCCCGAAACGTCGAAATGATCGTTGCTTTCGCACTGGTTGCAATTAGTCATGCTTTACAATGGAAAAACTGCTGTATTTATACTGTATTTTATGCTTCTGGCGTTGACTTCTAAGGCCGTAGCTATTCGATGTGGTGGAGCAACGCCCTAGAGTGAAACCTAGGTTACCCGGAACGAAGAAATGACCAGTACTTTCATACTGTTTGCAGTTATTCCTGTTATACGATGGAAAAACTTTTGCATCTGTATTGTATTTTATGCTTCCGGCGTTGACTTCTAAGGCCCTAGCTATTCGATTTCGTGGAGCAACGCCCTAGAGTGGGGCCTAGGTTGCCCGGTACGTAGAAATGTCCATTACTTTCACACTGTTTGCAAATATACATTATATACGATGGAAAATCTGTTGTATTTATGTTGCATTTTATGCTGCGGGCGTTGACTTCTAAGGCCCTAGCTATTCAACCCGTTGGGCCAACGCCCTAGCGAGAAGCCTAGGTTGCCCGGAAAGTAGAAATGACCATAACTTTCGTACTGGTCGCTATTATTCGTTTTATAGGTTGGAAAAACTGTTCTACTTATTTTGTATTTTATGCTTCGGGCGTTGACTTCCATGGCCCTACCTATTTGATCAGGTGGAGCAACGCCCTACAGTGAAGCCTAGTTTGCCCGGAACGTAGATATGACCTTAACCTTCACACAGGTTGCAGTTATTCGTTTTATACGATGTAAAGGCTGTTGTATTTATTTTGTAGTTTATGCTTCTGGCGTTGACTTCTAAGGCCCTAACTCTTCGATCTGGTGGAGCAACGCCTCAGAGTTAAGTCTGGGATGCCCGAAACGTCGAAGTGATCATTACTATCGCACTGGTTGCAATTAGTCATGCTATACAATGGAAAAACTGTTGCATCTTTACTGTATTTTATGCTTCTGGCGTTGACTTCTAAGTCCCTAACTATTCGATCTGGTGGAGCAACGCACTAGAGTGAAGCCTAGGTTGCTCGGAATGTAGAAATGTCCATAACTTTCACACTGGTTGCAATTATACGTTTTATACGATAGAAAAGCTGTTCTATTTATTTTGTATTTTATGCTTCGGGCGTTGACTTCTAAGGCCCTAACTATTCAATCGGTTGCAGCAACGCACTAGGATGGTTCCTAGGTTGCCCGGAAAGTAGAAATGACTATAACTTTCATACTGGTTGCAATTATTCGTTTTCTACGATGGAAATGCTGTTGTATTTATATTGTATTTTATGCTTCCCGTGTTGACTTCTCAGACCCTAACTCTTCGATCTGGTGGAGCAACGCCTCAGAGTTAAGTCTAGGATGCCCGAAACGTCGAAATGATCGTTGCTTTCGCACTGGTTGCAATTAGTCATGCTATACAATGGAAAAACTGTTGTATTTATACTGTATTTTACGCTTCTGGCGTTGACTTCTAAGGCCGTAGCTATTCGATGTGGTGGAGCAACGCCCTAGAGTGACACCTAGGTAGCCTGGAACGTAGAAATGTCCATTACTTTCACAATGTCTCCAATTACTCATTTTTATACGATGGAAAAACTGTTGTACTTATATTGTATTTTATTCTTATGGCGTTGAATTCTAAGTCCCTAGCTATGCGATTTGGTGGAGCAACGCCCTAGAGTGAAACCCTGGTTGCCCGGAACCTAGAAATTACCATAACTTTCACACTGATAGCAATTATTCGTTTTATACGATCGAACAACTGTTGTATTTATATTGTATTTTATGCTTCTGGCGCTGACTTCTAGGGCACTAACTATTCGATCTGGTGGAGCAGCGCCCTAGGGTGAAGCCTAGGTTGCCCGGAACGTAGAAATGAACATAACTTTCACACCGGTAGCAATTATTCGTTTTATACGATGGAAAAACTGTTGTATTAATATTGCATTTTATGCTTCTGGCGTTGACTTCTTAGGCCCTAACTACTCGATCTGGTGGCGTAATGCCTCACAGTTAAAACTAGGATGCCCGAAACGCCGAAATGATCATCACTTTTACTCTGGTTGCAATTACTCGTGCTATACGATGGAAAAACTGTTGCATCTTTATTGTATTTTATGCTTCTGGCGTTTACTTCTAAGTCCATAACTATTCGATCTGGTGGAGCAACGCACTAGAGTGAAGCCTAGGTTGCTCGGAATGTAGAAATGTCCATAACTTTCACACTGGTTGCAATTATACGTTTTATACGATGGAAAAGCTGTTGTATTTTTATAGCATTTTATGCTTCGGGCGTTGACTTCTAAGGCCCTAACTATTCAACCCGTTGGGCCAACGCCCTAGGGTGAAGCCTAGGTTGCCCGGAACGTAGAAATGAACATAACTTTCACACCGGTAGCAATTATTCGTTTTATACGATGGAAAAACTGTTGTATTAATATTGCATTTTATGCTTCTGGCGTTGACTTCTTAGGCCCTAACTACTCGATCTGGTGGCGCAATGCCTCACAGTTAACACTAGGATGCCCGAAACGCCGAAATGATCATCACTTTTACTCTGGTTGCAATTACTCGTGCTATACGATGGAAAAACTGTTGCATCTTTATTGTATTTTATGCTTCTGGCGTTGACTTCTAAGTCCCTAACTATTCGATCTGGTGGAGCAACGCACTAGAGTGAAGCCTAGGTTGCTCGGAATGTAGAAATGTCCATAACTTTCACACTGGTTGCAATTATACGTTTTATACGATAGAAAAGATGTTCTATTTATTTTGTATTTTATGCTTCGGGCGTTGACTTCTAAGGCCCTAACTATTGAGTCGGTTGCAGAAACGCCCTAGGATGCTTCCTAGGTTGCCCGGAAAGTAGAGATGACTATAACTTTCATACTGGTTGCAATTATTCGTTTTCTACGATGGAAATGCTGTTGTATTTATATTGTATTTTATGCTTCCCGTGTTGACTTCTTAGACCCTAACTCTTCGATCTGGTGGAGCAACGCCTCAGAGTTAAGTCTAGGATGCCCGAAACGTCGAAATGATCGTTGCTTTCGCACTGGTTGCAATTAGTCATGCTTTACAATGGAAAAACTGCTGTATTTATACTGTATTTTATGCTTCTGGCGTTGACTTCTAAGGCCGTAGCTATTCGATGTGGTGGAGCAACGCCCTAGAGTGAAACCTAGGTTACCCGGAACGAAGAAATGACCAGTACTTTCATACTGTTTGCAGTTATTCCTGTTATACGATGGAAAAACTTTTGCATCTTTATTGTATTTTATGCTTCTGGCGTTAACTTCTGACGCGCTAGCTATTCGATTTGGTGGAGCAACGCCCTAGAATGGGGCCTAGGTTGCCCGGTACGTAGAAATGTCCATTACTTTCACACTGTTTGCAAATATACATTATATACGATGGAAAATCTGTTGTATTTATGTTGCATTTTATGCTTCTGGCGTTGACTTCTTAGGCCCTAACTATTTGATCTGGTGGAGCAACGCCCTAAAGTGAAGCCTAGGTTGCCCGGAACGTAGAAATGGCCAGTACTTTCACACTGTTTGCTAATATTCGTTTTATATGATGGAAAAACTGTTATATTTATATTGTATTTTATACTTATGGCGTTGAATTCTGAGTCCCTAGCTATTTGATCTGGTGGAGCAACGCCCTAGAGTGAAACCTAGGATACCCAGAACGTAGAAATGACCAGTACTTTCACACTGTTTGCAGCTATTCCTGTTATACGATGGAAAAACTGTTGCATCTTTATTGTATTTTATGCTTCTGGCGTTGACTTCTAAGGCCGTAACTGATTGATCTGGAGGAGCAACGCCCTAGAGTGAAGCATAGATTGCCCGGAAAGTTGAAATGACCATAACTTTCACACTGGTTGCTAATATTCCTTTTATACGGTGGAAAATCTGTTATATTTATATTGTATTTTGTACTTATTGCGTTGAATTCTAAGTCCCTAACTATTTGATCTGGTGGAGCATCGCCCTAGAGTGAAACCCAGGTTACCCGGAACGTAGAAATGACCAGTACTTTCACACTGTTTGCAGTCATTCCAGTTATACGATGGAAAAACTGTTGCATCTTTATTGTATTTTATGCTTCTGGCGTTGACTTCTAAGTAACTAGCTATTCGATATGGTGGTGTAACGCCCTAGAGTGAAACCTAGGTTGTCCGGTACGTAGAAATGTCCATTACTTTCACACTGTTTGCAAATATACATTATATACGATGGAAAAACTGTTCTATTTATGTCGTATTTCATGCTTCGGACGCTGACTTCTAAGGCCCTAACTATTCAATCTGTTGGAACAACGCCCTAGGGTGAAGCCTAGGTTGCCCGGAAAGTAGAAATGACCATAACTTTCATACTGGTTGCAATTATTCGTTTTATACGATGGAAAAACTGTTGTATTTATATTGTATTTTATGCTTCTGGCGCTGACTTCTAGGGTACTAACAATTCGATCTGGTGGAGCAGCGCCCTAGGGTGAAGCCTAGGTTGGCCGGAACGTAGAGATGACCATAACTTTCAGACCGGTAGCAATTATTCGTTTTATACGATGGAAAAACTGTTGTATTAATATTGCTATTTATGCTTCTGGCGTTGACTTCTTAGGTCCTAACTACTCGATGTGGTGGAGTAATGCCTCACAGTTAAGTCTAGGATGCCCCAAACGCCGAAATGGTCATTACTTTCACACTGGTTGCAATTATTCATGCTATACGACGGAAAAACTGTTGCATTCTTGTTGTATTTTCTGTTTCTGGCTTCGACTTCTAAGGTCCTAGGTATTCGATCTGGTGGGGCAACGTCCAAGAGTGAAGCCTATGTTGCGTGGAACGTAGAAATGACCATAACCTTCACACTGGTTGCAATTACTCTTTTTATACAATGGAAAAACTGTTGTATCTATATTGTATTTTATGCTTCTGGCGTTGACTTCTAATGCCGTAGCTATTCGATGTGGTGGAGCAACGCCATAGATTGAAGCCTAGGTTGACCGGAACGTAGAAATGACCATATCATTCAAACTGGTTGCAGTTATTCCTGTTATACGATGCAACAGCTGTTGTATTCATATCGTATTTTATGTCTCTGGCGTTGACTTCTTAGGCCCTAACTATTCTATCTGGTGGAGCACTGCCATACAGTGAAACGTAGGTTGCCCAGAACGTAGAAATGACCATTACTTTCACACTGGTTGCAATTATTCCTCTTATACGATGGTAAAACTGTTGTATTTTTATTGTATTTTATGCTTCTGGCGTTGAATTCTAAGTCTACAGCTATTCGATCTGGTGGAGCAACGCCGTAGAGTGAAGCCTAGGTTGCCCGGAACGTAGAAATGACCATAACTTTCCCACTGGTTGCAATTACTCTTTTTATACAATGGAAAAACTGTTGTATCTATATTGTATTTTATGCTTCTGGCGTTGACTTCTAAGGCCGTAGCTATTCCATGTGGTGGAGAAACACCCTACAGTCAAGCCCAGGTTGCCCGGAACGTAGAAATGACCATAACTTTCATACTGGTTGCAATTATTCGTTTTATACGATGGAAAAACTGTTGTATTTATATTGTATTTTATGCTTCTGGCGCTGACTTCTAGGGTACTAACAATTCGATCTGGTGGAGCAGCGCCCTAGGGTGAAGCCTAGGTTGGCCGGAACGTAGAGATGACCATAACTTTCAGACCGGTAGCAATTATTCGTTTTATACGATGGAAAAACTGTTGTACTTATATTGTATTTTATTCTTATGGCGTTGAATTCTAAGTCCCTAGCTATGCGATTTGGTGGCGCAACGTCCTAGAGTGAAGCCTAGGATGCCCGGAACGTAGAAATGACCAGAACTTTCACACTGGTTGCTATTATTCGTTTTATACGATGGAAAAACGGTTATATTTATATTGTATTTTATGCTTCTGGCGTTGACTTCTTCGGCCCTAACTTTTTGATCTGGTGGAACAACGCCCTACAGTGAAGCCTAGGTCGCCCGGAACGTAGAAATGACCATCACTTTCACACTGGTAGCAATTATTCGTTTAATACAATGGAAAAACTGTTCTATCTATTTTGTATTTTATGCTTCGGGCGTTGACTTCTAAGGCCCTAACTATTCGATCTGGTGGACCAACGCCCTAGAGTGAAGCCTAGGTTGCCCGGAACGTAGAAATGACCATAACATTCACACCCGTTGCAATTATTAATGCTATACGATGGAAAAACTGTTACATTTTTATTGTATTTTATGCTTCTAGCGTTGACTTCTAAGGCGGTAGCTATTAGATGTGGTGGGGTAACGCCCTAGAGTCAAGCCTAGGTTGCCTGGAACGTAGAAATGACCATTACTTTCACAATGTTTCCAATTATCCATTTTATACGATGGAAAAACTGTTGTAATTATATTGTATTTTATTCTTATGGCGTTGAAATCTAAGTCCCTAGCTATGCGATCTGGTGGAGCAAAGCCATACAGTGAAGCCAAGGTTGCCCGGAACGTAGAAATTACCATAACTTTCATACTGGTTGCAATTATTCGTTTTATATGATGGAATAACTGTTGTATTTATATTGTATTTTATGCTGCTGGCGTTCACTTCTTAGGCCCTAACTATTCGATCTGGTCGAACAACGATTTGGGGTGAAGCCTAGGTTGCCCGGAACGTAGAAATGACCATAACTTTCACACTGGTTGCAATTATTCGTTTTATACGATGGGAAAACTGTTCTATTTATGTCGTATTTCATGCTTCGGACGCTGACTTCTAAGGCCCTAACTATTCAATCTGTTGGAACAACGCCCTAGGGTGAAGCCTAGGTTGCCCGGAAAGTAGAAATGACCATAACTTTCATACTGGTTGCAATTTTTCGTTTTACACGATGGAAAAACTGTTGTATTTATATTGTATTTTATGCTTCTGGCGCTGACTTCTAGGGTACTAACTATTCGATCTGGTGGAGCAGCGCCCTAGGGTGAAGCCTAGGTTGCCCGGAACGTAGAAATGACCATAACTTTCACACCGGTAGCAATTATTCGTTTTATACGATGGAACAGCTGTTGTATTCATATCGTATTTTATGTCTCTGGCGTTGACTTCTTAGGCCCTAACTATTCTATCTGGTGGAGCAATGCCATAGAGTGAAACGTAGGTTGCCCAGAACGTAGAAATGACCATTACTTTCACACTGGTTGCAATTATTCCTCTTATACGATGGTAAAACTGTTGTATTTTCATTGTATTTTATGCTTCTGGCGTTGAATTCTAAGTCCATAGCTATTCGATCTGGTGGAGCAACGCCGTAGAGTGAAGCCTAGGTTGCCCGGAACGTAGAAATGACCATAACTTTCCCACTGGTTGCAATTACTCTTTTTATACAATGGAAAAACTGTTGTATCTATATTGTATTTTATGCTTCTGGCGTTGACTTCTAAGGCCGTAGCTATTCGATGTGGTGGAGAAACACCCTGCAGTCAAGCCCAGGTTGCCCGGAACGTAGAAATGAACATAACTTTCACACTGGTAGCAATTATTCGTTTTATACAATGGAAAAACTGTTCTATTTATTTTGTATTTTATGCTTCGGGATTTGACTTCTATGGCCCTACCTATTCGATCTGGTGGAGCAACACCCTACAGTCAAGCCTAGGTTGCCAGGAACGTAGAAATGAAAATATCATTCACACCGGTTGCAATTATTCATGCTATACGGTGGAAAAACTGTTGCATTTTTATTGTATTTTATGCTTCTGGCGTTGACTTCTAAGGCCGTAGCTATACGATGTGGTGGAGCAACGCCCTAGAGTGAAGCCTAGTTTGTCCGGAACGTAGAAATGACCATTACTTTCACACGGTTTGCTATTATTCATTTTATACGATAGAAAAGGTGTTGTATTTATATTGTATTTTATGCTTCTGGCGTTGACTTCTAAGTCCGTAGCTATTAGATGTGGTGGAGTAACGCCCTAGAGTGACACCTAGGTTGCCTGGAACGTAGAAATGTCCATTACTTTCACAATGTTACCAATTATTCATTTTATACGATGGAAAAACTGTTGTACTTATATTGTATTTTATTCTTGTGGCGTTGAATTCTAAGTCCCCAGCTATGCGATTTGGTGGAGCAACGTCCTAGAGTGAAGCCTAGGATGCCCGGAACGTAGAAATGACCAGAACTTTCACACTGGTTGCTATTATTCGTTTTATACGATGGAAAAACTGTTATATTTATATTGTAATTTATGCTTCTGGCGTTGACTTCTTCGGCCCTAACTTTTGATCTGGTGGAACAACGCCCTAGAGTGAAGCTTAGGTCGCCCGGAACGTAGAAATGACCATCACTTTCACACTGGTAGCAATTATTCGTTTAATACAATGGAAAAACTGTTCTATCTATTTTGTATTTTATGCTTCGGGCGTTGACTTCTAAGGCCCTAACTATTCGATCTGGTGGACCAACGCCCTAGAGTGAAGCCTAGGTTGCCCGGAACGTAGAAATGACCATAACATTCACACCCGTTGCAATTACTCATGCTATACGATGGAAAAACTGTTACATTTTTATTGTATTTTATGCTTCTAGCGTTGACTTCTAAGGCGGTAGCTATTAGATGTGGTGGAGTAACGCCCTAGAGTGAAGCCTAGGTTGCCTGGAACGTAGAAATGACCATTACTTTCACAATGATTCCAATTATTCATTTTATACGATGGAAAAACTGTTGTAATTATATTGTATTTTATTCTTATGGCGTTGAATTCTAAGTCCCTAGCTATGCGATCTGGTGGAACAAAGCCATACAGTGAAGCCAAGGTTGCCCGGAACGTAGAAATTACCATAACTTTCATACTGGTTGCAATTATTCGTTTTATATGATGGAATAACTGTTGTATTTATATTGTATTTTATGCTGCTGGCGTTCACTTCTTAGGCCCTAACTATTCGATCTGGTCGAACAACGATTTGGGGTGAAGCCTAGGTTGCCCGGAACGTAGAAATGACCATAACTTTCACACTGGTTGCAATTATTCGTTTTATACGATGGAAAAGCTGTTGTATTTATATCGTATTTTATGCTTCTGGCGTTGACTTCTTAGGCCGTAGCTATTCGATCTGGTGGAGCAACGCCCTAGGGTGAAGCCTAGGTTGCTCGGAAAGTAGAAATGACCATAAGTTCCATACTGGTTGCAATTATTCATTTTATACTATGGAAAAACTGTTGTATTTTTATTGCGTTTTATGCTTCGGGCATTGACTTCTAAGGTCCTAACTATTCAATCGGTTGGAGCAACGCCCTAGGTTGAAGCCTTGGTTGCGCGGAAAGTAGAAATGACAATAACTTTCACACTGGGTGCAATTATTCGTTTAATACGATGGAAAAGCTGTTGCATCTTTATTGTATTTTATGTTTCTGTCGTTGACGTCTAAGGCCGTAGCTACTAGATGTGGTGGAGCAACGCACTAGAGTGACGCCTAGGTTGCCCGGAACGTGGAATGACCATTACTTTCGCAATGTTTGCAATTATTCATTTTATACGATGGAAAAACTGTTGTACTTATATTGTATTTTATTCTTATGGCGTTGAATTCTAAGTCCCTAACTATGCGATTTGGTGGAGCAACGTCCTAGAGTGAAGCCTAGGATGCCCGGAACGTAGAAATGACCAGAACTTTCACACTGGTTGCTATTATTCGTTTTATACGATGGAAAAACTGTTATATTTATATTGTATTTTATGCTTCTGGCGTTGACTTCTTCGGCCCTAACTTTTTGATCTGGTGGAACAACGCCCTAGAGTGAAGCCTAGGTTGCCCGGAACGTAGAAATGACCATAACATTCACACCCGTTGCAATTATTCATGCTATACGATGGAAAAACTGTTACATTTTTATTGTATTTTATGCTTCTAGCGTTGACTTCTAAGGCGGTAGCTATTAGATGTGGTGGAGTAACGCCCAAGAGTGAAGCCTAGGTTGCCTGGAACGTAGAAATGACCATTACTTTCACAATGTTTCCAATTATCCATTTTATACGATGGATAAACTGTTGTAATTATATTGTATTCTATTCTTA
The DNA here is from genome assembly GCF_051401765.1 of Calliopsis andreniformis. Lineage (NCBI taxonomy): Eukaryota > Metazoa > Arthropoda > Insecta > Hymenoptera > Andrenidae > Calliopsis > Calliopsis andreniformis. Next base: position 22,535,695 of record NW_027480423.1, read on the forward strand.
TGGCGTTGAATTCTAAGTCCCTAGCTATGCGATCTGGTGGAGCGAAGCCATAGAGTGAAGCCAAGGTTGCCCGGAACGTAGAAATTACCATAACTTTCATACTGGTTGCAATTATTCGTTTTATATGGTGGAATAACTGTTGTATTTATATTGTATTTTATGCTGCTGGCGTTCACTTCTTAGGCCCTAACTATTCGATCTGGTCGAACAACGATTTGGGGTGAAGCCTAGGTTGCCCGGAACGTAGAAATGACCATAACTTTCACACTGGTTGCAATTATTCGTTTTATACGATGGAAAAGCTGTTGTATTTATATCGTATTTTATGCTTCTGGCGTTGACTTCTTCGGCCGTAGCTATTCGATCTGGTGGAGCAACGCCCTAGGGTGAAGCCTAGGTTGCTCGGAAAGTAGAAATGACCATAAGTTCCATACTGGTTGCAATTATTCGTTTAATACGATGGAAAAGCTGTTGCATCGTTATTGTATTTTATGCTTCTGTCGTTGACGTCTAAGGCCGTATCTATTAGATGTGGTGGAGCAACGCACTAGAGTGACGCCTAGGTTGCCCGGAACGTGGAATGACCATGCCTTTCGCAATGTTTGCAATTATTCATTTTATACGATGGAAAAACTGTTGTACTTATATTGTATTTTATGCTTCTGGCGTTGATTCCTAAGGCCCTAACTATTCGATCTGGTGGAGCAACGCCCTAGAGTGACGCCTAGGTTGCCCGGAACGTAGAAATGACAATCACTTTCAAACTGGTTGCAATTAATCCTTATATACGATGAAAAAACTGTTGTATTTTTATTGTATTTTATGCTTCTGGCGTTGAATTCTAAGTCCATAGCCATTCGATTTGGTGGAGCAACGCCCTAGAGTGAAGCCTAGGTTGCCCGGAACGTAGAAATTACCATAACTTTCATACTGGTTGCAATTATTCGTTTTATATGATGGAATAACTGTTGTATTTATATTGTATTTTATGCTGCTGGCGTTCACTTCTTAGGCCCTAACTATTCGATCTGGTCGAATAACGATTTGGGGTGAAGCCTAGGTTGCCCGGAACGTAGAAATGTCCATAACTTTCACACTGGTTGCAATTATTCGTTTTATACGATGGAAAAGCTGTTGTATTCATATCGTATTTTATGTCTCTGGCGTTGACTTCTTAGGCCCTAACTATTCGATCTGGTGGAGCAATGCCATAGAGTGAATCGTATGTTGCCCAGAACGTACAAATGCCCATTACTTTCACACTGGTTGCAATTATTCCTCTTATACGATGGAAAAACTGTTGTATTTTTATTGTATTTTATGCTTCTGGCGTTGAATTCTAAGTCCCTAGCTATTCGATCTGGTGGAGCAACGCCCTAGAGCGAAACCTAGGTTGCTCGGAATGTAGAAATGACCATAACCTTCACACTGGTCCCAATTATTCGTTTTATACGATGGAAAAGCTGTTGTATTTTGTATCGTATTTTATGATTCGGGCGTTGACTTCTAAGGCCCTAACTATTCGATCTGGTGGAGCAACGCCCTAGAGTGAAGCCTAGGTTGCCCGGAACGTAGAAATGACCAGAACTTTCACACTGGTTGCTATTATTCGATTTATACGATGGAAAAACTGTTGTATTTATATTGTATTTTATGCTTCTGGCGCTGACTTCTAGGGCACTAACTATTCGATCTGGTGGAGCAGCGCCCTAGGGTGAAGCCTAGGTTCCCCGGAACGTAGAAATGACCATAACTTTCACACCGGTAGCAATTATTCGTTTTATACGATTTAAAAGCTGTTGTATTTATACCGTATTTTATGCTTCTGGCGTTGACTTCTTGTGCCCTAACTATTCCATCTGGTGGAACAACGCCCTAGGGTGAAGCCTAGGCTGCCCGGAACGTAGAAATGACCATAACCTTCACACCGGTAGCAATTATTCGTTTTATACGATGGAAAAACTGTTGTATTTATATTGAATTTTGTGCTTCTGACGTTGACTTCTAAGGCACTAACTATTCGATCTGGTGGAGCAACGCCCTAGGGTGAAGCCTAGGTTGCCCGGAACGTAGAAATGACCATCACTTTCAAACTGGTTGCAATTATTCCTGTTATATGATGGAAAAGCTGTTGTATTTTTGTTGCATTTTATGCTTCGGGCATTGACTTCTAAGGCCCTAACTATTCATTCTGTTGGAGCAACGCCCTAGGGTGAAGTCTAGGTTGCCCGGAAAGTAGAAATGACAATAACTTTCACACTGGTTGCAATTATTCGTTTTATACGTAGGAAAAGCTGTTGCATCTTTATTGTATTTTATGCTTCTGTCTTTGACGTCTAAGACCGTAGCTGTTAGATGTGGTGGAGCAACGTACTAGAGTGACGCCTAGGTTGCCCGGAACGTAGAAATGACCATAACTTTCACGAAGGTAGCAATTATTCGTTTTATACGATGGAAAAACTGTTGTATTTATATTGTATTTCATGCTTCTGGCGTTGACTTCTAAGGGCCTAGCTATTCGATCTGGTGGAGCAGCGCCCTAGAGTGAAGTCTAGGTTGCCCGGAACGTAGATATGACCATTACTTTCACAATGTTTCCAATTATTCATTTTATACGATGGAAAAACTGTTGTACTTATATTGTATTTTATTCTTATGGCGTTGAATTCTAAGTCCCTAGCTATGCGATCTGGCGGAGCAACGCCCTAGAGTGAAACCTAGGTTGCCCGGAACGTAGAAATTACTCTAACTTTCACACTGATTGCTATTATTCGTTTTATACGATGGAAAAACTGTTATATTTATATTGCATTTTATGCTTCTGGCGGTGCCTTCTTAGGCCCTAAGTGTTCGAACTGGTGGAACAACGCCCTGCAGTGAAGCCTACGTTGCCCGGAACGTAGAAATGTCCATCACTTTCACACTGGTTGCAATTATTCCTGATATAGGATGGAAAAACTCTCGTGTATTTATTGTATTTTATGCTTCGGGCGTAGACTTCTATGGCCCCACCTATTCGATCTGGTGGAGCAACACCCTACAGTGAAGCCAAGGTTGCCCGGAACGTAGATATGACCATAACCTTCACACAGGTTGCAATTATCCGTTTTCTACGATGGAAAAGCTGTTGCATTTATATTGTATTTTATGCTTCCGGTGTTGACTTCTTAGACCCTAACTCTTCGATCTGGTGGAGCAACGCCTCAGAGGTAAGTCTAGGATGCCCGAAACGTCGAAATGATCGTTACTTTCGCACTGGTTGCAATTAGTCATGCTATACAATGGAAAAACTGTTGTATTTATACTGTATTTTATGCTTCTGGCGTTGACTTCTAAGGCCGTAGCTATTCGATGTGGTGGAGCAACGCCCTAGAGTGAAGCCTAGGTTGCCCGCAGCGTAGAAATGCCCATTACTTTCACACTGGTTGCAATTATTAGTTTTATACGGTGGAAAAACTGTTCCATTTATTTTGTATTTTATGCTTCGGGCGTTGACTTCTAAGGCCATAACTATTCAATCTGTTGGAGCAACGCCCTAGGGCGAAGCCTAGGTTGCCCGGAAAGTAGAAATGACCATACCTTTCATACTGGTTGCAATTATTCGTTTTATACGATGGAAAAGCTGTTCTATTTATTTTGTATTTTATGCATCGGGCGTTGACTTCTAAGGCCCTAACTATTCAATCTGTTGGAGCAACGCCTTAGGGTGAAGCCTAGGTTGCCCGGAAAGTAGAAATGACCATAACCTTCATACTGGTTGCAATTATTCGTATTATACGATGGAAAAACTGTTATATTTATATTGTATCTTATGCTTCTGGCGTTGACTTCTTAGGCCCTAACAATTCGATCTGGTGGACCAAAGCCCTAGAGCGAAGCCTAGGTTGCCTGGAACGTACAAATGACCATCACTTTCACACGGGTTGCAATTATTCCTGTTATAGGATGGAACGACTGTTGTATTTTTATTGTATTTTATGCTTCAGGCGTTGACTTCTGAGGCCGTAGCTATTCGATGTGGTGGAGAAACGCCACAGAGTGAAGCCTAGGCTGCCCGGAACGTAGAAATGACCATAACTTTCATACTGGTAGCAATTACTCGTTTTACATGATGGAAAAACTGTTGTATTTATATTGTATTTTATGCAGCTGGCGTTCACTTCTTAGGGCCAAACTATTCGATCTGGTGGAACAACTACCTGGGGTGAAGCCCAGGTTGCTCGGAATGTAGAAATGACCATAACATTCACACTGGTTGAAATTATTCGTTTTATACGATGGAAAAACTGTTACATTTATATTGAATTTTATGCTTCTGGCGTTGATTTCTTAGGCCCTAACTATTCAATCTTGTGGAACAACGCCCTAGAGTGAGGCCTAGGTTGCCCGGAACGTAGAAATGACCATCACTTCCATACTGGTAGCAATTATTCGTTTTATACGATGGAAAAACTGTTTTATTTATATTGTATCTTATGCTTCTGGCGTTGTCTTCTTAGGCCCTAACAATTCGATCTGGTGGACCAAAGCCCTAGAGTGAAGCCTAGGTTGCCTGGAACGTACAAATGACCATCACTTTCACAAGGGTTGCAATTATTCCAGTTATAGGATGGAAAGACTGTTGTATTTTTATTGCATTTAATGCTTCAGGCGTTGACTTCTGAGGCCGCAGCTATTCGATGTTGTGGAAGAACGCCATAAGGTGAAGCCTAGGTTGCCCGGAACGTAGAAATGACCATAACTTTCATACCGGTTGCAATTATTCGTTTTATATGATGGAAGAACTATTGTATTTATATTGTATTTTATGCTGCTGGCGTTCACTTCTTAGCCCCTAACTATTTGATCTGGTGGAACAACGCCCTGGGGTGAAGCCTAGGTTGCCTGGAACGTACAAATGACCATCACTTTCACACGGGTTGCAATTATTCCTGTTATATGATGGAAAAACTGTTGTATTTTTATTGCATTTTATGCCTCGGGCATTGACTTATAAGGTCCTAACTATTCAATCTGTTAGAGCCACGCCCTAGGGTGAAGCCTAGGTTGCCCGGAAAGTAGGAATGACGTTAACTTTCATACTGGTTGCAATTATTCGTTTTATAAGATGGAAAAACTGTTGTATTTATATTGTATTTTATGCTTCTGGCGTTGCCTTCTTAGGCCCTAACTGTTCGATCTGGTGCAACAACGCCCTAGAGCGAAGCCTAGGTTGCTCGGAATGTAGAAATGACCATAACATACACACTGGTTGAAATTATTCGTTTTATACGATGGAAAAACTGTTATATTTATATTGAATTTTATGCTTCTGGCGTTGATTTCCTAGGCCCTAACTATTCAATCTGGTGGAAGAACGCCCTAGAGTGAGGCCTAGGTTGCCCGGAACGTAGAAATGATCATCACTTCCATACTGGTAGCAATTATTCGTTTTATACGATGGAAAAACTGTTGTGTTTATATTGTATTTTATGCATCTGGCGTTGACTTCGAAGGCACTAACTATTCGATCTGGTGGAGCAACGCCCTAGAGTGAAGCCTAGGTGCCCGGAACGTAGAAATGACCATCACTTTCACACGGGTTGCAATTATTCCTGTTATAGGATGGAAAGACTGTTGTATTTTTATTGTATTTTATGCTTCAGGCGTTGACTTCTGAGGCCGTAGCTATTCGATGTGGTGGAAAAACGCCATAGAGTGAAGCCAAGGTTGCCCGGAACGTAGAAATGACCATAACCTTCATACTGGTAGCAATTATTCGTTTTATATGATGGAAGAACTGTTGTATTTGTATTGTATTTTATGCAGCTGGCGTTCACTTCTTAGGGCCTAACTATTCGTTCTGGTGGAACAACGACCTGGGGTGAAGCCTAGGTTGCCCGGAACGTAGAAATGACCATAACTTTCACACTGGTTGCTATTATTCGTTTTATACGATGGAAAAAGTGTTATATTTATATTGTATTTTATGCTTCTGGCGTTGCCTTCTTAGGCCCTAACTGTTCGATCTGGTGGAACAACGCCCTAGAGTGAAGCCTAGGTTACCCGGAACGTAGAAATGACCAGTACTTTCACACTGTTTGCAGTTATTCCTGCTATACGATGGAAAAACTGTTGCATATTTATTGAATTTTATGCTTCTGGCGCTGACTTCTAAGGCCCTAACTATTCTATCTGGTGGATCAACGCCCTAGAGTGAAGCCTAGGTTGCTCGGAATGTAGAAATGACCATAACATTCACACTGGTTGAAATTATTCGTTTTATACGATGGAAAAACTGTTATATTTATATTGAATTTTATGCTTCTGGCGTTGATTTCTTAGGCCCTAACTATTCAATCTGGTGGAACAACGCCCTAGAGTGAGGCCTAGGTTGCCCGGAACGTAGAAATGACCATCACTTCCATACTGGTAGCAATTATTCGTTTTATGCGATGGAAAAACTGTTGTGTTTATATTGTATTTTATGCATCTGGCGTTGACTTCTAAGGCACTAACTATTCGATCTGGTGGAGCAACGCCCTAGAGTGAAGCCTAGGTTGCCCGGAACGTAGAAATGACCATCACTTTCAAACTGGTTGCAATTATTCCTGTTATAGGATGGAAAGACTGTTGTATTTTTGTTGTATTTTATGCTTCAGGCGTTGACTTCTGAGCCCGTAGCTATTCGATGTGGTGGAAGAACGCCATAGAGTGAAGCCTGGGTTGCCGGGAACGTAGAAATCACCATAACTTTCATACTGGTTGCAATTATTCGTTTTATATGATGGAAGAACTGTTGTATTTTTATTGCATTTTAAGCTTCGGGCGTTGACTTCTAAGGCCCTAACTATTCGATCTGTTGGAGCAATGCCCTAGAGTGAAGCCTAGGTTGCCGGGAACGTAGAAATGACCATCACTTTCAAACTGGTTGCAATTATTCCTGTTATATGATGGAAAAACTGTTGTATTTTTATTGCATTTTATGCTTCGGGCATTGACTTATAAGGTCCTAACTATTCAATCTGTTAGAGCAACGCCCTAGGGTGAAGCCTAGGTTGCCCGGAAAGTAGGAATGACGTTAACTTTCATACTGGTTGCAATTATTCGATTTATAAGATGGAAAAGCTGTTGTATTTATATCGTATTTTATTCTTCTGGCATTGACTTCTTAGGCCGTCACTATTCGATCTGGTGGAGCTACGCCCTAGGGTGAAGCCTAGGTTGCTCGGAAAGTAGAAATGACCATAAGTTTCATACTGGTTGCAATTATTCATTTTATACGATGGAAAAACTGTTGTACTTTTATTGCATTTTATGCTTCGGGCATTGACTTCTAAGGTCCTAACTATTCAATCTGTTGGAGCAACGCCCTAGGGCGAAGTCTAGGTTGCGTGGAAAGTAGAAATGACAATAACTTTCACACTGGGTGCTATTATTCGTTCTATACGATGGAAAAACTGTTATATTTATATTGTATTTTATGCTTCGGGCGTTGACTTCTAAGGCACTAACTATTCGATCTGGTGGAGCAACGCCCTAGAGTGAAGCCTAGGTTGCCCGGAACGTAGAAATGACCATCACTTTCAAACTGGTTGCAATTATTCCTGTTATAGGATGGAAAGACTGTTGTATTTTTGTTGTATTTTATGCTTCAGGCGTTGACTTCTGAGCCCGTAGCTATTCGATGTGGTGGAAGAACGCCATAGAGTGAAGCCTGGGTTGCCGGGAACGTAGAAATGACCATAACTTTCATACTGGTTGCAATTATTCGTTTTATATGATGGAAGAACTGTTGTATTTATATTGTATTTTATGCTGCTGGCGTTCACTTCTTAGACCCTAACTATTCGATCTGGTGGAACAACGACCTGGGGTGAAGCCTAGGTTGCCTGGAACGTACAAATGACCATCACTTTCACACGGGTTGCAATTATTCCTGTTATATGATGGAAAAACTGTTGTATTTTTATTGCATTTTATGCCTCGGGCATTGACTTATAAGGTCCTAACTATCCAATCTGTTAGAGCCACGCCCTAGGGTGAAGCCTAGGTTGCCCGGAAAGTAGGAATGTCGTTAACTTTCATACTGGTTGCAATTATTCGTTTTATAAGATGGAAAAACTGTTGTATTTATATTGTATTTTATGCTTCTGGCGTTGCCTTCTTAGGCCCTAACTGTTCGATCTGGTGGAACAACGCCCTAGAGTGAAGCCTAGGTTACCCGGAACGTAGAAATGACCCGTACTTTCACACTGTTTGCAGTTATTCCTGCTATACGATGGAAAAACTGTTGCATCTTTATTGAATTTTATGCTTCTGGCGCTGACTTCTAAGGCCCTAACTATTCTAACTGGTGGATCAACGCCCTAGAGCGAAGACTAGGTTGCTCGGAATGTAGAAATGACCATAACATTCACACTGGTTGAAATTATTCGTTTTATACGATGGAAAAACTGTTATATTTATATTGAATTTTATGCTTCTGGCGTTGATTTCCTAGGCCCTAACTATTCATTCTGGTGGAAGAACGCCCTAGAGTGAGGCCTAGGTTGCCCGGAACGTAGAAATGATCATCACTTCCATACTGGTAGCAATTATTCGTTTTATACGATGGAAAAACTGTTGTGTTTATATTGTATTTTATGCATCTGGCGTTGACTTCGAAGGCACTAACTATTCGATCTGGTGGAGCAACGCCCTAGAGTGAAGCCTAGGTGCCCGGAACGTAGAAATGACCATCACTTTCACACGGGTTGCAATTATTCCTGTTATAGGATGGAAAGACAGTTGTATTTTTATTGTATTTTATGCTTCAGGCGTTGACTTCTGAGGCCGTAGCTATTCGATGTGGTGGAAGAACGCCATAGAGTGAAGCCTGGGTTGCCCGGAACGTAGAAAGGACCATAACTTTCATACTGGTTGCAATTATTCGTTCTATACGATGGAAAAGCTGTTGTATTTATATCGTATTTTATGCTTCTGGCGTTGACTTGTTAGGCCGTAACTATTCGATCTGGTGGAGCAACGCCCTGGAGTGAAGCCTAGGTAGCGCGGAACGTAGAATTGGCCATCACTGTCAAACTGTTTGCAATTATTCCTGTTATATGATGGAAACACTGTTGTATTTTTATTGCATTTTAAGCTTCGGGCGTTGACTTCTAAGGCCCTAACTATTCGATCTGTTGGAGCAATGCCCTAGAGTGAAGCCTAGGTTGCCGGGAACGTAGAAATGACCATCACTTTCAAACTGGTTGCAATTATTCCTGTTATATGATGGAAAAACTGTTGTATTTTTATTGCATTTTATGCTTCGGGCATTGACTTATAAGGTCCTAACTATTCAATCTGGTAGAGCAACGCCCTAGGGTGAAGCCTAGGTTGCCCGGAAAGTAGGAATGACGTTAACTTTCATACTGGTTGCAATTATTCGATTTATAAGATGGAAAAGCTGTTGTATTTATATCGTATTTTATTCTTCTGGCATTGACTTCTTAGGCCGTCACTACTCGATCTGGTGGAGCTACGCCCTAGGGTGAAGCCTAGGTTGCTCGGAAAGTAGAAATGACCATAAGTTTCATACTGGTTGCAATTATTCATTTTATACGATGGAAAAACTGTTGTACTTTTATTGCATTTTATGCTTCGGGCATTGACTTCTAAGGTCCTAACTATTTAGTCTGTTGGAGCAACGCCCTAGGGTGAAGTCTAGGTTGCGTGGAAAGTAGAAATGACAATAACTTTCTCACTGGGTGCTATTATTCGTTCTATACGATGGAAAAACTGTTATATTTATATTGTATTTTATGCTTCGGGCGTTGACTTCTAAGGCCCTAGCTGTTTGATCTGGTGGAGCAACGCCCTAGAGTGACTCCTAGGTTGCCCGGAACGTGGAATGACCATTACTTTCGCAATGTTTGCAATTATTCATTTTATACGATGGAAAAACTGTTGTACTTAAATTGTATTTTATGCTTCTGGCGTTGATTTCTAAGGCCCTAACTATTCGATCTGGTGGAGCAACGCCCTAGAGTGAAGCCTAGGATGCCCGGAACGTAGAAATGACCATCACTTTCAAACTGGTTGCAATTAATCCTTTTATACGATGGAAAAACTGTTGTATTTTTATTGCATTTTATGCTTCGGGCATTAACTTCTAAGGCCCTAACTATTCAATCTGTAAGAGCAACGCCCTAGGGTGTAGCCCAGGTTGCCTGTAAAGTAGAAATGACCATAGCTTTCATACTGGTTGCAATTATTCGTTTTGTATGATGGAAAAACAGTTGTATTTATATTGTGTTTTATGCTTCTGGCGTTCACTTCTTAGGCCCTAACTATTCGATCTGGTGGAACAACGCCCTATGGTGAAGCCTAGGTTGCCGGGAAGGAGAAATGACCATCACGTTCAAACTGGTTGCAATTAATCCTTTTACACGATGGAAAAGCTGTTGTATTTATATCGTATTTTATGCTTCTGGCGTTTACTTCTAAGGACCTAACTATTCGATCTGGTGGAGCAACGCCCTAGAGTGAAGCCCAGGTTGCTCGGAATGTGGAAATGACCATAACTTTCACACTGGTTGCAATTATTCGTTTTATACGATGGAAAAACTGTTGCATTTATATTGTATTTTATGCTTCTGGCGTTGACTTCTAAGGCACTATCTATTCGATCTGGTATAGCAACGCCCTAGAGAGAAGCCTAGGTTGCCCGGAACGTAGAAATGACCATTACTTTCACACTGGTTGCAATTATTCGTTTTATACGGTGGAAAAGCTGTTGTATTTATATCGTATTTTATGCTTCTGGCGTTGACTTCTTAGGCCGTAACTATTCGGTCTGGTGGATAAACGCCCTGGAGTGAAACCTAGGTTGCCCGGAACGTAGAATTGGCCATCACTTTCAAACTGGTTGCAATTATTCCTGTTATATGATGGAAACACTGTTGTATTTTTTTTGCATTTTTTGGTTCGGGCGTTGACTTCTAAGGCACTAACTATTCAATCCGTTGGAGCAACGCCCTAGGGTGAAGCCTAGGTTGCTCGGAAAGTAGAAATGACCATAAGTTTCATACTGGTTGCAATTATTTGTTTCATACGATGGAAAAACTGTTGTATTTATATTGTATTTTATGCTTCTGGCGTTGACTTCTAAGGCGCTAACTATTCGATCTGGTGGAGCAACGCCCTAGAGTGAAGCCTAGGTTGCCCGGAACGTAGAATTGGCCATCACTTTCAAACTGGTCGCAATTATTCCTGTTATATGATTGAAACACTGTTGTATTTTTTTTGCATTTTATGGTTTGGTCTTAGACTTCTAAGGCCCTAACTATTCAATCTGTTGGAGCAACGCCCTAGGGTGATGCCTAGGTTGCTCGGAAAGTAGAAATGACCATAAGTTTCATACTGCTTGCAATTATTCGTTTTATACGTTGGAAAAGCTGTTGTATTTATATTGTATTTTATGCTTCTGGCGTTGACTTCTAAGGCACTAACTATTCGATCTGGTGGAGCAACGCCCTAGAGTGAAGCCTAGGTTGCGCGGGACGTAGAAATGACCATAAGTTTCATACTGGTTGCAATTATTCGTTTTACACGATGAAAACACTGTTGTATTTTTATTGCATTTTTTGCTTCGGGCGATGACTTCTAAGGCCCCAACTATTCAATCTGTTAGTGCAACGCCCTAGGGTGAAGCCTAGGTTGCTCGGAAAGTAGAAATGACCATCAGTTTCATACTGGTTGCAATTATTCGTTTTATACGATGGAAAAACTGTTGTATTTATATTGTATTTTATGCTTCTGGCGTTGACTTCTAATGCCCTAACTATTCAATCTGTTGAAACAACGCCCTAGGGTGAAGCCTAGGTTGCTCGGAAAGTATGAATGACCATAAGTTTCATACTGGTTGCAATTATTCGTTTTATACGATGGAAAAACTGTTGTATTTATATTGTATTTTATGCTTCTGGCGTTGACTTCTAAGGCCCTAGCTGTTCGATCTAGTGGAGCAACGCCCTAGAGTGAAGCCTAGGTTGCCCGGAAAGGAGAAATGACTATCACGTTCAAACTGGTTGCAATTAATCCTTTTATACGATGGAAAAGCTGTTGTATTTATATCGTATTTTATGCTTCTGGCGTTTACTTCTAAGGACCTAACTATTCGATCTGGTGGAGCAACGCCCTGGAGTGAAGCCTAGAATGCTCGGAATGTGGAAATGACCATAACTTTCACACTGGTTGCAATTATTCGTTTTATACGATGGAAACGCTGTTGCATTTATATTGTATTTTATGCCTCTGGCGTTGACTTCTACGGCCGTAACTATTCCGTATGGTGGAGCAACGCCCTGGTGTGAAACCTAGGTAGCCCGGAACGTAGAATTGGCCACCACTTTCGAACTGGTTGCAATTATTCCTGTTATATGATGGAAACACTGTTGTATTTTTTTTGCATTTTATGGTTCGGGCGTTGACTTCTAAGGCCCTCACTATTCAATTTGTTGGAGCAACGCCCTAGGGTAAAGCCAAGGTTGCTCGGAAAGTAGAAATGACCATAAGTTTCATACTGGTTGCAATTATTCGTTTTATACGATGGAAAAGCTGTTGTATTTATATCGTGTTTTATGCTTCTGGCGTTGACTTCTTAGGCCGTAGCTATTCGGTCTGGTGGAGCAACGCCCTGGAGTGAAACCTAGGTTGCCCGGAACGTAGAATTGGCCATCACTTTCAAACTGGTTGCAATTATTCCAGATATATGATGGAAACACTGTTGTATTTTTTTTGCATTTTATGGTTCGGGCGTTGACTTCTAAGGCCCTAACTATTCAATTTGTTGGAGCAACGCCCTAGGGTAAAGCCTAGGTTGCTCGGAAAGTAGAAATGACAATAAGTTTCATACTGGTTGCAATTATTCGTTTTATACGATGGAAGAACTGTTGTATTTATATTGTATTTTATGCTTCTGGCGTTGACTTCTAAGGACCTAGCTGTTCGATCTAGTGGAGCAACGCCCTAGAGTGAAACCTAGGTTGCCGGGAAGGAGAAATGACCATCACGTTCAAACTGGTTGCAATTAATCCTTTTACACGATGGAAAAGCTGTTGTATTTATATCGTATTTTATGCTTCTGGCGTTTACTTCTAAGGACCTAACTATTCGATCTGGTGGAGCAACGCCCTAGAGAGAAGCCTAGGTTGCCCGGAACGTAGAAATGACCATAAGTTTCATACTGGCTGCAATTTTTCGTTTTATACGATGGAAAAACTGTTGTATTTATATCGTGTTTTATGCTTCTGGCGTTGACTTCTTAGGCCGTAGCTATTCGGTCTGGTGGAGCAACTCCCTAGAGTGAAGCCTAGGTTGCCCGGAACGTAGAATTGGCCATCACTTTCAAACTGGTTGCAATTATTCCTGATATATGATGGAAACACTGTTGTATTTTTTTTGCATTTTATGGTTCGGGCGTTGACTTCTAAGGCCTTAACTATTCAATCTGTTGGAGCAATGCCCTAGGGTGAAGCCTAGGTTGCTCGGAAAGTAGAAATGACCATAAGTTTCACACTGGTTGCAATTATTCGTTTTATACGATGGAAAAACTGTTGTATTTATATTGTATTTTATGCTTCTAGCGTTGACTTCTAAGGCACTATCTATTCGATCTGGTGGAGCAACGCCCTAGAGTGAAGCCTAGGTTGCCCGGAACGTAGAATTGGACATCACTTTCAAACTGGTCGCAATTATTCCTGTTATATGATTGAAACACTGTTGTATTTTTTTTGCATTTTATGGTTTGGGCTTAGACTTCTAAGGCCCTAACTATTCAATCTGTTGGAGCAACGCCCTAGGGTGATGCCTAGGTTGCTCGGAAAGTAGAAATGACCATAAGTTTCATACTGCTTGCAATTATTCGTTTTATACGTTGGAAAAGCTGTTGTATTTATATTGTATTTTATGCTTCTGGCGTTGACTTCTAAGGCACTAACTATTCGATCTGGTGGAGCAACGCCCTACAGTGAAGCCTAGGTTGCCCGGAACGTAGAATTGGCCATCACTTTCAAACTGGTCGAAATTATTCCTGTTATATGATGGAAACACTCTTGTATTTTTTTTGCGTTTTATGGTTCGGCCGTAGACTTCTAAGGCCCTAACTATTCAATCTGTTGGAGCACCGCCCTAGGGTGAAGCCTAGATTGCTCGGAAAGTAGAAATGACCATAAGTTTCATACTGGTTGCAATTATTCGTTTTATACGATGGAAAAACTGTTGTATTTATATTGTATTTTATGCTTCTGGCGTTGACTTCTAATGCCCTAACTATTCAATCTGTTGAAACAACGCCCTAGGGTGAAGCCTAGGTTGCTCGGAAAGTATGAATGACCATAAGTTTCATACTGGTTGCAATTATTCGTTTTATACGATGGAAAAACTGTTGTATTTATATTGTATTTTATGCTTCTGGCGTTGACTTCTAAGGCCCTAGCTGTTCGATCTAGTGGAGCAACGCCCTAGAGTGAAGCCTAGGTTGCCCGGAAAGGAGAAATGACTATCACGTTCAAACTGGTTGCAATTAATCCTTTTATACGATGGAAAAGCTGTTGTATTTATATCGTATTTTATGCTTCTGGCGTTTACTTCTAAGGACCTAACTATTCGATCTGGTGGAGCAACGCCCTGGAGTGAAGCCTAGAATGCTCGGAATGTGGAAATGACCATAACTTTCACACTGGTTGCAATTATTCGTTTTATACGATGGAAACGCTGTTGTATTTATATTGTATTTTATGCCTCTGGCGTTGACTTCTACGGCCGTAACTATTCCGTATGGTGGAGCAACGCCCTGGTGTGAAACCTAGGTAGCCCGGAACGTAGAATTGGCCATCACTTTCAAACTGGTTGCAATTATTCCTGTTATATGATGGAAACACTGTTGTATTTTTTTTGCATTTTATGGTTCGGGCGTTGACTTCTAAGGCCCTAACTATTCAATCTGTTGGAGCAACGCCCTAGGGTGATGCCTAGGTTGCTCGGAAAGTAGAAATGACCATAAGTTTCATACTGCTTGCAATTATTCGTTTTATACGTTGGAAAAGCTGTTGTATTTATATTGTATTTTATGCTTCTGGCGTTGACTTCTAAGGCACTAACTATTCGATCTGGTGGAGCAACGCCCTAGAGTGAAGCCTAGGTTGCGCGGGACGTAGAAATGACCATAAGTTTCATACTGGTTGCAATTATTCGTTTTACACGATGAAAACACTGTTGTATTTTTATTGCATTGTTTGCTTCGGGCGTTGACTTCTAAGGCCCCAACTATTCAATCTGTTAGTGCAACGCCCTAGGGTGAAGCCTAGGTTGCTCGGAAAGTAGAAATGACCATCAGTTTCATACTGGTTGCAATTATTCGTTTTATACGATGGAAAAACTGTTGTATTTATATTGTATTTTATGCTTCTGGCGTTGACTTCTAATGCCCTAACTATTCAATCTGTTGAAACAACGCCCTAGGGTGAAGCCTAGGTTGCTCGGAAAGTATGAATGACCATAAGTTTCATACTGGTTGCAATTATTCGTTTTATACGATGGAAAAACTGTTGTATTTATATTGTATTTTATGCTTCTGGCGTTGACTTCTAAGGCCCTAGCTGTTCGATCTAGTGGAGCAACGCCCTAGAGTGAAGCCTAGGTTGCCCGGAAAGGAGAAATGACTATCACGTTCAAACTGGTTGCAATTAATCCTTTTATACGATGGAAAAGCTGTTGTATTTATATCGTATTTTATGCTTCTGGCGTTTACTTCTAAGGACCTAACTATTCGATCTGGTGGAGCAACGCCCTGGAGTGAAGCCTAGGATGCTCGGAATGTGGAAATGACCATAACTTTCACACTGGTTGCAATTATTCGTTTTATACGATGGAAACGCTGTTGTATTTATATTGTATTTTATGCCTCTGGCGTTGACTTCTACGGCCGTAACTATTCCGTCTGGTGGAGCAACGCGCTGGTGTGAAACCTAGGTAGCCCGGAACGTAGAATTGGCCATCACTTTCAAACTGGTTGCAATTATTCCTGTTATATGATGGAAACACTGTTGTATTTTTTTTGCATTTTATGGTTCGGGCGTTGACTTCTAAGGCCCTAACTATTCAATCTGTTGGAGCACCGCCCTAGGGTCAAGCCTAGGTTGCTCGGAAAGTAGAAATGACCATAAGTTTCATACTGGTTGCAATTATTCGTTTTATACGATGGAAAAGCTGTTGTATTTATATCGTGTTTTATGCTTCTGGCGTTGACTTCTTAGGCCGTAGCTATTCGGTCTGGTGGAGCAACACCCTGGATTGAAACCTAGGTTGCCCGGAACGTAGAATTGGCCATCACTTTCAAACTGGTTGCAATTATTCCTGATATATGATGGAAACACTGTTGTATTTTTTTTGCATTTTATGTTTCGGGCGTTGACTTCTAAGGCCCTAACTATTCAATCTGTTGGAGCAAGGCCCCTGGGGTGAAGCCTAGGTTGCTCGGAAAGTAGAAATGACCATAAATTTCATACTGGTTGCAATTATTCGTTTTATACGATGGAAAAACTGTTGTACTTATATTGTATTTTATGCTTCTAGCCTTGACTTCTAAGGCACTATCTATTCGATCTGGTGGAGCAATACCCTGGATTGAAACCTAGGTTGCCCGGAACGTAGAATTGGCCATCACTTTCAAACTGGTTGCAATTATTCGTTATACACGATGGAAACACTGTTGTATTTTTATTGCATTTTATGCCTAGGGCGTTGACTTCTAAAGCCCTAACTATTCAATCTGTTGGAGCAACGCCCTAGGGTGAAGCCTAGGTTGCTCGGAAAGTAGAAATGACCATCAGTTTCATACTGGCTGCAATTATTCGTTTTATACGATGGAAAAACTGTTGTATTTATATTTTATTTTATGCTTCTGGCGTTGACTTCTAAGGCCCTAGCTATTCGATCTGTTGGAGCAACACCCTAGAGTGAAGCCTAGGTTGCCCGGAAAGGAGGAATGACCATCACTTTCAAACTGGTTGCAATTAATCCTGTTATACGATGGAAAAACTGTTGCATTTTATGCTTCTGGCGTTCACTTCTTAGGCCCTAACTATTCGATCTGGTGGAACAAGGGCCTAGGGTGAAGCCTAGCTTGCCCGGAACGTAGAAATGACCATTACTTTCACACTGTTTGCAATTATTCCTTTTATACGATAGAAAAGCTGTTGTATTTATATCGTATTTTATGCTTCTGGCTTTTACTTCTAAGGACCTAACTATTCGATCTGGTGGAGCAACGCCCTAGAGTGATTCCTAGGTTGCTCGGAATGTAGAACTGACCATAACTTTCACACTGGTTGCAATTATTCGTTTTATACGATGGAAACGCTGTTGTATTTATATTGTATTTTATGCTTCTGGCGTTGACTTCTAAGGCACTAACTATTCGATCTGGTGGAGCAACGCCCTAGAGTGAAGCCTAGGTTGCCCGGAACGTAGAATTGGCCATCACTTTCAAACTGGTCGAAATTATTCCTGTTATATGATGGAAGCACTGTTGTATTTTTTTTGCATTTTATGGTTCGGGCGTAGACTTCTAAGGCCCTAACTATTCAATCTGTTGGAGCACCGCCCTAGGGTGAAGCCTAGGTTGCTCGGAAAGTAGAAAAGACCATAAGTTTCATACTGGTTGCAATTACTCGTTTTATACGATGGAAAACTGTTGTATTTATATTGTATTTTATGCTTCTGGCGTTGACTTCTAAGGCACTAACTATTCGATCTGGTGGAGCAACGCCCTAGAGTGAAGCCCAGGTTGCGCGGAACGTAGAAATGACCATAACTTTCACACTGGTAGCAATTATTCCTGTTATATTATGGACACACTGTTGTATTTTTTTTGCATTTTATGATTCGGGCGTAGACTTCTAAGGCCCTAACTATTCAATCTGTTGGAGCAACGCCCTAGGGTGAAGCCTAGGTTGCTCGGAAAGTAGAAATGATCATAACTTTCACACTGGTTGCTATTATTCGTTTTATACGATGGAAAAACTGTTCTATTTATATTGTATTTTATGCTTCTGGCGTTGACTTCTAAGGCACCAACTATTCGATCTGGTGGAGCAACACCCTAGAGTGAAGCCTAGGTTGCCCGGAACGTAGAATTGGCCATCACTTTCAAACTGGTCGCAATTATTCCTGTTATATGATGGAAACACTGTCGTACTTTTTTTGCATTTTATGGTTCGGGCGTAGACTTCTAAGGCACTAACTATTCAATCTGTTGGACCAACGCCCTAGGGTGAAGCCTAGGTTGCTCGGGAAGTTGAAATGACAATAAGTTTCATACTGGTTGCAATTATTCGTTTTACACGATGGAAAAGCTTTTGTATTTATATTGTATTTTATGCTTCTGGCGTTGACTTCTAAGGCACTAACTATTCGATCTGTTGGAGCAACGCCCTAGAGTGAAGCCTAGGTTGCCCGGAACGTAGAATTGGCCATCACTATCAAACTGGTTGCAATTATTCCTGTTATATTATGGAAACACTGTTGTATTTTTATTGCATTTCATGCTTCGGGCGTTGACTCCTAAGGCCCTAACTATTCAATCTGTTAGAGCAACGCCCTAGGGTGAAGCATAGGTTGCTCGGAAGGTAGAAATGACCATAAGTTTCATACTGGTTGCAATTATTCGTTTTATACGATGGAAAAACTGTTCTATTTATATTGTATTTTATGCTTCTGGCGTTGACTTCTAAGGCACTATCTATTCGATCTGGTATAGCAACGCCCTAGAGAGAAGCCTAGGTTGCACGGAACGTAGGAATGACCATTACTTTCACACTGGTTGCAATTATTCGTTTTATACGATGGAAAAGCTGTTGTATTTATATCGTATTTTATGCTTCTGGCGTTGACTTCTTAGGCCGTAACTATTCGGTCTGGTGGACCAACGCCCTGGAGTGAAACCTAGGTTGCCCGGAACGTAGAATTGGCCATCACTTTCAAACTGGTTGCAATTATTCCTGTTATATGATGGAAAGACTGTTGTATTTTTTTTGCATTTTATGGTTCGGGCGTTGACTTCTAAGGCCCTAACTATTCAATCCGTTGGAGCAACGCCCTAGGGTGAAGCCTAGGTTGCTCGGAAAGTAGAAATGAGCATATGCTTCATACTGGTTGCAATTATTTGTTTCATACGATGGAAAAACTGTTGTATTTATATTGTATTTTATGCTTCTGGCGTTGACTTCTAAGGCACTAACTATTCGATCTGGTGGAGCAACGCCCTACAGTGAAGCCTAGGTTGCCCGGAACGTAGAATTGGCCATCACTTTCAAACTGGTTGCAATTATTCCTGATATATGATGGAAACACTGTTGTATTTTTTTTGCATTTTATGGTTCGGGCGTTTACTTCTAAGTCCCTAACTATTCAATCTGTTGGAGCAATGCCCTAGGGTGAAGCTTAGGTTGCTCGGAAAGTAGAAATGACCATAAGTTTCATACTGGTTGCAATTATTCGTTTTATACGACGGAAAAACTGTTGTATTTATATTGTATTTTATGCTTCTAGCGTTGACTTCTAAGGCACTATCTATTCGATCTGGTGGAGCAACGCACTAGAGAGAAGCCTAGGTTGCCCGGAACGTAGAATTCACCATCACTTTCAAACTGGTTGCAATTATTCCTGTTATATGAGGGAAACACTGTTGTATTTTTTTTGAATTTTATTGTTCGGGCGTTGACTTCTAAGGCCCTAAGTATTCAATCCGTTGGAGCAACGCCCTAGGGTGAAGCCTAGGTTGCTCGGAAAGTAGAAATGACCATAAGTTTCATACTGGTTGCAATTATTCGTTTTACACGATGGAAAAGCTTTTGTATTTATATTGTATTTTATGCTTCTGGCGTTGACTTCTAAGGCACTAACTATTCCATCTGTTGGAGCAACGCCCTAGAGTGAAGCCTAGGTTGCCCGGAACGTAGAATTGGCCATCACTATCAAACTGGTTGCAATTATTCCTGTTATATTATGGAAACACTGTTGTATTTTTATTGCATTTCATGCTTCGGGCGTTGACTCCTAAGGCCCTAACTATTCAATCTGTTAGAGCAACGCCCTAGGGTGAAGCCTAGGTTGCTCGGAAGGTAGAAATGACCATAAGTTTCATACTGGTTGCAATTATTCGTTTTATACGATGGAAAAACTGTTGTATTTATATGGTATTTTATGCTTCGGGCGTTGACTTCTAAGGCCCTAGCTGTTCGATCTAGTGGAGCAACGGCCTAGAGTGAAGCCTAGGTTGCCCGGAAAGGAGAAATGACCATCACGTTCAAACTGGTTGCAATTAATCCTTTTATACGATGGAGAAGCTGTTGTATTTATATCGTATTTTATGCTTCTGGCGTTTACTTCTAAGGACCTAACTATTCGATCTGGTGGAGCAACGCCCTAGAGTGAAGCCCAGGTTGCTCGGAATGTGGAAATGACCATAACTTTCACACTGGTTGCAATTATTCGTTTTATGCGATGGAAAAACTGTTGCATTTATATTGTATTTTATGCTTCTGGCGTTGACTTCTAAGGCACTATCTATTCGATCTGGTATAGCAACGCCCTAGAGAGAAGCCTAGGTTGCCCGGAACGTAGAAATGACCATTACTTTCACACTGGTTGCAATTATTCGTTTTATACGATGGAAAAGCTGTTGTATTTATATCGTATTTTATGCTTCTGGCGTTGACTTCTTAGGCCGTAACTATTCGGTCTGGTGGACCAACGCCCTGGAGTGAAACCTAGGTTGCCCGGAACGTAGAATTGGCCATCACTTTCAAACTGGTTGCAATTATTCCTGTTATATGATGGAAACACTGTTGTATTTTTTTTGCATTTTATGGTTCGGGCGTTGACTTCTAAGGCCCTAACTATTCAATCTGTTGGAGCAAGGCCCCTGGGGTGAAGCCTAGGTTGCTCGGAAAGTATAAATGACCATAAGTTTCATACTGGTTGCAATTATTCGTTTTATACGATGGAAAAACTGTTGTACTTATATTGTATTTTATGCTTCTAGCCTTGACTTCTAAGGCACTATCTATTCGATCTGGTGGAGCAATACCCTGGATTGAAACCTAGGTTGCCCGGAACGTAGAATTGGCCATCACTTTCAAACTGGTTGCAATTATTCGTTATACACAATGGAAACACTGTTGTATTTTTATTGCATTTTATGCCTCGGGCGTTGACTTCTAAAGCCCTAACTATTCAATCTGTTGGAGCCACGCCCTAGGGTGAAGCCTAGGTTGCTCGGAAAGTAGAAATGACCATCAGTTTCATACTGGCTGCAATTATTCGTTTTATACGAAGGAAAAACTGTTGTATTTATATTTTATTTTATGCTTCTGGCGTTGACTTCTAAGGCCCTAGCTATTGGATCTGTTGGAGCAACACCCTAGAGTGAAGCCTAGGTTGCCCGGAAAGGAGGAATGACCATCACTTTCAAACTGGTTGCAATTAATCCTGTTATACGATGGAAAAACTGTTGTATTTTTATTGCATTTTATGCTTCTGGCGTTCACTTCTTAGGCCCTAACTATTCGATCTGGTGGAACAAGGGCCTAGGGTGAAGCCTAGCTTGCCCGGAACGTAGAAATGACCATTACTTTCACACTGTTTGCAATTATTCCTTTTATACGATAGAAAAGCTGTTGTATTTATATCGTATTTTATGCTTCTGGCGTTTACTTCTAAGGACCTAACTATTCGATCTGGTGCAGCAACGCCCTAGAGTGGAGCCTAGGTTGCTCGGAATATGGAAATGACCATAACTTTCACACTTGTTGCAATTATTCGTTTTATACGATGGAAACGCTGTTGTATTTATATTGTATTTTATGCCTCTGGCGTTGACTTCTAAGGCCGTAGCTATTAGATGTGGTGGAGCAACGCCCTAGAGTGACGCCTAGGGTGCTCGGAACGTAGAAATGATGATTACTTTCACACTGGTTGCAATTATACGTTTTATACGATGGAAAAGCTGTTGTTTTTATATCGTATTTTATGCTCCTGGCGTTGACTTCTTAGGCCGTAACTATTCCGTCTGGTGGAGCAACGCCCTGGTGTGAAACCTAGGTTGCCCGGAACGTAGAATTGGCCATCACTTTCAAACTGGTTGCAATTATTCCTGTTATATGATGGAAACACTGTAGTATTTTTTTTGCATTTTATGGTTCGGGCGTTGACTTCTAAGGCCCTCACTATTCAATTTGTTGGAGCAACGCCCTAGGGTAAAGCCAAGGTTGCTCGGAAAGTAGAAATGACCATAAGTTTCATACTGGTTGCAATTATTCGTTTTATACGATGGAAAAGCTGTTGTATTTATATCGTGTTTTATGCTTCTGGCGTTGACTTCTTAGGCCGTAGCTATTCGGTCTGGTGGAGCAACGCCCTGGAGTGAAACCTAGGTTGCCCGGAACGTAGAATTGGCCATCACTTTCAAACCGGTTGCAATTATTCCTGATATATGATGGAAACACTGTTGTATTTTTTTTGCATTTTATGGTTCGGGCGTTGACTTCTAAGGCCCTAACTATTCAATTTGTTGGAGCAACGCCCTAGGGTAAAGCCTAGGTTGCTCGGAAAGTAGAAATGACCATAAGTTTCATACTGGTTGCAATTATTCGTTTTATACGATGGAAAACTGTTGTATTTATATTGTATTTTATGCTTCTGGCGTTGACTTCTAAGGCACTAACTATTCGATCTGGTGGAGCAACGCCCTAGAGTGAAGCCTAGGTTGCGCGGAACGTAGAAATGACCATAACTTTCACACTGGTAGCAATTATTCCTGTTATATTATGGACACACTGTTGTATTTTTTTTGCATTTTATGATTCGGGCGTAGACTTCTAAGGCCGTAACTATTCAATCTGTTGGAGCAACGCCCTAGGGTGAAGCCTAGGTTACTCGGAAAGTAGAAATGACCATAAGTTTCATACTGGTTGCAATTTTTCGTTTTATACGATGGAAAAACTGTTGTATTTATATCGTGTTTTATGCTTCTGGCGTTGACTTCTTAGGCCGTAGCTATTCGGTCTGGTGGAGCAACGCCCTAGAGTGAAGCCTAGGTTGCCCGGAACGTAGAATTGGCCATCACTTTCAAACTGGTTGCAATTATTCCTGATATATGATGGAAACACTGTTGTATTTTTTTTGCATTTTATGGTTCGGGCGTTGACTTCTAAGGCCCTAACTATTCAATCTGTTGGAGCAATGCCCTAGGGTGAAGCCTAGGTTGCTCGGAAAGTAGAAATGACCATAAGTTTCATACTGGTTGCAATTATTCGTTTTATACGATGGAAAAACTGTTGTATTTATATTGTATTTTATGCTTCTAGCGTTGACTTCTAAGGCACTATCTATTCGATCTGGTGGAGCAACGCACTAGAGAGAAGCCTAGCTTGCCCGGAACGTAGAATTGACCATCACTTTCAAACTGGTTGCAATTATTCCTGTTATATGAGGGAAACACTGTTGTATTTTTTTTGCATTTTACGGTTCGGGCGTTGACTTCTAAGGCCCTAAGTATTCAATCCGTTGGAGCAACGCCCTAGGGTGAATCCTAGGTTGCTCGGAAAGTAGAAATGACCATAAGTTTCATACTGGTTGCAATTATTTGTTTCATACGATTGAGAAACTGTTGTATTTATATTGTATTTTATGCTTCTGGCGTTGACTTCTAAGGCGCTAACTATTCGATCTGGTGGAGCAACGCCCTAGAGTGAAGCCTAGGTTGCCCGGAACGTAGAATTGGCCATCACTTTCAAACTGGCCGCAATTATTCCTGTTATATGATTGAAACACTGTAGTATTTTTTTTGCATTTTATGGTTTGGGCTTAGACTTCTAAGGCCCTAACTATTCAATCTGTTGGAGCAACGCCCTAGGGTGAAGCCTAGGTTGCTCGGAAAGTAGGAATGACCATCAGTTTCATACTGGCTGCAATTATTCGTTTTATACGAAGGAAAAACTGTTGTATTTATATTTTATTTTATGCTTCTGGCGTTGACTTCTAAGGCCCTAGCTATTCGATCTGATGGAGCAACACCCTAGAGTGAAGCCTAGGTTGCCCGGAAAGGAGGAATGACCATCACTTTCAAACTGGTTGCAATTAATCCTGTTATACGATGGAAAAACTGTTGTATTTTTATTGCATTTTATGCTTCTGGCGTTCACTTCTTAGGCCCTAACTATTCGATCTGGTGGAACAAGGGCCTAGGGTGAAGCCTAGCTTGCCCGGAACGTAGAAATGACCATTACTTTCACACTGGTTGCAATTATACGTTTTATACGATGGAAAAGCTGTTGTATTTATATCGTATTTTATGCTCCTGGCGTTGACTTCTTAGGCCGTAACTATTCCGTCTGGTGGAGCAACGCCCTGGTGTGAAACCTAGGTTGCCCGGAACGTAGAATTGGCCATCACTTTCAAACTGGTTGCAATTATTCCTGTTATATGATGGAAACACTGTAGTATTTTTTTTGCATTTTATGGTTCGGGCGTTGACTTCTAAGGCCCTCACTATTCAATTTGTTGGAGCAACGCCCTAGGGTAAAGCCAAGGTTGCTCGGAAAGTAGAAATGACCATAAGTTTCATACTGGTTGCAATTATTCGTTTTATACGATGGAAAAGCTGTTGTATTTATATCGTGTTTTATGCTTCTGGCGTTGACTTCTTAGGCCGTAGCTATTCGGTCTGGTGGAGCAACGCCCTGGAGTGAAACCTAGGTTGCCCGGAACGTAGAATTGGCCATCACTTTCAAACTGGTTGCAATTATTCCTGATATATGATGGAAACACTGTTGTATTTTTTTTGCATTTTATGGTTCGGGCGTTGACTTCTAAGGCCCTAACTATTCAATTTGTTGGAGCAACGCCCTAGGGTAAAGCCTAGGTTGCTCGGAAAGTAGAAATGACCATAAGTTTCATACTGGTTGCAATTATTCGTTTTATACGATGGAAGAACTGTTGTATTTATATTGTATTTTATGCTTCTGGCGTTGACTTCTAAGGACCTAGCTGTTCGACCTAGTGGAGCAACGCCCTAGAGTGAAGCCTAGGTTGCCGGGAAGGAGAAATGACCATCACGTTCAAACTGGTTGCAATTTATCCTTTTATACGATGGAAAAGCTGTTGTATTTATATCGTATTTTATGCTTCTGGCGTTTACTTCTAAGGACCTAACTATTCGATCTGGTGGAGCAACGCCCTAGAGTGAAGCCCAGGTTGCTCGGAATGTGAAAATGACCATAACTTTCACACTGGTTGCAATTATTCGTTTTATACGATGGAAAAACTGTTGCATTTATATTGTATTTTATGCTTCTGGCGTTGACTTCTAAGGCACTATCTATTCGATCTGGTATAGCAACGCCCTAGAGAGAAGCCTAGGTTGCCCGGAACGTAGAAATGACCATTACTTTCACACTGGTTGCAATTATTCGTTTTATACGATGGAAAAGCTGTTGTATTTATATCGTATTTTATGCTTCTGGCGTTGACTTCTTAGGCCGTAACTATTCGGTCTGGTGGACCAACGCCCTGGAGTGAAACCTAGGTTGCCCGGAACGTAGAATTGGCCATCACTTTCAAACTGGTTGCAATTATTCCTGTTATATGATGGAAACACTGTTGTATTTTTTTTGCATTTTATGGTTCGGGAGTAGACTTCTAAGGCCCTAACTATTCAATCTGTTGGAGCACCGCCCTAGGGTGAAGCCTAGGTTGCTCGGAAAGTAGAAATGACCATAAGTTTCATACTGGTTGCAATTACTCGTTTTATACGATGGAAAACTGTTGTATTTATATTGTATTTTATGCTTCTGGCGTTGACTTCTAAGGCACTAACTATTCGATCTGGTGGAGCAACGCCCTAGAGTGAAGCCTAGGTTGCGCGGAACGTAGAAATGACCATAACTTTCACACTGGTAGCAATTATTCCTGTTATATTATGGACACACTGTTGTATTTTTTTTGCATTTTATGATTTGGGCGTAGACTTCTAAGGCCGTAACTATTCTATCTGTTGGAGCAACGCCCTAGGGTGAAGCCTAGGTTACTCGGAAAGTAGAAATGACCATAAGTTTCATACTGGTTGCAATTATTTGTTTCATACGATGGAAAAACTGTTGTATTTATATTGTATTTTATGCTTCTGGCGTTGACTTCTAAGGCGCTAACTATTCGATCTGGTGGAGCAACGCCCTAGAGTGAAGCCTAGGTTGCCCGGAACGTAGAATTGGCCATCACTTTCAAACTGGTCGCAATTATTCCTGTTATATGATTGAAACACTGTAGTATTTTTTTTGCATTTTATGGTTTGGGCTTAGACTTCTAAGGCCCTAACTATTCAATCTGTTGGAGCAACGCCCTAGGGTGAAGCCTAGGTTGCTCGGAAAGTAGAAATGGCCATAAGTTTCATACTGCTTGCAATTATTCGTTTTATACGATGGAAAAACTGTTCTATTTATATTGTATTTTATGCTTCTGGCGTTGACTTCTAAGGCACTAACTATTCGATCTGTTGGAGCAACGCCCTAGAGTGAAGCTTAGGTTGCCCGGAACGTAGAATTGGCCATTACTATCAAACTGGTTGCAATTATTCCTGTTATATTATGGAAACACTGTTGTATTTTTATTGCATTTCATGCTTCGGGCGTTGACTCCTAAGGCCCTAACTATTCAATCTGTTAGAGCAACGCCCTAGGGTGAAGCCTAGGTTGCTCGGCAGGTAGAAATGACCATAAGTTTCATACTGGTTGCAATTATTCGTTTTATACGATGGAAAAACTGTTGTATTTATATTGTATTTTATGCTTCTGGCGTTGACTTCTAAGGCCCTAGCTGTTCGATCTAGTGGAGCAACGGCCTAGAGTGAAGCCTAGGTTGCCCGGAAAGGAGAAATGACTATCACGTTCAAACTGGTTGCAATTAATCCTTTTATACCATGGAAAAGCTGTTGTGTTTATATCGTATTTTATGTTTCTGGCGTTTACTTCTAAGGACCTAACTATTCGATCTGGTGGAGCAACGCCATAGAGTGGAGCCTAGGTTGCTCGGAATATGGAAATGACCATAACTTTCACACTTGTTGCAATTATTCGTTTTATACGATGGAAACGCTGTTGTATTTATATTGTATTTTATGCTTCTGGCGTTGACTTCTAAGGCACTAACTATTCGATCTGGTGGAGCAACGCCCTAGAGTGAAGCCCAGGTTGCGCGGAACGTAGAAATGACCATAACTTTCACACTGGTAGCAATTATTCCTGTTATATTATGGACACACTGTTGTATTTTTTTTGCATTTTATGATTCGGGCGTAGACTTCTAAGGCCCTAACTATTCAATCTGTTGGAGCAACGCCCTAGGGTGAAGCCTAGGTTGCTCGGAAAGTAGAAATGATCATAACTTTCACACTGGTTGCTATTATTCGTTTTATACGATGGAAAAACTGTTCTATTTATATTGTATTTTATGCTTCTGGCGTTGACTTCTAAGGCACTAACTATTCGCTCTGGTGGAGCAACACCCTAGAGTGAAGCCTAGGTTGCCCGGAACGTAGAATTGGCCATCACTTTCAAACTGGTCGCAATTATTCCTGTTATATGATGGAAACACTGTCGTACTTTTTTTGCATTTTATGGTTCGGGCGTAGACTTCTAAGGCACTAACTATTCAATCTGTTGGACCAACGCCCTAGGGTGAAGCCTAGGTTGCTCGGGAAGTTGAAATGACAATAAGTTTCATACTGGTTGCAATTATTCGTTTTACACGATGGAAAAGCTTTTGTAATTATATTGTATTTTATGCTTCTGGCGTTGACTTCTAAGGCACTAACTATTCGATCTAGTGGAGCAACGCCCTAGAGTGAAGCCTAGGTTGCCCGGAAAGGAGGAATGACCATCACTTTCAAACTGGTTGCAATTAATCCTGTTATACGATGGAAAAACTGTTGTATTTTTATTGCATTTTATGCTTCTGGCGTTCACTTCTTAGGCCCTAACTATTCGATCTGGTGGAACAAGGGCCTAGGGTGAAGCCTAGCTTGCCCGGAACGTAGAAATGACCATTACTTTCACACTGTTTGCAATTATTCCTTTTATACGATAGAAAAGCTGTTGTATTTATATTGTATTTTATGCTTCTGGCGTTGACTTCTAAGGCACTAACTATTCGATCTGGTGGAGCAACGCCCTAGAGTGAAGCCTAGGTTGCCCGGAACGTAGAATTGGCCATCACTTTCAAACTGGTCGAAATTATTCCTGTTATATGATGGAAGCACTGTTGTATTTTTTTTGCATTTTATGGTTCGGGCGTAGACTTCTAAGGCCCTAACTATTCAATCTGTTGGAGCACCGCACTAGGGTGAAGCCTAGGTTGCTCGGAAAGTAGAAATGACCATAAGTGTCATACTGTTGCAATTACTCGTTTTATACGATGGAAAACTGTTGTATTTATATTGTATTTTATGCTTCTGGCGTTGACTTCTAAGGCACTAACTATTCGATCTGGTGGAGCAACGCCCTAGAGTGATGCCCAGGTTGCGCGGAACGTAGAAATGACCATAACTTTCACACTGGTAGCAATTATTCCTGTTATATTATGGACACACTGTTGTATTTTTTTTGCATTTTATGATTCGGGCGTAGACTTCTAAGGCCCTAACTATTCAATCTGTTGGTGCAACGTCCTAGGGTGAAGCCTAGGTTGCTCGGAAAGTAGAAATGATCAAAACTTTCACACTGGTTGCTATTATTCGTTTTATACGATGGAAAAACTGTTCTATTTATATTGTATTTTATGCTTCTGGCGTTGACTTCTAAGGCACTAACTATTCGATCTGTTGGAGCAACGCCCTAGAGTGAAGCTCAGGTTGCCCGGAACGTAGAATTGGCCATTACTATCAAACTGGTTGCAATTATTCCTGTTATATTATGGAAACACTGTTGTATTTTTATTGCATTTCATGCTTCGGGCGTTGACTCCTAAGGCCCTAACTATTCAATCTGTTAGAGCAACGCCCTAGGGTGAAGCCTAGCTTGCCCGGAACGTAGAAATGACCATTACTTTCACACTGTTTGCAATTATTCCTTTTATACGATAGAAAAGCTGTTGTATTTATATCGTATTTTATGCTTCTGGCGTTTACTTCTAAGGCCCTAGCTGTTCGATCTAGTGGAGCAACGCCCTAGAGTGAAGCCTAGGTTGCCCGGAAAGGAGAAATGACCATCACGTTCAAACTGGTTGCAATTAATCCTTTTATACCATGGAAAAGCTGTTGTGCTTATATCGTATTTTATGCTTCTGGCGTTTACTTCTAAGGACCTAACTATTCGATCTGGTGGAGCAACGCCCTAGAGTGGAGCCTAGGTTGCTCGGAATATGAAAATGACCATAACTTTCACACTTGTTGCAATTATTCGTTTTATACGATGGAAACGCTGTTGTATTTATATTGTATTTTATGCCTCTGGCGTTGACTTCTGAGGCCGTAGCTATTAGATGTGGTGGAGCAACGCCCTAGAGTGACGCCTAGGGTGCTCGGAACGTATAAATGATGATTACTTTCACACTGGTTGCAATTATACGTTTTATACGATGGAAAAGCTGTTGTATTTATATCGTATTTTATGCTTCTGGCGTTGACTTCTTAGGCCGTAACTATTCCGTCTGGTGGAGCAACGCCCTGGTGTGAAACCTAGGTTGCCCGGAACGTAGAATTGGCCATCACTTTCAAACTGGTTGCAATTATTCCTGTTATATGATGGAAACACTGTAGTATTTTTTTTGCATTTTATGGTTCGGGCGTTGACTTCTAAGGCCCTCACTATCCAATTTGTTGGAGCACCGCCCTAGGGTAAAGCCAAGGTTGCTCGGAAAGTAGAAATGACCATAAGTGTCATACTGGTAGCAATTATTCGTTTTATACGATGGAAAAGCTGTTGTATTTATATCGTGTTTTATGCTTCTGGCGTTGACTTCTTAGGCCGTAGCTATTCGGTCTGGTGGAGCAACGACCCAGAGTGAAGCCTAGGTTGCCCGGAACGTAGAATTGGCCATCACTTTCAAACTGGTTGCAATTATTCCTGATATATGATGGAAACACTGTTGTATTTTTTTTGCATTTTATGGTTCGGGCGTTGACTTCTAAGGCCCTAACTATTCAATCTGTTGGAGCAATGCCCTAGGGTGAAGCCTAGGTTGCTCGGAAAGTAGAAATGACCATAAGTTTCATACTGGTTGCAATTATTCGTTTTATACGATGGAAAAACTGTTGTATTTATATTGTATTTTATGCTTCTAGCGTTGACTTCTAAGGCACTATCTATTCGACCTGGTGGAGCAACGCACTAGAGAGAAGCCTAGGTTGCCCGGAACGTAGAATTGACCATCACTTTCAAACTGGTTGCAATTATTCCTGTTATATGAGGGAAACACTGTTGTATTTTTTTTGCATTTTATGGTTCGGGCGTTGACTTCTAAGGCCCTAAGTATTCAATCCGTTGGAGCAACGCCCTAGGGTGAAGCCTAGGTTGCTCGGAAAGTAGAAATGACCATAAGTTTCATACTGGTTGCAATTATTTGTTTCATACGATGGAAAAGCTGTTGTATTTATATTGTATTTTATGCTTCTGGCGTTGACTTCTAAGGCGCTAACTATTCGATCTGGTGGAGCAACGCCCTAGAGCGAAGCCTAGGTTGCCCGGAACGTAGAATTGGCCATCACTTTCAAACTGGTCGCAATTATTCCTGTTATATGATTGAAACACTGTTGTATTTTTTTTGCATTTTATGATTCGGGCGTTGACTTCTAAGGCCCTAAGTATTCAATCCGTTGGAGCAACGCCCTAGGGTGAAGCCTAGGTTGCTCGGAAAGTAGAAATGACCATAAGTTTCATACTGGTTGCAATTATTTGTTTCATACGATGGAAAAACTGTTGTATTTATATTGTATTTTATGCTTCTGGCGTTGACTTCTAAGGCGCTAACTATTCGATCTGGTGGAGCAACGCCCTAGAGCGAAGCCTAGGTTGCCCGGAACGTAGAATTGGCCATCACTTTCAAACTGGTCGCAATTATTCCTGTTATATGATTGAAACACTGTTGTATTTTTTTTGCATTTTATGGTTTGGGCTTAGACTTCTAAGGCCCTAACTATTCAATCTGTTGGAGCACCGCCCTAGGGTGAAGCCTAGGTTGCTCGGAAAGTAGAAATGACCATAAGTTTCATACTGGTTGCAATTACTCGTTTTATACGATGGAAAACTGTTGTATTTATATTGTATTTTATGCTTCTGGCGTCGACTTCTAAGGCACTAACTATTCGATCTGGTGGAGCAACGCCCTAGAGTGAAGCCCAGGTTGCGCGGAACGTAGAAATGACCATAACTTTCACACTGGTAGCAATTATTCCTGTTATATTATGGACACACTGTTGTATTTTTTTTGCATTTTATGATTCGGGCGTAGACTTCTAAGGCCCTAACTATTCAATCTGTTGGAGCAACGCCCTAGGGTGAAGCCTAGGTTGCTCGGAAAGTAGAAATGATCATAACTTTCACACTGGTTGCTATTATTCGTTTTATACGATGGAAAAACTGTTCTATTTATATTGTATTTTATGCTTCTGGCGTTGACTTCTAAGGCACTAACTATTCGATCTGGTGGAGCAACACCCTAGAGTGAAGCCTAGGTTGCCCGGAACGTAGAATTGGCCATCACTTTCAAACTGGTCGAAATTATTCCTGTTATATGATGGAAGCACTGTTGTATTTTTTTTGCATTTTATGGTTCGGGCGTAGACTTCTAAGGCCCTAACTATTCAATCTGTTGGAGTACCGCACTAGGGTGAA
Source organism: Calliopsis andreniformis (assembly GCF_051401765.1). Lineage (NCBI taxonomy): Eukaryota > Metazoa > Arthropoda > Insecta > Hymenoptera > Andrenidae > Calliopsis > Calliopsis andreniformis. The sequence continues at coordinate 22,567,605 of NW_027480423.1, forward strand.
GCCTAGGTTGCTCGGAAAGTAGAAATGACCATAAGTGTCATACTGTTGCAATTACTCGTTTTATACGATGGAAAACTGTTGTATTTATATTGTATTTTATGCTTCTGGCGTTGACTTCTAAGGCACTAACTATTCGATCTGGTGGAGCAACGCCCTAGAGTGAAGCCCAGGTTGCGCGGAACGTAGAAATGACCATAACTTGCACACTGGTAGCAATTATTCCTGTTATATTATGGACACACTGTTGTATTTTTTTTGCATTTTATGATTCGGACGTAGACTTCTAAGGCCCTAACTATTCAATCTGTTGGTGCAACGTCCTAGGGTGAAGCCTAGGTTGCTCGGAAAGTAGAAATGATCATAACTTTCACACTGGTTGCTATTATTCGTTTTATACGATGGAAAAACTGTTCTATTTATATTGTATTTTATGCTTCTGGCGTTGACTTCTAAGGCACTAACTATTCGATCTGTTGGAGCAACGCCCTAGAGTGAAGCTTAGGTTGCCCGGAACGTAGAATTGGCCATCACTATCAAACTGGTTGCAATTATTCCTGTTATATTATGGAAACACTGTTGTATTTTTATTGCATTTCATGCTTCGGGCGTTGACTCCTAAGGCCCTAACTATTCAATCTGTTAGAGCAACGCCCTAGGGTGAAGCCTAGGTTGCTCGGCAGGTAGAAATGACCATAAGTTTCATACTGGTTGCAATTATTCGTTTTATACGATGGAAAAACTGTTGTATTTATATTGTATTTTATGCTTCTGGCGTTGACTTCTAAGGCCCTAGCTGTTCGATCTAGTGGAGCAACGGCCTAGAGTGAAGCCTAGGTTGCCCGGAAAGGAGAAATGACTATCACGTTCAAACTGGTTGCAATTAATCCTTTTATACCATGGAAAAGCTGTTGTGTTTATATCGTATTTTATGTTTCTGGCGTTTACTTCTAAGGACCTAACTATTCGATCTGGTGGAGCAACGCCATAGAGTGGAGCCTAGGTTGCTCGGAATATGGAAATGACCATAACTTTCACACTTGTTGCAATTATTCGTTTTATACGATGGAAACGCTGTTGTATTTATATTGTATTTTATGCCACTGGCGTTGACTTCTAAGGCCGTAGCTATTAGATGTGGTGGAGCAACGCCCTAGAGTGACGCCTAGGGTGCTCGGAACGTAGAAATGATGATTACTTTCACACTGGTTGCAATTATACGTTTTATACGATGGAAAAGCTGTTGTATTTATATCGTATTTTATGCTTCTGGCGTTGACTTCTTAGGCCGTAACTATTCCGTCTGGTGGACCAACGCCCTGGAGTGAAACCTAGGTTGCCCGGAACGTAGAATTGGCCATCACTTTCAAACTGGTTGCAATTATTCCTGTTATATGATGGAAACACTGTTGTATTTTTTTTGCATTTTATGGTTCGGGCGTTGACTTCTAAGGCCCTAACTATTCAATCTGTTGGAGCACCGCCCTAGGGTCAAGCCTAGGTTGCTCGGAAAGTAGAAATGACCATAAGTTTCATACTGGTTGCAATTATTCGTTTTATACGATGGAAAAGCTGTTGTATTTATATCGTGTTTTATGCTTCTGGCGTTGACTTCTTAGGCCGTAGCTATTCGGTCTGGTGGAGCAACACCCTGGATTGAAACCTAGGTTGCCCGGAACGTAGAATTGGTCATCACTTTCAAACAGGTTGCAATTATTCCTGATATATGATGGAAACACTGTTGTATTTTTTTTGCATTTTATGGTTCGGGCGTTGACTTCTAAGGCCCTAACTATTCAATCTGTTGGAGCAAGGCCCCTGGGGTGAAGCCTAGGTCGCTCGGAAAGTAGAAATGACCATAAGTTTCATACTGGTTGCAATTATTCGTTTTATACGATGGAAAAACTGTTGTACTTATATTGTATTTTATGCTTCTAGCCTTGTCTTCTAAGGCACTATCTATTCGATCTGGTGGAGCAATACCCTGGATTGAAACCTAGGTTGTCCGGAACGTAGAATTGGCCATCACTTTCAAACTGGTTGCAATTATTCGTTATACACGATGGAAACACTGTTGTATTTTTATTGCATTTTATGCCTCGGGCGTTGACTTCTAAAGCCCTAACTATTCAATCTGTTGGAGCAACGCCCTAGGGTGAAGCCTAGGTTGCTCGGAAAGTAGAAATGACCATCAGTTTCATACTGGCTGCAATTATTCGTTTTATACGATGGAAAAACTGTTGTATTTATATTTTATTTTATGCTTCTGGCGTTGACTTCTAAGGCCCTAGCTATTCGATCTGTTGGAGCAACACCCTAGAGTGAAGCCTAGGTTGCCCGGAAAGGAGGAATGACCATGACTTGCAAACTGGTTGCAATTAATCCTGTTATACGATGGAAAAACTGTTGTATTTTTATTGCATTTTATGCTTCTGGCGTTCACTTCTTAGGCCCTAACTATTCGATCTGGTGGAACAAGGGCCTAGGGTGAAGCCTAGCTTGCCCGGAACGTAGAAATGACCATTACTTTCACACTGTTTGCAATTATTCCTTTTATACGATAGAAAAGCTGTTGTATTTATATCGTATTTTATGCTTCTGGCGTTTACTTCTAAGGCCCTAGCTGTTCGATCTAGTGGAGCAACGCCCTAGAGTGAAGCCTAGGTTGCCCGGAAAGGAGAAATGACCATCACGTTCAAACTGGTTCCAATTAATCCTTTTATACCATGGAAAAGCTGTTGTGCTTATATCGTATTTTATGCTTCTGGCGTTTACTTCTAAGGACCTAACTATTCGATCTGGTGGAGCAACGCCCTAGAGTGGAGCCTAGGTTGCTCGGAATATGAAAATGACCATAACTTTCACACTTGTTGCAATTATTCGTTTTATACGATGGAAACGCTGTTGTATTTATATTGTATTTTATGCCTCTGGCGTTGACTTCTGAGGCCGTAGCTATTAGATGTGGTGGAGCAACGCCCTAGAGTGACGCCTAGGGTGCTCGGAACGTATAAATGATGATTACTTTCACACTGGTTACAATTATACGTTTTATACGATGGAAAAGCTGTTGTATTTATATCGTATTTTATGCTTCTGGCGTTGACTTCTTAGGCCGTAACTATTCCGTCTGGTGGAGCAACGCCCTGGTGTGAAACCTAGGTTGCCCGGAACGTAGAATTGGCCATCACTTTCAAACTGGTTGCAATTATTCCTGTTATATGATGGAAACACTGTAGTATTTTTTTTGCATTTTATGGTTCGGGCGTTGACTTCTAAGGCCCTCACTATCCAATTTGTTGGAGCACCGCCCTAGGGTAAAGCCAAGGTTGCTCGGAAAGTAGAAATGACCATAAGTGTCATACTGGTAGCAATTATTCGTTTTATACGATGGAAAAGGTGTTGTATTTATATCGTGTTTTATGCTTCTGGCGTTGACTTCTTAGGCCGTAGCTATTCGGTCTGGTGGAGCAACGACCTAGAGTGAAGCCTAGGTTGCCCGGAACGTAGAATTGGCCATCACTTTCAAACTGGTTGCAATTATTCCTGATATATGATGGAAACACTGTTGTATTTTTTTTGCATTTTATGGTTCGGGCGTTGACTTCTAAGGCCCTAACTATTCAATCTGTTGGAGCAATGCCCTAGGGTGAAGCCTAGGTTGCTCGGAAAGTAGAAATGACCATAAGTTTCATACTGGTTGCAATTATTCGTTTTATACGATGGAAAAACTGTTGTATTTATATTGTATTTTATGCTTCTAGCGTTGACTTCTAAGGCACTATCTATTCGACCTGATGGAGCAACGCACTAGAGAGAAGCCTAGGTTGCCCGGAACGTAGAATTGACCATCACTTTCAAACTGGTTGCAATTATTCCTGTTATATGAGGGAAACACTGTTGTATTTTTTTTGCATTTTATGGTTCGGGCGTTGACTTCTAAGGCCCTAAGTATTCAATCCGTTGGAGCAACGCCCTAGGGTGAAGCCTAGGTTGCTCGGAAAGTAGAAATGACCATAAGTTTCATACTGGTTGCAATTATTTGTTTCATACGATGGAAAAGCTGTTGTATTTATATTGTATTTTATGCTTCTGGCGTTGACTTCTAAGGCGCTAACTATTCGATCTGGTGGAGCAACGCCCTAGAGCGAAGCCTAGGTTGCCCGGAACGTAGAATTGGCCATCACTTTCAAACTGGTTGCAATTATTCCTGTTATATGAGGGAAACACTGTTGTATTTTTTTTGCATTTTATGATTCGGGCGTTGACTTCTAAGGCCCTAAGTATTCAATCCGTTGGAGCAACGCCCTAGGGTGAAGCCTAGGTTGCTCGGAAAGTAGAAATGACCATAAGTTTCATACTGGTTGCAATTATTTGTTTCATACGATGGAAAAACTGTTGTATTTATATTGTATTTTATGCTTCTGGCGTTGACTTCTAAGGCGCTAACTATTCGATCTGGTGGAGCAACGCCCTAGAGCGAAGCCTAGGTTGCCCGGAACGTAGAATTGGCCATCACTTTCAAACTGGTCGCAATTATTCCTGTTATATGATTGAAACACTGTTGTATTTTTTTTGCATTTTATGGTTTGGGCTTAGACTTCTAAGGCCCTAACTATTCAATCTGTTGGAGCAACGCCCTAGGGTGAAGCCTAGGTTGCTCGGAAAGTAGAAATGACCATAAGTTTCATACTGCTTGCAATTATTCGTTTTATACGATGGAAAAACTGTTATATTTATATTGTATATTATGCTTCTGGCGTTGACTTCTTAGGCCCTAACTATTCCATCTGGTGGGACAACGCCCTAGGGTGAAGCCTACGTTGCCTGGAACGTAGAAATGACCATAACTTTCAGACTGGTTGCAATTATTCGTTTTATACGATGGAAAAGCTGTTGTATTTATATCGTATTTTATGCTTCTGGCTTTGACTTCTTAGGCCCTAACAATTCGATCTGGTGGAGCAACGCCATAGAGTGAAGCCTAGGTTGCCCGGAACGTAGAAATGACCATCACTTTCAAACTGGTTGCAATTATTCCTGTTATATGATGGAAAAACTGTTGTATTTTTATTGCATTTTATGCTTCAGGCATTGACTTCTAAGGCCCTGACTATTCGATCTGGTGTAACAACGCCCTAGAGTGAAGCCTAGGTTGCCCGGAACGTAGAAATGACCATCACTTTCAAACTGGTTGGAATTATTCCTGTTATACGATCGAAAAACTGTTGTACTTTTATTGCATTTTATGCTTCTGGCGTTGACTTCTTAGGACCTAAATATTCGAGGTGGTGGAGCAACGCCCTAGAGTGAAATCTAGGATGCCCGGAACGTAGAAATGACCATTACATTCACACTGGTTGCAATTATTCCTGTTATACGATGGAAAAACTGTTGCATCTTTATTGTATTTTATGCTTCGGGCGTTGACTTCTAAGACCCTAACTATGCGATCTATTGGAGGAACGCCCTAGAGTGCAGCCTAGGTAGCCCGGAACGTAGAAATGACCATAACTTTCACACTGATTGCTATTATTCGTTTTATACGATGGAAAAACTGTTATATTTATATTGTATATTATGCTTCTTGCGTTGACTTCTTAGGCCCTAACATTTCGATCTGGTGGAACAACGCCCTAGAGTGAAGCCTAGGTTGCCCGGAACGTAGAAATGTCCATCACTTTCACACTGGTTGCAATTATTCCTGTTATACGATGGAAAAACTCTTGTATATTTATTGTATTTTATGCTTCTGGCGTTGACTTCTAAGGCCTTATCTATTAGATATGGTGGAGCAACGCCCTAGAGTGACGCCTAGGATCCCCGGAACGTAGAAATGGCCATTACTTTCACACTGTTTGCAATTATTCGTTTTGTACGATGGGAAAGCCGTTGTATTTATATTGTATTTTATGCTTCTGGCGTTGACTTCTAAGGCAGTAGCTATTAGATGTGGTGGAGCAACGCACTAGGGTGACGCCTAGGTTGCCCGGAACGTAGAAATGGCCATTACTTTCACAATGTCTGCAATTATTCATTTTATACGATGGAAAAACTGTTGTACTTATATTGTATTTTATCCTTCTGGCGTTGAATTCTAAGTCCCTAGCTATTCCATCTGGTCGAGCAACGACCTAGGGTGAAACCTAGGTTACCCGGAACGTAGAAATGACCAGTACTTTCACACTGGTTACAGTTATTCGTTTTATACAATGGAAAAACTGTTCTATTTATTTTGCATTTTATGCTTCGGACGTTGACTTCTAAAGCCCTAACTATTCAATCTGGTGGAGTAACGCCCTAGAGTGAAGCCTAGGTTGCCCGGAACGTGGAAATGACCATAACTTTCACACTGGTTTCTATTATTCCTGTTATACGATGGAAAAACTGTTGCACCTTTATTGTATTTTATGCTTCTGGCGTTGACTCCATAGGCCCCAACTATTCGATCTGGTGGTGCAACGTCCTAGAGTGAAGCCTAGGTTGCCCGGAACGTAGAACATACCATTACCTTCACACTGGTTGCAATTCTTCCTGTTATACGATGGAAAAACTGTTGCACCTTTATTGCATTTTATGCTTCTGGCGTTGACTCCATAGGCCCCAACTATTCGATCTGGTGGTGAAACGTCCTAGAGTGAAGCCTAGGTTGACCGGAACGTAGAAATGACCATAACTTTCACACTGGTTACCATTATTCGTTTTATACGATGGAAAAGTTGTTGTATTTATATCGTATTTTATGCTTCTGGCGTTGACTTTTAAGGCCGTAGCTATTAGATGTTGAGGAGCAACGCCTTAGTGTGTCGCATAGGTTGCCCGGAACGTAGAAATGACCATTACTTTCACAATTTTGGCAAATATTCATTTTATACGATGGAAAAACTGTTGCACCTTTATTGTATTTTATGCATCTCGCGTTGACATCTAAGGCCCTAACTATTCGATCTGGTGGAGCAAGGCCCTAGAGTGAAGCCTAGGCTGCTCAGAACGTAGAAATGACCATAACATTCACACTGGTTACCATTATTCGTTTTATACGGTGGAAAAGCTGTTGTATTTATATCGTATTTTATGCTTCTGGCGCTGACTTCTTAGGCCCTAACTATTCCATCTGGTGGAACAACGCCCTACGGTGAAGTCTAGGTTGCCCGGAACGTGGAAATGACCATAACTTTCACACTGGTAGTAATTATTCGTTTTATACATGGAAAAACTGTTCTATTTATTTTGTATTTTATGCTTCTGGCGTTGACTTCTAAGGCCCTACCTATTCGATCTGGCGGAGCAACACCCTACAGTGAAGCCTAGGTTGCCGGAACGTAGAAATGACCATAACTTCACACTGGTTGCTATTATTCGTTTTATACGATGAAAAAACTGTTATATTTATATTGTATTTTATGCTTCTGGCGTTGACTTCTTACGCCCTAACTATTCGATCTGGTGGAACAACGCCCTAGAGTGAAGCCTGCGATGCCCGGAACGTAGAAATGATCATTACCTTCACGCTTGTTGCAATTATTCCTGTTATACGATGGAAAAACTGTTGTATTTTTATTGCTTTCTATGCTTCTGGCGTTTAATTCTAAGTCGCTAGCTATTCGATCTGGTGGAGCAACGACCCAGAGTGAAGCCTAGGTTGCCCGGAACGTAGAAATGGCCATTACTTTCACACTGTTTGCAATTATTCATTTTCTACGATGGTAAAGCTGTTGTATTTATATTGGATTTTATGCCTCTGGCGTTGACTTCTAAGGCCGTAGCTGTTAGATGTGGTGGAGGAACGCCCTAGAGTGACGCCTAGGTAGACCGGAACGTAGAAATGACCATTACTTTCACAATGTCTGCAATTAGTCATTTTATGCGATGGAAGAACTGTTGTACTTATATTGTATTTTATCCTTCTGGTGTTGAATTCTAAGTCCCTAGCTATTCGATCCGGTGGTGCAGCGCGCCAGAGTGAAACCTAGGTTACCCGGAACGTAGAAATGGTCAGTACTTTCACACTGGTTGCAGTTATTCGTTTTATACAATGGAAAAACTGTTCTATTTATTTTGCATTTTATGCTTCGGGCGTTGACTTCTAAGGCCCTAACTATTCGATCTGGTGGAGCACCGCCCTAGAGTGAAGCCTAGGTTGCACGGAACGTAGAAATGACCACTACTTTCACACTGTTTGCAATTATTCATTTAATACGATGGAAATGCTGTTGTATTTATATCGTATTTTATGCTTCGGGCGTAGACTTCTTAGGCCCTAACATTTCGATCTGGTGGAGCAACGCCCGACAGTGAAGCATAGGTTGCCCGGAACGTAGAGATGACCATAACCTTCACACAGGTTGCAATTATTCGTTTTATACGGTGTAAAGGCTGTTGTATTTATTTTGTATTTTATTCTTCTGGTGTTGACTTCTTAGGCCCTAACTATTCGATTTGGTGGAACAACGCCGTAGAGTGAAGCCTAGGTTGCCCGGAACGTAGAAATGACCATTACATTCACACTGGTTGCAATTATTCTTGTTATACGATGGAAAAACTGTTGTATTTTTATTGTATTCTATGCTTCTGGCGTTTAATTCTAAGTTACTAGCTATTTCATCTGGTGGAGCAACGACCTAGAGTGAAGCCTAGGTTGCCCGGAACGTAGAAATGACAATTACTTTCACACTGTTTGGTATTATTCATTTTGTACGATGGAAAAGCTGTTGTATTTATATTGTATTTTATGCCTCTGGCGTTGACTTCTAAGGCCGTAGCTATTAGATGCGGTGGAGCAACGCCCAAGAGTGACGCCTAGGGTGCCGGGAACGTAGAAATGAACATTACTTTCACACTGGTTGCAATTATTCGTTTTATACGATGGAAAAGCTGTTGTATTTATATCGTGTTTTATGCTTCTGGCGTTGACTTCTTATGACCTAACTATGCGAACTGGTGGAGCAACGCCCTGGAGTGAAACCTAGGTTGCCCGGAACGTAGAAATGACCATAACTTTCACACCGGTAGCAACTATTCGTTTTATACGGTGGAAAAACTGTTCTATATATTTTGTATTTTATGCTTCGGGCGTTGACTTCTAAGGCCCTAACTATTCGATCTGGTGGTGCAACTCCCTAGGGTGAAGCCTAGGTTGCTCGGAAAGTAGAAATGACCATAACTTTCATACTCGTTGCGATTATTCGTTTTATACGATGGAAAAACTGTTGTATTTATATCGTGTTTTATGCTTCTGGCGTTGACTTCTTAGGCCCTAACTATTCCATCTGGTGGAACAACGCCCTAGGGTGAAGCCTAGGTTGCCCGGAAAGTAGAAATGCCCATAACTTCCACACTGGTAGAAATTATTCGTTTTATACGGTTGAAAGACTGTACTATTTATTTTGTATTTTATGCTTCGGGCGTTGACTCCTAAGGCCCTAGCTGTTCGATCTGGTGGAGCAACGCCCTAGAGTGAAGCCTAGGTTGCCCGGAACGTAGAAATGACCATCACTTTCAAACTGGTTGCAATTATTCCTGTTATATGATGGAAAAGCTGTTGTATTTTTATTGCATTTTATGCTTCGGGCATTCACTTCTAAGGCCCTAACTATTCAATCTGTGGGAGCTACGCCCTAGGGTGAAGCCTAGGTTGCCCGGAAAGTAGAAATGACCATAACTTTCATACTGGTTGCGATTATTCGTTTTATACGATGAAAAAACTGTTGTAGTTATATTGTATTTTATGCTTCTGGCGTTGACTTCTTAGGCCCTAACTATTCCATCTGGTGGAGCAACGCCCTAGAGTAAAGCCCAGGTTGCGCGAAACGTAGAAATGACCATAACTTTCACACTGGTAGCAATTGTTTGTTTTATACGATGGAAAAGCTGTTGTATTTATATCGTATTTTATGCTTCGGGCGTTGACTTCTGAGGCCCTAACTATGCAATCTGTGGGAGCTACGCCCTAGGGTGAAGCCTAGGTTGCCCGGAAAGTAGAAATGACCATAACTTTCATACTGATTGCAATTATTCGTTTTATACGATGAAAAGACTGTTGTATTTATATTGTATTTTATGCTTCTGGCTTTCACTTATTAGGCCCTAACTATTCGATCTGGTGGAACAACGCCGTAGGGTGAAGCCTAGGTTGCCCGGAACGTAGAAATGACCATCACCTTCACGCTTGGTGCAATTATTCCAGTTATACGATGGAAAAACAGTTGCATCTTTATTGTATTTTATGCTTCTGGCGTCGACTTCTAAGGCTCTAACTATTCGATCTGAGGGAGCGACGCGCTAGAGTGAAGCCTAAGTAGCCCGGGACGTAGAAATGACCATAACTTTCACACTGGTTGCAATTATTCGTTTTATACGATGGAAAAGCTGTTGTATTTATATCGTATTTTATGCTTCTGGCTTTGACTTCTTATGACCTAACTATTCGAACTCGTGGAGCAACGCCCTGGTGTGAAACCTAGGTTGCCTGGAACGTAGAAATGACCATAACTCTCACACCGGTAGCAACTATTCGTTTTATACGATGGAAAAGCTGTTCTATTTATATTGTATTTTATACTTCGGGCGTTGACTTCTGAGGCCCTAACTATTCAATCTGTTGGTGCACCGCCCTAGGGTCAAGACGAGGTTGACCGGAAGGTAGAAATGACCATAACCTTCACACTGGTTTGTATTATTCGTTTTATACGATGGAAAAACTGTTATATTTATATTGTATATTATGCTTCTGGCGTTGACTTCTTAGGCCCTAACTATTCCATCTGGTGGGACAACGCCCTAGGGTGAAGCCTACGTTGCCTGGAACGTAGTATTGACCATAACTTTCAGACTGGTTGCAATTATTCGTTTTATACGATGGCAAAGCTGTTGTATTTATATCGTATTTTATGCTTCTGGCTTTGACTTCTTAGGCCCTAACAATTCGATCTGGTGGAGCAACGCCATAGAGTGAAGCCTAGGTTGCCCGGAACGTAGAAATGACCATCACTTTCAAACTGGTTGCAATTATTCCTGTTATATGATGGAAAAACTGTTGTATTTTTATTGCATTTTATGCTTCAGGCATTGACTTCTAAGGCCCTGACTATTCGATCTGGTGTAACAACGCCCTAGAGTGAAGCCTAGGTTGCCCGGAACGTAGAAATGACCATCACTTTCAAACTGGTTGGAATTATTCCTGTTATACGATCGAAAAACTGTTGTACTTTTATTGCATTTTATGCTTCTGGCGTTAACTTCTTAGGACCTAAATATTCGAGGTGGTGGAGCAACGCCCTAGAGTGAAACCTAGGATGCCCGGAACGTAGAAATGACCATTACATTCACACTGGTTGCAATTATTCCTGTTATACGATGGAAAAACTGTTGCATCTTTATTGTATTTTATGCTTCGGGCGTTGACTTCTAAGACCCTAACTATGCGATCTATTGGAGGAACGCCCTAGAGTGCAGCCTAGGTAGCCCGGAACGTAGAAATGACCATAACTTTCACACTGATTGCTATTATTCGTTTTATACGATGGAAAAACTGTTATATTTATATTGTATATTATGCTTCTTGCGTTGACTTCTTAGGCCCTAACATTTCGATCTGGTGGAACAACGCCCTAGAGTGAAGCCTAGGTTGCCCGGAACGTAGAAATGTCCATCACTTTCACACTGGTTGCAATTATTCCTGTTATACGATGGAAAAACTCTTGTATATTTATTGTATTTTATGCTTCGGGCGTTGACTTCTATGGCCTTACCTATTCGATCTGGTGGAACAACACCCTACAGTGAAGCCTAGGTTGCCCGGAACGTAGATATGACCATAACCTTGACACAGGTTGCAATTATATGTTTTATACGATGGAAAGACTGTTGCATTTATTTTGTAGTTTATGCTTATGGCGTTAACTTCTAAGGCCCTAACTCTTCGATCTGGTGGAGCAACGCCTCAGAGTTAAGCCTAGGATGCCCGAAAAGTCGAAATGATCATTACTTTCGCACTGGTTGCAATTAGTCATGCTATACGATGGAAAAACTGTGGCATTTTTATTGTATTTTATGCTTCTGGCGTTGACTTCTAAGGCCTTATCTATTAGATATGGTGGAGCACCGCCCTAGAGTGACGCCTAGGATCCCCGGAACGTAGAAATGGCCATTACTTTCACACTGTTTGCAATTATTCGTTTTGTACGATGGGAAAGCCGTTGTATTTATATTGTATTTTATGCTTCTGGCGTTGACTTCTAAGGCAGTAGCTATTAGATGTGGTGGAGCAACGCACTAGGGTGACGCCTAGGTTGCCCGGAACGTAGAAATGGCCATTACTTTCACAATGTCTGCAATTATTCATTTTATACGATGGAAAAACTGTTGTACTTATATTGTATTTTATCCTTCTGGCGTTGAATTCTAAGTCCCTAGCTATTCCATCTGGTCGAGCAACGACCTTGGGTGAAACCTAGGTTACCCGGAACGTAGAAATGACCAGTACTTTCACACTGGTTACAGTTATTCGTTTTATACAATGGAAAAACTGTTCTATTTATTTTGCATTTTATGCTTCGGACGTTGACTTCTAAAGCCCTAACTATTCAATCTGGTGGAGCAACGCCCTAGAGTGAAGCCTAGGTTGCCCGGAACGTGGAAATGACCATAACTTTCACACTGGTTTCTATTATTCCTGTTATACGATGGAAAAACTGTTGCACCTTTATTGTATTTTATGCTTCTGGCGTTGACTCCATAGGCCCCAACTATTCGATCTGGTGGTGCAACGTCCTAGAGTGAAGCCTAGGTTGCCCGGAACGTAGAACATACCATTACCTTCACACTGGTTGCAATTCTTCCTGTTATACGATGGAAAAACTGTTGCACCTTTATTGTATTTTATGCTTCTGGCGTTGACTCCATAGGCCCCAACTATTCGATCTGGTGGTGAAACGTCCTAGAGTGAAGCCTAGGTTGACCGGAACGTAGAAATGACCATAACTTTCACACTGGTTACCATTATTCGTTTTATACGATGGAAAAGTTGTTGTATTTATATCGTATTTTATGCTTCTGGCGTTGACTTTTAAGGCCGTAGCTATTAGATGTTGAGGAGCAACGCCTTAGTGTGTCGCATAGGTTGCCCGGAACGTAGAAATGACCATTACTTTCACAATTTTGGCAAATATTCATTTTATACGATGGAAAAACTGTTGCACCTTTATTGTATTTTATGCATCTCGCGTTGACATCTAAGGCCCTAACTATTCGATCTGGTGGAGCAAGGCCCTAGAGTGAAGCCTAGGCTGCTCAGAACGTAGAAATGACCATAACTTTCACACTGGTAGCAATTATTCGTTTTACACATGGAAAAACTGTTCTATGTTTTTGTATTTTATGCTTCGGGCGTTGACTTCTAAGGCCCTAGCTATTCGATCTGGTGGAGCAACGCCCTAGAGTGAAACCTAGGTTACCCGGAACGTAGAAATGACCAGTACTTTCACACTGTTTGCAGTTACTCCTGTTGTACGATGGAAAAACTGTTGCATCTTTATTGTATTTTATGCTTCTGGCGTCGACTTCTAAGGCTCTAACTATTCGATCTGAGGGAGCGACGCCCTAGAGTGAAGCCTAAGTAGCCCGGGACGTAGAAATGACCATAACTTTCACACTGGTTGCAATTATTCGTTTTATACGATGGAAAAGCTGTTGTATTTATATCGTATTTTATGCTTCTGGCTTTGACTTCTTATGACCTAACTATTCGAACTCGTGGAGCAACGCCCTGGTGTGAAACCTAGGTTGCCTGGAACGTAGAAATGACCATAACTCTCACACCGGTAGCAACTATTCGTTTTATACGATGGAAAAGCTGTTCTATTTATATTGTATTTTATACTTCGGGCGTTGACTTCTAAGGCCCTACCTATTCGATCTGGCGGAGCAACACCCTACAGTGAAGCCTAGGTTGCCGGAACGTAGAAATGACCATAACTTCACACTGGTTGCTATTATTCGTTTTATACGATGAAAAAACTGTTATATTTATATTGTATTTTATGCTTCTGGCGTTGACTTCTTACGCCCTAAATATTCGATCTGGTGGAACAACGCCCTAGAGTGAAGCCTGCGATGCCCGGAACGTAGAAATGATCATTACCTTCACGCTTTTTGCAATTATTCCTGTTATACGATGAAAAAACTGTTGTATTTTTATTGCATTTTTTCCTTCTGGCGTTGACTTCTAAGGTCGTAGCTATTCGATGTGGTGGAGCAACGCCCTAGAGTGACGTCTACGTTGCCCGGAACGTAGAAATGACTATTACCTTCACAATGTTTGCAATTGTTCACTTTATACAATGGAAAATCTGTTGTACTTATATATTATTTTATTCTTCTGCCGAAGACTTCTTATGCCCTGTCTGTTCGGTCTGGTGGAACAGCGCCCTAGAATGAAGTCTAGGTTGCCCGGAACGTAGAAATGACCATTACTTTCACACTGTTTGCAAATATACATTATATACGATGGAAACGCTGTTGCATTTATATTGTATTTTATGCTTCTGGCGTTCACTTCTTAGGCCCTAACTATTTGGTCTGGTGGAGCAACGCACTAGAGTGACGTCTAGGTTGCCCGGAACGTCGAACGTACCATTACCTTCACACTGGTTGCAATTATTCCTGTTATACGATGGAAAAACTGTTGCGTCTTTATTGTATTTTATGCTTCTGGCGCTGATTTCTTAGGACCTAACCATTCGAAGCTGGTGGAGCAAGGCCCTAGAGTGAAGCCTAGGTTGCCCGGAACGTAGAAATGACCATAACTTTCACACTGGTTACCATTATTCGTTTTATACGATGGAAAAGCTGTTGTATTTAAATTGTATTTTATGCTTCTGGCGTTGACTTCTTAGGCCCTAACTGTTGCATCTGGTGGAACAACGCACTAGGGTGAAGCCTAGGTTGCCCGGAACGTAGAAATGTCCTTAACTTTCACTCCGGTAGCAATTACTCGTTTTATACAATGGAAAAACTGTTCTATTTATTTTGCATTTTATGCTTCGGGCGTTGACTTCTAAGGCCCCAACTATTCGATCTGGTGGAGCAACGCCCTAGAGTGAAGCCTAGGTTGCCCGGAACGTAGAACATACGATTACCTTCACACTGGTTGCAATTATTCCTGTTATACGATGGAAAAACTGTTGCACCATTATTGTATTTTATGCTTCTGGCGTTGAGTTCATAGGCCCTATCTATTTGATCTGGTGGAGAAACGCCCTAGAGTGAAACCTAGGTTACCCGGAACGTAGAAATGACCAGTACTTTCACACTGGTTGCAGTTATTCGTTTTATACAATTGAAAAACTGTTCTATTTATTTTGCATTTTAAGCTTCGGGCGTTGACTTCTAACGCCCTACCTATTCGATCTGGCGGAGCAACACCCTACAGTGAAGCCTAGGTTGCAGGAACGTAGAAATGACCATAACTTCACACTGGTTGCTATTATTCGTTTTATACGATGAAAAAACTGTTATATTTATATTGCATTTTATGCTTCTGGCGTTGACTTCTTACGCCCTAACTATTCGATCTGTTGGAACAACGCCCTAGAGTGAAGCCTGCGATGCCCGGAACGTAGAAATGATCATTACCTTCACGCTTGTTGCAATTATTGCTGTTATACGATGAAAAAACTGTTGTATTTTTATTGCATTTTTTCCTTCTGGCGTTGACTTCTAAGGCCGTAGCTATTCGATGTGGTGGAGCAACGCCCTAGAGTGACGTCTAGGTTGCCCGGAACGTAGAAATGACCATTACTTTCACAATGTTTGCAATTATTCACTTTATACAATGGAAAAACTGTTGTACTTACATAGTATTTTATTCTTCTGCCGTTGACTTCTTATGCCCTCTCTGTTCTATCTGGTGGAACAACGCCCTGGAATGAAGTCTAGGTTGCCCGGAACGTAGAAATGTCCATAACTTTCACTCTGGTAGCAATTATTCGTTTTATACAATGGAGAAACTGTTCTATTTATTTTGCATTTTATGCTTCGGGCGTTGACTTCTAAGGCCCCAACTATTCGATCTGGTGGAGCAACGCCCTAGAGTGAAGCCTAGGTTGCCCGGAACGTAGAACATACCATTACCTTCACACTGGTTGCAATTCTTCCTGTTATACGATGGAAAAACTGTTGCACCTTTATTGTATTTTATGCTTCTGGCGTTGACTGCATAGGCCCCAACTATTCGATCTGGTGGTGAAACGTCCTAGAGTGAAGCCTAGGTTGACCGGAACGTAGAAATGACCATAACTTTCACACTGGTTACCATTATTCGTTTTATACGATGGAAAAGTTGTTGTATTTATATCGTATTTTATGCTTCTGGCGTTGACTTTTAAGGCCGTAGCTATTAGATGTTGAGGAGCAACGCCTTAGTGTGTCGCATAGGTTGCCCGGAACGTAGAAATGACCATTACTTTCACAATTTCGGCAAATATTCATTTTATACGATGGAAAAACTGTTGCACCTTTATTGTATTTTATGCATCTCGCGTTGACATCTAAGGCCCTAACTATTCGATCTGGTGGAGCAAGGCCCTAGAGTGAAGCCTAGGCTGCTCAGAACGTAGAAATGACCATAACTTTCACACTGGTAGCAATTATTCGTTTTACACATGGAAAAACTGTTCTATGTTTTTGTATTTTATGCTTCGGGCGTTGACTTCTAAGGCCCTAGCTATTCGATCTGGTGGAGCAACGCCCTACAGTGAAACCTAGGTTACCCGGAACGTAGAAATGACCAGTACTTTCACACTGTTTGCAGTTACTCCTGTTGTACGATGGAAAAACTGTTGCATCTTTATTGTATTTTATGCTTCTGGTGTTGACTTCTTAGGCCCCAACCATTCGATCTGGTGGAGCAACGTCCTAGAGTGAAGCCTAGGTTGCCCGGAACGTAGAAATGACCATCACTTTCAAACTGGTTGGAATTATTCCTGTTATACGATCGAAAAACTGTTGTACTTTTATTGCATTTTATGCTTCTGGCGTTGACTTCTTAGGACCTAAACATTCGAGGTGGTGGAGCAACGCCCTAGAGTGAAACCTAGGATGCCCGGAACGTAGAAATGACCATTACATTCACACTGGTTGCAATTATTCCTGTTATACGATGGAAAAACTGTTGCATCTTTATTGTATTTTATGCTTCGGGCGTTGACTTCTAAGACCCTAACTATGCGATCTATTGGAGGAACGCCCTAGAGTGCAGCCTAGGTAGCCCGGAACGTAGAAATGACCATAACTTTCACACTGATTGCTATTATTCGTTTTATACGATGGAAAAACTGTTATATTTATATTGTATATTATGCTTCTTGCGTTGACTTCTTAGGCCCTAACATTTCGATCTGGTGGAACAACGCCCTAGAGTGAAGCCTAGGTTGCCCGGAACGTAGAAGTGTCCATCACTTTCACACTGGTTGCAATTATTCCTGTTATACGATGGAAAAACTCTTGTATATTTATTGTATTTTATGCTTCGGGCGTTGACTTCTATGGCCTTACCTATTCGATCTGGTGGAACAACACCCTACAGTGAAGCCTAGGTTGCCCGGAACGTAGATATGACCATAACCTTCACACAGGTTGCAATTATACGTTTTATACGATGGAAAGACTGTTGCATTTATTTTGTAGTTTATGCTTATGGCGTTAACTTCTAAGGCCCTAACTCTTCGATCTGGTGGAGCAACGCCTCAGAGTTAAGCCTAGGATGCCCGAAAAGTCGAAATGATCATTACTTTCGCACTGGTTGCAATTAGTCATGCTATACGATGGAAAAACTGTGGCATTTTTATTGTATTTTATGCTTCTGGCGTTGACTTCTAAGGCCCTACCTATTCGATCTGGCGGAGCAACACCCTACAGTGAAGCCTAGGTTGCCGGAACGTAGAAATGACCATAACTTCACACTGGTTGCTATTATTCGTTTTATACGATGAGAAAACTGTTATATTTATATTGTATTTTATGCTTCTGGCGTTGACTTCTTACGCCCTAACTATTCGATCTGGTGGAGCAACGCACTAGAGTGACGTCTAGGTTGCCCGGAACGTCGAACGTACCATTACCTTCACACTGGTTGCAATTATTCCTGTTATACGATGGAAAAACTGTTGCGTCTTTATTGTATTTTATGCTTCTGGCGCTGATTTCTTAGGACCTAACCATTCGAAGCTGGTGGAGCAAGGCCCTAGAGTGAAGCCTAGGTTGCCCGGAACGTAGAAATGACCATAACTTTCACACTGGTTACCATTATTCGTTTTATACGATGGAAAAGCTGTTGTATTTACATTGTATTTTATGCTTCTGGCGTTGACTTCTTAGGCCCTAACTGTTGCATCTGGTGGAACAACGCACTAGGGTGAAGCCTAGGTTGCCCGGAACGTAGAAATGTCCTTAACTTTCACTCTGGTAGCAATTACTCGTTTTATACAATGGAAAAACTGTTCTATTTATTTTGCATTTTATGCTTCGGGCGTTGACTTCTAAGGCCCCAACTATTCGATCTGGTGGAGCAACGCCCTAGAGTGAAGCCTAGGTTGCCCGGAACGTAGAACATACGATTACCTTCACACTGGTTGCAATTATTCCTGTTATACGATGGAAAAACTGTTGCACCATTATTGTATTTTATGCTTCTGGCGTTGACTTCATAGGCCCTATCTATTTGATCTGGTGGAGCAACGCCCTAGAGTGAAACCTAGGTTACCCGGAACGTAGAAATGACCAGTACTTTCACACTGGTTGCAGTTATTCGTTTTATACAATTGAAAAACTGTTCTATTTATTTTGCATTTTAAGCTTCGGGCGTTGACTTCTAACGCCCTACCTATTCGATCTGGCGGAGCAACACCCTACAGTGAAGCCTAGGTTGCAGGAACGTAGAAATGACCATAACTTCACACTGGTTGCTATTATTCGTTTTATACGATGAAAAAACTGTTATATTTATATTGCATTTTATGCTTCTGGCGTTGACTTCTTACGCCCTAACTATTCGATCTGGTGGAACAACGCCCTAGAGTGAAGCCTGCGATGCCCGGAACGTAGAAATGACCATTACATTCACACTGGTTGCAATTATTCCTGTTATACGATGGAAAAACTGTTGCATCTTTATTGTATTTTATGCTTCGGGCGTTGACTTCTAAGACCCTAACTATGCGATCTATTGGAGGAACGCCCTAGAGTGCAGCCTAGGTAGCCCGGAACGTAGAAATGACCATAACTTTCACACTGATTGCTATTATTCGTTTTATACGATGGAAAAACTGTTATATTTATATTGTATATTATGCTTCTTGCGTTGACTTCTTAGGCCCTAACATTTCGATCTGGTGGAACAACGCCCTAGAGTGAAGCCTAGGTTGCCCGGAACGTAGAAATGTCCATCACTTTCACACTGGTTGCAATTATTCCTGTTATACGATGGAAAAACTCTTGTATATTTATTGTATTTTATGCTTCGGGCGTTGACTTCTATGGCCTTACCTATTCGATCTGGTGGAACAACACCCTACAGTGAAGCCTAGGTTGCCCGGAACGTAGATATGACCATAACCTTCACACAGGTTGCAATTATACGTTTTATACGATGGAAAGACTGTTGCATTTATTTTGTAGTTTATGCTTATGGCGTTAACTTCTAAGGCCCTAACTCTTCGATCTGGTGGAGCAACGCCTCAGAGTTAAGCCTAGGATGCCCGAAAAGTCGAAATGATCATTACTTTCGCACTGGTTGCAATTAGTCATGCTATACGATGGAAAAACTGTGGCATTTTTATTGTATTTTATGCTTCTGGCGTTGACTTCTAAGGCCCTACCTATTCGATCTGGCGGAGCAACACCCTACAGTGAAGCCTAGGTTGCCGGAACGTAGAAATGACCATAACTTCACACTGGTTGCTATTATTCGTTTTATACGATGAAAAAACTGTTATATTTATATTGTATTTTATGCTTCTGGCGTTGACTTCTTACGCCCTAACTATTCGATCTGGTGGAACAACGCCCTAGAGTGAAGCCTGCGATGCCCGGAACGTAGAAATGATCATTACCTTCACGCTTTTTGCAATTATTCCTGTTATACGATGAAAAAACTGTTGTATTTTTATTGCATTTTTTCCTTCTGGCGTTGACTTCTAAGGTCGTAGCTATTCGATGTGGTGGAGCAACGCCCTAGAGTGACGTCTACGTTGCCCGGAACGTAGAAATGACTATTACCTTCACAATGTTTGCAATTGTTCACTTTATACAATGGAAAATCTGTTGTACTTATATATTATTTTATTCTTCTGCCGAAGACTTCTTATGCCCTGTCTGTTCGGTCTGGTGGAACAGCGCCCTAGAATGAAGTCTAGGTTGCCCGGAACGTAGAAATGACCGTTACTTTCACACTGTTTGCAAATATACATTATATACGATGGAAACGCTGTTGCATTTATATTGTATTTTATGCTTCTGGCGTTCACTTCTTAGGCCCTAACTATTTGGTCTGGTGGAGCAACGCACTAGAGTGACGTCTAGGTTGCCCGGAACGTCGAACGTACCATTACCTTCACACTGGTTGCAATTATTCCTGTTATACGATGGAAAAACTGTTGCGTCTTTATTGTATTTTATGCTTCTGGCGCTGATTTCTTAGGACCTAACCATTCGAAGCTGATGGAGCAAGGCCCTAGAGTGAAGCCTAGGTTGCCCGGAACGTAGAAATGACCATAACTTTCACACTGGTTACCATTATTCGTTTTATACGATGGAAAAGCTGTTGTATTTACATTGTATTTTATGCTTCTGGCGTTGACTTCTTAGGCCCTAACTGTTGCATCTGGTGGAACAACGCACTAGGGTGAAGCCTAGGTTGCCCGGAACGTAGAAATGTCCTTAACTTTCACTCTGGTAGCAATTACTCGTTTTATACAATGGAAAAACTGTTCTATTTATTTTGCATTTTATGCTTCGGGCGTTGACTTCTAAGGCCCCAACTATTCGATCTGGTGGAGCAACGCCCTAGAGTGAAGCCTAGGTTGCCCGGAACGTAGAACATACGATTACCTTCACACTGGTTGCAATTATTCCTGTTATACGATGGAAAAACTGTTGCACCATTATTGTATTTTATGCTTCTGGCGTTGACTTCATAGGCCCTATCTATTTGATCTGGTGGAGCAACGCCCTAGAGTGAAACCTAGGTTACCCGGAACGTAGAAATGACCAGTACTTTCACACTGGTTGCAGTTATTCGTTTTATACAATTGAAAAACTGTTCTATTTATTTTGCATTTTAAGCTTCGGGCGTTGACTTCTAACGCCCTACCTATTAGATCTGGCGGAGCAACACCCTACAGTGAAGCCTAGGTTGCAGGAACGTAGAAATGACCATAACTTCACACTGGTTGCTATTATTCGTTTTATACGATGAAAAAACTGTTATATTTATATTGCATTTTATGCTTCTGGCGTTGACTTCTTACGCCCTAACTATTCGATCTGGTGGAACAACGCCCTAGAGTGAAGCCTGCGATGCCCGGAACGTAGAAATGATCATTACCTTCACGCTTGTTGCAATTATTGCTGTTATACGATGAAAAAACTGTTGTATTTTTATTGCATTTTTTCCTTTTGGCGTTGACTTCTAAGGCCGTAGCTATTCGATGTGGTGGAGCAACGCCCTAGAGTGACGTCTAGGTTGCCCGGAACGTAGAAATGACCATTACTTTCACAATGTTTGCAATTATTCACTTTATACAATGGAAAAACTGTTGTACTTACATAGTATTTTATTCTTCTGCCGTTGACTTCTTATGCCCTGTCTGTTCTATCTGGTGGAACAACACCCTAGAATGAAGTCTAGGTTGCCCGGAACGTAGAAATGTCCATAACTTTCACTCTGGTAGCAATTATTCGTTTTATACAATGCAGAAACTGTTCTATTTATTTTGCATTTTATGCTTCGGGCGTTGACTTCTAAGGCCCCAACTATTCGATCTGGTGGAGCAACGCCCTAGAGTGAAGCCTAGGTTGCCCGGAACGTAGAACATACCATTACCTTCACACTGGTTGCAATTCTTCCTGTTATACGATGGAAAAACTGTTGCACCTTTATTGTATTTTATGCTTCTGACGTTGACTCCATAGGCCCCAACTATTCGATCTGGTGGTGAAACGTCCTAGAGTGAAGCCTAGGTTGACCGGAACGTAGAAATGACCATAACTTTCACACTGGTTACCATTATTCGTTTTATACGATGGAAAAGTTGTTGTATTTATATCGTATTTTATGCTTCTGGCGTTGACTTTTAAGGCCGTAGCTATTAGATGTTGAGGAGCAACGCCTTAGTGTGTCGCATAGGTTGCCCGGAACGTAGAAATGACCATTACTTTCACAATTTCGGCAAATATTCATTTTATACGATGGAAAAACTGTTGCACCTTTATTGTATTTTATGCATCTCGCGTTGACATCTAAGGCCCTAACTATTCGATCTGGTGGAGCAAGGCCCTAGAGTGAAGCCTAGGCTGCTCAGAACGTAGAAATGACCATAACTTTCACACTGGTAGCAATTATTCGTTTTACACATGGAAAAACTGTTCTATGTTTTTGTATTTTATGCTTCGGGCGTTGACTTCTAAGGCCCCAACTATTCGATCTGGTGGAGCAACGCCCTAGAGTGAAGCCTAGGTTGCCCGGAACGTAGAACATACCATTACCTTCACACTGGTTGCAATTCTTCCTGTTATACGATGGAAAAACTGTTGCACCTTTATTGTATTTTATGCTTCTGGCGTTGACTCCATAGGCCCCAACTATTCGATCTGGTGGTGAAACGTCCTAGAGTGAAGCCTAGGTTGACCGGAACGTAGAAATGACCATAACTTTCACACTGGTTACCATTATTCGTTTTATACGATGGAAAAGTTGTTGTATTTATATCGTATTTTATGCTTCTGGCGTTGACTTTTAAGGCCGTAGCTATTAGATGTTGAGGAGCAACGCCTTAGCGTGTCGCATAGGTTGCCCGGAACGTAGAAATGACCATTACTTTCACAATTTCGGCAAATATTCATTTTATACGATGGAAAAACTGTTGCACCTTTATTGTATTTTATGCATCTCGCGTTGACATCTAAGGCCCTAACTATTCGATCTGGTGGAGCAAGGCCCTAGAGTGAAGCCTAGGCTGCTCAGAACGTAGAAATGACCATAACTTTCACACTGGTAGCAATTATTCGTTTTACACATGGAAAAACTGTTCTATGTTTTTGTATTTTATGCTTCGGGCGTTGACTTCTAAGGCCCTAGCTATTCGATCTGGTGGAGCAACGCCCTAGAGTGAAACCTAGGTTACCCGGAACGTAGAAATGACCAGTACTTTCACACTGTTTGCAGTTACTCCTGTTGTACGATGGAAAAACTGTTGCATCTTTATTGTATTTTATGCTTCTGGCGTTGACTTCTTAGGCCCCAACCATTCGATCTGGTGGAGCAACGTCCTAGAGTGAAGCCTAGGTTGCCCGGAACGTAGAAATGACCATCACTTTCAAACTGGTTGGAATTATTCCTGTTATACGATCGAAAAACTGTTGTACTTTTATTGCATTTTATGCTTCTGGCGTTGACTTCTTAGGACCTAAATATTCGAGGTGGTGGAGCAACGCCCTAGAGTGAAACCTAGGATGCCCGGAACGTAGAAATGACCATTACATTCACACTGGTTGCAATTATTCCTGTTATACGATGGAAAAACTGTTGCATCTTTATTGTATTTTATGCTTCGGGCGTTGACTTCTAAGACCCTAACTATGCGATCTATTGGAGGAACGCCCTAGAGTGCAGCCTAGGTAGCCCGGAACGTAGAAATGACCATAACTTTCACACTGATTGCTATTATTCGTTTTATACGATGGAAAAACTGTTATATTTATATTGTATATTATGCTTCTTGCGTTGACTTCTTAGGACCTAACATTTCGATCTGGTGGAACAACGCCCTAGAGTGAAGCCTAGGTTGCCCGGAACGTAGAAATGTCCATCACTTTCACACTGGTTGCAATTATTCCTGTTATACGATGGAAAAACTCTTGTATATTTATTGTATTTTATGCTTCGGGCGTTGACTTCTATGGCCTTACCTATTCGATCTGGTGGAACAACACCCTACAGTGAAGCCTAGGTTGCCCGGAACGTAGATATGACCATAACCTTCACACAGGTTGCAATTATACGTTTTATACGATGGAAAGACTGTTGCATTTATTTTGTAGTTTATGCTTATGGCGTTAACTTCTAAGGCCCTATCTCTTCGATCTGGTGGAGCAACGCCTCAGAGTTAAGCCTAGGATGCCCGAAAAGTCGAAATGATCATTACTTTCGCACTGGTTGCAATTAGTCATGCTATACGATGGAAAAACTGTGGCATTTTTATTGTATTTTATGCTTCTGGCGTTGACTTCTAAGGCCTTATCTATTAGATATGGTGGAGCAACGCCCTAGAGTGACGCCTAGGATCCCCGGAACGTAGAAATGGCCATTACTTTCACACTGTTTGCAATTATTCGTTTTATACGATGGGAAAGCCGTTGTATTTATATTGTATTTTATGCTTCTGGCGTTGACTTCTAAGGCAGTAGCTATTAGATGTGGTGGAGCAACGCACTAGGGTGACGCCTAGGTTGCCCGGAACGTAGAAATGGCCATTACTTTCACAATGTCTGCAATTATTCATTTTATACGATGGAAAAACTGTTGTACTTATATTGTATTTTATCCTTCTGGCGTTGAATTCTAAGTCCCTAGCTATGCGATCTGGTGGAGCAACGCCCTAGAGTGAAACCGAGGTTACCCGGAACGTAGAAACGACCAGTACTTTCACACTGTTTGCAGTGACTCCTTTTATACGATGGAAAAACTGTTGCATCTTTATTGAATTTTATTCTTCTGGCGTTGACTTCTAAGGCCCTAACTATTCTATTTGGTGTATCAACGCCCTAGAGTGAAGCCTAGGTTGCTCGGAATGTAGAAATGACCATAACATTCACACTGGTTGAAATTACTCGTTTGATACGATGGAACAACTGTTCTATTTATTTTGTATTTCATGCTTCGGGCGTTGACTTCTAAGGCCCTAACTATTCAATCTGTTGGAGCAACGCCCTAGCGTCAAGCCTAGGTTGCCCGGAAAGTAGAAATGACGTTAACTTTCACACTGGTTGCAATTATTCGTTTTATACGATGGAAAAGCTCTTTTATTTTTATTGCATTTTATGCTTCGGGCATTGACTTCTAAGGCCCTAACTATTCAATCTGTTGGAGCAACGCCCTAGGGTGTAGCCTAGGTTGCCCGGAAAGTAGAAATGACCATAACTTTCATACAGGTTGCAATTATACGTTTTATACGATGGAAAAGCTGTTGTATTTATACCGTATTTAATGCTTCTGGCGTTGACTTCTTATGACCTAACTATTCGATCTGGTGGAACAACGCCCTAGGGTGAAGCCAAGGTTGCCCGGAACGTTGAAATGACCATAAATTTCAAACTGGTAGCAATTATTCGTTTTATACAATGGAAAAACTGTTCTATTTATTTTGTATTTTATGCTTCGGGCGTTGACTTCTAAGGCCCTGACTATTGGATCTGGTGGAGCAACGCCCTAGAGTGAAGCCTAGGTTGCCCGGAACGTAGAAATGACCAGAACTTTCACACTGTTTGCTATTATTCGTTTTATACGATGGAAAAACTGTTGTATTTATATTGTATTTTATGCTTCTGGCGTTGACTTCTAAGGCACTAACTATTCGATCCGGTGGAGCAACGCCTCAGAGTTAAGCCCAGGATGCCCGAAAGGTCGATATGATCATTACTTTCGCACTGGTTGCAATTAGTCATGTTATACGATGGAAAAACTGTTGCATTATTATTGTATCTTCTGCTTCTGGCGTTGACTTCTAAGGCCCTAGCTATTCGATCTGGCGGAGCAACGGCCTAGAGTGAAGCCTAGGTTGCCCGGAACGTAGAAATGACCATAACTTTCCCACTGGTTGCCATTATTCGTTTTATACGATGGAAAAGCTGTTGTATTTACATCGTATTTTATGCTTCGGGCGGTGACTTCTAATGCCCTAACTATTCGACCTGGTGGTGCAACGCCCTAGTGTGAGGCCTAGGTTGCCCGGAACGTAGAAATGACCATAACTTTCATACTGGTTGCAATTATTCGTTTTATACGATCGAAAAAATGTTGTATTTATATTGTATTTTATGCTTCTGGCGTTGACTTCTAAGGCACTAACTATTCGATCTGGTGGAGCAACGCACTAGGGTGAAGCCTAGGTTGCCCGGAACGTAGAAATGACCTTAACTTTCACACTGGTCCCAATTATTCGTTTTATACGATGGAAAAGCTGTTCTATTTATTTCGTATTTCATGCTTCGGGCGTTGACTTCTAAGGCCCTAACTATTCAATCTGTTGGAGCAACGCCCTAGGGTCAAGCCTAGGTTGCCCGGAAAGTAGAAATGACGTTAACTTTCACACTGTTTGCAAATATTCGTTTTATACGATGGAAAAGCTGTTTTATTTTTATTGCATTTTATGCTTCGGGCATTGACTTCTAAGGCCCTAACTATTCAATCTGTTGGAACAACGCCCTAGGTTGAAACCTAGGTTGCTCGGAATGTAGAAATGACCATAACTTTCACACTGGTCCCAATTATTCGTTTTATACGATGGAAAAGCTGTTGTATTTATATCGTATTTTATGCTTCTGGCGTTGACTTCTAAGGACCTAACTATTCGATCTGGTGGAGCAACGCCCTAGAGTGAAACCTAGGTTGCCCGGAACGTAGAAATAACCACAACTTTCATCCTTGCTGCAATTATTCGTTTTATACGATGGAAAAACTGTTATATTTATATTGTATTTTATGCTTCTGGCGTTAACTTCTTAGGCCCTAACTATTCGATCTGGTGGCACAACGCCCTAGGGTGAAGCCTAGGTTGCCGGAACGTAGAAATGACCATAACTTTCACACTGGTAGCAATTATTCGTTATATACAATGGAAAAACTGTTCTATTTATTTTGTATTTTATGCTTCGGCCGTTGACTTCTAAGGCCCTGACTATTCGATCTGGTGGAGCAACGCCCTAGAGTGAAGCCTAGGTTGCCCGGAACGTAGAAATGACCAGAACTTTCACACTGTTTGCTATTATTCGTTTTATACGATGGAAAAACTGTTGTATTTTTATTGTATTATATGCTTCTGGCGTTGACTTCTAAGGCCGTAGCTATTCGATGTGGTGGAGTAACGCCCTAGAGTGACGCCTAGGTTGCCTGGAACGTAGAAATGACCTTTACTTTCACAATGTTTCCAATTATTCATTTTATACGACGGAAAAACTGTTCTATTTATTTCGTATTTCATGCTTCGGGCGTTGACTTCTAAGGCCCTAACTATTCAATCTGTTGGAGCAACGCCCTAGGGTCAAGCCTAGGTTGCCCGGAAAGTAGAAATGACGTTAACTTTCACACTGTTTGCAATTATTCGTTTTATACGATGGAAAAGCTGTTTTATTTTTATTGCATTTTATGCTTCGGGCATTGACTTCTAAGGCCCTAACTATTCAATCTGTTGGAACAACGCCCTAGGGTGAAACCTAGGTTGCTCGGAATGTAGAAATGACCATAACTTTCACACTGGTCCCAATTATTCGTTTTATACGATGGAAAAGCTGTTGTATTTATATCGTATTTTATGCTTCTGGCGTTGACTTCTAAGGACCTAACTATTCGATCTGGTGGAGCAACGCCCTAGAGTGAAACCTAGGTTGCCCGGAACGTAGAAATAACCACAACTTTCATCCTTGCTGCAATTATTCGTTTTATACGATGGAAAAACTGTTATATTTATATTGTATTTTATGCTTCTGGCGTTAACTTCTTAGGCCCTAACTATTCGATCTGGTGGCACAACGCCCTAGGGTGAAGCCTAGGTTGCCGGAACGTAGAAATGACCATAACTTTCACACTGGTAGCAATTATTCGTTATATACAATGGAAAAACTGTTCTATTTATTTTGTATTTTATGCTTCGGGCGTTGACTTCTAAGGCCCTGACTATTGGATCTGGTGGAGCAACGCCCTAGAGTGAAGCCTAGGTTGCCCGGAACGTAGAAATGACCAGAACTTTCACACTGTTTGCTATTATTCGTTTTATACGATGGAAAAACTGTTGTATTTTTATTGTATTATATGCTTCTGGCGTTGACTTCTAAGGCCGTAGCTATTCGATGTGGTGGAGTAACGCCCTAGAGTGACGCCTAGGTTGCCTGGAGCGTAGAAATGACCTTTACTTTCACAATGTTTCCAATTATTCATTTTATACGACGGAAAAACTGTTGTACTCATATTGTATTTTATTCTTATGGCGTTGAATTCTAAGTCCCTAGCTATGCGATCTGGTGGAGCAACGCCCTAGAGTGAAACCGAGGTTACCCGGAACGTAGAAACGACCAGTACTTTCACACTGTTTGCAGTGACTCCTTTTATACGATGGAAAAACTGTTGCATCTTTATTGAATTTTATTCTTCTGGCGTTGACTTCTAAGGCCCTAACTATTCTATTTGGTGTATCAACGCCCTAGAGTGAAGCCTAGGTTGCTCGGAATGTAGAAATGACCATAACATTCACACTGGTTGAAATTACTCGTTTGATACGATGGAACAACTGTTCTATTTATTTTGTATTTCATGCTTCGGGCGTTGACTTCTAAGGCCCTAACTATTCAATCTGTTGGAGCAACGCCCTAGCGTCAAGCCTAGGTTGCCCGGAAAGTAGAAATGACGTTAACTTTCACACTGGTTGCAATTATTCGTTTTATACGATGGAAAAGCTGTTGTATTTATACCGTATTTAATGCTTCTGGCGTTGACTTCTTATGACCTAACTATTCGATCTGGTGGAACAACGACCTAGGGTGAAGCCAAGGTTGCCCGGAACGTTGAAATGCCCATAACTTTCATACAGGTTGCAATTATACGTTTTATACGATGGAAAAGCTGTTGTATTTATACCGTATTTAATGCTTCTGGCGTTGACTTCTTATGACCTAACTATTCGATCTGGTGGAACAACGCCCTAGGGTGAAGCCAAGGTTGCCCGGAACGTTGAAATGACCATAACTTTCAAACTGGTAGCAATTATTCGTTTTATACAATGGAAAAACTGTTCTATTTATTTTGTATTTTATGCTTCGGGCGTTGACTTCTAAGGCCCTGACTATTGGATCTGGTGGAGCAACGCCCTAGAGTGAAGCCTAGGTTGCCCGGAACGTAGAAATGACCAGAACTTTCACACTGTTTGCTATTATTCGTTTTATACGATGGAAAAACTGTTGTATTTTTATTGTATTATATGCTTCTGGCGTTGACTTCTAAGGCCGTAGCTATTCGATGTGGTGGAGTAACGCCCTAGAGTGACGCCTAGGTTGCCTGGAACGTAGAAATGACCTTTACTTTCACAATGTTTCCAATTATTCATTTTATACGACGGAAAAACTGTTGTACTCATATTGTATTTTATTCTTATGGCGTTGAATTCTAAGTCCCTAGCTATGCGATCTGGCGGAGCAACGCCCTAGAGTGAAACCGAGGTTACCCGGAACGTAGAAACGACCAGTACTTTCACACTGTTTGCAGTGACTCCTTTTATACGATGGAAAAACTGTTGCATCTTTATTGAATTTTATTCTTCTGGCGTTGACTTCTAAGGCCCTAACTATTCTATTTGGTGGAGCAACGCCCTAGGGTGTAGCCTAGGTTGCCCGGAATGTAGAAATGACCACAACTTTCATACTGGTTGCAATTAATCCTTTTATACGATGGAAAAACTGTTGTATTTTTATTGCATTTTATGCTTCCGGCGTTGACTTCTAAGGCCCTAACTATTCAATCTGTTGGAGCAACGCCCTAGGGTGAAGCCTAGGTTGCCCGGAACGTAGAAATGACCATAACTTTCACACTGGTTGCTATTATTCGTTCTATACGATGGAAAAACTGTTATATTTATACTGTATCTTATGCTTCTGGCGTTGACTTCTTAGGCTCTAACAATTCGATCTGGTGGAACAACGACCTAGGGTGAGGCCTAGGTAGCCCGGAACGTAGAAATGACCATCACTTCCATACTGGTAGCAATTATTCGTTTTATACGATGGAAAAACTGTTGTATTTATATTGTATTTTATGCTTCTGGCGTTGACTTCTAAGGCACTAACTATTCGATCTGGTGGTGCAACGCCCTAGAGTGAAGCCTAGGTTGCCCGGAACGTAGAAATGACCATCTCTTTCAAACTGGTTGCAATTATTCCTGTTATGTGATGGAAAAACTGTTGTATTTTTATTGCATTTTATGCTTCGGGCATTGACTTCTAAGGTCCTAACTATTGAATCTGTTGGAGCAACGCGCTAGGGTGAAGCCTAGGTTGCGCAGAAAGTAGAAATGACAATAACTTTCACACTGGTTGCAATTATTCGTTTTATACGATGGAAAAGCTGTTGCATCTTTATTGTATTTTATGATTCTCTCGTTGACGTCTAAGGCCGTAGCTAGTAGATGTGGTGGAGCAACGCACTAGAGTGACGCCTAGGTTGCCCGGAACGTGGAGTGACCATTACTTTCGCAATGTTTGCAATTATACATTTTATGCGATGGAAAAACTGTTATATTTATATTGTATCTTATGCTTCTGGCGTTGACTTCGTAGGCCCTAACAATTCGATCTGGTGGTGCAACGCCCTAGAGTGAAGCCTAGGTTGCCCGGAACGTAGAAATGACCATCTCTTTCAAACTGGTTGCAATTATTCCTGTTATAGGATGGAAAGACTGTTGTATTTTTATTGTATTTTATGCTTCAGGCGTTGACTTCTCATGCCGCAGCTATTCGATGTGGTGGAAGAACGCCATAGAGTGAAGCCTAGGTTGCCCGGAACGTAGAAATGACCATAACTTTCATACTTGTTGCAATTACTCGTTTTATATAATGGAAGAACTGTTGTATTTATATTGTATTTTATGCTGCTGGCGTTCACTTCTTAGGCCCTAACTATTCGATCTGGTGGAACAACGCCCTGGGGTGAAGCCCAGGTTGCCCGGAACGTAGAAATGACCATAACTTTGACACTGGTTGCTATTATTCGTTTTATACGATGGAAAAACTGTTCTATTAATTTTGTATTTTATGCTTCAGGCGTTGACTTCTAAGGCCCTAACTACTCAATCTGTTGGAGCAACGCCCTAGGGTGTAGCCTAGGTTGCCCGGAAAGTAGAAATGACCACAACTTTCATACTGGTTGCAATTA
This sequence comes from Calliopsis andreniformis, assembly GCF_051401765.1. NCBI lineage: Eukaryota > Metazoa > Arthropoda > Insecta > Hymenoptera > Andrenidae > Calliopsis > Calliopsis andreniformis. The sequence goes on from NW_027480423.1 coordinate 22,599,010, forward strand.
CTCGTTTTATATGATGGAAAAACTGTTGTATTCATATTGTATTTTATGCTTCTGGCGTTCACTTCTTAGGCCCTAACTATTCGATCAGGCGGAACAACGCCCTAGAGTGAGGCCTAGGTTGCCCGGAACGTAGAAATGACCATCACTTCCATACTGGTAGCAATCATTCGTTTTATACGATGGAAAAACTGTTGTATTTATATAGTATTTTATGCTTCTGGCGTTGACTTCTAAGGCACAAACTATTCAATCTGTTGGGTTAACGCCCTAGAATGAAGCCTAGGTTGCTCGGAATGTAGAAATGACCATAACATTCACTCTGGTTGAAATTATTCGTTTTATACGATGGAAAAGCTGTAGCATCTTTATTGTATTTTATGCTTCTGGCGTTGACTTCTAAGGCCCTAACTATTCGATCTGGTGAAGCAACGCCCTAGAGTGAAGCCTAGGTTGCCCGGAACGTAGGAATGACCATCACTTTCAAACTGGTTGCAATTAATCCTTTTATACGATGGAAAAACTATTGTATTTTTACTGCATTTTATGCTTCGGGCGTTGACTTCTAAGGCCCTAACTATTCAATCTGTTGGATCAACGGCCTAGAGTGAAGCCTACGTTGCTCGGAATGTAGAAATGACCATAACATTCACACTGGTTGAAATTATTCGTTTTATACGATGGAAAAGCTGTTGCATCTTTATTGTATTTTATGCTTCTGGCGTCGACTTCTAAGGCCCTAACTATTCGATCTGGTGGAGCAACGCCCTAGAGTGAAGCCTAGGTTGCCCGGAAAGTAGAAATGACCACAACTTTCATACTGGTTGCAATTACTCGTTTTATATGATGGAAAAACTGTTGTATTTATATTGTATTTTATGCTTCTGGCGTTCACTTCTTAGGCCCTAACTATTCGATCTGGTGGCACAACGCCCTAGGGTGAAGCCTAGGTTGCCCGGAACGTAGAAATGACCATAACTTTTACACTGGTAGCAATTATTCGTTTTATACAATGGAAAAACTGTTGTATTTATTTTGTATTTTACGCTTCGGGCGCTGACTTCTAAGGCCCTAAATGTTTGATCTGGTGGAGCAACGCCCTAGAGTGAAGCCTAGGTTGCCCGGAACGTAGAAATGACCATAACTTTCACACTGGTTGCTATTATTCGTTCTATACGATGGAAAAATTGTTATATTTATATTGTATCTTATGCATCTGGCGTTGACTTCTTAGGCCCTAACAATTCGATCTGGTGGAACAGCGCCCTAGAGTGAAGCCTAGGTTGCCTGGAACGTAGAAATGACCATCACTTTCACACGGGTTGCAATTATTCCTGTTATAGGATGGAAAGACTGTTGTATTTTTATTGTATTTTATGCTTCAGGCGTTGACTTCTCATGCCGCAGCTATTCGATGTGGTGGAAGAACGCCATAGAGTGAAGCCTAGGTTGCCCGGAACGTAGAAATGACCATAACTTTCATACTTGTTGCAATTACTCGTTTGATATAATGGAAGAACTGTTGTATTTATATTGTATTTTATGCTGCTGGCGTTCACTTCTTAGGCCCTAACTATTCGATCTGGTGGAACAACGCCCTGGGGTGAAGCCCAGGTTGCCCGGAACGTAGAAATGACCATAACTTTGACACTGGTTGCTATTATTCGTTTTATACGATGGAAAAACTGTTCTATTAATTTTGTATTTTATGCTTCAGGCGTTGACTTCTAAGGCCCTAACTACTCAATCTGTTGGAGCAACGCCCTAGGGTGTAGCCTAGGTTGCCCGGAAAGTAGAAATGACCACAACTTTCATACTGGTTGCAATTACTCGTTTTATATGATGGAAAAACTGTTGTATTCATATTGTATTTTATGCTTCTGGCGTTCACTTCTTAGGCCCTAACTATTCGATCAGGCGGAACAACGCCCTAGAGTGAGGCCTAGGTTGCCCGGAACGTAGAAATGACCATCACTTCCATACTGGTAGCAATCATTCGTTTTATACGATGGAAAAACTGTTGTATTTATATAGTATTTTATGCTTCTGGCGTTGACTTCTAAGGCACAAACTATTCAATCTGTTGGGTTAACGCCCTAGAATGAAGCCTAGGTTGCTCGGAATGTAGAAATGACCATAACATTCACTCTGGTTGAAATTATTCGTTTTATACGATGGAAAAGCTGTAGCACCTTTATTGTATTTTATGCTTCTGGCGTTGACTTCTAAGGCCCTAACTATTCGATCTGGTGAAGCAACGCCCTAGAGTGAAGCCTAGGTTGCCCGGAACGTAGGAATGACCATCACTTTCAAACTGGTTGCAATTAATCCTTTTATACGATGGAAAAGCTATTGTATTTTTACTGCATTTTATGCTTCGGGCGTTGACTTCTAAGGCCCTAACTATTCAATCTGTTGGATCAACGTCCTAGAGTGAAGCCTACGTTGCTCGGAATGTAGAAATGACCATAACATTCACACTGGTTGAAATTATTCGTTTTATACGATGGAAAAGCTGTTGCATCTTTATTGTATTTTATGCTTCTGGCGTCGACTTCTAAGGCCCTAACTATTCGATCTGGTGGAGCAACGCCCTAGAGTGAAGCCTAGGTTGCCCGGAAAGTAGAAATGACCACAACTTTCATACTGGTTGCAATTACTCGTTTTATATGATGGAAAAACTGTTGTATTTATATTGTATTTTATGCTTCTGGCGTTCACTTCTTAGGCCCTAACTATTCGATCTGGTGGCACAACGCCCTAGGGTGAAGCCTAGGTTGCCCGGAACGTAGAAATGACCATAACTTTTACACTGGTAGCAATTATTCGTTTTATACAATGGAAAAACTGTTGTATTTATTTTGTATTTTACGCTTCGGGCGCTGACTTCTAAGGCCCTAAATGTTTGATCTGGTGGAGCAACGCCCTAGAGTGAAGCCTAGGTTGCCCGGAACGTAGAAATGACCATAACTTTCACACTGGTTGCTATTATTCGTTCTATACGATGGAAAAATTGTTATATTTATATTGTATCTTATGCATCTGGCGTTGACTTCTTAGGCCCTAACAATTCGATCTGGTGGAACAGCGCCCTAGAGTGAAGCCTAGGTTGCCTGGAACGTACAAATGACCATCACTTTCACACGGGTTGCAATTATTCCTGTTATAGGATGGAAAGACTGTTGTATTTTTATTGTATTTTATGCTTCAGGCGTTGACTTCTCATGCCGCAGCTATTCGATGTGGTGGAAGAACGCCATAGAGTGAAGCCTAGGTTGCCCGGAACGTAGAAATGACCATAACTTTCATACTTGTTGCAATTACTCGTTTGATATAATGGAAGAACTGTTGTATTTATATTGTATTTTATGCTGCTGGCGTTCACTTCTTAGGCCCTAACTATTCGATCTGGTGGAACAACGCCCTGGGGTGAAGCCCAGGTTGCCCGGAACGTAGAAGTGACCATAACTTTGACACTGGTTGCTATTATTCGTTTTATACGATGGAAAAACTGTTCTATTAATTTTGTATTTTATGCTTCAGGCGTTGACTTCTAAGGCCCGAACTACTCAATCTGTTGGAGCAACGCCCTAGGGTGTAGCCTAGGTTGCCCGGAAAGTAGAAATGACCACAACTTTCATACTGGTTGCAATTACTCGTTTTATATGATGGAAAAACTGTTGTATTCATATTGTATTTTATGCTTCTGGCGTTCACTTCTTAGGCCCTAACTATTCGATCAGGCGGAACAACGCCCTAGGGTGAAGCCTAGGTTGCCCGGAACGTAGAAATGACCATAACTTTTACACTGGTAGCAATTATTCGTTTTATACAATGGATAAACTGTTCTATTTATTTTGTATTTTATGCTTCTGGCGTTCACTTCTTAGGTCCTAACTATTCGATCTGGTGGAACAACGCCCTAGAGTGAAGCCTAGGTTGCCTGGAACGTACAAATGACCATCACTTTCACACGGGTTGCAATTATTCCTGTTACAGGATGGAAAGACTGTTGTATTTTTATTGTATTTTATGCTTCAAGCGTTGGCTTCTGAGGCCGTAGCTATTCGATGTGGTGGAAGAACGCCATAGAGTGAAGACTAGGTTGCCCGGAACGTAGAAATGACCATAACTTTCATACTGGTGGCAATTATTCGTTCTATATGATGGAAAAACTGTTGTATTTATATTGTATTTTATGCTGCTGGCGTTCACTTCTTAGGCCCTAACTATTCAATCTGTTGGGTCAGCGCCCTAGAGTGAAGCCTAGGTTGCTCGGAATGTAGAAATGACCATCACTTTCAAACTGGTTGCACTTAATCCTTTTATACGATGGAAAAACTGTTGTATTTTTATTGCATTTTATGCTTCCGGCGTTGACTTCTGAGGCCCTGACTATTCAATCTGTTGGAGCAACGCCCTAGGGTGAAGCCTAGGTTGCCCGGAAAGTAGAAATGACGTTAACTTTCATACTTGTTGCAATTATTCGTTTTATACGATGGAAAAACTGTTGTATTTATATTTTTTTTTATGCTTCTGGCGTTCACTTCTTAGGCCCTAACTATTCGATCAGGCGGAACAACGCCCTAGAGTGAGGCCTAGGTTGCCCGGAACGTAGAAATGACAATCAATTTCAAACTGGTTGCAATTATTCCGGTTATATGATGGAAAAACTGTTGTATTTTTATTGCATTTTATGCTTCGGGCATTGACTTCTAAGGCCCTAACTATTCAATCTGTTGGAGCAACGCCCTGGGGTGTAGCCTAGGTTGCCCGGAAAGTAGAGATGACCACAACCTTCTTACTGGTTGCAATTACTCGTTTTCTATGATGGAAAAACTGTTGTATTTATATTGTATTTTATACTTCTGGCGTTCACTTCTTAGGCCCTAACTATTCGATCTGGTGGAACAACGCCCTAGGGTGGATCCTAGGTTGCCCGGAAAGTAGAAATGACCATAACTTTCATACTGGTTGCAATTATTCGTTTTATACGATGGAAAAACTGTTGTACTTATATTGCATTTTATTCTTATGGCGTTGAATTCTAAGTCCCTAGCTATGCGATCTGGTGGAGCAACGCCCCAGAGTGAAGCCGAGGTTGACCAGAACGTAGAAATGACCATCACTTTCAAACTGGTTGCAATTATTCCGGTTATATGATGGAAAGACTGTTGTATTTTTATTGCATTTTATGCTTCGGGCATTGACTTCTAAGGCCCTAACTATTCAATCTGTTGGACCAACGCCCTAGGGTGTAGCCTAGGTTGCCCGGAAAGTAGAAATGACCACAGCTTTCATACTGGTTGCAATTACTCGTTTTATATTATGGAAAAGCTGTTGCATCTTTATTGTATTTTATGCTTCTGGCGTTGACTTCTAAGGCCCTAACTATTCGATCTGGTGGAGCAACGCCGTAGAGTGAAGCCTAGGTTGACCGGAACGTAGAAATGACCATCACTTTCAAACGGGTTGCAATTAATCCTTTTATACGATAGAAACACTGTTGTATTTTTACTGCATTTTATGCTTCGGGCGTTGACTTCTAAGGCCCTAACTATTCAATCTGTTGGGTCAACGCTCTAGAGTGAAGCCTATGTTGCTCGGGATGTAGAAATGACCATAACATTCACACTGGTTGAAATTATTCGTTTTATACGATGGAAAAGCTGTTGCATCTTTATGGTATTTTATGCTTCTGGCGTTGACTTCTAAGGCCCTAACTATTCGATCTGGTGGTGCAACGCCCTAGAGTGAAGCCTAAGTTGCCCGGAACGTAGAAATGACCATCACTTTCACACTGGTTGCTATTATTCGTTTTATACGATGGAAAAACTGTTGCATTTTTATTGCATTTTATGCTTCGGGCACTGACTTCTAAGGTCCTAACTATTCAATCTGTTGGAGCAACGCCCTAGGGTGAAGCCTAGGTTGCGCGGGAAGTAGAAATGACAATAACTTTCACACTGGTTGCAATTATTCGTTTTATACGATGGAAAAGTTGTTGCATCTTTATTTTATTTTATGCTTCTGTCGTTGACGCCTAAGGCCGTAGCTATTAGATGTGGTGGAGCAACGCACTAGAGTGACGCCTAGGTTGCCCGGAACGTGGAATGACCATTACTTTCGCAATGTTTGCAATTATTCATTTTATACGATGGAAAAACTGTTGTACTTAAATTGTATTTTATGCTTCTGGCGTTGTCGTCTTATGCCCTAACTATTCCATCTGGTGGAACAACGCCCTAGGGTGAAGCCTAGGCGGCCCGCAACGTAGAAATGGAAATAACTTTCACACCGGTAGCAATTATTCGTTTTATACGATAGAAAAACAGTTCTATTTATTTTGTATTTTATGCTTCGGCCGTTGACTTCTAAGGCCCTAACTATTCGATCTGTTCTAGCAACGCCCTAGGGTGAAGCCTAGGTTACCCGGAACGTAGCAATGACCAGTACTTTCGCACTGTTCGCAGTGACTCCTGTTATACGATGGAAAAACTGTTGCACCTTTATTGAATTTTATGCTTCTGGCGTTGACTTCTAAGGCCCTAACTATTCTATCTGGTGTATCAACGCCCTAGAGTGAAGCCTAGGTTGCTCGGAATGTAAAAATGACCATAACATTCACACTGGTTGAAAATATTCGTTTTATACGATGGAAAAACTGTTATATTTAAATTGTATTTTATGCTTCTGGCGTTGATTTCTTAGGCCCTAACTGTTCAATCTGGTGGAACAACACCCTAGAGTGAAGCCTAGGTTGCCCGGAACGTAGAAATGACAATAACTTTCATACTGGTTGCAATTATTCGTTTTATATGATGGAAGAACTGTTGTATTCATATTGTATTTTATGCTGCTGGCGTTCACTTCTTAGGCCCTAACTATTCGATCTGGTGGAACAACGCCCTGGGGTGAAGCCTAGGTTGCCCGGAACGTAGAAATGACCATAACTTTGTCACTGGTTGCTATTATTCGTTTTATACGATGGAAAAACTGTTGCATTTTTATTGCATTTTATGCTTCGGGCACTGACTTCTAAGGTCCTAACTATTCAATCTGTTGGAGCAACGCCCTAGGGTGAAGCCTAGGTTGCGCGGGAAGTAGAAATGACAATAACTTTCACACTGGTTGCAATTATTCGTTTTATACGACGGAAAAGTTGTTGCATCTTTATTGTATTTTTTGCTTCTGTCGTTGACGTCTAAGGCCGTAGCTATTAGATGTGGTGGAGCAACGCACTAGAGTGACGCCTAGGTTGCCCGGAACGTGGAATGACCATTACTTTCGCAATGTTTGCAATTATTCATTTTATACGATGGAAAAACTGTTGTACTTAAATTGTATTTTATGCTTCTGGCGTTGACGTCTTATGCCCTAACTATTCCATCTGGTGGAACAACGCCCTAGGGTGAAGCCTAGGCTGCCCGCAACGTAGAAATGGAAATAACTTTCACACCGGTAGCAATTATTCGTTTTATACGATGGAAAAACAGTTCTATTTATTTTGTATTTTATGCTTCGGTCGTTGACTTCTAAGGCCCTAACTGTTCGATCTGGTGGAACAACGCCCTAGAGTGAAGCCTAGGTTACCCGGAACGTAGGAACGACCAGTACTTTCACATTGTTTGCAGTGACTCCGGTTATACGATGGAAAAACTGTTGCATCTTTATTGAACTTTATGCTTCTGGCGTTGACTTCTAAGGCCCTAACTATTCTATCTGGTGTATCAACGCCCTAGAGTGAAGCCTAGGTTGCTCGGAATGTAAAAATGACCATAACATTCACACTGGTTGAAATTATTCGTTTTATACGATAGAAAAACTGTTGTATTTATATTGTATTTAATGCTTCTGGCGTTGACTTCTAAGGCACAAACTATTCGATCTGGTGGAGCAATGCCCTAGTGTGAAGCCTAGGTTGCCCGGAACGTAGAAATGACCATCACTTTCAAACTGGCTGCAATTATTCCTGTTATATGATGGAAAAACTGTTGTATTTTTATTGCATTTAATGCTTCGGGCATTGACTTCTAAGGTTCTAACTATTCAATCTGTTGGATCAACGCCCTAGGGTGAAGCCTAGGTTGCCCGGAAAGTAGAAATGACGATGACTTTCACGCTGGTTGCAATTATTCGTTTTATACGATGGAAAAGCTGTTGCATCTTTATTGTATTTTATGCTTCTGTCGTTGACGTCTAAGGCCGTAGCTATTAGATGTGGTGGAGCAACGTACTAGAGTGACGCCTAGGTTGCCTGGAACGTAGAAATGACCATTACTTTCGCAATGTTTGCAATTATTCATTTTATACGATGGAAAAACTGTTGTCCTTATATTGTATTTTATGCTTCTGGCGTTGACTTCTTATGCCACAAATATCCCATCTGGTGGAACAACGCCCTAGTGTGAAGCCTAGGCTGCCCGCAACGTAGAAATGGAAATAACTTTCACACCGGTAGCAATTATTCGTTTTATACGATAGAAAAACAGTTCTATTTATTTTGTATTTTATGCTTCGGCCGTTGACTTCTAAGGCCCTAACTATTCGATCTGTTCTAGCAACGCCCTAGGGTGAAGCCTGGGTTACCCGGAACGTAGAAATGACCAGTACTTTCGCACTGTTCGCAGTGACTCCTGTTATACGATGGAAAAACTGTTGCACCTTTATTGAATTTTATGCTTCTGGCGTTGACTTCTAAGGCCCTAACTATTCTATCTGGTGTATCAACGCCCTAGAGTGAAGCCTAGGTTGCTCGGAATGTAAAAATGACCATAACATTCACACTGGTTGAAAATATTCGTTTTATACGATGGAAAAACTGTTATATTTAAATTGTATTTTATGCCTCTGGCGTTGATTTCTTAGGCCCTAACTATTCAATCTGGTGGAACAACACCCTAGAGTGAGGCCTAGGTTGCCCGGAACGTAGAAATGACCATCACTTCCATACTGGTAGCAATCATTCGTTTGATACGATGGAAAAACTGTTGTATTTATATTGTATTTTATGCTTCTGGCGTTGACTTCTAAGGCACAAACTATTCAATCTGTTGGGTCAACGCCCTAGAGTGAAGCCTAGGTTGCCCGGAACGTAGAAATGACAATAACTTTCATACTGGTTGCAATTATTCGTTTTATATGATGGAAGAACTGTTGTATTTATATTGTATTTTATGCTGCTGGCGTTCACTTCTTAGGCCCTAACTATTCGATCTGGTGGAACAACGCCCTGGGGTGAAGCCTAGGTTGCCCGGAACGTAGAAATGACCATAACTTTGTCACTGGTTGCTATTATTCGTTTTATACGATGGAAAAACTGTTCTATTAATTTTGTATTTTATGCTTCGGTCGTTGACTTCTAAGGCCCTAACTGTTCGATCTGGTGGAACAACGCCCTAGAGTGAAGCCTAGGTTACCCGGAACGTAGGAACGTCCAGTACTTTCACATTGTTTGCAGTGACTCCTGTTATACGATGGAAAAACTGTTGCATCTTTATTGAACTTTATGCTTCTGGCGTTGACTTCTAAGGCCCTAACCATTCTATCTGGTGTATCAACGCCCTAGAGTGAAGCCTAGGTTGCTCGGAATGTAAAAATGACCATAACATTCACACTGGTTGAAATTATTCGTTTTATACGATAGAAAAACTGTTGTATTTAAATTGTATTTTATGCTTATGGCGTTGATTTCTTAGGCCCTAACTATTCAATCTGGTGGGACAACACCCTAGAGTGAGGCCTAGGTTGCCCGGAACGTAGAAATGACCATCACTTCCACACTGGTAGCAGTCATTCGTTTTATACGATGGAAAAACTATTGTATTTATATTGTATTTTATGCTTCTGGCGTTGACTTCTAAGGCACAAGCTATTCAATCTGTTGGGTCAACGCCCTAGAGTGAAGACTAGGTTGCTCGGAATGTAGAAATGACCATAACATTCACACTGGTTGAAATTATTCGTTTTATACGATGGAAAAGCTGTAGCATCTTCATTGTATTTTATGCTTCTGGCGTTGACTTCTAAGGCTCTAACTATTCGATCTGGTGGAGCAACGCCCTAGAGTGATGCCTAGGTTGCCCGGAACGTAGAAATGACCATCACTTCCACACTGGTGGCAGTCATTCGTTTTATACGATGGAAAAACTATTGTATTTATATTGTATTTTATGCTTCTGGCGTTGACTTCTAAGGCACAAACTATTCGATCTGGTGGAGCAATGCCCTAGTGTGAAGCCTAGGTTGCCCGGAACGTAGAAATGAGCATCTCTTTCAAACTGGTTGCAATTATTCCTGTTTATGATGGAAAAACTGTTGTATTTTTATTGCATTTTATGCTTCGGGCATTGACTTCTAAGGTCCTAACTATTCAGTCTGTTGGAGCAACACCCTAGGGTGAAGCCTAGGTTGACCGGAACGTAGAAATGGAAATAACTTTCACACCGGTAGCAATTATTCGTTTTATACGATGGAAAAATTGTTATATTTAAATTGTATTTTATGCTTCTGGCGTTGATTTCTTAGGCCCTAACTATTCAATCTGGTGGAGCAACACCCTAGAGTGAGGCCTAGGTTGCCCGGCACGTAGAAATGACCATCACTTCCATACTGGTAGCAATCATTCGTTTTATACGATGGAAAAACTGTTGTATTTATATTGTATTTTATGCTTCTGGCGTTGACTTCTAAGGCACAAACTATTTAATCTGTTGGTTCAACGCCCTAGGGTGAAGCCTAGGTTGCTCGGAATGTAGAAATGACCATAACATTCACACTGGTTGAAATTATTCGTTTTATACGATGGAAAGGCTGTTGCATCTTTATTGTATTTTATGCTTCTGGCGTTGACTTCTAAGGCCCTAACTATTCGATCTGGTGGAGCAACGCCGTAGAGTGAAGCCTAGGATGACCGGAACGTAGAAATGACCATCACTTTCAAACTGGTTGCAATTAATCCTTTTATACGATAGAAACACTGTTGTATTTTTACTGCATTTTATGCTTCGGGCGTTGACTTCTAAGGCCCTAACTATTCAATCTGTTGTGTCAACGCCCTAGAGTGAAGCCTAGGTTGCTCGGAATGTAGAAATGACCATAACATTCACACTGGTTGAAATTATTCGTTTTATACGATGGAAAAGCTGTTGCATCTTTATGGTATTTTATGCTTCTGGCGTTGGCTTCTAAGGCCCTAACTATTCGATCTGGTGGTGCAACGCCCTAGAGTGAAGCCTAGGTTGCCCGGAAAGTAGAAATGACGTTAAGATTCACACCGGTAGCAATTATTCGTTTTACACGATGGAAAAACTGTTATATTTATATAGTATCTTATGTTTCTGGCGTTGACTTCTTAGGCCCTAACAATTCGATCTGATGGAACAACGACCTAGAGTGAGGCCTAGGTTGCCCGGAACGTAGAACTGATCATAACTTTTACACTGGTGGCAATTAATCGTTTTATACAATGGAAAAACTGTTGTATTTATATTGTATTCTATGCTTCGGGCGTTGACTTCTAAGGTCCTAACTATTCAATCTGTTGGAGCAACGCCCTAGGGTGAAGCCTAGGTTGCCCGGAAAGTGGAAAAGACAATAACTTTCACACTGGTTGCAATTATTCGTTTTATACGATGGAAAAGCTGTTGCATCTTTATTGTATTTTATGCTTCTTTCGTTGACGTCTAAGGCCGTAGCTATTAGATGTGGTGAAGCAACGCACTAGAGTGACGCCTAGGCTGCCTGGAACGTAGAAATGACCATTAGTTTCGCAATGTTTGCAATTATTCATTTTATACGATGGAAAAACTGTTGTATTTATATTGTATTTTATGCTTCTGGCGTTGACTTCTAAGGCCCTAACTATTCGATCTGGTGGAACAACGCCCTAGAGTGAAGCGTAGGTTGCCTGGAACGTACAAATGACCATCACTTTCACACGGGTTGCAATTACTCCTGTTATAGGATGGAAAGACTGTTGTATTTTTATTGTATTTTATGCTTCAGGCGTTGACTTCTGAGTCCGCAGCTATTCGATGTGGTGGAAGAACGCCATAGAGTGAAGCCTAGGTTTTCCGGAACGTAGAAATGACAATAACTTTCATACTGGTTGCAATTATTCGTTTTATATGATGGAAGAACTGATGTATTTATATTGTATTTTATGCTGCTGGCGTTCACTTCTTAGGCCCTAACTATTCGATCTGGTGGAACAACGCCCTGGGGTGAAGCCTAGGTTGCCCGGAACGTAGAAATGACCATAACTTTGTCACTGGTTGCTATTATTCGTTTTATACGATGGAAAAACTGATCTATTAATTTTGCATTTTATGCTTCGGTCGTTGACTTCTAAGGGCCTAACTGTTCGATCTGGAGGAACAACGCCCTAGAGTGAAGCCTAGGTTACCCGGAACGTAGGAACGACCAGTACTTTCACATTGTTTGCAGTGACTCCTGATATACGATGGAAAAACTGTTGCATCTTTATTGTATTTATGCTTCTGGCGTTGACTTCTAAGGCCCTAACTATTCTATCTGGTGTATCAACGCCCTAGAGTGAAGCCTAGGTTGCTCGGAATGTAAAAATGACCATAACATACACACTGGTTGAAATTATTCGTTTTATACGATGGAAAAACTGTTGTATTTAAATTGTATTTTATGCTTCTGGCCTTGATCTCTTAGGCCCTAACTATTCAATCTGGTGGAACAACACCCTAGAGTGAGGCCTAGGTTGCCCGGAACGTAGAAACGACCATCACTTCCACACTGGTAGCAGTCATTCGTTTTATACGATGGAAAGACTATTGTATTTATATTGTATTTTATGCTTCTGGCGTTGACTTCTAAGGCACAAACTATACAATCTGTTGGAGCGACGCCCTAGGGTGAAGCCTAGGTTGCCCGGAAAGTAGAAATGACGTTAACCTTCATACTGGTTGCAATTATTCGTTTTATACGATGGAAAAACTGTTGTATTTATATTGTTTTTTATGCTTCTGGCATTGACTTCTAAGGCACTAACTATTCGATCTGTTGGAGCAACGCCCTAGAGTGATGCCGAGGTTGCCCGGAACGTAGAAATGACCATCACTTTCAAACTGGTTGGAATTATTCCGGTTATATGATGGAAAAACTGTTGTATTTTTATTGCATTTTATGCTTCGGGCATTGACTTCTAAGGCCCTAACTATTCAATCTGTTGGAGCAACGCCCTAGGGTAAACCTAGGTTGCCCGGAAAGTAGAAATGACCATCACTTTCAAACTGGTTGCAATGAATCCTTTTATACGATGGAAAAACAGTTGTATTTTTATTGCATTTTATGCTTCCGGCGTTGACTTCTAAGGCCCTAACTATTCAATCTGTTGGAGCAACGCCCTAGGGTGAAGACTAGGTTGCGCGGGAAGTAGAAATGACAATAACTTTCACACTGGTTGCAATTATTCGTTTTATACGATGGAAAAGCTATTGTATTTATATTGTATTTTATGCTGCTGGCGTTCACTTCTTAGGCCCTAACTGTTCAATCTGGTGGAACAACACCCTAGAGTGAGGCCTAGGTTGCCCGGAACGTAGAAATGACATCACTTCCATACTGGTAGCAATCATTCGTTTTATACGATGGAAAAACTGTTGTATTTATATTGTATTTTATGCTTCTGGCGTTGACTTCTAAGGCACAAACTATTCGATCAGGAGGAGCAATGCCCTAGAGTGAAGCCTAGGTTGCCCGGGACGTATAATTGGCCACCACTTTCAAACTGGATGCAATTATTCCTGTTATACGATGGAAAAACTTTTGCATCTTTATTGTATTTTATGCTTCTGGCGTTGACCTCTAAGGCCCTAGCTATTTGATTTGGTGGAGCAACGCCCGAGAGTGGGGCCTAGGTTGCCCGGTACATAGAAATGACCATTACTTTCACACTGATTGCAAATATACATTATTTACGATGGAAAATCTGTTGTATTTATGTTGTATTTTATGATTCTGGCGTTGAATTCTAAGTCCCTAGCTATTCGATCTGGTAGAGCAACGCCTTAGAGTGAAACCTACGTTGCCCGGAACGTAGAAATGACCATCACTTTCAAACTGGTGGCAATTATTCCTGTTATATGATGGAAAAACTGTTGTATTTTTATTGCATTTTATGCTTCGGGCATTGACTTCTAAGGTCCTAACTATTCAGTCTGTTGGAGCAACACCCTAGGGTGAAGCCTAGGTTTCCCGGAAAGTGGAAAAGACAATAACTTTCACACTGGTTGCAATTATTCGTTTTATACGATGGAAAAGCTGTTGCATCTTTATTGTATTTTATGCTTCTGTCGTTGACGTCTAAGGCCATAGCTATTAGATGTGGTGGAGCAACGCACTAGAGTGACGCCTAGGCTGCCTGGAACGTAGAAATGACCATTACTTTCGCAATGTTTGCAATTATTCATTTTATACGATGGAAAAACTGTTGTACTTATATTGTATTTTATGCTTCTGGCGTTGACTTCTTATGCCACAACTATTCAATCTTGTGGAACAACGCCCTAGGGTGAAGCCTAGGTTGACAGGAACGTAGAAATGGAAATAACTTTCACACCGGTAGCAATTATTCGTTTTATACGATGGAAATATTGTTATATTTAAATTGTATTTTATGCTTCTGGCGTTGATTTCTTAGGCCCTAACTATTCAATCTGGTGGAGCAACACCCTAGAGTGAGGCCTAGGTTGCCCGGCACGTAGAAATGACCATCACTTCCATACTGGTAGCAATCATTCGTTTTATACGATGGAAAAACTGTTGTATTTATATTGTATTTTATGCTTCTGGCGTTGACTTCTAAGGCACAAACTATTTAATCTGTTGGTTCAACGCCCTAGGGTGAAGCCTAGGTTGCTCGGAATGTAGAAATGACCATAACATTCACACTGGTTGAAATTATTCGTTTTATACGATGGAAAGGCTGTTGCATCTTTATTGTATTTTATGCTTCTGGCGTTGACTTCTAAGGCCCTAACTATTCGATCTGGTGGAGCAACGCCGTAGAGTGAAGCCTAGGTTGACCGGAACGTAGAAATGACCATCACTTTCAAACTGGTTGCAATTAATCCTTTTATACGATAGAAACACTGTTGTATTTTTACTGCATTTTATGCTTCGGGCGTTGACTTCTAAGGCCCTAACTATTCAATCTGTTGTGTCAACGCCCTAGAGTGAAGCCTAGGTTGCTCGGAATGTAGAAATGACCATAACATTCACACTGGTTGAAATTATTCGTTTTATACGATGGAAAAGCTGTTGCATCTTTATGGTATTTTATGCTTCTGGCGTTGGCTTCTAAGGCCCTAACTATTCGATCTGGTGGTGCAACGCCCTAGAGTGAAGCCTAGGTTGCCCGGAACGTAGAAATGACCATAACTTTTACACTGGTAGCAATTATTCGTTTTATACAATGGAAAAACTGTTGTATTTATATTGTATTTTATGCTTGTGGCGTTGACTTCTTAGGCCCTAACAATTCGATCTGGTGGAACAACGACCTAGAGTGAAGCCTAGGTTGCCTGGAACGTACAAATGACCATAGCTTTCATACTGGTTGCAATTATTCGTTTTATATGATGGAAAAACTGTTGTATTTATATTGTATTTTATGCTTCTGGCGTTCACTTCTTAGGCCCCAACTATTCGATCTGTTGGAACAACGCCCTATGGTGAAGCCTGGGTTGACCGGAACGTAGAAATGACCATAACTTTCACACCGGTAGCAATTATTCGTTTTACACGATGGAAAAACTGTTCTATTTGTTTTGTATTTTATGCATCGGGCGTTGACTTCTAAGGCCCTAACTATTCAATCTGTTGGAGCAACGCCCTAGGGTGAAGCCTAGGTTGCCCGGAAAGTAGAAATGACGTTAAGATTCACACCGGTAGCAATTATTCGTTTTACACGATGGAAAAACTGTTATATTTATATAGTATCTTATGTTTCTGGCGTTGACTTCTTAGGCCCTAACAATTCGATCTGATGGAACAACGACCTAGAGTGAGGCCTAGGTTGCCCGGAACGTAGAACTGATCATAACTTTTACACTGGTAGCAATTAATCGTTTTATACAATGGAAAAACTGTTGTATTTATATTGTATTCTATGCTTCGGGCGTTGACTTCTAAGGTCCTAACTATTCAATCTGTTGGAGCAACGCCCTAGGGTGAAGCCTAGGTTGCCCGGAAAGTGGAAAAGACAATAACTTTCACACTGGTTGCAATTATTCGTTTTATACGATGGAAAAGCTGTTGCATCTTTATTGTATTTTATGCTTCTTTCGTTGACGTCTAAGGCCGTAGCTATTAGATGTGGTGGAGCAACGCAGTAGAGTGACGCCTAGGCTGCCTGGAACGTAGAAATGACCATTAGTTTCGCAATGTTTGCAATTATTCATTTTATACGATGGAAAAACTGTTGTATTTATATTGTATTTTATGCTTCTGGCGTTGACTTCTAAGGCCCTAACTATTCGATCTGGTGGAACAACGCCCTAGAGTGAAGCCTAGGTTGCCTGGAACGTACAAAGGACCATCACTTTCACACGGGTTGCAATTATTCCTGTTATAGGATGGAAAGACTGTTGTATTTTTATTGCATTTTATGCTTCGGGCATTGACTTCTAAGGCCCTAACTATTCAATCTGTTGGAGCAACGCCCTAGGGTAAACCTAGGTTGCCCGGAAAGTAGAAATGACCATCACTTTCAAACTGGTTGCAATGAATCCTTTTATACGATGGAAAAACAGTTGTATTTTTATTGCATTTTATGCTTCCGGCGTTGACTTCTAAGGCCCTAACTATTCAATCTGTTGGAGCAACGCCCTAGGGTGAAGACTAGGTTGCGCGGGAAGTAGAAATGACAATAACTTTCACACTGGTTGCAATTATTCGTTTTATACGATGGAAAAGCTATTGTATTTATATTGTATTTTATGCTGCTGGCGTTCACTTCTTAGGCCCTAACTGTTCAATCTGGTGGAACAACACCCTAGAGTGAGGCCTAGGTTGCCCGGAACGTAGAAATGACATCACTTCCATACTGGTAGCAATCATTCGTTTTATACGACGGAAAAACTGTTGTATTTATATTGTATTTTATGCTTCTGGCGTTGACTTCTAAGGCACAAACTATTCGATCAGGAGGAGCAATGCCCTAGAGTGAAGCCTATGTTGTCCGGAACGTAGAAATGACCATCACTTTCAAACTGGTGGCAATTATTCCTGTTATATGATGGAAAAACTGTTGTATTTTTATTGCATTTTATGCTTCGGGCATTGACTTCTAAGGTCCTAACTATTCAGTCTGTTGGAGCAACACCCTAGGGTGAAGCCTAGGTTGCCCGGAAAGTGGAAAAGACAATAACTTTCACACTGGTTGCAATTATTCGTTTTATACGATGGAAAAGCTGTTGCATCTTTATTGTATTTTATGCTTCTGTCGTTGACGTCTAAGGCCATAGCTATTAGATGTGGTGGAGCAACGCACTAGAGTGACGCCTAGGCTGCCTGGAACGTAGAAATGACCATTACTTTCGCAATGTTTGCAATTATTCATTTTATACGATGGAAAAACTGTTGTACTTATATTGTATTTTATGCTTCTGGCGTTGACTTCTTATGCCACAACTATTCAATCTTGTGGAACAACGCCCTAGGGTGAAGCCTAGGTTGACCGGAACGTAGAAATGGAAATAACTTTCACACCGGTAGCAATTATTCGTTTTATACGATGGAAAAATTGTTATATTTAAATTGTATTTTATGCTTCTGGCGTTGATTTCTTAGGCCCTAACTATTCAATCTAGTGGAGCAACACCCTAGAGTGAGGCCTAGGTTGCCCGGCACGTAGAAATGACCATCACTTCCATACTGGTAGCAATCATTCGTTTTATACGATGGAAAAACTGTTGTATTTATATTGTATTTTATGCTTCTGGCGTTGACTTCTAAGGCACAAACTATTTAATCTGTTGGTTCAACGCCCTAGGGTGAAGCCTAGGTTGCTCGGAATGTAGAAATGACCATAACATTCACACTGGTTGAAATTATTCGTTTTATACGATGGAAAGGCTGTTGCATCTTTATTGTATTTTATGCTTCTGGCGTTGACTTCTAAGGCCCTAACTATTCGATCTGGTGGAGCAACGCCGTAGAGTGAAGCCTAGGTTGACCGGAACGTAGAAATGACCATCACTTTCAAACTGGTTGCAATTAATCCTTTTATACGATAGAAACACTGTTGTATTTTTACTGCATTTTATGCTTCGGGCGTTGACTTCTAAGGCCCTAACTATTCAATCTGTTGTGTCAACGCCCTAGAGTGAAGCCTAGGTTGCTCGGAATGTAGAAATGACCATAACATTCACACTGGTTGAAATTATTCGTTTTATACGATGGAAAAGCTGTTGCATCTTTATGGTATTTTATGCTTCTGGCGTTGGCTTCTAAGGCCCTAACTATTCGATCTGGTGGTGCAACGCCCTAGAGTGAAGCCTAGGTTGCCCGGAACGTAGAAATGACCATAACTTTTACACTGGTAGCAATTATTCGTTTTATACAATGGAAAAACTGTTGTATTTATATTGTATTTTATGCTTGTGGCGTTCACTTCTTAGGCCCTAACAATTCGATCTGGTGGAACAACGACCTAGAGTGAAGCCTAGGTTGCCTGGAACGTACAAATGACCATAGCTTTCATACTGGTTGCAATTATTCGTTTTATATGATGGAAAAACTGTTGTATTTATATTGTATTTTATGCTTCTGGCGTTCACTTCTTAGGCCCCAACTATTCGATCTGTTGGAACAACGCCCTATGGTGAAGCCTGGGTTGACCGGAACGTAGAAATGACCATAACTTTCACACCGGTAGCAATTATTCGTTTTACACGATGGAAAAACTGTTCTATTTGTTTTGTATTTTATGCATCGGGCGTTGACTTCTAAGGCCCTAACTATTCAATCTGTTGGAGCAACGCCCTAGGGTGAAGCCTAGGTTGCCCGGAAAGTAGAAATGACGTTAAGATTCACACCGGTAGCAATTATTCGTTTTACACGATGGAAAAACTGTTATATTTATATAGTATCTTATGTTTCTGAGGTTGACTTCTTAGGCCCTAACAATTCGATCTGATGGAACAACGACCTAGAGTGAGGCCTAGGTTGCCCGGAACGTAGAACTGATCATAACTTTTACACTGGTAGCAATTAATCGTTTTATACAATGGAAAAACTGTTGTATTTATATTGTATTCTATGCTTCGGGCGTTGGCTTCTAAGGTCCTAACTATTCAATCTGTTGGAGCAACGCCCTAGGGTGAAGCCTAGGTTGCCCGGAAAGTGGAAAAGACAATAACTTTCACACTGGTTGCAATTATTCGTTTTATACGATGGAAAAGCTGTTGCATCTTTATTGTATTTTATGCTTCTTTCGTTGACGTCTAAGGCCGTAGCTATTAGATGTGGTGGAGCAACGCACTAGAGTGACGCCTAGGCTGCCTGGAACGTAGAAATGACCATTAGTTTCGCAATGTTTGCAATTATTCATTTTATACGATGGAAAAACTGTTGTATTTTTATTGCATTTTATGCTTCGGGCGTTGACTTCTAAGGCCCTAACTATTCAATCTGTTGGGTCAACGCCCTAGAGTGAAGCCTAGGTTGCTCGGAATGTAGAAATGACCATAACATTAACACTGGTTGAAATTACTCGTTTTATACGAATGGAAATGCTGTTGCACATTTATTGTATTTTATGCTTCTGTCGTTGACGTCTAAGGCCGTAGCTATTAGATGTGGTGGAGCAACGCACTAGAGTGACGCCTAGGTTGCCTGGAACGTAGAAATGACCATTACTTTCGCAATGTTTGCAATTATTCATTTTATACGATGGAAAAACTGTTGTACTTATATTGTATTTTATGCTTCTGGCGTTGACTTCTTATGCCACAACTATCCCATCTGGTGGAACAACGCCCTAGGGTGAAGCCTAGGTTGACCGGAACGTAGAAATGGAAATAACTTTCACACCGGTAGCAATTATTCGTTTTATACGATGCAAAAACAGTTCTATTTATTTTGTATTTTATGCTTCGGCCGTTGACTTCTAAGGCCCAAACTATTCGATCTGTTCTAGCAACGCCCTAGGGTGAAGCCTAGGTTACCCGGAACGTAGAAATGACCAGTACTTTCACACTGTTCGCAGTGACTCCTGTTATACGATGGAAAAACTGTTGCATCTTTATTCAATTTTATGCTTCTGGCGTTGACTTCTAAGGCCCTAACTATTCTATCTGGTGTATCAACGACCTAGAGTGAAGCCTAGGTTGCTCGGAATGTAAAAATGACCATAACATTCACACTGGTTGAAATTATTCGTTTTATACGGTGGAAAAACTGTTATATTTAAATTGTATTTTATGCTTCTGGCGTTGATTTCTTAGGCCCTAACTATTCAATCTGGTGGAACGACACCCTAGAGTGAGGCCTAGGTTGCCCGGAACGTAGAAATGACCATCACTTTCAAACTGGTTGCAATTATTCCTTTTATATGATGGAAAAACTGTTGTATTTTTATTGCATTTTATGCTTCGGGCGTTGACTTCTAAGGCCCTAACTATTCAATCTGTTGGGTCAACACCCTAGAGTGAAGCCTAGGTTGCTCGGAATGTAGAAATGACCATAACATTAACACTGGTTGAAATTATTCGTTTTATACGAATGGAAAAGCTGTTGCACATTTATTGTATTTTATGCTTCTGTCGTTGACGTCTAAGGCCGTAGCTATTAGATGTGGTGGAGCAACGCACTAGAGTGACGCCTAGGTTGCCTGGAACGTAGAAATGACCATTACTTTCGCAATGTTTGCAATTATTCATTTTATACGATGGAAAAACTGTTGTACTTATATTGTATTTTATGCTTCTGGCGTTGACTTCTTATGCCACAACTATCCCATCTGGTGGAACAACGCCCTAGGGTGAAGCCTAGGTTGACCGGAACGTAGAAATGGAAATAACTTTCACACCGGTAGCAATTATTCGTTTTATACGATGCAAAAGCAGTTCTATTTATTTTGTATTTTATGCTTCGGCCGTTGACTTCTAAGGCCCAAACTATTCGATCTGTTCTAGCAACGCCCTAGGGTGAAGCCTAGGTTACCCGGAACGTAGAAATGACCAGTACTTTCACACTGTTCGCAGTGACTCCTGTTATACGATGGAAAAACTGTTGCATCTTTATTCAATTTTATGCTTCTGGCGTTGACTTCTAAGGCCCTAACTATTCTATCTGGTGTATCAACGACCTAGAGTGAAGCCTAGGTTGCTCGGAATGTAAAAATGACCATAACATTCACACTGGTTGAAATTATTCGTTTTATACGGTGGAAAAACTGTTATATTTAAATTGTATTTTATGCTTCTGGCGTTGATTTCTTAGGCCCTAACTATTCAATCTGGTGGAACGACACCCTAGAGTGAGGCCTAGGTTGCCCGGAAAGTAGAAATGACCATCACTTTCATACTGGTTGCAATTACTCGTTTTATATGATGGAAAAACTGTTGTATTTATATTGTATTTTATGCTTCTGGCGTTGACTTCTTAGGCCCTAACAATTCGATCTGGTGGAACAACGACCTAGAGTGAAGCCTAGGTTGCCTGGAACGTACAAGTGACCATCACTTTCACACTGGTTGCTATTATTCGTTCTATACGATGGAAAAACTGTTATATTTATGTTGTATCTTATGCTTCTGGCGTTGACTTCCTAGGCCCTAACAATTCGATCTGGTGGAACAACGCCCTAGAGTAAAGCCTAGGTTGCCTGGAACGTACAAATGACCATCACTTTCACACGGGTTGCAATTATTCCTGTTATAGGATGGAAAGACTGTTGTATTTTTATTGTATTTTATGCTTCAGGCGTTGACTTCTGAGGCCCTAACTATTCAATCTGTTCGAGCAACGCCCTAGGGTGTAGCCTAGGTTGCCCGGAAAGTAGAAATGACCATCACTTTCATACTGGTTGCAATTACTCGTTTTATATGATGGAAAGACTGTTGTATTTATATTGTATTTTATGCTTCTGGCGTTCACTTCTTAGGCCCTAACTATTCGATCTGGTGGAACAACGCCCTAGGGTGAAGCCTAGGTTGCCCGGAACGTAGAAATGACCATAACTTTTACACTGGTAGCAATTATTCGTTTTATACGATGGAAAAACTGTTCTATTTATTTTGTATTTTATGCTTCGGGCGTTCACTTCTTAGGCCCTAACTAGTCGATCTGGTGGAACAACGCCCTGGGGTGAAGCCTAGGTTGCCCGGAACGTAGAAATGACCATAACTTTCACACTGGTTGCTATTATTCGTTTTATACGATGGAAAAACTGTTGTATTTATATTGCATTTTATGCTTCGGGCGTAGACTTCTATGGCCCTACCTATTCAATCTGTTGGAGCTACGCCCTAGAGTGAAGCCTAGGTTGCCCGGAACGTAGAAATGACCATAACTTTCACACTGGTTGCTATTATTCGTTCTATACGATGGAAAAACTGTTATATTTATATTGTATCTTACGCTTCTGGCGTTGACTTCTTAGGCCCTAACTCTTCGATCTGGTGGAACATCGCCCTGGGGTGAAGCCTAGGTTGCCCGGAACGTAGAAATGACCATAACTTTGTCACTGGTTGCTATTATTCGTTTTATACGATGGAAAAACTGTTCTATTAATTTTGTATTTTATGCTTCTGGCGTTGACTTCAAAGCCACAAACTATTCGATCTGGTGGAGCAATGCCCTAGTGTGAAGCCTAGGTTGACCGGAACGTAGAAATGACCATCACTTTCAAACTGGTTGCAATTATTCCTGTTATATGATGGAAAAACTGTTGTATTTTTATTGCATTTTATGCTTCGGGCATTGACTTCTAAGGTCCTAACTATTCAATCTGATGGAGCAACGCCCTAGGGTGTAGGCTAGGTTGCCCGGAAAGTAGAAATGACAATAACTTACACACTGGTTGCAATTATTCGTTTTATACGATGGAAAAGCTGTTGCATCTTTATTGTATTTTATGCTTCTGTCGTTGACGTCTAAGGCCGTAGCTATTAGATGTGGTGGAGCAACGCACTAGAGTGACGCCTAGGTTGCCTGGAACGTAGAAATGACCATTACTTTCACACGGGTTGCAATTATTCCTGTTATAGGATGGAAAGACTGTTGTATTTTTATTGTATTTTATGCTTCAGGCGTTGACTTCTGAGGCCCTAACTATTCAATCTGTTCGAGCAACGCCCTAGGGTGTAGCCTAGGTTGCCCGGAAAGTTGAAATGACCATCACTTTCATACTGGCTGCAATTACTCGTTTTATATGATGGAAAGACTGTTGTATTTATATTGTATTTTATGCTTCTGGCGTTCACTTCTTAGGCCCTAACTATTCGATCTGGTGGAACAACGCCCTAGGGTGAAGCCTAGGTTGCCCGGAACGTAGAAATGACCATAACTTTTACACTGGTAGCAATTATTCGTTTTATACGATGGAAAAACTGTTCTTTTTATTTTGTATTTTATGCTTCGGGCGTTCACTTCTTAGGCCCTAACTAGTCGATCTGGTGGAACAACGCCCTGGGGTGAAGCCTAGGTTGCCCGGAGCGTAGAAATGACCATAACTTTCACACTGGTTGCTATTATTCGTTTTATACGATGGAAAAACTGTTGTATTTATATTGCATTTTATGCTTCGGGCGTAGACTTCTATGGCCCTACCTATTCGATCTGGTGGAGCAACACCCTACAGTGAAGCCTAGGTTGCCCGGAACGTAGATATGACCATAACCTTCACACAGGTTGCAATTATTCGTTTTCTACGATGGAAAAGCTGTTGTATTTAAATTGTATTTTATGATTCCGGTGTTGACTTCTTAGACCCTAACTCTTCGATCTGGTGGAGCAACGCCTCAGAGTTAAGTCTAGGATGCCCGAAACGTCGAAATGATCGTTACTTTCGCACTGGTTGCAATTAGTCATGCTATACAATGGAAAAATTGTTGTATTTATACTGTATTTTATGCTTCTGGCGTTGTCTTCTAAGGCCCTAACTGTTGGACCTGGTGGAGCAACGCCCTAGAGTGAAGCTTAGGTTGCCCGGAACGTAGAAATGACCATAACTTTCACACTGATTGCTATTATTCGATCTATACGATGGAAAAACAGTTCTATTTATTTTGTATTTTATGCTTCGGCCGTTGACTTCTAAGGCCCTAACTATTCGATCTGTTCTAGCAACGCCCTAGGGTGAAGCCTAGGTTACCCGGAACGTAGAAATGACCAGTACTTTCACACTGTTCTCAGTGACTCCTGTTATACGATGGAAAAACTGTTGCATCTTTATTGAATTTTATGCTTCTGGCGTTGACTTCTAAGGCCCTAACTATTCTATCTGGTGTATCAACGACCTAGAGTGAAGCCTAGGTTGCTCGGAATGTAAAAATGACCATAAAATTCACACTGGTTGAAATTATTCGTTTTATACGGTGGAAAAACTGTTATATTTATATTGTATCCTATGCTTCTGGCGTTGACTTCTTAGGCCCTAACAATTCGATCTGGTGGAACAACGCTCTAGAGTGAAGCCTAGGTTGCCTGGAACGTACAAATGACCATCACTTCCACACGGATTGCAATTGTTCCTGTTATAGGATGGAAAGACTGATGTATTTTTATTGTATTTTATGCTTCTGGCGTTGACTTCTTAGGCCCTAACTTTTCGATCTGGTGGAACAACGCCCTAGAGTGAAGCCTAGGTTGCCCGGAACGTAGAAATGACCATAACATTCACACAGGTTGCAATTATTCATGCTATACGTTGGAAAAACTGTTATATTTATATTGTATCTTATGCTTCTGGCGTTGACTTCTTAGGCCCTAACTCTTCGATCTGGTGGAACATCGCCCTGGGGTGAAGCCTAGGTTGCCCGGAACGTAGAAATGACCATAACTTTGTCACTGGTTGCTATTATTCGTTTTATACGATCGAAAAACTGTTCTATTAATTTTGAATTTTATGCTTCTGGCGTTGACTTCAAAGGCACAAACTATTCGATCTGGTGGAGCAATGCCCTAGTGTGAAGCCTAGGTTGCCCGGAACGTAGAAATGACCATCACTTTCAAACTGGTTGCAATTATTCCTGTTATATGATGGAAAAACTGTTGTATTTTTATTGCATTTTATGCTTCGGGCATTGACTTCTAAGGTCCTAACTATTCAATCTGTTGGAGCAACGCCCTAGGGCGAAGCCTAGGTTGCCCGGAAAGTAGAAATGGCAATAACTTTCACACTGGTTGCAATTATTCGTTTTATACGATGGAAAAGCTGTTGCATCTTTATTGTATTTTATGCTTCTGTCGTTGACGTCTAAGGCCGTAGCTATTAGATGTGGTGGAGCAACGCACTAGAGTGACGCCTAGGTTGCCTGGAACGTAGAAATGACCATTACTTTCGCAATGTTTGCAATTATTCATTTTATACGATGGAAAAACTGTTGGCCTTATATTGTATTTTATGCTTCTGGCGTTGACTTCTTATGCCACAACTATCCCATCTGGTGGAACAACGCCCTAGGGTGAAGCCTAGGTTGACCGGAACGTAGAAATGGAAATAACTTTCACACCGGTAGCAATTATTCGTTTTATACGATGGAAAAACAGTTCTATTTATTTTGTATTTTATGCTTCGGCCGTTGACTTCTAAGGCCCTAACTATTCGATCTGTTCTAGCAACGCCCTAGGGTGAAGCCTAGGTTACCCGGAACATAGAAATGACCAGTACTTTCACACTGTTCGCAGTGACTCCTGTTATACGATGGAAAAACTGTTGCATCTTTATTGAATTTTATGCTTCTGGCGTTGACTTCTAAGGCCCTAACTATTCTATCTGGTGTATCAACGCCCTAGAGTGAAGCCTAGGTTGCTCGGAATGTAAAAATGACCATAACATTCACACTGGTTGAAATTATTCGTTTTATACGATGGAAAAACTGTTATATTTAAATTGTATTTTAAGCTTCTGGCGTTGATTTCTTAGGCCCTAACTATTCAATCTGGTGGAACAACACCCTAGAGTGAGGCCTAGGTTGCCCGGAACGTAGAAATGACCATCACTTCCATACTGGTAGCAATCATTCGTTTTGTACGATGGAAAAACTGTTGTATTTATATTGTATTTTATGCTTCTGGCGTTGACTTCTAAGGCACAAACTATTCAATCTGTTGGGTCAACGCCCTAGAGTGAAGCCTAGGTTGCTCGGAATGTAGAAATGACCATAACATTCACACTGGTTGAAATTATTCGTTTTATACGATGGAAAAACTGTTGTATTTTTACTGCATTTTATGCTTCGGGCGTTGACTTCTAAGGCCCTAACTATTCAATCTGTTGGGTCAACGCCCTAGAGTGAAGCCTAGGTTGCTCGGAATGTAGAAATGACTATAACATTAACACTGGTTGAAATTATTCGTTTTATACGATGGAAAAGCTGTTGCATCTTTATTGTATTTTATGCTTCTGTCGTTGACGTCTAAGGCCGTAGCTATTAGATGTGGTGGAGCAACGCACTAGAGTGACGCCTAGGTTGCCTGGAACGTAGAATTGACCATTACTTTCGCAATGTTTGCAATTATTCATTTTATACGATGGAAAAACTGTTGTCCTTATATTGTATTTTATGCTTCTGGCGTTGACTTCTTATGCCACAACTATCCCATCTGGTGGAACAACGCCCAAGGGTGAAGCCTAGGTTGACCGGAACGTAGAAATGGAAATAACTTTCACACCGGTAGCAATTATTCGTTTTATACGAGGAAAAACAGTTCTATTTATTTTGTATTTTATGCTTCGGCCGTTGACTTCTAAGGCCCAAACTATTCGATCTGTTCTAGCAACGCCCTAGGGTGAAGCCTAGGTTACCCGGAACGTAGAAATGACCAGTACTTTCACACTGTTCGCAGTGACTCCTGTTATACGATGGAAAAACTGTTGCATCTTTATTCAATTTTATGCTTCTGGCGTTGACTTCTAAGGCCCTAACTATTCTATCTGGTGTATCAACGACCTAGAGTGAAGCCTAGGTTGCTCGGAATGTAAAAATGACCATAACATTCACACTGGTTGAAATTATTCGTTTTATACGGTGGAAAAACTGTTATATTTAAATTGTATTTTATGCTTCTGGCGTTGATTTCTTAGGCCCTAACTATTCAATCTGGTGGAACGACACCATAGAGTGAGGCCTAGGTTGCCCGGAAAGTAGAAATGACCATCACTTTCATACTGGTTGCAATTACTCGTTTTATATGATGGAAAAACTGTTGTATTTATATTGTATTTTATGCTTCTGGCGTTGACTTCTTAGGC
Organism: Calliopsis andreniformis; assembly: GCF_051401765.1. NCBI lineage: Eukaryota > Metazoa > Arthropoda > Insecta > Hymenoptera > Andrenidae > Calliopsis > Calliopsis andreniformis. The sequence continues at coordinate 22,626,464 of NW_027480423.1, forward strand.
CCTAACAATTCGATCTGGTGGAACAACGACCTAGAGTGAAGCCTAGGTTGCCTGGAACGTACAAGTGACCATCACTTTCACACTGGTTGCTATTATTCGTTCTATACGATGGAAAAACTGTTATATTTATGTTGTATCTTATGCTTCTGGCGTTGACTTCCTCGGCCCTAACAATTCGATCTGGTGGAACAACGACCTAGAGTAAAGCCTAGGTTGCCTGGAACGTACAAATGACCATCACTTTCACACGGGTTGCAATTATTCCTGTTATAGGATGGAAAGACTGTTGTATTTTTATTGTATTTTATGCTTCAGGCGTTGACTTCTGAGGCCCTAACCAATCAATCTGTTCGAGCAACGCCCTAGGGTGTAGCCTAGGTTGCCCGGAAAGTAGAAATGACCATCACTTTCATACTGGTTGCAATTACTCGTTTTATATGATGGAAAAACTGTTGTATTTATATTGTATTTTATGCTTCTGGCGTTCACTTCTTAGGCCCTAACTATTCGATCTGGTGGAACAACGCCCTAGGGTGAAGCCTAGGTTGCCCGGAACGTAGAAATGACCATAACTTTTACACTGGTAGCAATTATTCGTTTTATACGATGGAAAAACTGTTCTATTTATTTTGTATTTTATGCTTCGGGCGTTCACTTCTTAGGCCCTAACTAGTCGATCTGGTGGAACAACGCCCTGGGGTGAAGCCTAGGTTGCCCGGAACGTAGAAATGACCATAACTTTCACACTGGTTGCTATTATTCGTTTTATACGATGGAAAAACTGTTGTATTTATATTGCATTTTATGCTTCGGGCGTAGACTTCTATGGCCCTACCTATTCGATCTGGTGGAGCAACGCCCTAGAGTGAAGCCTAGGTTGCCCGGAACGTAGAAATGACCAGTACTTTCACACTGTTCTCAGTGACTCCTGTTATACGATGGAAAAACTGTTGCATCTTTATTGAATTTTATGCTTCTGGCGTTGACTTCTAAGGCCCTAACTATTCTATCTGGTGTATCAACGCCCTAGAGTGAAGCCTAGGTTGCTCGGAATGTAAAAATGACCATAACATTCACACTGGTTGAAATTATTCGTTTTATACGATGGAAAAACTGTTATATTTAAATTGTATTTTAAGCTTCTGGCGTTGATTTCTTAGGCCCTAACTATTCAATCTGGTGGAACAACACCCTAGAGTGAGGCCTAGGTTGCCCGGAACGTAGAAATGACCATCACTTCCATACTGGTAGCAATCATTCGTTTTGTACGATGGAAAAACTGTTGTATTTATATTGTATTTTATGCTTCTGGCGTTGACTTCTAAGGCACAAACTATTCAATCTGTTGGGTCAACGCCCTAGAGTGAAGCCTAGGTTGCTCGGAATGTAGAAATGACCATAACATTCACACTGGTTGAAATTATTCGTTTTATACGATGGAAAAACTGTTGTATTTTTACTGCATTTTATGCTTCGGGCGTTGACTTCTAAGGCCCTAACTATTCAATCTGTTGGGTCAACGCCCTAGAGTGAAGCCTAGGTTGCTCGGAATGTAGAAATGACCATAACATTAACACTGGTTGAAATTATTCGTTTTATACGATGGAAAAGCTGTTGCATCTTTATTGTATTTTATGCTTCTGTCGTTGACGTCTAAGGCCGTAGCTATTAGATGTGGTGGAGCAACGCACTAGAGTGACGCCTAGGTTGCCTGGAACGTAGAATTGACCATTACTTTCGCAATGTTTGCAATTATTCATTTTATACGATGGAAAAACTGTTGTCCTTATATTGTATTTTATGCTTCTGGCGTTGACTTCTTATGCCACAACTATCCCATCTGGTGGAACAACGCCCAAGGGTGAAGCCTAGGTTGACCGGAACGTAGAAATGGAAATAACTTTCACACCGGTAGCAATTATTCGTTTTATACGAGGAAAAACAGTTCTATTTATTTTGTATTTTATGCTTCGGCCGTTGACTTCTAAGGCCCAAACTATTCGATCTGTTCTAGCAACGCCCTAGGGTGAAGCCTAGGTTACCCGGAACGTAGAAATGACCAGTACTTTCACACTGTTCGCAGTGACTCCTGTTATACGATGGAAAAACTGTTGCATCTTTATTCAATTTTATGCTTCTGGCGTTGACTTCTAAGGCCCTAACTATTCTATCTGGTGTATCAACGACCTAGAGTGAAGCCTAGGTTGCTCGGAATGTAAAAATGACCATAACATTCACACTGGTTGAAATTATTCGTTTTATACGGTGGAAAAACTGTTATATTTAAATTGTATTTTATGCTTCTGGCGTTGATTTCTTAGGCCCTAACTATTCAATCTGGTGGAACGACACCATAGAGTGAGGCCTAGGTTGCCCGGAAAGTAGAAATGACCATCACTTTCATACTGGTTGCAATTACTCGTTTTATATGATGGAAAAACTGTTGTATTTATATTGTATTTTATGCTTCTGGCGTTGACTTCTTAGGCCCTAACAATTCGATCTGGTGGAACAACGACCTAGAGTGAAGCCTAGGTTGCCTGGAACGTACAAGTGACCATCACTTTCACACTGGTTGCTATTATTCGTTCTATACGATGGAAAAACTGTTATATTTATGTTGTATCTTATGCTTCTGGCGTTGACTTCCTCGGCCCTAACAATTCGATCTGGTGGAACAACGACCTAGAGTAAAGCCTAGGTTGCCTGGAACGTACAAATGACCATCACTTTCACACGGGTTGCAATTATTCCTGTTATAGGATGGAAAGACTGTTGTATTTTTATTGTATTTTATGCTTCAGGCGTTGACTTCTGAGGCCCTAACCAATCAATCTGTTCGAGCAACGCCCTAGGGTGTAGCCTAGGTTGCCCGGAAAGTAGAAATGACCATCACTTTCATACTGGTTGCAATTACTCGTTTTATATGATGGAAAAACTGTTGTATTTATATTGTATTTTATGCTTCTGGCGTTCACTTCTTAGGCCCTAACTATTCGATCTGGTGGAACAACGCCCTAGGGTGAAGCCTAGGTTGCCCGGAACGTAGAAATGACCATAACTTTTACACTGGTAGCAATTATTCGTTTTATACGATGGAAAAACTGTTCTATTTATTTTGTATTTTATGCTTCGGGCGTTCACTTCTTAGGCCCTAACTAGTCGATCTGGTGGAACAACGCCCTGGGGTGAAGCCTAGGTTGCCCGGAACGTAGAAATGACCATAACTTTCACACTGGTTGCTATTATTCGTTTTATACGATGGAAAAACTGTTGTATTTATATTGCATTTTATGCTTCGGGCGTAGACTTCTATGGCCCTACCTATTCGATCTGGTGGAGCAACGCCCTAGAGTGAAGCCTAGGTTACCCGGAACATAGAAATGACCAGTACTTTCACACTGTTCGCAGTGACTCCTGTTATACGATGGAACAACTGTTGCATCTTTATTGAATTTTATGCTTCTGGCGTTGACTTCTACGGCCCTAACTATTCTATCTGGTGTATCAACGCCCTAGAGTGAAGCCTAGGTTGCTCGGAATGTAAAAATGACCATAACATTCACACTGGTTGAAATTATTCGTTTTATACGATGGAAAAACTGTTATATTTAAATTGTATTTTAAGCTTCTGGCGTTGATTTCTTAGGCCCTAACTATTCAATCTGGTGGAACAACACCCTAGAGTGAGGCCTAGGTTGCCCGGAACGTAGAAATGACCATCACTTCCATACTGGTAGCAATCATTCGTTTTGTACGATGGAAAAACTGTTGTATTTATATTGTATTTTATGCTTCTGGCGTTGACTTCTAAGGCACAAACTATTCAATCTGTTGGGTCAACGCCCTAGAGTGAAGCCTAGGTTGCTCGGAATGTAGAAATGACCATAACATTCACACTGGTTGAAATTATTCGTTTTATACGATGGAAAAACTGTTGTATTTTTACTGCATTTTATGCTTCGGGCGTTGACTTCTAAGGCCCTAACTATTCAATCTGTTGGGTCAACGCCCTAGAGTGAAGCCTAGGTTGCTCGGAATGTAGAAATGACCATAACATTAACACTGGTTGAAATTATTCGTTTTATACGATGGAAAAGCTGTTGCATCTTTATTGTATTTTATGCTTCTGTCGTTGACGTCTACGGACGTAGCTATTAGATGTGGTGGAGCAACGCACTAGAGTGACGCCTAGGTTGCCTGGAACGTAGAATTGACCATTACTTTCGCAATGTTTGCAATTATTCATTTTATACGATGGAAAAACTGTTGTCCTTATATTGTATTTTATGCTTCTGGCGTTGACTTCTTATGCCACAACTATCCCATCTGGTGGAACAACGCCCAAGGGTGAAGCCTAGGTTGACCGGAACGTAGAAATGGAAATAACTTTCACACCGGTAGCAATTACACTGTTCAACACGGGTCTGATTTTGTAAACGTGAATAAACATTTCTTATAGACTTCGACGTGCTGATTACGAATCTGCAAACCGTTTTCCCCCAGAACGTACAGTTTTTGAAAAAATCAATTTTGAAAAAAATGACAAATTTTCAACTTTGGGATTTTTTTCTGCTTTTAACGTAGTAGTTATTTAGTTGCTCTTTGCACGAAATGATTCTGTGGACTCTCCCGAATAAAATAATATAAATAGTTATTAGATTATAAACATCGAAATAGGTTTAAATAACAATTAAAGTGAAAAGGACACCCAAAACGCACCCATTTTTGCTGATATTTTTCACTTTATTTCAAAAAGTAAGGGTCTAGGAGAAAATTTGACTATATCACGCGATAGAGCAAATCTTTCTACTAAGGAAAGCATCAAGCGAATGTCCAAAATTATTTTTTATTTCAATATAGAAATAAAATAGTTTGGCGAAATGCGCGGCGGAGACAGTGGTACTCAATGACGTCAATGCGTATAGGGACCGCTGAACGGCAGGCGGTAGGCGAGGCGTCCTCCGCGCGCGCCGTTGCCATTGAGTACCACTGTCTCCGCCGCGCGTTTCGCCAAACTATTTTATTTCTATATTGAAATAAAAAATAATTTTGGACATTCGCTTGATGCTTTCCTTAGTAGAAAGGTTTGCTCTATCGCGTGATATAGTCAAATTTTCTCCTAGACCCTTACTTTTTGAAATAAAGTGAAAAATATCAGCAAAAATGGGTGCGTTTTAGGTGTCCTTTTCACTTTAATTGTTATTTAAACCTATTTCGATGTTTATAATTTAATAACTATTTATATTATTTTATTCGGGAGAGTCCACAGAATCATTTCGTGCAAAGAGCAACTAAATAACTACTACGGTAAAAGCAGAAAAAAATCCCAAAGTTGAAAATTTGTCATTTTTTTCAAAATTGATTTTTTCAAAAACTGTACGTTCTGGGGGAAAACGGTTTGCAGATTCGTAATCAGCACGTCGAAATCTATAAGAAATGTTTATTCACGTTTACAAAATCGAAGAAAAGTCAAAATTTGTCGAACAGTGTTATTCGTTTTATACGAGGAAAAACAGTTCTATTTATTTTGTATTTTATGCTTCGGCCGTTGACTTCTAAGGCCCAAACTATTCGATCTGTTCTAGCAACGCCCTAGGGTGAAGCCTAGGTTACCCGGAACGTAGAAATGACCAGTACTTTCACACTGTTCGCAGTGACTCCTGTTATACGATGGAAAAACTGTTGCATCTTTATTCAATTTTATGCTTCTGGCGTTGACTTCTAAGGCCCTAACTATTCTATCTGGTGTATCAACGACCTAGAGTGAAGCCTAGGTTGCTCGGAATGTAAAAATGACCATAACATTCACACTGGTTTAAATTATTCGTTTTATACGGTGGAAAAACTGTTATATTTAAATTGTATTTTATGCTTCTGGCGTTGATTTCTTAGGCCCTAACTATTCAATCTGGTGGAACGACACCATAGAGTGAGGCCTAGGTTGCCCGGAAAGTAGAAATGACCATCACTTTCATACTGGTTGCAATTACTCGTTTTATATGATGGAAAAACTGTTGTATTTATATTGTATTTTATGCTTCTGGCGTTGACTTCTTAGGCCCTAACAATTCGATCTGGTGGAACAACGACCTAGAGTGAAGCCTAGGTTGCCTGGAACGTACAAGTGACCATCACTTTCACACTGGTTGCTATTATTCGTTCTATACGATGGAAAAACTGTTATATTTATGTTGTATCTTATGCTTCTGGCGTTGACTTCCTAGGCCCTAACAATTCGATCTGGTGGAACAACGACCTAGAGTAAAGCCTAGGTTGCCTGGAACGTACAAATGACCATCACTTTCACACGGGTTGCAATTATTCCTGTTATAGGATGGAAAGACTGTTGTATTTTTATTGTATTTTATGCTTCAGGCGTTGACTTCTGAGGCCCTAACCAATCAATCTGTTCGAGCAACGCCCTAGGGTGTAGCCTAGGTTGCCCGGAAAGTAGAAATGACCATCACTTTCATACTGGTTGCAATTACTCGTTTTATATGATGGAAAAACTGTTGTATTTATATTGTATTTTATGCTTCTGGCGTTCACTTCTTAGGCCCTAACTATTCGATCTGGTGGAACAACGCCCTAGGGTGAAGCCTAGGTTGCCCGGAACGTAGAAATGACCATAACTTTTACACTGGTAGCAATTATTCGTTTTATACGATGGAAATACTGTTCTATTTATTTTGTATTTTATGCTTCGGGCGTTCACTTCTTAGGCCCTAACTAGTCGATCTGGTGGAACAACGCCCTGGGGTGAAGCCTAGGTTGCCCGGAACGTAGAAATGACCATAACTTTCACACTGGTTGCTATTATTCGTTTTATACGATGGAAAAACTGTTGTATTTATATTGCATTTTATGCTTCGGGCGTAGACTTCTATGGCCCTACCTATTCGATCTGGTGGAGCAACACTCTACAGTGAAGCCTAGGATGCCCGGAACGTAGATATGGCCATAACCTTCACACAGGTTGCAATTATTCGTTTTCTACGATGGAAAAGCTGATGTATTTATATTGTATTTTATGCTTCCGGTGTTGACTTCTAAGGCCCTAACTATTCAATCTGTTGGAGCAACGCCCTAGGGTGAAGCCTAGGTTGCCCGGAAAGTATAAATGACCATAACTATCACACTGGTGGGAATTATTCGTTTTATACGATGGAAAAACTGTTCTACTTATTTTGTATTTTATGCTTCGGGCGTTGACTTCTAAGGCCCTAACTATTCAATCTGTTGGAGCAACGCCCTAGGGTGAAGCCTAGGTTGCCCGGAAAGTAGAAATAACCAAAACTTTCATACTTGTTGCAATTATTCGTTTTATACGATGGAAAAACTATTATATTTATATTGTATTTTATGCGTCTGGCGTTGTCTTCTTAGGCCCTAACTATTCCATCTGGTGGAAAGACGCCCTAGAGTGAAGCCTAGGTTGCCCAGAACGTAGAAATGACCATCACTTTCACACTGGTTGCAATTATTCCTGTTATACGATGGAAAAACTCTTGCATATTTATTGTATTTTATGCTTCGGGCGTTGACTTCCATGGCCCTACCTATTCGATTTGGTGGAGCAACACCCTACAGTGAAGCCTAGGTTGTCAGAAACGTAGAAATGAACATAACTTTCACACTGGTAGCAATTATTCGTTTTATACAATGGAAAAACTGTTCTATTTATTTTGTATTTTATGCTTCGGGCGTTGACTTCTAAGGCCCTAACTATTCGATCTGGTGGAGCAACGCCCTAGAGTGAAGCCTAGGTTGCCCAGAACGTAGAAATGACCAGAACTTTCACACTGGTTGCTATTATTCGTTTTATACGATGGAAAAACTGTTATATTTATACTGTATTTTATGCTTCTGACGTTGAGTTCTTAGGCCCTAAGTGTTCGATCTGGTGGAGCAACGCCCTAGAGTGAAGCCTAGGTTGCCCGGAACGTAGAAATGATCATCACTTTCAAACTGGTTGCAATTAATCCTTTTATACGATGGAAAAACTGTTGTATTTATATTGCATTTTATGCTTCTGGCGTAGTCTTCTATGGCCCTACCTATTCGATCTGGTGGAGCAACACCCTACAGTGAAGCCTAGGTTGCCCGGAACGTAGATATGACCATAACCTTCACACCGGTTGCAATTATTCGTTTTCTACGATGGAAAAGCTGTTGTATTTAAATTGTATTTTATGCTTCCGGTGTTGACTTCTTAGACCCTAACTCTCCGACCTGGTGGAGCAACGCCTCAGAGTTAAGTCTAGGATGCCCGAAACGTCGAAATGACCGTTACTTTCGCACTGGTTGCAATTAGTCATGCTATACAATGGAAAGATTGTTGTATTTATACTGTATTTTATGCTTCTGGCGTTGACTTCTAAGGCCGTAGCTTTTCGATGTGGTGGAGCAACGCCCTAGAGTGAAGCCTAGGTTGCCCGGAACGTAGAAATACCCATTACTTTCACACTGGTTGCAATTATTAGTTTTATACGATGGAAAAACTGTTCTATTTATTTTGTATTTTATGCTTCGGGCGTTGACTTCTAAGGCCCTAACTATTCAATCTGTTGGATCAACGCCCTAGGGTGAAGCCTAGGTTGCCCGGAAAGTAGAAATAACCACAACTTTCATACTTGTTGCAATTATTCGTTTTATACGATGGAAAAACTGTTATATTTATATTGTATTTTATGCTTCGGGCGTTGACTTCTTAAGCCCTAACTATTCGATCTGGCGGAACGAAGCCCTAGAGTGAAGCCTAGGTTGCCCAGAACGTAGAAATGACCATCACTTTCACACTGGTTGCAATTATTCCTGTTATACGATGGAAAAGCTCTTGTATATTTATTGCATTTTATGCTTCGGGCGTTGACTTCCATGGCCCTACCTATTCGATTTGGTGGAGCAACACACTACAGTGAAGCCTAGGTTGTCAGAAACGTAGAAATGAACATAACTTTCACACTGGTAGCAATTACTCGTTTTATACAATGGAAAAACTGTTCTATTTATTTTGTATTTTATGCTTCGGGCGTTGACTTCTAAGGCCCTAACTATTCGAACTGGTGGAGCAACGCCCTAGAGTGAAGCCTAGGTTGCCCGGAACGTAGAAATGACCAGAACTTTCACACCGGTAGCAATTATTCGTTTTATACGATGGTAAAACTGTTGTATTTATTTTGCATTTTATGCTTCGGGCGTTGACTTGTAAGGCCCTAACTATTCAATCTGTTGGAGCAACGCCCTAGGGTGAAGCCTAGGTTGCCAGGAACTTAGAAGTGACCATAACTTTCACACTGGTTGCAATTATTCCTGTTATACGATGGAAAAACTCTTGTATATTTATTGTATTTTATGCTTCGGGCGTTGACTTCCATGGCCCTACCTGTTCGATTTGGTGGAGCAACACCCTACAGTGAAGCCTAGGTTGTCAGAAACGTAGAAATGAACATAACTTTCACACTGGTAGCAATTATTCGTTTTATACAATGGAAAAACTGTTCTATTTATTTTGTATTTTATGCTTCGGGCGTTGACTTCTAAGGCCCTAACTATTCGATCTGGTGGAGCAACGCCCTAGAGTGAAGCCTAGGTTGCCCGGAACGTAGAAATGACCAGAACTTTCACACTGGTTGCTATTATTCGTTTTATACGATGGAAAAACTGTTATATTCATATTGTATTTTATGCTTCTGGCGTTGACTTCCATGGCCCTACCTATTCGATTTGGTGGAGCAACACCCTACAGTGAAGCCTAGGTTGTCAGAAACGTCGAAATGACCATTACTTTCACACTGTTTGCTATTATTCATTATATACGATGGAAAAGGTGTTGTATTTATATTGTATTTTATGCTTCTAGCGTTGACTGCTAAGGCCGTAGCTACTAGATGTGGCGGAGTAACGCCCTAGAGTGACGCCCACGTTGCCTGGAACGTAGAAATGACCATTACTTTCACAATGTTTCCAATTATTCATTTTATACGATGGAAAAACTGTTGTACTTATATTGTATTTTATTCTTATGGCGTTGAATTCTAAGTCCCTAGCTATGCGATCTGGTGGAGCAAGGCCCTAGAGTGAAACCTAGGTTGCCCGGAACGTAGAAATTACCATAACTTTCACACTGGCAGGAATTTTTCGTTTTATACGATGGAACAACTGTTCTATTTATTTTGTATTTCATGCTTCGGGCGTTGACTTCTAAGGCCCTAACTATTCAATCTGTTGTAACAACGCCCTATGGTGAAGCCTAGGTTGCCCAGAAAGTAGAAATGACTGTAACTTTCATACTGGTTGCAATTATTCGTTTTTTACGATGGAAAAACTGTTGTATTTATATTGTATTTTATGCTTCTGGCGCTGAGTTCTGGGGCACTAACTATTCGATCTGGTGGAGCAGCGCCCTAGGGTGAAGCCTAGGTTGCCGGGAACGTAGAAATGACCAAAACTTTCATACTTGTTGCAATTATTCGTTTTATACGATGGAAAAACTGTTATATTTATATTGTATTTTATGCGTCTGGCGTTGTCTTCTTAGGCCCTAACTATTCCATCTGGTGGAAAGACGCCCTAGAGTGAAGCCTAGGTTGCCCAGAACGTAGAAATGACCATCACTTTCACACTGGTTGCAATTATTCCTGTTATACGATGGAAAAACTCTTGCATATTTATTGTATTTTATGCTTCGGGCGTTGACTTCCATGGCCCTACCTATTCGATTTGGTGGAGCAACACCCTACAGTGAAGCCTAGGTTGTCAGAAACGTAGAAATGAACATAACTTTCACACTGGTAGCAATTATTCGTTTTATACAATGGAAAAACTGTTCTATTTATTTTGTATTTTATGCTTCGGGCGTTGACTTCTAAGGCCCTAACTATTCGATCTGGTGGAGCAACGCCCTAGAGTGAAGCCTAGGTTGCCCAGAACGTAGAAATGACCAGAACTTTCACACTGGTTGCTATTATTCGTTTTATACGATGGAAAAACTGTTATATTTATACTGTATTTTATGCTTCTGACGTTGACTTCTTAGGCCCTAAGTGTTCGATCTGGTGGAGCAACGCCCTAGAGTGAAGCCTAGGTTGCCCGGAACGTAGAAATGATCATCACTTTCAAACTGGTTGCAATTAATCCTTTTATACGATGGAAAAACTGTTGTATTTATATTGCATTTTATGCTTCTGGCGTAGTCTTCTATGGCCCTACCTATTCGATCTGGAGGAGCAACACCCTACAGTGAAGCCTAGGTTGCCCGGAACGTAGATATGACCATAACCTTCACACCGGTTGCAATTATTCGTTTTCTACGATGGAAAAGCTGTTGTATTTAAATTGTATTTTATGCTTCCGGTGTTGACTTCTTAGACCCTAACTCTTCGACCTGGTGGAGCAACGCCTCAGAGTTAAGTCTAGGATGCCCGAAACGTCGAAATGACCGTTACTTTCGCACTGGTTGCAATTAGTCATGCTATACAATGGAAAGATTGTTGTATTTATACTGTATTTTATGCTTCTGGCGTTGACTTCTAAGGCCGTAGCTTTTCGATGTGGTGGAGCAACGCCCTAGAGTGAAGCCTAGGTTGCCCGGAACGTAGAAATACCCATTACTTTCACACTGGTTGCAATTATTAGTTTTATACGATGGAAAAACTGTTCTATTTATTTTGTATTTTATGCTTCGGGCGTTGACTTCTAAGGCCCTAACTATTCAATCTGTTGGATCAACGCCCTAGGGTGAAGCCTAGGTTGCCCGGAAAGTAGAAATAACCACAACTTTCATACTTGTTGCAATTATTCGTTTTATACGATGGAAAAACTGTTATATTTATATTGTATTTTATGCTTCGGGCGTTGACTTCTTAAGCCCTAACTATTCGATCTGGCGGAACGAAGCCCGAGAGTGAAGCCTAGGTTGCCCAGAACGTAGAAATGACCATCACTTTCACACTGGTTGCAATTATTCCTGTTATACGATGGAAAAGCTCTTGTATATTTATTGCATTTTATGCTTCGGGCGTTGACTTCCATGGCCCTACCTATTCGATTTGGTGGAGCAACACACTACAGTGAAGCCTAGGTTGTCAGAAACGTAGAAATGAACATAACTTTCACACTGGTAGCAATTACTCGTTTTATACAATGGAAAAACTGTTCTATTTATTTTGTATTTTATGCTTCGGGCGTTGACTTCTAAGGCCCTAACTATTCGAACTGGTGGAGCAACGCCCTAGAGTGAAGCCTAGGTTGCCCGGAACGTAGAAATGACCAGAACTTTCACACCGGTAGCAATTATTCGTTTTATACGATGGTAAAACTGTTGTATTTATATTGCATTTTATGCTTCGGGCGTTGACTTGTAAGGCCCTAACTATTCAATCTGTTGGAGCAACGCCCTAGGGTGAAGCCTAGGTTGCCAGGAACTTGGAAGTGACCATAACTTTCACACTGGTTGCAATTATTCCTGTTATACGATGGAAAAACTCTTGTATATTTATTGTATTTTATGCTTCGGGCGTTGACTTCCATGGCCCTACCTGTTCGATTTGGTGGAGCAACACCCTACAGTGAAGCCTAGGTTGTCAGAAACGTAGAAATGAACATAACTTTCACACTGGTAGCAATTATTCGTTTTATACAATGGAAAAACTGCTCTATTTATTTTGTATTTTATGCTTCGGGCGTTGACTTCTAAGGCCCTAACTATTCGATCTGGTGGAGCAACGCCCTACAGTGAAGCCTAGGTTGTCAGAAACGTCGAAATGACCATTACTTTCACACTGTTTGCTATTATTCATTATATACGATGGAAAAGGTGTTGTATTTATATTGTATTTTATGCTTCTAGCGTTGACTGCTAAGGCCGTAGCTACTAGATGTGGCGGAGTAACGCCCTAGAGTGACGCCCACGTTGCCTGGAACGTAGAAATGACCATTACTTTCACAATGTTTCCAATTATTCATTTTATACGATGGAAAAACTGTTGTACTTATATTGTATTTTATTCTTATGGCGTTGAATTCTAAGTCCCTAGCTATGCGATCTGGTGGAGCAAGGCCCTAGAGTGAAACCTAGGTTGCCCGGAACGTAGAAATTACCATAACTTTTACACTGGCAGGAATTTTTCGTTTTATACGATGGAACAACTGTTCTATTTATTTTGTATTTCATACTTCGGGCGTTGACTTCTAAGGCCCTAACTATTCAATCTGTTGTAACAACGCCCTATGGTGAAGCCTAGGTTGCCCAGAAAGTAGAAATGACTGTAACTTTCATACTGGTTGCAATTATTCGTTTTTTACGATGGAAAAACTGTTGTATTTATATTGTATTTTATGCTTCTGGCGCTGACTTCTGGGGCACTAACTATTCGATCTGGTGGAGCAGCGCCCTAGGGTGAAGCCTAGGTTGCCGGGAACGTAGAAATGACCATTACTTTTACACTGGTTTCAATTATTCGTTCTATACGATGGAAAAACTGTTGCATCTTTATTGTATTTTATGCTTCGGGCGTTGACTTCTAAGGCCCTAACTATTCCATCTGGTGGAGCAACGCCCTAAAGTGAAACCTAGGTTGCCCGGAACAATGATATGCCATTACTTTCACACTGGTTGCAATAATTCCTGATAAACGATGGAAAAACTGTTGCATCTTTATTGTATTTTATGCTTCTGGCGTTGACTTCTAAGGACCTAACTATTCGATCTGGTGGAGCAACGCCCTAGAGTGAAGCCTAGGTTGCCCGGAAAGTAGAAATGACCATAACTTTCACACTGGTTGCAATTATTCGTTTTATACGATGGAAAAGCTGTTGCATTTGTACCGTATTTTATGCTTCTGGCGTTGACTTCCTATGCCGTAACTATTCCATCTGGTGGAACAACAACCAAGGGTGATGCCTAGGTTGCCCGGAACGTAGAAATGACCATAACTTTCACACCGGTAGCAATTATTCGTTTTATACGATGGAAAAACTGTTGTATTTATATTGCATTTTATGCTTCGGGCGTGGACTTGTAAGGCCCTAACTATTCAATCTGTTGGAGCAACGCCCTAGGGTGAAGCCTAGGTTGCCCGGTACTTAGAAATGACCATAACTTTCACACTGGTTGCTATTATTCGTTTTATACGATGGAAAATCTGTTATATTTATATTGCATTTTATGTTTCTGGCGGTGCATTCTTAGGCCCTAAGTGTTCGATCTGGTGGAGCAACGCCCTAGAGTGAAGCCTAGTTTGCCCGGAACGTAGAAATGATCATCACTTTCAAACTGATTGCAATTAATCCTTTTATACGATGGAAAAACTGTTGTATTTATATTGCATTTTATGCTTCGGGCGTAGACTTCTATGGCCCTACCTATTCGATCTGGTGGAGCAACAACGTACAGTGAAGCCTAGGTTGCCCGGAACGTAGATATGACCATAAGCTTCACACAGGTTGCAATTATTCGTTTTCTACGATGGAAAAGCTGATGTATTTATATTGTATTTTATGCTTCCGGTGTTGACTTCTAAGGCCCTAACTTTTCAATCTGTTGGAGCAACGCCCTAGGGTGAAGCCCAGGTTGCCCGGAAAGTAGAAATGACCATAACTATCACACTGGTGGGAATTATTCGTTTTATACGATGGAAAAACTGTTCTATTTATTTTGTATTTTATTCTTCGGGCGTTGACTTCTAAGGCCCTAACTATTCAATCTGTTGGAGCAACGCCCTAGGGTGAAGCCTAGGTTGCCCGGAAAGTAGAAATAACCACAACTTTCATACTTGTTGCAATTATTCGTTTTATACGATGGAAAAACTGTTATATTTATATTGTATTTTATGCTTATGGCGTTGTCTTCTTAGGCCCTAACTATTCCATCTGGTGGAACGACGCCCCAGAGTGAAGCCTAGGTTGCGCAGAACGTAGAAATGACCATCACTTTCACACTGGTTGCAATTATTCCTGTTATACGATGGAAAAACTCTTGTATATTTATTGTATTTTATGCTTCGGGCGTTGACTTCCATGGCCCTACCTATTCGATTTGGTGGAGCAACACCCTACAGTGAAGCCTAGGTTGTCAGAAACGTAGAAATGAACATAACTTTCACACTGGTAGCAATTATTCGTTTTATACAATGGAAAAACTGTTCTATTTATTTTGTATTTTATGCTTCGGGCGTTGACTTCTGAGGCCCTAACTATTCGATCTGGTGGAGCAACGCCCTAGAGTGAAGCCTAGGTTGCCAGGAACGTAGAAATGACCAGAACTTTCACACTGGTTGCTATTATTCGTTTTATACGATGGAAAAACTGTTCCATTTATTTTGTATTTTATGCTTCTGGCGTTGACTTCTAAGGCCCTAACTATTCAATCTATTGGATCAACGCCCTAGGGTGAAGCCTTGGTTGCCCGGAAAGTAGAAATGACCATACCTTTCATACTGGTTGCAATTATTTGTTTTATACGACGGAAAAGCTGTTGCATTTATACCGTATTTTATGCTTCTGGCGTTGACTTCTTATGCCCTAACTATTCCATCTGGTGGAACAACGCCCTAGGGTGAAGCCTGTGTTTCCCGGAACGTAGAAATGACCATAACTTTCACACCGGTAGCAATTATTCGTTTTATACGATGGAGAAACTGATCCATTTATTTTGTATGTTATGCTTCGGGCGTTGACTTCTAAGGCCCTAACTATTGAATCTGTTGGAGCAACGCCCTAGGGTGAAGCCAAGGTTGCCCGGAAAGTAGAAATAACCACAACTTACATACTTGTTGCAATTATTCGTTTTATACGATGGAAAAACTGTTATATTTATATTGTATTTTATGCTTCGGGCGTTGACTTCTTAAGCCCTAACTATTCGATCTGGCGGAACGAAGCCCTAGAGTGAAGCCTAGGTTGCCCAGAACGTAGAAATGACCATCACTTTCACACTGGTTGCAATTATTCCTGTTATACGATGGAAAAACTCTTGTATATTTATTGTATTTTATGCTTCGGGCGTTGACTTCCATGGCCCTACCTATTCGATTTGGTGGAGCAACACACTACAGTGAAGCCTAGGTTGTCAGAAACGTAGAAATGAACATAACTTTCACACTGGTAGCAATTACTCGTTTTATACAATGGAAAAACTGTTTTATTTATTTTGTATTTTATGCTTCGGGCGTTGACTTGTAAGGCCCTAACTATTCGAACTGGTGGAGCAACGCCCGAGAGTGAAGCCTAGGTTGCCCGGAACGTAGAAATGACCAGAACTTTCACACTGGTTGCTATTATTCGTTTTATACGATGGAAAAACTGTTATATTCATATTGTATTTTATGCTTCTGGCGTTGACTTCTATGGCCCTACCTATTCGATTTGGTGGAGCAACACCCTACAGTGAAGCCTAGGTTGTCAGAAACGTAGAAATGACCATTACTTTCACAATGTTTCCAATTATTCATTTTATACGATGGAAAAACTGTTGTACTTATATTGTATTTTATTCTTATGGCGTTGAATTCTAAGTCCCTAGCTATGCGATCTGGTGGAGCAACGCCCTAGAGTGAAACCTAGGTTGCCCGGAACGTAGAAATTACCATAACTTTCACACTGGTAGGAATTATTCGTTTTATACGATGGAACAACTGTTCTATTTATTTTGTATTTCATGCTTCGGGCGTTGACTTCTAAGGCCCTAACTATTCAATCTGCTGTCACAACGCCCTATGGTGAAGCCTAGGTTGCCCGGAAAGTAGAAATGACTGTAACTTTCATACTGGTTGCAATTATTCGTTTTATACGATGGAAAAACTGTTGTATTTATATTGTATTTTATGCTTCTGGCGCTGACTTCTAGGGCACTAACTATTCGATCTGGTGGAGTAGCGCCCTAGGGTGAAGCCTAGGCTGCCGGGAACGTAGAAATGACCAGAACTTTCACACTGGTTGCTATTATTCGTCTTATACGATGGAGAAACTGTTATATTTATATTGTATTTTATGCTTCTGGCGTTGACTTCTATGGCCCTACCTATTCGATTTGGTGGAGCAACACCCTACAGTGAAGCCTAGGCTGTCAGAATCGTAGAAATGAACATAACTTTCACACTGGTAGCAATTATTCGTTTTATACAATGGAAAAACTGTTCTTTTTATTTTGTATTTTATGCTTCTGGCGTTGACTTCTATGGCCCTACCTATTCGATTTGGTGGAGCAACACCCTACAGTGAAGCCTAGGCTGTCAGAAACGTAGAAATGAACATAACTTTCACACTGGTAGCAATTATTCGTTTTATACAATGGAAAAACTGTTCTATTTATTTTGTATTTTCTGCTTCGGGCGTTGACTTCTAAGGCCCTAACTATTCGATCTGGTGGAGCAACGCCCTAGAGTGAATCCTAGGTTGCCCGGAAAGTAGAAATAACCACAACTTTCATACTTGTTGCAATTATTCGTTTTATACGATGGAAAAGCTGTTATATTTATATTGTATTTTATGCTTCTGGCGTTGACTTCTTAGGCCCTAACTATTCGATCTGGTGGAGCGACGCCCTAGAGTGAAGCCTAGGTTGCCCAGAACGTAGAAATGACCATCACTTTCACACTGGTTGCAATTATTCCTGTTATACGATGGAAAAACTCTTGTATATTTATTGTATTTTATGCTTCGGGCGTTGACTTCCATGGCCCTACTTAATCGATTTGGTGGAACAACACCCTACAGTGAAGCCTAGGCTGTCAGAAACGTAGAAATGAACATAACTTTCACACTAGTAGCAATTATTCGTTTTATACAATGAAAAAACTGACCTATTTATTTTGTATTTTATGCTTCGGGCGTTGACTTCTAAGGCCCTAACTATTCGATCTGGTGGAGCAACGCCCTAGAGTGAAGCCTAGGTTGCCCGGAACGTAGAAATGACCAGAACTTTCACACTGGTTGCTATTATTCTTTTTATACGATGGAAAAACTGTTATATTTATATTGTACTTTATGCTTCTGGCGTTGACTTCTTAGGCCCTAAGTGTTCGATCTGGTGGAGCAACGCCCTAGAGTGAAGCCTAGGTTGCCCGGAACGTAGAAATGATCATCACTTTCAAACTGGTTGCAATTAATCCTTTTATACGATGGAAAAACTGTTGTATTTATATTGCAATTTATGCTTCGGGCGTAGACTTCTATGGCCCTACCTATTCGATCTGGTGGAGCAACACCCTACAGTGAAGCCTAGGTTGCCCGGAACGTAGATATGACCATAACCTTCACACAGGTTGCAATTATTCGTTTTCTACGATGGAAAAGCTGTTGTATTTAAATTGTATTTTATGCTTCCGGTGTTGACTTCTTAGACCCTAACTCTTCGACCTGGTGGAGCAACGCCTCAGAGTGAAGCCTAGGTTGCCCGGAACGTAGAAATACCAATTACTTTCACACTGGTTGCAATTATTCGTTTTATGCGATGGAAAAGCTGTTGTATTTATATCGTATTTTATGCTTCTGGCGTTGACTTCTGAGGCACTGACTATTCGATCTGGTGGAGCAACGCCCTAGAGTGAAGCCTAGGTTGCCCGAGACGTATAATTGGCCACCACTTTCAAACTGGATGCAATTATTCCTGTTATATTATGGAAACACTGTTGTATTTTTTTTGCATTTTATGCTTCGGGCGTTGACTTCTAAGGCCCTAACTATTCAATCTGTTGGACAAACGCCTTAGGGTGAAGCCTAGGTTCCTCGGAAAGTAGAAATGACCATAAGTTTCATACTGGTTGCAATTATTCGTTTTATACGATGGAAAAACTGTTGTATTTATATTGTATTTTATGCTTCTGGCGTTGACTTCTAAGGCACTATCTATTCGATCTGGTGGAGCAACGCCCTAGAGACAAGCCTAGGTTGCCCGGAACGTAGAATTGGCCATCACTTTCAAACTGGTTGCAATTATTCCTGTTATATGATGGAAACACTGTTGTATTTTTTTTGCATTTTCTGGTTCGGGCGTTCACTTCTAAGGTCCTAACTATTGAATCTGTTGGAGCAACACCCTAGAGTGAAGCCTAGCATGCTCGGAAAGTAGAAATGACCATAAGTTTCATACTGGTAGCAATTAATCGTTTTATACGATGGAAAAACTGTTCTATTTATTTTGTATTTTATGCTTCGGGCGTTGACTTCTAAGGCCCTAACTATTCAATCTGTTGGTGCAACGACCAAGGGTGAAGCCTAGGTTGCCCGGAACGTAGAAATGACCATAACTTTCACACTGGTTGCAATTATTCGTTTTATACGATGGAAAAGCTGTGGCATCTTTATTGTATTTTATTCATCTGGGGTTGACTTCTAAGGCCGTAGCTATTAGATGTGGTGGAGCAACGCCCTAGAGTGACGCCTAGGTGGCCCGGAACGTAGAAATGACCTTTACTTTCACAATGTTTGCAATTACTCATTTTATACGATGGAAAAGCTTTTGTACTTATATTGTATTTTATTCTTCTGGTGTTGACTTCTTAGACCCTAATTATTCGATCTGGTGGAACAACGCCCTAGAGTGAAGAGTAGGTTGCCCGGAACATGGAAATGACCATTACTTTCGCACTGTTTGCAGTTATTCCTGTTATACGATGGAAAAACTTTTGCATCTTTATTGTATTTTATGCTTCTGGCGTTGACCTCTAAGGCCCTAGCTATTTGATTTGGTGGAGCAACACCCGAGAGTGGGGCCTAGGTTGCCCGGTACATAGAAATGACCATTACTTTCACACTTTTTGCAAATATACATTATATACGATGGAAAATCTGTTGTATTTATGTTGTATTTTATGCTTCTGGCGTTGACTTCTTAGGCCCTAACTATTTGATCTGGTGGAGCACCGCCCTAGAGTGAAGCCTAGGTTGCCCGAAACGTAGAAATGACAATTCCATTCACACTGGTTGCAATTATTCCTGTTATACGATGGAAAAACTGTTGTATTTTTATTGTATTATATGCTTCTGGCGTTTAATTCTAAGTCGCTAGCTATTTGATCTGGTGGAGCAACGACCTAGAGTGAAGCCTAGGTTGACCGGAACGTAGAAATGACCATTACCTTCACACTGATTGCTATTATTCATTTTGTACGATGGAAAAGCTGTTGTATTTATATTGTATTGTATGCATCTGGCGTTGACTTCTAAGGTCGTAGCTATTAGATGTGGTGGAGCAACACCCTAGAGTGACGCCTAGGTTGCCCGGAACGTAGAAATGTCCATTACTTTCACACTGGTTGCTATTATTCGTTTTATACGATGGTAAAACTGTTGTATTTATATTGCATTTTATGCTTCGGGCGTTGACTTGTAAGGCCCTAACTATTCAATCTGTTGGAGCAACGCCCTAGGGTGAAGCCTAGGTTGCCAGGAACTTAGAAGTGACCATAACTTTCACACTGGTTGCAATTATTCCTGTTATACGATGGAAAAACTCTTGTATATTTATTGTATTTTATGCTTCGGGCGTTGACTTCCATGGCCCTACCTGTTCGATTTGGTGGAGCAACACCCTACAGTGAAGCCTAGGTTGTCAGAAACGTAGAAATGAACATAACTTTCACACTGGTAGCAATTATTCGTTTTATACAATGGAAAAACTGCTCTATTTATTTTGTATTTTATGCTTCGGGCGTTGACTTCTAAGGCCCTAACTATTCGATCTGGTGGAGCAACGCCCTACAGTGAAGCCTAGGTTGTCAGAAACGTCGAAATGACCATTACTTTCACACTGTTTGCTATTATTCATTATATACGATGGAAAAGGTGTTGTATTTATATTGTATTTTATGCTTCTAGCGTTGACTGCTAAGGCCGTAGCTACTAGATGTGGCGGAGTAACGCCCTAGAGTGACGCCCACGTTGCCTGGAACGTAGAAATGACCATTACTTTCACAATGTTTCCAATTATTCATTTTATACGATGGAAAAACTGTTGTACTTATATTGTATTTTATTCTTATGGCGTTGAATTCTAAGTCCCTAGCTATGCGATCTGGTGGAGCAAGGCCCTAGAGTGAAACCTAGGTTGCCCGGAACGTAGAAATTACCATAACTTTTACACTGGCAGGAATTTTTCGTTTTATACGATGGAACAACTGTTCTATTTATTTTGTATTTCATGCTTCGGGCGTTGACTTCTAAGGCCCTAACTATTCAATCTGTTGTAACAACGCCCTATGGTGAAGCCTAGGTTGCCCAGAAAGTAGAAATGACTGTAACTTTCATACTGGTTGCAATTATTCGTTTTTTACGATGGAAAAACTGTTGTATTTATATTGTATTTTATGCTTCTGGCGCTGACTTCTGGGGCACTAACTATTCGATCTGGTGGAGCAGCGCCCTAGGGTGAAGCCTAGGTTGCCGGGAACGTAGAAATGACCATTACTTTTACACTGGTTTCAATTATTCGTTCTATACGATGGAAAAACTGTTGCATCTTTATTGTATTTTATGCTTCGGGCGTTGACTTCTAAGGCCCTAACTATTCCATCTGGTGGAGCAACGCCCTAAAGTGAAACCTAGGTTGCCCGGAACAATGATATGCCATTACTTTCACACTGGTTGCAATAATTCCTGATAAACGATGGAAAAACTGTTGCATCTTTATTGTATTTTATGCTTCTGGCGTTGACTTCTAAGGACCTAACTATTCGATCTGGTGGAGCAACGCCCTAGAGTGAAGCCTAGGTTGCCCGGAAAGTAGAAATGACCATAACTTTCACACTGGTTGCAATTATTCGTTTTATACGATGGAAAAGCTGTTGCATTTGTACCGTATTTTATGCTTCTGGCGTTGACTTCCTATGCCGTAACTATTCCATCTGGTGGAACAACAACCAAGGGTGATGCCTAGGTTGCCCGGAACGTAGAAATGACCATAACTTTCACACCGGTAGCAATTATTCGTTTTATACGATGGAAAAACTGTTGTATTTATATTGCATTTTATGCTTCGGGCGTGGACTTGTAAGGCCCTAACTATTCAATCTGTTGGAGCAACGCCCTAGGGTGAAGCCTAGGTTGCCCGGTACTTAGAAATGACCATAACTTTCACACTGGTTGCTATTATTCGTTTTATACGATGGAAAATCTGTTATATTTATATTGCATTTTATGTTTCTGGCGGTGCATTCTTAGGCCCTAAGTGTTCGATCTGGTGGAGCAACGCCCTAGAGTGAAGCCTAGTTTGCCCGGAACGTAGAAATGATCATCACTTTCAAACTGATTGCAATTAATCCTTTTATACGATGGAAAAACTGTTGTATTTATATTGCATTTTATGCTTCGGGCGTAGACTTCTATGGCCCTACCTATTCGATCTGGTGGAGCAACAACGTACAGTGAAGCCTAGGTTGCCCGGAACGTAGATATGACCATAAGCTTCACACAGGTTGCAATTATTCGTTTTCTACGATGGAAAAGCTGATGTATTTATATTGTATTTTATGCTTCCGGTGTTGACTTCTAAGGCCCTAACTTTTCAATCTGTTGGAGCAACGCCCTAGGGTGAAGCCCAGGTTGCCCGGAAAGTAGAAATGACCATAACTATCACACTGGTGGGAATTATTCGTTTTATACGATGGAAAAACTGTTCTATTTATTTTGTATTTTATTCTTCGGGCGTTGACTTCTAAGGCCCTAACTATTCAATCTGTTGGAGCAACGCCCTAGGGTGAAGCCTAGGTTGCCCGGAAAGTAGAAATAACCACAACTTTCATACTTGTTGCAATTATTCGTTTTATACGATGGAAAAACTGTTATATTTATATTGTATTTTATGCTTATGGCGTTGTCTTCTTAGGCCCTAACTATTCCATCTGGTGGAAGGACGCCCCAGAGTGAAGCCTAGGTTGCGCAGAACGTAGAAATGACCATCACTTTCACACTGGTTGCAATTATTCCTGTTATACGATGGAAAAACTCTTGTATATTTATTGTATTTTATGCTTCGGGCGTTGACTTCCATGGCCCTACCTATTCGATTTGGTGGAGCAACACCCTACAGTGAAGCCTAGGTTGTCAGAAACGTAGAAATGAACATAACTTTCACACTGGTAGCAATTATTCGTTTTATACAATGGAAAAACTGTTCTATTTATTTTGTATTTTATGCTTCGGGCGTTGACTTCTGAGGCCCAAACTATTCGATCTGGTGGAGCAACGCCCTAGAGTGAAGCCTAGGTTGCGCAGAACGTAGAAATGACCATCACTTTCACACTGGTTGCAATTATTCCTGTTATACGATGGAAAAACTCTTGTATATTTATTGTATTTTATGCTTCGGGCGTTGACTTCCATGGCCCTACCTATTCGATTTGGTGGAGCAACACCCTACAGTGAAGCCTAGGTTGTCAGAAACGTAGAAATGAACATAACTTTCACACTGGTAGCAATTATTCGTTTTATACAATGGAAAAACTGTTCTATTTATTTTGTATTTTATGCTTCGGGCGTTGACTTCTGAGGCCCTAACTATTCGATCTGGTGGAGCAACGCCCTAGAGTGAAGCCTAGGTTGCCAGGAACGTAGAAATGACCAGAACTTTCACACTGGTTGCTATTATTCGTTTTATACGATGGAAAAACTGTTCCATTTATTTTGTATTTTATGCTTCTGGCGTTGACTTCTAAGGCCCTAACTATTCAATCTATTGGATCAACGCCCTAGGGTGAAGCCTTGGTTGCCCGGAAAGTAGAAATGACCATACCTTTCATACTGGTTGCAATTATTTGTTTTATACGACGGAAAAGCTGTTGCATTTATACCGTATTTTATGCTTCTGGCGTTGACTTCTTATGCCCTAACTATTCCATCTGGTGGAACAACGCCCTAGGGTGAAGCCTGTGTTTCCCGGAACGTAGAAATGACCATAACTTTCACACCGGTAGCAATTATTCGTTTTATACGATGGAAAAACTGATCCATTTATTTTGTATGTTATGCTTCGGGCGTTGACTTCTAAGGCCCTAACTATTGAATCTGTTGGAGCAACGCCCTAGGGTGAAGCCAAGGTTGCCCGGAAAGTAGAAATAACCACAACTTACATACTTGTTGCAATTATTCGTTTTATACGATGGAAAAACTGTTATATTTATATTGTATTTTATGCTTCGGGCGTTGACTTCTTAAGCCCTAACTATTCGATCTGGCGGAACGAAGCCCTAGAGTGAAGCCTAGGTTGCCCAGAACGTAGAAATGACCATCACTTTCACACTGGTTGCAATTATTCCTGTTATACGATGGAAAAACTCTTGTATATTTATTGTATTTTATGCTTCGGGCGTTGACTTCCATGGCCCTACCTATTCGATTTGGTGGAGCAACACACTACAGTGAAGCCTAGGTTGTCAGAAACGTAGAAATGAACATAACTTTCACACTGGTAGCAATTACTCGTTTTATACAATGGAAAAACTGTTTTATTTATTTTGTATTTTATGCTTCGGGCGTTGACTTGTAAGGCCCTAACTATTCGAACTGGTGGAGCAACGCCCGAGAGTGAAGCCTAGGTTGCCCGGAACGTAGAAATGACCAGAACTTTCACACTGGTTGCTATTATTCGTTTTATACGATGGAAAAACTGTTATATTCATATTGTATTTTATGCTTCTGGCGTTGACTTCTATGGCCCTACCTATTCGATTTGGTGGAGCAACACCCTACAGTGAAGCCTAGGTTGTCAGAAACGTAGAAATGACCATTACTTTCACAATGTTTCCAATTATTCATTTTATACGATGGAAAAACTGTTGTACTTATATTGTATTTTATTCTTATGGCGTTGAATTCTAAGTCCCTAGCTATGCGATCTGGTGGAGCAACGCCCTAGAGTGAAACCTAGGTTGCCCGGAACGTAGAAATTACCATAACTTTCACACTGGTAGGAATTATTCGTTTTATACGATGGAACAACTGTTCTATTTATTTTGTATTTCATGCTTCGGGCGTTGACTTCTAAGGCCCTAACTATTCAATCTGCTGTCACAACGCCCTATGGTGAAGCCTAGGTTGCCCGGAAAGTAGAAATGACTGTAACTTTCATACTGGTTGCAATTATTCGTTTTATACGATGGAAAAACTGTTGTATTTATATTGTATTTTATGCTTCTGGCGCTGACTTCTAGGGCACTAACTATTCGATCTGGTGGAGTAGCGCCCTAGGGTGAAGCCTAGGCTGCCGGGAACGTAGAAATGACCAGAACTTTCACACTGGTTGCTATTATTCGTCTTATACGATGGAGAAACTGTTATATTTATATTGTATTTTATGCTTCTGGCGTTGACTTCTATGGCCCTACCTATTCGATTTGGTGGAGCAACACCCTACAGTGAAGCCTAGGCTGTCAGAATCGTAGAAATGAACATAACTTTCACACTGGTAGCAATTATTCGTTTTATACAATGGAAAAACTGTTCTTTTTATTTTGTATTTTATGCTTCTGGCGTTGACTTCTATGGCCCTACCTATTCGATTTGGTGGAGCAACACCCTACAGTGAAGCCTAGGCTGTCAGAAACGTAGAAATGAACATAACTTTCACACTGGTAGCAATTATTCGTTTTATACAATGGAAAAACTGTTCCATTTATTTTGTATTTTCTGCTTCGGGCGTTGACTTCTAAGGCCCTAACTATTCGATCTGGTGGAGCAACGCCCTAGAGTGAATCCTAGGTTGCCCGGAAAGTAGAAATAACCACAACTTTCATACTTGTTGCAATTATTCGTTTTATACGATGGAAAAGCTGTTATATTTATATTGTATTTTATGCTTCTGGCGTTGACTTCTTAGGCCCTAACTATTCGATCTGGTGGAGCGACGCCCTAGAGTGAAGCCTAGGTTGCCCAGAACGTAGAAATGACCATCACTTTCACACTGGTTGCAATTATTCCTGTTATACGATGGAAAAACTCTTGTATATTTATTGTATTTTATGCTTCGGGCGTTGACTTCCATGGCCCTACTTAATCGATTTGGTGGAACAACACCCTACAGTGAAGCCTAGGCTGTCAGAAACGTAGAAATGAACATAACTTTCACACTAGTAGCAATTATTCGTTTTATACAATGAAAAAACTGACCTATTTATTTTGTATTTTATGCTTCGGGCGTTGACTTCTAAGGCCCTAACTATTCGATCTGGTGGAGCAACGCCCTAGAGTGAAGCCTAGGTTGCCCGGAACGTAGAAATGACCAGAACTTTCACACTGGTTGCTATTATTCTTTTTATACGATGGAAAAACTGTTATATTTATATTGTACTTTATGCTTCTGGCGTTGACTTCTTAGGCCCTAAGTGTTCGATCTGGTGGAGCAACGCCCTAGAGTGAAGCCTAGGTTGCCCGGAACGTAGAAATGATCATCACTTTCAAACTGGTTGCAATTAATCCTTTTATACGATGGAAAAACTGTTGTATTTATATTGCATTTTATGCTTCGGGCGTAGACTTCTATGGCCCTACCTATTCGATCTGGTGGAGCAACACCCTACAGTGAAGCCTAGGTTGCCCGGAACGTAGATATGACCATAACCTTCACACAGGTTGCAATTATTCGTTTTCTACGATGGAAAAGCTGTTGTATTTAAATTGTATTTTATGCTTCCGGTGTTGACTTCTTAGACCCTAACTCTTCGACCTGGTGGAGCAACGCCTCAGAGTGAAGCCTAGGTTGCCCGGAACGTAGAAATACCAATTACTTTCACACTGGTTGCAATTATTCGTTTTATGCGATGGAAAAGCTGTTGTATTTATATCGTATTTTATGCTTCTGGCGTTGACTTCTGAGGCACTGACTATTCGATCTGGTGGAGCAACGCCCTAGAGTGAAGCCTAGGTTGCCCGGGACGTATAATTGGCCACCACTTTCAAACTGGATGCAATTATTCCTGTTATATTATGGAAACACTGTTGTATTTTTTTTGCATTTTATGCTTCGGGCGTTGACTTCTAAGGCCCTAACTATTCAATCTGTTGGACAAACGCCTTAGGGTGAAGCCTAGGTTCCTCGGAAAGTAGAAATGACCATAAGTTTCATACTGGTTGCAATTATTCGTTTTATACGATGGAAAAACTGTTGTATTTATATTGTATTTTATGCTTCTGGCGTTGACTTCTAAGGCACTATCCATTCGATCTGGTGGAGCAACGCCCTAGAGACAAGCCTAGGTTGCCCGGAACGTAGAATTGGCCATCACTTTCAAACTGGTTGCAATTATTCCTGTTATATGATGGAAACACTGTTGTATTTTTTTTGCATTTTCTGGTTCGGGCGTTCACTTCTAAGGTCCTAACTATTGAATCTGTTGGAGCAACACCCTAGAGTGAAGCCTAGCATGCTCGGAAAGTAGAAATGACCATAAGTTTCATACTGGTAGCAATTAATCGTTTTATACGATGGAAAAACTGTTCTATTTATTTTGTATTTTATGCTTCGGGCGTTGACTTCTAAGGCCCTAACTATTCAATCTGTTGGTGCAACGACCAAGGGTGAAGCCTAGGTTGCCCGGAACGTAGAAATGACCATAACTTTCACACTGGTTGCAATTATTCGTTTTATACGATGGAAAAGCTGTGGCATCTTTATTGTATTTTATTCATCTGGGGTTGACTTCTAAGGCCGTAGCTATTAGATGTGGTGGAGCAACGCCCTAGAGTGACGCCTAGGTGGCCCGGAACGTAGAAATGACCTTTACTTTCACAATGTTTGCAATTACTCATTTTATACGATGGAAAAGCTTTTGTACTTATATTGTATTTTATTCTTCTGGTGTTGACTTCTTAGACCCTAATTATTCGATCTGGTGGAACAACGCCCTAGAGTGAAGAGTAGGTTGCCCGGAACATGGAAATGACCATTACTTTCGCACTGTTTGCAGTTATTCCTGTTATACGATGGAAAAACTTTTGCATCTTTATTGTATTTTATGCTTCTGGCGTTGACCTCTAAGGCCCTAGCTATTTGATTTGGTGGAGCAACACCCGAGAGTGGGGCCTAGGTTGCCCGGTACATAGAAATGACCATTACTTTCACACTTTTTGCAAATATACATTATATACGATGGAAAATCTGTTGTATTTATGTTGTATTTTATGCTTCTGGCGTTGACTTCTTAGGCCCTAACTATTTGATCTGGTGGAGCACCGCCCTAGAGTGAAGCCTAGGTTGCCCGAAACGTAGAAATGACAATTCCATTCACACTGGTTGCAATTATTCCTGTTATACGATGGAAAAACTGTTGTATTTTTATTGTATTATATGCTTCTGGCGTTTAATTCTAAGTCGCTAGCTATTTGATCTGGTGGAGCAACGACCTAGAGTGAAGCCTAGGTTGACCGGAACGTAGAAATGACCATTACTTTCACACTGATTGCTATTATTCATTTTGTACGATGGAAAAGCTGTTGTATTTATATTGTATTGTATGCATCTGGCGTTGACTTCTAAGGTCGTAGCTATTAGATGTGGTGGAGCAACACCCTAGAGTGACGCCTAGGTTGCCCGGAACGTAGAAATGTCCATTACTTTCACACTGGTTGCTATTATTCGTTTTATACGATGGAAAAACTGTTATATTTATATTGTATTTTATGCTTCTGGCGTTGACTTCTTAGGCTCTAACTATTCGATCTGGTGGAACAACGCCTTAGAGTGAAACCTACGTTGCCCGGAACGTAGAAATGATCATTACCTTCACCCTGGTTGCAATTATTCCTGTTTTACGATGGAAAAACTGTTGCATCTTTATTGTATTTTATGCTTCTGGCGTTGATTTCTAAGGCCCTAACTATTCGGTCTGATGGAGCAACGCCCTAGAGTGAAGCCTAGTTTGCCCGGAACGTAGAAACGACCATTACATTCACACTGGTTGCAATTATTCGTTTTATACGATGGAAAAGCTTTTGCATTTATATCGTATTGTATGCTTCTGGCGTTGACTTCTTAGGCCCTAACTATTCGATCTGGTGGAACAACGCCCTAGTGTGAAGCCTAGGTTGCCCGGAACATGGAAATGACCATTACTTTCACACTGTTTGCAAATATACATTATATACGATGGAAAAGCTGTTGTATTTATATTGTATTTTATGCTTCTGGCGTTGACTTCTAAGGTACTAACTACTCGATCCGGTGGAGCAACGCCCGAGAGTGAAGCCTAGGTTGCCCGCAACGTAGAAATGACCATCACTTTCAAACTGGTTGCAATTATTCCAGTTATATGACGGAAAAACTGTTGTACTTCTATTGCATTTTATGCTTCGGGCATTACCTTCTAAGGCCCTCACTATTCAATCTGTTGGAGCGACGCCCTAGGGAGAAGCCTAGGTTGCCCGGAAAGTAGAAATGACCATAACTTTCACACTGGTTGCTATTATTCGTTTTATACGATGGAAAAACTGTTACATTTATATTGTATTTTATGCTTCTGGCGTTGACTTCTTAGGCCCTAACTATTCGATCTGGTGGAACAACGCCCTAGGGTGAAGCGTAGGTTGCCCGGAAAGGAGAAATGACCATCACGTTCAAACTGGTTGCAATTAATCCTTTTATACGATGGAAAAGCTGTTGTATTTATATCGTATTTTATGCTTCTGACGTTTACTTCTAAGGACATAACTATTTGATCTGGTGGAGCAACGTCCTAGAGTGAAACCTAGGTTGCTCGGAATGTGGAAATGACCATAACTTTCACACTGGTTGCAATTATTCGTTTTATACGATGGAAACGCTGTTGTATTTATATTGCATTTTATGCCTCTGGCGTTGACTTCTAAGGCACTATCTATTCGATCTGGTGGAGCAACGCCCTAGAGAGAAGCCTAGGTTGCACGGAACGTAGAATTGGCCATCACTTTCAAACTGGTTGCAATTATTCCTGTTATATGATGGAAACACTGTTGTATTTTTATTGCATTTTATGCTTCGGGCGTTGACTTCTAAGGCCCTAACTATTCAATCTGTTGGAACAACGCCCTAGGGTGAAGTCTAGGTTGCTCGGAAAGTAGAAATGACCATACCTTTCACACTGGTTGCAATTATTCGTTTTATACGATGGAAAAGCTGTTGTATTTATATCGTGTTTTATGCTTCTGGCGTTGACATCTTAGGCCGTAACTATACGGTCTGGTCGAGCAACGCCCTGGAGTGAAACCTAGGTTGCCCGGAACGTAGATTAGGCCATCACTTTCAAACTGGTTGCAAATATTCCTGATATATGATGGAAACACTGTTGTATTTTTTTTGCATTTTATGGTTTGGGCGTTGACTTCTAAGGCCCTATCTATTCAATCTGTTGGAGCAAGGCCCTAGGGTGAAGCCTAGGTTGCTCGGAAAGTAGAAATGACCATAAGATTCATACTGGTTGCAATTATTAGTTTTATACGATGGAAAAACTGTTGTATTTATATTGTATTTTATGCTTCTGGCGTTGACTTCTAAGGCACTGTCTATTCGATCTGGTGGAGCAACGCCCTAGAGAGAAGCCTATGTTGCCCGGAACGTAGAATTGGCCATCACTTTCACACTGGTTGCAATTATTCCTGTTATATGATGGAAACACTGTTGTATTTTTTTTGCATTTTATGGTTCGGGCGTTCACTTGTAAGGTCCTAACTATTGAATCTGTTGGAGCAACGCCCTAGGGTGAAGCCTAGCTTGCTCGGAAAGTAGAAATGACCATAAGTTTCATACTGGCAGCAATTATTCGTTTAATACGATGGAAACACTGTTCTATTTATTTGTATTTTATGCTTCGGGCGTTGACTTCTAAGGCCCTAACTATTCAATCTGTTGGTGCAACGACCAAGGGTGAAGCCTATGTTGCCCGGAAAGTAGAAATGACGTTAACTTTCATACTGGTTGCAATTATTCGTTTTATACGATGGAAAAACTGTTTTATTTATTTTGTATTTCATGCTTCTGGCGTTGACTTCTAAGGCCCTAACTATTCGATCTGGTGGCGCAACGCCCTAGAGTGAAGCCTAGGTTGCCCGGAACGTAGAAATGACCATAACTTTCACACAGGTTGCAATTATTCGTTTTATACGATGGAAAAGCTGTGGCATCTTTATTGTATTTTATTCATCTGGGGTTGACTTCTAAGGCCGTAGCTATTAGATGTGGTGGAGCAACGCCCTAGAGTGACGCCTAGGGTGCTCGGAACGTAGAAATGACCATTACTTTCACACTGGTTGCAATGATTCGTTTTATGCGATGGAAAAGCTGTTGTATTTATATCGTATTTTATGCTTCTGGCGTTGAGATCTTAGGCCGTAACTATTCGGTCTGGTGGAGCAACGCCCTGGAGTGAAACCTAGGTTGCCCGGAACGTAGAATTGGCTATCACTTCCAAACTGGTTGCAATTATTCCTGTTATATGATGGAAACACTGTTGTATTTTTTTTGCATTTTATGGTTCGGGCGTAGACTTCTAAGGCCCGAACTATTCAATCTGTTGGAGCAACGCCCTAGTGTGAAGCCTAGGTTGCCCGGAACATGGAAATGACCATTACTTTCACACTGTTTGCAAATATACATTATATACGATGGAAAAGCTGTTGTATTTATATTGTATTTTATGCTTCTGGCGTTGACTTCTGAGGCACTGACTATTCGATCTGGTGGAGCAACGCCCTAGAGTGAAGCCTAGGTTGCCCGGGACGTATAATTGGCCACCACTTTCAAACTGGATGCAATTATTCCTGTTATATTATGGAAACACTGTTGTATTTTTATTGCATTTTATGCTTCGGGCGTTGACTTCTAAGGCCCTAACTATTCAATCTGTTGGAGCAACGCCCTAGGGTGAAGCCTATGTTGCTCGGAAAGTAGACATGACCATAAGTTTCATACTGGTTGCAATTATTCGTTTTATACGATGGAAACGCTGTGGCATCTTTATTGTACTTTATTCATCTGGGGTTGACTTCTAAGGCCGTAGCTATTTGATGTGGTTGAGCAACGCCCTAGAGTGACGCCTAGGTTGCCCGGAACGTAGAAATGACCATTACTTTCACAATGTTTGCAATTGCTCATTTTATACGATGGAAAAGCTTTTGTACTTATATTGTATTTTATTCTTCTGGTGTTGACTTCTTAGACCCTAATTATTCGATCTGGTGGAACAACGCCCTAGAGTGAAGACTAGGTTGCCCGGAACATGGAAATGACCATTACTTTCGCACTGTTTGCAGTTATTCCTGTTATACGATGGAAAAACTTTTGCATCTTTATTGTATTTTATGCTTCTGGCGTTGACCTCTAAGGCCCTAGCTATTTGATTTGGTGGAGCAACGCCCGAGAGTGGGGCCTAGGTTGCCCGGTACATAGAAATGACCATTACTTTCACACTGATTGCAAATATACATTATTTACGATGGAAAATCTGTTGTATTTATGTTGTATTTTATGATTCTGGCGTTGAATTCTAAGTCCCTAGCTATTCGATCTGGTAGAGCAACGCCTTAGAGTGAAACCTACGTTGCCCGGAACGTAGAAATGACCATTACCTTCACCCTGGTTGCAATTATTCCCGTTTTACGATGGAAAAACTGTTGCATCTTTATTGTATTTTATGCTTCTGGCGTTGATTTCTAAGGTCCTAACTATTCGGTCTGATGGAGTAACGCCCTAGAGTGAAGCCTAGTTTGCCCGGAACGTAGAAACGACCATTACATTCACACTGGTTGCAATTATTCGTTTTATACGATGGAAAAGCTTTTGCATTTATATCGTATTGTATGCTTCTGGCGTTGACTTCTTAGGCCCTAACTATTCGATCTGGTGGAACAACGCCCTAGTGTGAAGCCTAGGTTGCCCGGAACATGGAAATGACCATTACTTTCACACTGTTTGCAAATATACATTATATACGATGGAAAAGCTGTTGTATTTATATTGTATTTCATGCTTCTGGCGTTGACATCTAAGGTACTAACTATTCGATCCGGTGGAGCAACGCCCGAGAGTGAAGCCTAGGTTGCCCGGAACGTAGAATTGACCATCACTTTCAAACTGGTGCAATTATTCCAGTTATACGATGGAAAAACTGTTGTACCTCTATTGCATTTTATGCTTCGGGCATTACCTTCTAAGGCCCTAACTATTCAATCTGTTGGAGCAACGCCCTAGGGTGAAGCCTAGGTTGCACGGAAAGTAGAAATGACCATAACTTTCATACTGGTTGTAATTATTCGTTTTATACGATGGAAAAACTGTTGTATTTATACCGTACTTTAAACTTCTGGCGTTGACTTCTTATGCCGTAACTATTCCATCTGCTGGAACAACGCCCTAGAGTGAAGCCTAGGTTGCCCGGAACGTAGAAATGACCATCACTTTCAAACTGGTTGCAATTATTGCTGTTATACGATGGAAAAACTCTTGTATATTTATTGTATATTATGCTTCTGGCGTTCACTTCTTAGGCCCTAACTATTCGATCTGGTGGAACAACACCCTTGGGTGAAGCCTAGGTTGCCCGGAACGTAGAAATGACGTTTACCTTCATACTGGTTGCAATTATTCGTTTTATACGATGGAAAGACTGTTGTATTTATATTGTATTTTATGCTTCTGGCGTTGACTTCTAAGGCCCTAACTGTTTGATCTGGTGGAGCAATGCAGTAGAGTGAAGCCTAGGTTGCCCGGAACAATGATATGCCATTACTTTCACACTGGTTGCAATTATTCCCGATATACGATGGAAAAACTGTTGCATCTTTATTGTATTTTATGCTTCTGGCGTTGTCTTCTAAGGCCCTAACTATTCGAACTTGTGGAGCAACGCCCTAGAGTGAAGCCTAGGTAGCCCGGAAAGTAGAAATGAGGTTAATCTTCATACTGGTTGCAATTATTCGTTTTATACGATGGAAAAACTGTTGTATTTATATTGTTTTTTATGCTTCTGGCGTTGACTTCTAAGACACTAACTATTCGATGTGGTGGAGCAAGGCCCTAGAGTGAAGCCGAGGTTGCCCGGAACGTAGAAATGACCATCACTTTCAAACTGGTTGCAATTATTCCGGTTATATGATGGAAAAACTGTTGTATTTTTATTGCATTTTATGCTTCGGGCATTGACTTCTAAGGCCCTAACTATTCAACCTGTTGTAGCAACGCCCTAGGGTGTAGCCTAGGTTGCCCGGAAAGTAGAAATGACCACAACTTTCATACTGGTTGCAATTACTCGTTTTATATGATGGAAAAACTGTTGCATTTATATTGTATTTTATGCTTCTGGCGTTCACTTCTTAGGCCCTAACTATTCGATCTGGTCGAACAACGCCCTAGGGTGAAGCCTAGGTTGCCCGAAACGTAGAAATGACCATCACTTTCAAACTGGTTGCAATTAATCCTTTTATACGATGGAAAAACTGTTGTATTTTTATTGCATTTTATGCTTCCGGCGTTGACTTCTAAGGCCCTAACTATTCAATCTGTTGGAGCAACGCCCTAGGGTGAAGCCTAGGTTGCCCGGAAAGTAGAAATGACGTTGACTTCCATACTGGTTGCAATTATTCGTTTTATACGATGGAAAAACTGTTGTATTTATATTGTATTTTATGCTACGGGCGTTGACTTCTAAGGCCCTAACTATTCAATCTGTTGGAGCAACGCCCTACGGTGAAGCCTACGTTGCACGGAAAGCAGAAATGACCATAACTTTCATACTGGTTGCAATTATTCGTTTTATACGATGGAAAAACTGTTGTATTTATACCGTATTTTATTCTTCTGGCGTTGACTTCTTATGCCGTAACTATTCCATCTGCTGGAACAACGCCCTAGAGTGAAGCCTAGGTTGCCCGGAACGTAGAAATGACCATCACATTCAAACTGGTTGCAATTATTGCTGTTACATGATGGAAAAGCTGTTGTATTCTTATTGCATTTTATGCTTCGGGCATTGACTTATAAGGCCCTAACTATTCAATCTGTTGTAGCAACACCCTAGGGTGTAGCCTAGGTTGCCCGTAAAGTAGAAATGACCATAGCTTTCATACTGGTTGCAATTATTCGTTTTATATGATGGAAAAACTGTTGTATTTATATTGTATATTATGCTTCTGGCGGTCACTTCTTAGGCCCTAACTATTCGATCTGGTGGAACAACGCCCTTGGGTGAAGCCTAGGTTGCCCGGAACGTAGAAATGACTTTTACTTTCATACTGGTTGCAATTATTCGTTTTATACGATGGAAAGACTGTTGTATTTATATTGTATTTTATGCTTCTGGCGTTGACTTCTAAGGCCCTAACTGTTTGATCTGGTGGAGCAACGCAGTAGAGTGAAGCCTAGGTTGCCCGGAACAATGATATGCCATTACTTTCACACTGGTTGCAATTATTCCTGATATACGATGGAAAAACTGTTGCATCTTTATTGTATTTTATGCTTCTGGCGTTGTCTTCTAAGGCCCTAACTATTCGATCTGGTGGAACAACGCCCTTGGGTGAAGCCTAGGTTGCCCGGAACGTAGAAATGACTTTTACTTTCATACTGGTTGCAATTATTCGTTTTATACGATGGAAAGACTGTTGTATTTATATTGTATTTTATGCTTCTGGCGTTGACTTCTTAGGCCCTAACTATTCGATCTGGTGGAACAACGCCTTAGAGTGAAACCTACGTTGCCCGGAACGTAGAAATGATCATTACCTTCACCCTGGTTGCAATTATTCCTGTTTTACGATGGAAAAACTGTTGCATCTTTATTGTATTTTATGCTTCTGGCGTTGATTTCTAAGGCCCTAACTATTCGGTCTGATGGAGCAACGCCCTAGAGTGAAGCCTAGTTTGCCCGGAACGTAGAAAGGACCATTACATTCACACTGGTTGCAATTATTCGTTTTATACGATGGAAAAGCTGTTGTATTTATATCGTGTTTTATGCTTCTGGCGTTGACATCTTAGGCCGTAACTATACGGTCTGGTCGAGCAACGCCCTGGAGTGAAACCTAGGTTGCCCGGAACGTAGATTAGGCCATCACTTTCAAACTGGTTGCAAATATTCCTGATATATGATGGAAACACTGTTGTATTTTTTTTGCATTTTATGATTTGGGCGTTGACTTCTAAGGCCCTATCTATTCAATCTGTTGGAGCAAGGCCCTAGGGTGAAGCCTAGGTTGCTCGGAAAGTAGAAATGACCATAAGATTCATACTGGTTGCAATTATTAGTTTTATACGATGGAAAAACTGTTGTATTTATATTGTATTTTATGCTTCTGGCGTTGACTTCTAAGGCACTGTCTATTCGATCTGGTGGAGCAACGCCCTAGAGAGAAGCCTATGTTGCCCGGAACGTAGAATTGGCCATCACTTTCACACTGGTTGCAATTATTCCTGTTATATGATGGAAACACTGTTGTATTTTTTTTGCATTTTATGGTTCGGGCGTAGACTTCTAAGGCCCGAACTATTCAATCTGTTGGAGCAACGCCCTAGTGTGAAGCCTAGGTTGCCCGGAACATGGAAATGACCATTACTTTCACACTGTTTGCAAATATACATTATATACGATGGAAAAGCTGTTGTATTTATATTGTATTTTATGCTTCTGGCGTTGACTTCTGAGGCACTGACTATTCGATCTGGTGGAGCAACGCCCTAGAGTGAAGCCTAGGTTGCCCGGGACGTATAATTGGCCACCACTTTCAAACTGGATGCAATTATTCCTGTTATATTATGGAAACACTGTTGTATTTTTATTGCATTTTATGCTTCGGGCGTTGACTTCTAAGGCCCTAACTATTCAATCTGTTGGAGCAACGCCCTAGGGTGAAGCCTATGTTGCTCGGAAAGTAGACATGACCATAAGTTTCATACTGGTTGCAATTATTCGTTTTATACGATGGAAACGCTGTGGAATCTTTATTGTACTTTATTCATCTGGGGTTGACTTCTAAGGCCGTAGCTATTTGATGTGGTTGAGCAACGCCCTAGAGTGACGCCTAGGTTGCCCGGAACGTAGAAATGACCATTACTTTCACAATGTTTGCAATTGCTCATTTTATACGATGGAAAAGCTTTTGTACTTATATTGTATTTTATTCTTCTGGTGTTGACTTCTTAGACCCTAATTATTCGATCTGGTGGAACAACGCCCTAGAGTGAAGACTAGGTTGCCCGGAACATGGAAATGACCATTACTTTCGCACTGTTTGCAGTTATTCCTGTTATACGATGGAAAAACTTTTGCATCTTTATTGTATTTTATGCTTCTGGCGTTGACCTCTAAGGCCCTAGCTATTTGATTTGGTGGAGCAACGCCCGAGAGTGGGGCCTAGGTTGCCCGGTACATAGAAATGACCATTACTTTCACACTGATTGCAAATATACATTATTTACGATGGAAAATCTGTTGTATTTATGTTGTATTTTATGATTCTGGCGTTGAATTCTAAGTCCCTAGCTATTCGATCTGGTAGAGCAACGCCTTAGAGTGAAACCTACGTTGCCCGGAACGTAGAAATGACCATTACCTTCACCCTGGTTGCAATTATTCCTGTTTTACGATGGAAAAACTGTTGCATCTTTATTGTATTTTATGCTTCTGGCGTTGATTTCTAAGGTCCTAACTATTCGGTCTGATGGAGCAACGCCCTAGAGTGAAGCCTAGTTTGCCCGGAACGTAGAAACGACCATTACATTCACACTGGTTGCAATTATTCGTTTTATACGATGGAAAAGCTTTTGCATTTATATCGTATTGTATGCTTCTGGCGTTGACTTCTTAGGCCCTAACTATTCGATCTGGTGGAACAACGCCCTAGTGTGAAGCCTAGGTTGCCCGGAACATGGAAATGACCATTACTTTCACACTGTTTGCAAATATACATTATATACGATGGAAAAGCTGCTGTATTTATATTGTATTTTATGCTTCTGGCGTTGACATCTAAGGAACTAACTATTCGATCCGGTGGAGCAACGCCCGAGAGTGAAGCCTAGGTTGCCCGGAACGTAGAAATGACCATCACTTTCAAACTGGTTGCAATTATTGCTGTTATACGATGGAAAAACTCTTGTATATTTATTGTATATTATGCTTCTGGCGTTCACTTCTTAGGCCCTAACTATTCGATCTGGTGGAACAACACCCTTGGGTGAAGCCTAGGTTGCCCGGAACGTAGAAATGACGTTTACCTTCATACTGGTTGCAATTATTCGTTTTATACGATGGAAAGACTGTTGTATTTATATTGTATTTTATGCTTCTGGCGTTGACTTCTAAGGCCCTAACTGTTTGATCTGGTGGAGCAATGCAGTAGAGTGAAGCCTAGGTTGCCCGGAACAATGATATGCCATTACTTTCACACTGGTTGCAATTATTCCTGATATACGATGGAAAAACTGTTGCATCTTTATTGTATTTTATGCTTCTGGCGTTGTCTTCTAAGGCCCTAACTATTCGAACTTGTGGAGCAACGCCCTAGAGTGAAGCCTAGGTTGCCCGGAAAGTAGAAATGAGGTTAATCTTCATACTGGTTGCAATTATTCGTTTTATACGATGGAAAAACTGTTGTATTTATATTGTTTTTTATGCTTCTGGCGTTGACTTCTAAGACACTAACTATTCGATGTGGTGGAGCAAGGCCCTAGAGTGAAGCCGAGGTTGCCCGGAACGTAGACATGACCATCACTTTCAAACTGGTTGCAATTATTCCGGTTATATGATGGAAAAACTGTTGTATTTTTATTGCATTTTATGCTTCGGGCATTGACTTCTAAGGCCGTAACTATTCAACCTGTTGTAGCAACGCCCTAGGGTGTAGCCTAGGTTGCCCGGAAAGTAGAAATGACCACAACTTTCATACTGGTTGCAATTACTCGTTTTATATGATGGAAAAACTGTTGCATTTATATTGTATTTTATGCTTCTGTCGTTCACTTCTTAGGCCCTAACTATTCGATCTGGTCGAACAACGCCCTAGGGTGAAGCCTAGGTTGCCCGAAACGTAGAAATGACCATCACTTTCAAACTGGTTGCAATTAATCCTTTTATACGATGGAAAAACTGTTGTATTTTTATTGCATTTTATGCTTCCGGCGTTGACTTCTAAGGCCCTAACTATTCAATCTGTTGGAGCAACGCCCTAGGGTGAAGCCTAGGTTGCCCGGAAAGTAGAAATGACGTTGACTTCCATACTGGTTGCAATTATTCGTTTTATACGATGGAAAAACTGTTGTATTTATATTGTATTTTATGCTACGGGCGTTGACTTCTAAGGCCCTAACTATTCAATCTGTTGGAGCAACGCCCTACGGTGAAGCCTACGTTGCACGGAAAGCAGAAATGACCATAACTTTCATACTGGTTGCAATTATTCGTTTTATACGATGGAAAAACTGTTGTATTTATACCGTATTTTATTCTTCTGGCGTTGACTTCTTATGCCGTAACTGTTCCATCTGCTGGAACAACGCCCTAGAGTGAAGCCTAGGTTGCCCGGAACGTAGAAATGACCATCACATTCAAACTGGTTGCAATTATTGCTGTTACATGATGGAAAAGCTGTTGTATTCTTATTGCATTTTATGCTTCGGGCATTGACTTATAAGGCCCTAACTATTCAATCTGTTGTAGCAACACCCTAGGGTGTAGCCTAGGTTGCCCGTAAAGTAGAAATGGCCATAGCTTTCATACTGGTTGCAATTATTCGTTTTATATGATGGAAAAACTGTTGTATTTATATTGTATATTATGCTTCTGGCGTTCACTTCTTAGGCCCTAACTATTCGATCTGGTGGAACAACGCCTTAGAGTGAAACCTACGTTGCCCGGAACGTAGAAATGATCATTACCTTCACCCTGGTTGCAATTATTCCTGTTTTACGATGGAAAAACTGTTGCATCTTTATTGTATTTTATGCTTCTGGCGTTGATTTCTAAGGCCCTAACTATTCGGTCTGATGGAGCAACGCCCTAGAGTGAAGCCTAGTTTGCCCGGAACGTAGAAACGACCATTACATTCACACTGGTTGCAATTATTCGTTTTATACGATGGAAAAGCTTTTGCATTTATATCGTATTGTATGCTTCTGGCGTTGACTTCTTAGGCCCTAACTATTCGATCTGGTGGAACAACGCCCTAGTGTGAAGCCTAGGTTGCCCGGAACATGGAAATGACCATTACTTTCACACTGTTTGCAAATATACATTATATACGATGGAAAAGCTGTTGTATTTATATTGTATTTTATGCTTCTGGCGTTGACTTCTAAGGTACTAACTACTCGATCCGGTGGAGCAACGCCCGAGAGTGAAGCCTAGGTTGCCCGCAACGTAGAAATGACCATCACTTTCAAACTGGTTGCAATTATTCCAGTTATATGACGGAAAAACTGTTGTACTTCTATTGCATTTTATGCTTCGGGCGTTGACTTCTAAGGCCCTAACTATTCAATCTGTTGGAACAACGCCCTAGGGTGAAGTCTAGGTTGCTCGGAAAGTAGAAATGACCATACCTTTCACACTGGTTGCAATTATTCGTTTTATACGATGGAAAAGCTGCTGTATTTATATCGTGTTTTATGCTTCTGGCGTTGACATCTTAGGCCGTAACTATACGGTCTGGTCGAGCAACGCCCTGGAGTGAAACCTAGGTTGCCCGGAACGTAGATTAGGCCATCACTTTCAAACTGGTTGCAAATATTCCTGATATATGATGGAAACACTGTTGTATTTTTTTTGCATTTTATGATTTGGGCGTTGACTTCTAAGGCCCTATCTATTCAATCTGTTGGAGCAAGGCCCTAGGGTGAAGCCTAGGTTGCTCGGAAAGTAGAAATGACCATAAGATTCATACTGGTTGCAATTATTAGTTTTATACGATGGAAAAACTGTTGTATTTATATTGTATTTTATGCTTCTGGCGTTGACTTCTAAGGCACTGTCTATTCGATCTGGTGGAGCAACGCCCTAGAGAGAAGCCTATGTTGCCCGGAACGTAGAATTGGCCATCACTTTCACACTGGTTGCAATTATTCCTGTTATATGATGGAAACACTGTTGTATTTTTTTTGCATTTTATGGTTCGGGCGTTCACTTGTAAGGTCCTAACTATTGAATCTGTTGGAGCAACGCCCTAGGGTGAAGCCTAGCTTGCTCGGAAAGTAGAAATGACCATAAGTTTCATACTGGCAGCAATTATTCGTTTAATACGATGGAAACACTGTTCTATTTATTTGTATTTTATGCTTCGGGCGTTGACTTCTAAGGCCCTAACTATTCAATCTGTTGGTGCAACGACCAAGGGTGAAGCCTATGTTGCCCGGAAAGTAGAAATGACGTTAACTTTCATACTGGTTGCAATTATTCGTTTTATACGATGGAAAAACTGTTTTATTTATTTTGTATTTCATGCTTCTGGCGTTGACTTCTAAGGCCCTAACTATTCGATCTGGTGGCGCAACGCTCTAGAGTGAAGCCTAGGTTGCCCGGAACGTAGAAATGACCATAACTTTCACACAGGTTGCAATTATTCGTTTTATACGATGGAAAAGCTGTGACATCTTTATTGTATTTTATTCATCTGGGGTTGACTTCTAAGGCCGTAGCTATTAGATGTGGTGGAGCAACGCCCTAGAGTGACGCCTAGGGTGCACGGAACGTAGAAATGACCATTACTTTCACACTGGTTGCAATTATTCGTTTTATGCGATGGAAAAGCTGTTGTATTTATATCGTATTTTATGCTTCTGGCGTTGAGATCTTAGGCCGTAACTATTCGGTCTGGTGGAGCAACGCCCTGGAGTGAAACCTAGGTTGCCCGGAACGTAGAATTGGCTATCACTTTCAAACTGGTTGCAATTATTCCTGTTATATGATGGAAACACTGTTGTATTTTTTTTGCATTTTATGGTTCGGGCGTAGACTTCTAAGGCCCGAACTATTCAATCTGTTGGAGCAACGCCCTAGTGTGAAGCCTAGGTTGCCCGGAACATGGAAATGACCATTACTTTCACACTGTTTGCAAATATACATTATATACGATGGAAAAGCTGTTGTATTTATATTGTATTTTATGCTTCTGGCGTTGACTTCTGAGGCACTGACTATTCGATCTGGTGGAGCAACGCCCTAGAGTGAAGCCTAGGTTGCCCGGGACGTATAATTGGCCACCACTTTCAAACTGGATGCAATTATTCCTGTTATACGATGGAAAAACTTTTGCATCTTTATTGTATTTTATGCTTCTGGCGTTGACCTCTAAGGCCCTAGCTATTTGATTTGGTGGAGCAACGCCCGAGAGTGGGGCCTAGGTTGCCCGGTACATAGAAATGACCATTACTTTCACACTGATTGCAAATATACATTATTTACGATGGAAAATCTGTTGTATTTATGTTGTATTTTATGATTCTGGCGTTGAATTCTAAGTCCCTAGCTATTCGATCTGGTAGAGCAACGCCTTAGAGTGAAACCTACGTTGCCCGGAACGTAGAAATGACCATTACCTTCACCCTGGTTGCAATTATTCCTGTTTTACGATGGAAAAACTGTTGCATCTTTATTGTATTTTATGCT
This sequence comes from Calliopsis andreniformis, assembly GCF_051401765.1. Classification (NCBI taxonomy): domain Eukaryota; kingdom Metazoa; phylum Arthropoda; class Insecta; order Hymenoptera; family Andrenidae; genus Calliopsis; species Calliopsis andreniformis. The sequence goes on from NW_027480423.1 coordinate 22,669,018, forward strand.
TCTGGCGTTGATTTCTAAGGTCCTAACTATTCGGTCTGATGGAGCAACGCCCTAGAGTGAAGCCTAGTTTGCCCGGAACGTAGAAACGACCATTACATTCACACTGGTTGCAATTATTCGTTTTATACGATGGAAAAGCTTTTGCATTTATATCGTATTGTATGCTTCTGGCGTTGACTTCTTAGGCCCTAACTATTCGATCTGGTGGAACAACGCCCTAGTGTGAAGCCTAGGTTGCCCGGAACATGGAAATGACCATTACTTTCACACTGTTTGCAAATATACATTATATACGATGGAAAAGCTGCTGTATTTATATTGTATTTTATGCTTCTGGCGTTGACATCTAAGGTACTAACTATTCGATCCGGTGGAGCAACGCCCGAGAGTGAAGCCTAGGTTGCCCGGAACGTAGAAATGACCATCACTTTCAAACTGGTTGCAATTATTGCTGTTATACGATGGAAAAACTCTTGTATATTTATTGTATATTATGCTTCTGGCGTTCACTTCTTAGGCCCTAACTATTCGATCTGGTGGAACAACACCCTTGGGTGAAGCCTAGGTTGCCCGGAACGTAGAAATGACGTTTACCTTCATACTGGTTGCAATTATTCGTTTTATACGATGGAAAGACTGTTGTATTTATATTGTATTTTATGCTTCTGGCGTTGACTTCTAAGGCCCTAACTGTTTGATCTGGTGGAGCAATGCAGTAGAGTGAAGCCTAGGTTGCCCGGAACAATGATATGCCATTACTTTCACACTGGTTGCAATTATTCCTGATATACGATGGAAAAACTGTTGCATCTTTATTGTATTTTATGCTTCTGGCGTTGTCTTCTAAGGCCCTAACTATTCGAACTTGTGGAGCAACGCCCTAGAGTGAAGCCTAGGTTGCCCGGAAAGTAGAAATGAGGTTAATCTTCATACTGGTTGCAATTATTCGTTTTATACGATGGAAAAACTGTTGTATTTATATTGTTTTTTATGCTTCTGGCGTTGACTTCTAAGACACTAACTATTCGATGTGGTGGAGCAAGGCCCTAGAGTGAAGCCGAGGTTGCCCGGAACGTAGACATGACCATCACTTTCAAACTGGTTGCAATTATTCCGGTTATATGATGGAAAAACTGTTGTATTTTTATTGCATTTTATGCTTCGGGCATTGACTTCTAAGGCCGTAACTATTCAACCTGTTGTAGCAACGCCCTAGGGTGTAGCCTAGGTTGCCCGGAAAGTAGAAATGACCACAACTTTCATACTGGTTGCAATTACTCGTTTTATATGATGGAAAAACTGTTGCATTTATATTGTATTTTATGCTTCTGTCGTTCACTTCTTAGGCCCTAACTATTCGATCTGGTCGAACAACGCCCTAGGGTGAAGCCTAGGTTGCCCGAAACGTAGAAATGACCATCACTTTCAAACTGGTTGCAATTAATCCTTTTATACGATGGAAAAACTGTTGTATTTTTATTGCATTTTATGCTTCCGGCGTTGACTTCTAAGGCCCTAACTATTCAATCTGTTGGAGCAACGCCCTAGGGTGAAGCCTAGGTTGCCCGGAAAGTAGAAATGACGTTGACTTCCATACTGGTTGCAATTATTCGTTTTATACGATGGAAAAACTGTTGTATTTATATTGTATTTTATGCTACGGGCGTTGACTTCTAAGGCCCTAACTATTCAATCTGTTGGAGCAACGCCCTACGGTGAAGCCTACGTTGCACGGAAAGCAGAAATGACCATAACTTTCATACTGGTTGCAATTATTCGTTTTATACGATGGAAAAACTGTTGTATTTATACCGTATTTTATTCTTCTGGCGTTGACTTCTTATGCCGTAACTGTTCCATCTGCTGGAACAACGCCCTAGAGTGAAGCCTAGGTTGCCCGGAACGTAGAAATGACCATCACATTCAAACTGGTTGCAATTATTGCTGTTACATGATGGAAAAGCTGTTGTATTCTTATTGCATTTTATGCTTCGGGCATTGACTTATAAGGCCCTAACTATTCAATCTGTTGTAGCAACACCCTAGGGTGTAGCCTAGGTTGCCCGTAAAGTAGAAATGGCCATAGCTTTCATACTGGTTGCAATTATTCGTTTTATATGATGGAAAAACTGTTGTATTTATATTGTATATTATGCTTCTGGCGTTCACTTCTTAGGCCCTAACTATTCGATCTGGTGGAACAACGCCTTAGAGTGAAACCTACGTTGCCCGGAACGTAGAAATGATCATTACCTTCACCCTGGTTGCAATTATTCCTGTTTTACGATGGAAAAACTGTTGCATCTTTATTGTATTTTATGCTTCTGGCGTTGATTTCTAAGGCCCTAACTATTCGGTCTGATGGAGCAACGCCCTAGAGTGAAGCCTAGTTTGCCCGGAACGTAGAAACGACCATTACATTCACACTGGTTGCAATTATTCGTTTTATACGATGGAAAAGCTTTTGCATTTATATCGTATTGTATGCTTCTGGCGTTGACTTCTTAGGCCCTAACTATTCGATCTGGTGGAACAACGCCCTAGTGTGAAGCCTAGGTTGCCCGGAACATGGAAATGACCATTACTTTCACACTGTTTGCAAATATACATTATATACGATGGAAAAGCTGTTGTATTTATATTGTATTTTATGCTTCTGGCGTTGACTTCTAAGGTACTAACTACTCGATCCGGTGGAGCAACGCCCGAGAGTGAAGCCTAGGTTGCCCGCAACGTAGAAATGACCATCACTTTCAAACTGGTTGCAATTATTCCAGTTATATGACGGAAAAACTGTTGTACTTCTATTGCATTTTATGCTTCGGGCGTTGACTTCTAAGGCCCTAACTATTCAATCTGTTGGAACAACGCCCTAGGGTGAAGTCTAGGTTGCTCGGAAAGTAGAAATGACCATACCTTTCACACTGGTTGCAATTATTCGTTTTATACGATGGAAAAGCTGCTGTATTTATATCGTGTTTTATGCTTCTGGCGTTGACATCTTAGGCCGTAACTATACGGTCTGGTCGAGCAACGCCCTGGAGTGAAACCTAGGTTGCCCGGAACGTAGATTAGGCCATCACTTTCAAACTGGTTGCAAATATTCCTGATATATGATGGAAACACTGTTGTATTTTTTTTGCATTTTATGATTTGGGCGTTGACTTCTAAGGCCCTATCTATTCAATCTGTTGGAGCAAGGCCCTAGGGTGAAGCCTAGGTTGCTCGGAAAGTAGAAATGACCATAAGATTCATACTGGTTGCAATTATTAGTTTTATACGATGGAAAAACTGTTGTATTTATATTGTATTTTATGCTTCTGGCGTTGACTTCTAAGGCACTGTCTATTCGATCTGGTGGAGCAACGCCCTAGAGAGAAGCCTATGTTGCCCGGAACGTAGAATTGGCCATCACTTTCACACTGGTTGCAATTATTCCTGTTATATGATGGAAACACTGTTGTATTTTTTTTGCATTTTATGGTTCGGGCGTTCACTTGTAAGGTCCTAACTATTGAATCTGTTGGAGCAACGCCCTAGGGTGAAGCCTAGCTTGCTCGGAAAGTAGAAATGACCATAAGTTTCATACTGGCAGCAATTATTCGTTTAATACGATGGAAACACTGTTCTATTTATTTGTATTTTATGCTTCGGGCGTTGACTTCTAAGGCCCTAACTATTCAATCTGTTGGTGCAACGACCAAGGGTGAAGCCTATGTTGCCCGGAAAGTAGAAATGACGTTAACTTTCATACTGGTTGCAATTATTCGTTTTATACGATGGAAAAACTGTTTTATTTATTTTGTATTTCATGCTTCTGGCGTTGACTTCTAAGGCCCTAACTATTCGATCTGGTGGCGCAACGCTCTAGAGTGAAGCCTAGGTTGCCCGGAACGTAGAAATGACCATAACTTTCACACAGGTTGCAATTATTCGTTTTATACGATGGAAAAGCTGTGACATCTTTATTGTATTTTATTCATCTGGGGTTGACTTCTAAGGCCGTAGCTATTAGATGTGGTGGAGCAACGCCCTAGAGTGACGCCTAGGGTGCACGGAACGTAGAAATGACCATTACTTTCACACTGGTTGCAATTATTCGTTTTATGCGATGGAAAAGCTGTTGTATTTATATCGTATTTTATGCTTCTGGCGTTGAGATCTTAGGCCGTAACTATTCGGTCTGGTGGAGCAACGCCCTGGAGTGAAACCTAGGTTGCCCGGAACGTAGAATTGGCTATCACTTTCAAACTGGTTGCAATTATTCCTGTTATATGATGGAAACACTGTTGTATTTTTTTTGCATTTTATGGTTCGGGCGTAGACTTCTAAGGCCCGAACTATTCAATCTGTTGGAGCAACGCCCTAGTGTGAAGCCTAGGTTGCCCGGAACATGGAAATGACCATTACTTTCACACTGTTTGCAAATATACATTATATACGATGGAAAAGCTGTTGTATTTATATTGTATTTTATGCTTCTGGCGTTGACTTCTGAGGCACTGACTATTCGATCTGGTGGAGCAACGCCCTAGAGTGAAGCCTAGGTTGCCCGGGACGTATAATTGGCCACCACTTTCAAACTGGATGCAATTATTCCTGTTATACGATGGAAAAACTTTTGCATCTTTATTGTATTTTATGCTTCTGGCGTTGACCTCTAAGGCCCTAGCTATTTGATTTGGTGGAGCAACGCCCGAGAGTGGGGCCTAGGTTGCCCGGTACATAGAAATGACCATTACTTTCACACTGATTGCAAATATACATTATTTACGATGGAAAATCTGTTGTATTTATGTTGTATTTTATGATTCTGGCGTTGAATTCTAAGTCCCTAGCTATTCGATCTGGTAGAGCAACGCCTTAGAGTGAAACCTACGTTGCCCGGAACGTAGAAATGACCATTACCTTCACCCTGGTTGCAATTATTCCTGTTTTACGATGGAAAAACTGTTGCATCTTTATTGTATTTTATGCTTCTGGCGTTGATTTCTAAGGTCCTAACTATTCGGTCTGATGGAGCAACGCCCTAGAGTGAAGCCTAGTTTGCCCGGAACGTAGAAACGACCATTACATTCACACTGGTTGCAATTATTCGTTTTATACGATGGAAAAGCTTTTGCATTTATATCGTATTGTATGCTTCTGGCGTTGACTTCTTAGGCCCTAACTATTCGATCTGGTGGAACAACGCCCTAGTGTGAAGCCTAGGTTGCCCGGAACATGGAAATGACCATTACTTTCACACTGTTTGCAAATATACATTATATACGATGGAAAAGCTGCTGTATTTATATTGTATTTTATGCTTCTGGCGTTGACATCTAAGGTACTAACTATTCGATCCGGTGGAGCAACGCCCGAGAGTGAAGCCTAGGTTGCCCGGAACGTAGAAATGACCATCACTTTCAAACTGGTTGCAATTATTGCTGTTATACGATGGAAAAACTCTTGTATATTTATTGTATATTATGCTTCTGGCGTTCACTTCTTAGGCCCTAACTATTCGATCTGGTGGAACAACACCCTTGGGTGAAGCCTAGGTTGCCCGGAACGTAGAAATGACGTTTACCTTCATACTGGTTGCAATTATTCGTTTTATACGATGGAAAGACTGTTGTATTTATATTGTATTTTATGCTTCTGGCGTTGACTTCTAAGGCCCTAACTGTTTGATCTGGTGGAGCAATGCAGTAGAGTGAAGCCTAGGTTGCCCGGAACAATGATATGCCATTACTTTCACACTGGTTGCAATTATTCCTGATATACGATGGAAAAACTGTTGCATCTTTATTGTATTTTATGCTTCTGGCGTTGTCTTCTAAGGCCCTAACTATTCGAACTTGTGGAGCAACGCCCTAGAGTGAAGCCTAGGTTGCCCGGAAAGTAGAAATGAGGTTAATCTTCATACTGGTTGCAATTATTCGTTTTATACGATGGAAAAACTGTTGTATTTATATTGTTTTTTATGCTTCTGGCGTTGACTTCTAAGACACTAACTATTCGATGTGGTGGAGCAAGGCCCTAGAGTGAAGCCGAGGTTGCCCGGAACGTAGACATGACCATCACTTTCAAACTGGTTGCAATTATTCCGGTTATATGATGGAAAAACTGTTGTATTTTTATTGCATTTTATGCTTCGGGCATTGACTTCTAAGGCCCTAACTATTCAACCTGTTGTAGCAACGCCCTAGGGTGTAGCCTAGGTTGCCCGGAAAGTAGAAATGACCACAACTTTCATACTGGTTGCAATTACTCGTTTTATATGATGGAAAAACTGTTGCATTTATATTGTATTTTATGCTTCTGTCGTTCACTTCTTAGGCCCTAACTATTCGATCTGGTCGAACAACGCCCTAGGGTGAAGCCTAGGTTGCCCGAAACGTAGAAATGACCATCACTTTCAAACTGGTTGCAATTAATCCTTTTATACGATGGAAAAACTGTTGTATTTTTATTGCATTTTATGCTTCCGGCGTTGACTTCTAAGGCCCTAACTATTCAATCTGTTGGAGCAACGCCCTAGGGTGAAGCCTAGGTTGCCCGGAAAGTAGAAATGACGTTGACTTCCATACTGGTTGCAATTATTCGTTTTATACGATGGAAAAACTGTTGTATTTATATTGTATTTTATGCTACGGGCGTTGACTTCTAAGGCCCTAACTATTCAATCTGTTGGAGCAACGCCCTACGGTGAAGCCTACGTTGCACGGAAAGCAGAAATGACCATAACTTTCATACTGGTTGCAATTATTCGTTTTATACGATGGAAAAACTGTTGTATTTATACCGTATTTTATTCTTCTGGCGTTGACTTCTTATGCCGTAACTATTCCATCTGCTGGAACAACGCCCTAGAGTGAAGCCTAGGTTGCCCGGAACGTAGAAATGACCATCACATTCAAACTGGTTGCAATTATTGCTGTTACATGATGGAAAAGCTGTTGTATTCTTATTGCATTTTATGCTTCGGGCATTGACTTATAAGGCCCTAACTATTCAATCTGTTGTAGCAACACCCTAGGGTGTAGCCTAGGTTGCCCGTAAAGTAGAAATGGCCATAGCTTTCATACTGGTTGCAATTATTCGTTTTATATGATGGAAAAACTGTTGTATTTATATTGTATATTATGCTTCTGGCGTTCACTTCTTAGGCCCTAACTATTCGATCTGGTGGAACAACGCCTTAGAGTGAAACCTACGTTGCCCGGAACGTAGAAATGATCATTACCTTCACCCTGGTTGCAATTATTCCTGTTTTACGATGGAAAAACTGTTGCATCTTTATTGTATTTTATGCTTCTGGCGTTGATTTCTAAGGCCCTAACTATTCGGTCTGATGGAGCAACGCCCTAGAGTGAAGCCTAGTTTGCCCGGAACGTAGAAACGACCATTACATTCACACTGGTTGCAATTATTCGTTTTATACGATGGAAAAGCTTTTGCATTTATATCGTATTGTATGCTTCTGGCGTTGACTTCTTAGGCCCTAACTATTCGATCTGGTGGAACAACGCCCTAGTGTGAAGCCTAGGTTGCCCGGAACATGGAAATGACCATTACTTTCACACTGTTTGCAAATATACATTATATACGATGGAAAAGCTGTTGTATTTATATTGTATTTTATGCTTCTGGCGTTGACTTCTAAGGTACTAACTACTCGATCCGGTGGAGCAACGCCCGAGAGTGAAGCCTAGGTTGCCCGCAACGTAGAAATGACCATCACTTTCAAACTGGTTGCAATTATTCCAGTTATATGACGGAAAAACTGTTGTACTTCTATTGCATTTTATGCTTCGGGCGTTGACTTCTAAGGCCCTAACTATTCAATCTGTTGGAACAACGCCCTAGGGTGAAGTCTAGGTTGCTCGGAAAGTAGAAATGACCATACCTTTCACACTGGTTGCAATTATTCGTTTTATACGATGGAAAAGCTGCTGTATTTATATCGTGTTTTATGCTTCTGGCGTTGACATCTTAGGCCGTAACTATACGGTCTGGTCGAGCAACGCCCTGGAGTGAAACCTAGGTTGCCCGGAACGTAGATTAGGCCATCACTTTCAAACTGGTTGCAAATATTCCTGATATATGATGGAAACACTGTTGTATTTTTTTTGCATTTTATGATTTGGGCGTTGACTTCTAAGGCCCTATCTATTCAATCTGTTGGAGCAAGGCCCTAGGGTGAAGCCTAGGTTGCTCGGAAAGTAGAAATGACCATAAGATTCATACTGGTTGCAATTATTAGTTTTATACGATGGAAAAACTGTTGTATTTATATTGTATTTTATGCTTCTGGCGTTGACTTCTAAGGCACTGTCTATTCGATCTGGTGGAGCAACGCCCTAGAGAGAAGCCTATGTTACCCGGAACGTAGAATTGGCCATCACTTTCACACTGGTTGCAATTATTCCTGTTATATGATGGAAACACTGTTGTATTTTTTTTGCATTTTATGGTTCGGGCGTTCACTTGTAAGGTCCTAACTATTGAATCTGTTGGAGCAACGCCCTAGGGTGAAGCCTAGCTTGCTCGGAAAGTAGAAATGACCATAAGTTTCATACTGGCAGCAATTATTCGTTTAATACGATGGAAACACTGTTCTATTTATTTGTATTTTATGCTTCGGGCGTTGACTTCTAAGGCCCTAACTATTCAATCTGTTGGTGCAACGACCAAGGGTGAAGCCTATGTTGCCCGGAAAGTAGAAATGACGTTAACTTTCATACTGGTTGCAATTATTCGTTTTATACGATGGAAAAACTGTTTTATTTATTTTGTATTTCATGCTTCTGGCGTTGACTTCTAAGGCCCTAACTATTCGATCTGGTGGCGCAACGCCCTAGAGTGAAGCCTAGGTTGCCCGGAACGTAGAAATGACCATAACTTTCACACAGGTTGCAATTATTCGTTTTATACGATGGAAAAGCTGTGGCATCTTTATTGTATTTTATTCATCTGGGGTTGACTTCTAAGGCCGTAGCTATTAGATGTGGTGGAGCAACGCCCTAGAGTGACGCCTAGGGTGCACGGAACGTAGAAATGACCATTACTTTCACACTGGTTGCAATTATTCGTTTTATGCGATGGAAAAGCTGTTGTATTTATATCGTATTTTATGCTTCTGGCGTTGAGATCTTAGGCCGTAACTATTCGGTCTGGTGGAGCAACGCCCTGGAGTGAAACCTAGGTTGCCCGGAACGTAGAATTGGCTATCACTTTCAAACTGGTTGCAATTATTCCTGTTATATGATGGAAACACTGTTGTATTTTTTTTGCATTTTATGGTTCGGGCGTAGACTTCTAAGGCCCGAACTATTCAATCTGTTGGAGCAACGCCCTAGTGTGAAGCCTAGGTTGCCCGGAACATGGAAATGACCATTACTTTCACACTGTTTGCAAATATACATTATATACGATGGAAAAGCTGTTGTATTTATATTGTATTTTATGCTTCTGGCGTTGACTTCTGAGGCACTGACTATTCGATCTGGTGGAGCAACGCCCTAGAGTGAAGCCTAGGTTGCCCGGGACGTATAATTGGCCACCACTCTCAAACTGGATGCAATTATTCCTGTTATACGATGGAAAAACTTTTGCATCTTTATTGTATTTTATGCTTCTGGCGTTGATTTCTAAGGCCCTAACTATTCGGTCTGATGGAGCAACGCCCTAGAGTGAAGCCTAGTTTGCCCGGAACGTAGAAACGACCATTACATTCACACTGGTTGCAATTATTCGTTTTATACGATGGAAAAGCTTTTGCATTTATATCGTATTGTATGCTTCTGGCGTTGACTTCTTAGGCCCTAACTATTCGATCTGGTGGAACAACGCCCTAGTGTGAAGCCTAGGTTGCCCGGAACATGGAAATGACCATTACTTTCACACTGTTTGCAAATATACATTATATACGATGGAAAAGCTGTTGTATTTATATTGTATTTTATGCTTCTGGCGTTGACTTCTAAGGTACTAACTACTCGATCCGGTGGAGCAACGCCCGAGAGTGAAGCCTAGGTTGCCCGCAACGTAGAAATGACCATCACTTTCAAACTGGTTGCAATTATTCCAGTTATATGACGGAAAAACTGTTGTACTTCTATTGCATTTTATGCTTCGGGCGTTGACTTCTAAGGCCCTAACTATTCAATCTGTTGGAACAACGCCCTAGGGTGAAGTCTAGGTTGCTCGGAAAGTAGAAATGACCATACCTTTCACACTGGTTGCAATTATTCGTTTTATACGATGGAAAAGCTGTTGTATTTATATCGTGTTTTATGCTTCTGGCGTTGACATCTTAGGCCGTAACTATACGGTCTGGTCGAGCAACGCCCTGGAGTGAAACCTAGGTTGCCCGGAACGTAGATTAGGCCATCACTTTCAAACTGGTTGCAAATATTCCTGATATATGATGGAAACACTGTTGTATTTTTTTTGCATTTTATGATTTGGGCGTTGACTTCTAAGGCCCTATCTATTCAATCTGTTGGAGCAAGGCCCTAGGGTGAAGCCTAGGTTGCTCGGAAAGTAGAAATGACCATAAGATTCATACTGGTTGCAATTATTAGTTTTATACGATGGAAAAACTGTTGTATTTATATTGTATTTTATGCTTCTGGCGTTGACTTCTAAGGCACTGTCTATTCGATCTGGTGGAGCAACGCCCTAGAGAGAAGCCTATGTTGCCCGGAACGTAGAATTGGCCATCACTTTCACACTGGTTGCAATTATTCCTGTTATATGATGGAAACACTGTTGTATTTTTTTTGCATTTTATGGTTCGGGCGTTCACTTGTAAGGTCCTAACTATTGAATCTGTTGGAGCAACGCCCTAGGGTGAAGCCTAGCTTGCTCGGAAAGTAGAAATGACCATAAGTTTCATACTGGCAGCAATTATTCGTTTAATACGATGGAAACACTGTTCTATTTATTTGTATTTTATGCTTCGGGCGTTGACTTCTAAGGCCCTAACTATTCAATCTGTTGGTGCAACGACCAAGGGTGAAGCCTATGTTGCCCGGAAAGTAGAAATGACGTTAACTTTCATACTGGTTGCAATTATTCGTTTTATACGATGGAAAAACTGTTTTATTTATTTTGTATTTCATGCTTCTGGCGTTGACTTCTAAGGCCCTAACTATTCGATCTGGTGGCGCAACGCCCTAGAGTGAAGCCTAGGTTGCCCGGAACGTAGAAATGACCATAACTTTCACACAGGTTGCAATTATTCGTTTTATACGATGGAAAAGCTGTGGCATCTTTATTGTATTTTATTCATCTGGGGTTGACTTCTAAGGCCGTAGCTATTAGATGTGGTGGAGCAACGCCCTAGAGTGACGCCTAGGGTGCACGGAACGTAGAAATGACCATTACTTTCACACTGGTTGCAATTATTCGTTTTATGCGATGGAAAAGCTGTTGTATTTATATCGTATTTTATGCTTCTGGCGTTGAGATCTTAGGCCGTAACTATTCGGTCTGGTGGAGCAACGCCCTGGAGTGAAACCTAGGTTGCCCGGAACGTAGAATTGGCTATCACTTTCAAACTGGTTGCAATTATTCCTGTTATATGATGGAAACACTGTTGTATTTTTTTTGCATTTTATGGTTCGGGCGTAGACTTCTAAGGCCCGAACTATTCAATCTGTTGGAGCAACGCCCTAGTGTGAAGCCTAGGTTGCCCGGAACATGGAAATGACCATTACTTTCACACTGTTTGCAAATATACATTATATACGATGGAAAAGCTGTTGTATTTATATTGTATTTTATGCTTCTGGCGTTGACTTCTGAGGCACTGACTATTCGATCTGGTGGAGCAACGCCCTAGAGTGAAGCCTAGGTTGCCCGGGACGTATAATTGGCCACCACTTTCAAACTGGATGCAATTATTCCTGTTATACGATGGAAAAACTTTTGCATCTTTATTGTATTTTATGCTTCTGGCGTTGACCTCTAAGGCCCTAGCTATTTGATTTGGTGGAGCAACGCCCGAGAGTGGGGCCTAGGTTGCCCGGTACATAGAAATGACCATTACTTTCACACTGATTGCAAATATACATTATTTACGATGGAAAGTCTGTTGTATTTATGTTGTATTTTATGATTCTGGCGTTGAATTCTAAGTCCCTAGCTATTCGATCTGGTAGAGCAACGCCTTAGAGTGAAACCTACGTTGCCCGGAACGTAGAAATGACCATTACCTTCACCCTGGTTGCAATTATTCCTGTTTTACGAAGGAAAAACTGTTGCATCTTTATTGTATTTTATGCTTCTGGCGTTGATTTCTAAGGTCCTAACTATTCGGTCTGATGGAGCAACGCCCTAGAGTGAAGCCTAGTTTGCCCGGAACGTAGAAACGACCATTACATTCACACTGGTTGCAATTATTCGTTTTATACGATGGAAAAGCTTTTGCATTTATATCGTATTGTATGCTTCTGGCGTTGACTTCTTAGGCCCTAACTATTCGATCTGGTGGAACAACGCCCTAGTGTGAAGCCTAGGTTGCACGGAAAGTAGAAATGACCATAACTTTCATACTGGTTGTAATTATTCGTTTTATACGATGTAAAAACTGTTGTATTTATACCGTACTTTAAACTTCTGGCGTTGACTTCTTATGCCGTAACTATTCCATCTGCTGGAACAACGCCCTAGAGTGAAGCCTAGGTTGCCCGGAACGTAGAAATGACCATCACTTTCAAACTGGTTGCAATTATTGCTGTTATACGATGGAAAAACTCTTGTATATTTATTGTATATTATGCTTCTGGCGTTCACTTCTTAGGCCCTAACTATTCGATCTGGTGGAACAACGCCCTTGGGTGAAGCCTAGGTTGCCCGGAACGTAGAAATGACTTTTACTTTCATACTGGTTGCAATTATTCGTTTTATACGATGGAAAGACTGTTGTATTTATATTGTATTTTATGCTTCTGGCGTTGACTTCTAAGGCCCTAACTGTTTGATCTGGTGGAGCAACGCAGTAGAGTGAAGCCTAGGTTGCCCGGAACAATGATATGCCATTACTTTCACACTGGTTGCAATTATTCCTGATATACGATGGAAAAACTGTTGCATCTTTATTGTATTTTATGCTTCTGGCGTTGTCTTCTAAGGCCCTAACTATTCGATCTGGTGGCGCAACGCCCTAGAGTGAAGCCTAGGTTGCCCGGAACGTAGAAATGACCATAACTTTCACACTGGTTGCAATTATTCGTTTTATACGATGGAAAAGCTGTGGCATCTTTATTGTATTTGATTCATCTGGGGTTGACTTCTAAGGCCGTAGCTATTAGATGTGGTGGAGCAACGCCCTAGAGTGACGCCTAGGGTGCTCGGAACGTAGAAATGACCATTACTTTCACACTGGTTGCAATTATTCGTTTTATGCGATGGAAAAGCTGTTGTATTTATATCGTATTTTATGCTTCTGGCGTTGACTTCTGAGGCACTGACTATTCGATCTGGTGGAGCAACGCCCTAGAGTGAAGCCTAGGTTGCCCGGGACGTATAATTGGCCACCACTTTCAAACTGGATGCAATTATTCCTGTTATATTATGGAAACACTGTTGTATTTTTTTTGCATTTTATACTTCGGGCGTTGACTTCTAAGGCCCTAACTATTCAATCTGTTGGACAAACGCCTTAGGGTGAAGCCTAGGTTCCTCGGAAAGTAGAAATGACCATAAGTTTCATACTGGTTGCAATTATTCGTTTTATACGATGGAAAAACTGTTGTATTTATATTGTATTTTATGCTTCTGGCGTTGACTTCTAAGGCACTATCTATTCGATCTGGTGGAGCAACGCCCTAGAGAGAAGCCTAGGTTGCCCGGAACGTAGAATTGGCCATCACTTTCAAACTGGTTGCAATTATTCCTGTTATATGATGGAAACACTGTTGTATTTTTTTTGCATTTTCTGGTTCGGGCGTTCACTTCTAAGGTCCTAACTATTGAATCTGTTGGAGCAACGCCCTAGAGTGAACCCTAGCATGCTCGGAAAGTAGAAATGACCATAAGTTTCATACTGGTAGTAATTAATCGTTTTATACGATGGAAAAACTGTTGTATTTATTTTGTATTTTATGCTTCGGGCGTTGACTTCTAAGGCCCTAACTATTCAATCTGTTGGTGCAACGACCAAGGGTGAAGCCTAGGTTGCCCGGAACGTAGAAATGACCATAACTTTCACACTGGTTGCAATTATTCGTTTTATACGATGGAAAAGCTGTGGCATCTTTATTGTATTTTATTCATCTGGGGTTGACTTCTAAGGCCGTAGCTATTAGATGTGGTGGAGCAACGCCCTAGAGTGACGCCTAGGTGGCCCAGAACGTAGAAATGACCATTACTTTCACAATGTTTGCAATTACTCATTTTATACGATGGAAAAGCTTTTGTACTTATATTGTATTTTATTCTTCTGGTGTTGACTTCTTAGACCCTAATTATTCGATCTGGTGGAACAACGCCCTAGAGTGAAGAGTAGGTTGCCCGGAACATGGAAATGACCATTACTTTCGCACTGTTTGCAGTTATTCCTGTTATACGATGGAAAAACTTTTGCATCTTTATTGTATTTTATGCTTCTGGCGTTGACCTCTAAGGCCCTAGCTATTTGATTTGGTGGAGCAACACCCGAGAGTGGGGCCTAGGTTGCCCGGTACATAGAAATGACCATTACTTTCACACTTTTTGCAAATATACATTATATACGATGGAAAATCTGTTGTATTTATGTTGTATTTTATGCTTCTGGCGTTGACTTCTTAGGCCCTAACTATTTGATCTGGTGGAGCACCGCCCTAGAGTGAAGCCTAGGTTGCCCGAAACGTAGAAATGACAATTCCATTCACACTGGTTGCAATTATTCCTGTTATACGATGGAAAAACTGTTGTATTTTTATTGTATTATATGCTTCTGGCGTTTAATTCTAAGTCGCTAGCTATTTGATCTGGTGGAGCAACGACCTAGAGTGAAGCCTAGGTTGACCGGAACGTAGAAATGACCATTACTTTCACACTGATTGCTATTATTCATTTTGTACGATGGAAAAGCTGTTGTATTTATATTGTATTGTATGCATCTGGCGTTGACTTCTAAGGTCGCAGCTATTAGATGTGGTGGAGCAACGCCCTAGAGTGACGCCTAGGTTGCCCGGAACGTAGAAATGACCATTACTTTCACACTGGTTGCTATTATTCGTTTTATACGATGGAAAAACTGTTATATTTATATTGTATTTTATGCTTCTGGCGTTGACTTCTTAGACCCTAACTATTCGATCTGGTGGAACAACGCCTTAGAGTGAAACCTACGTTGCCCGGAACGTAGAAATGATCATTACCTTCACCCTGGTTGCAATTATTCCTGTTTTACGATGGAGAAACTGTTGCATCTTTATTGTATTTTATGCTTCTGGCGTTGATTTCTAAGGCCCTAACTATTCGGTCTGATGGAGCAACGCCCTAGAGTGAAGCCTAGTTTGCCCGGAACGTAGAAACGACCATTACATTCACACTGGTTGCAATTATTCGTTTTATACGATGGAAAAGCTTTTGCATTTATATCGTATTGTATGCTTCTGGCGTTGACTTCTTAGGCCCTAACTATTCGATCTGGTGGAACAACGCCCTAGTGTGAAGCCTAGGTTGCCCGGAACATGGAAATGACCATTACTTTCACACTGTTTGCAAATATACATTATATACGATGGAAAAGCTGTTGTATTTATATTGTATTTTATGCTTCTGGCGTTGACTTCTAAGGTACTAACTACTCGATCCGGTGGAGCAACGCCCGAGAGTGAAGCCTAGGTTGCCCGCAACGTAGAAATGACCATCACTTTCAAACTGGTTGCAATTATTCCAGTTATATGACGGAAAAACTGTTGTACTTCTATTGCATTTTATGCTTCGGGCATTACCTTCTAAGGCCCTCACTATTCAATCTGTTGGAGCGACGCCCTAGGGAGAAGCCTAGGTTGCCCGGAAAGTAGAAATGACCATAACTTTCACACTGGTTGCTATTATTCGTTTTATACGATGGAAAAACTGTTACATTTATATTGTATTTTATGCTTCTGGCGTTGACTTCTTGGGCCCTAACTATTCGATCTGGTGGAACAACGCCCTAGGGTGAAGCCTAGGTTGCCCGGAAAGGAGAAATGACCATCACGTTCAAACTGGTTGCAATTAATCCTTTTATACGATGGAAAAGCTGTTGTATTTATATCGTATTTTATGCTTCTGACGTTTACTTCTAAGGACATAACTATTCGATCTGGTGGAGCAACGTCCTAGAGTGAAACCTAGGTTGCTCGGAATGTGGAAATGACCATAACTTTCACACTGGTTGCAATTATTCGTTTTATACGATGGAAACGCTGTTGTATTTATATTGCATTTTATGCCTCTGGCGTTGACTTCTAAGGCACTATCTATTCGATCTGGTGGAGCAACGCCCTAGAGAGAAGCCTAGGTTGCACGGAACGTAGAATTGGCCATCACTTTCAAACTGGTTGCAATTATTCCTGTTATATGATGGAAACACTGTTGTATTTTTATTGCATTTTATGCTTCGGGCGTTGACTTCTAAGGCCCTAACTATTCAATCTGTTGGAACAACGCCCTAGGCTGAAGCCTAGTTTGCCCGGAACGTAGAAACGACCATTACATTCACACTGGTTGCAATTATTCGTTTTATACGATGGAAAAGCTTTTGCATTTATATCGTATTGTATGCTTCTGGCGTTGACTTCTTAGGCCCTAACTATTCGATCTGGTGGAACAACGCCCTAGTGTGAAGCCTAGGTTGCCCGGAACATGGAAATGACCATTACTTTCACACTGTTTGCAAATATACATTATATACGATGGAAAAGCTGTTGTATTTATATTGTATTTTATGCTTCTGGCGTTGACTTCTAAGGTACTAACTACTCGATCCGGTGGAGCAACGCCCGAGAGTGAAGCCTAGGTTGCCCGCAACGTAGAAATGACCATCACTTTCAAACTGGTTGCAATTATTCCAGTTATATGACGGAAAAACTGTTGTACTTCTATTGCATTTTATGCTTCGGGCATTACCTTCTAAGGCCCTCACTATTCAATCTGTTGGAGCGACGCCCTAGGGAGAAGCCTAGGTTGCCCGGAAAGTAGAAATGACCATAACTTTCACACTGGTTGCTATTATTCGTTTTATACGATGGAAAAACTGTTACATTTATATTGTATTTTATGCTTCTGGCGTTGACTTCTTGGGCCCTAACTATTCGATCTGGTGGAACAACGCCCTAGGGTGAAGCCTAGGTTGCCCGGAAAGGAGAAATGACCATCACGTTCAAACTGGTTGCAATTAATCCTTTTATACGATGGAAAAGCTGTTGTATTTATATCGTATTTTATGCTTCTGACGTTTACTTCTAAGGACATAACTATTCGATCTGGTGGAGCAACGTCCTAGAGTGAAACCTAGGTTGCTCGGAATGTGGAAATGACCATAACTTTCACACTGGTTGCAATTATTCGTTTTATACGATGGAAACGCTGTTGTATTTATATTGCATTTTATGCCTCTGGCGTTGACTTCTAAGGCACTATCTATTCGATCTGGTGGAGCAACGCCCTAGAGAGAAGCCTAGGTTGCACGGAACGTAGAATTGGCCATCACTTTCAAACTGGTTGCAATTATTCCTGTTATATGATGGAAACACTGTTGTATTTTTATTGCATTTTATGCTTCGGGCGTTGACTTCTAAGGCCCTAACTATTCAATCTGTTGGAACAACGCCCTAGGGTGAAGTCTAGGTTGCTCGGAAAGTAGAAATGACCATACCTTTCACACTGGTTGCAATTATTCGTTTTATACGATGGAAAAGCTGTTGTATTTATATCGTGTTTTATGCTTCTGGCGTTGACATCTTAGGCCGTAACTATACGGTCTGGTCGAGCAACGCCCTGGAGTGAAACGTAGGTTGCCCGGAACGTAGATTAGGCCATCACTTTCAAACTGGTTGCAAATATTCCTGATATATGATGGAAAAACTGTTGTATTTATATTGTATTTTATGCTTCTGGCGTTGACTTCTAAGGCACTGTCTATTCGATCTGGTGGAGCAACGCCCTAGAGAGAAGCCTATGTTGCCCGGAACGTAGAATTGGCCATCACTTTCACACTGGTTGCAATTATTCCTGTTATATGATGGAAACACTGTTGTATTTTTTTTGCATTTTATGGTTCGGGCGTTCACTTGTAAGGTCCTAACTATTGAATCTGTTGGAGCAACGCCCTAGGGTGAAGCCTAGCTTGCTCGGAAAGTAGAAATGACCATAAGTTTCATACTGGCAGCAATTATTCGTTTAATACGATGGAAACACTGTTCTATTTATTTGTATTTTATGCTTCGGGCGTTGACTTCTAAGGCCCTAACTATGCAATCTGTTGGTGCAACGACCAAGGGTGAAGCCTATGTTGCCCGGAAAGTAGAAATGACGTTAACTTTCATACTGGTTGCAATTATTCGTTTTATACGATGGAAAAACTGTTTTATTTATTTTGTATTTCATGCTTCTGGCGTTGACTTCTAAGGCCCTAACTATTCGATCTGGTGGCGCAACGCCCTAGAGTGAAGCCTAGGTTGCCCGGAACGTAGAAATGACCATAACTTTCACACTGGTTGCAATTATTCGTTTTATGCGATGGAAAAGCTGTTGTATTTATATCGTATTTTATGCTTCTGGCGTTGAGATCTTAGGCCGTAACTATTCGGTCTGGTGGAGCAACGCCCTGGAGTGAAACCTAGGTTGCCCGGAACGTAGAATTGGCTATCACTTTCAAACTGGTTGCAATTATTCCTGTTATATGATGGAAACACTGTTGTATTTTTTTTGCATTTTATGGTTCGGGCGTAGACTTCTAAGGCCCGAACTATTCAATCTGTTGGAGCAACGCCCTAGTGTGAAGCCTAGGTTGCCCGGAACATGGAAATGACCATTACTTTCACACTGTTTGCAAATATACATTATATACGATGGAAAAGCTGTTGTATTTATATTGTATTTTATGCTTCTGGCGTTGACTTCTGAGGCACTGACTATTCGATCTGGTGGAGCAACGCCCTAGAGTGAAGCCTAGGTTGCCCGGGACGTATAATTGGCCACCACTTTCAAACTGGATGCAATTATTCCTGTTATATTATGGAAACACTGTTGTATTTTTATTGCATTTTATGCTTCGGGCGTTGACTTCTAAGGCCCTAACTATTCAATCTGTTGGAGCAACGCCCTAGGGTGAAGCCTATGTTGCTCGGAAAGTAGACATGACCATAAGTTTCATACTGGTTGCAATTATTCGTTTTATACGATGGAAACGCTGTGGCATCTTTATTGTACTTTATTCATCTGGGGTTGACTTCTAAGGCCGTAGCTATTTGATGTGGTTGAGCAACGCCCTAGAGTGACGCCTAGGTTGCCCGGAACGTAGAAATGACCATTACTTTCACAATGTTTGCAATTGCTCATTTTATACGATGGAAAAGCTTTTGTACTTATATTGTATTTTATTCTTCTGGTGTTGACTTCTTAGACCCTAATTATTCGATCTGGTGGAACAACGCCCTAGAGTGAAGACTAGGTTGCCCGGAACATGGAAATGACCATTACTTTCGCACTGTTTGCAGTTATTCCTGTTATACGATGGAAAAACTTTTGCATCTTTATTGTATTTTATGCTTCTGGCGTTGACCTCTAAGGCCCTAGCTATTTGATTTGGTGGAGCAACGCCCGAGAGTGGGGCCTAGGTTGCCCGGTACATAGAAATGACCATTACTTTCACACTGATTGCAAATATACATTATTTACGATGGAAAATCTGTTGTATTTATGTTGTATTTTATGATTCTGGCGTTGAATTCTAAGTCCCTAGCTATTCGATCTGGTAGAGCAACGCCCTAGAGTGAAACCTAGGTTGCCTGGAACGTAGAAATGACCATAACTTTCACACTGGTTGCTAATATTCGTTTTATACGATGGAAAAACTGTTACATTTATATTGTATTTTATGCTTCTGGCGTTGACATCTTAGGCCCTAACTATTTGATCTGGTGGAACAACGCCTTAGAGTGAAACCTACGTTGCCCGGAACGTAGAAATGACCATTACCTTCACCCTGGTTGCAATTATTCCTGTTTTACGATGGAAAAACTGTTGCATCTTTATTGTATTTTATGCTTCTGGCGTTGATTTCTAAGGTCCTAACTATTCGGTCTGATGGAGCAACGCCCTAGAGTGAAGCCTAGTTTGCCCGGAACGTAGAAACGACCATTACATTCACACTGGTTGCAATTATTCGTTTTATACGATGGAAAAGCTTTTGCATTTATATCGTATTGTATGCTTCTGGCGTTGACTTCTTAGGCCCTAACTATTCGATCTGGTGGAACAACGCCCTAGTGTGAAGCCTAGGTTGCCCGGAACATGGAAATGACCATTACTTTCACACTGTTTGCAAATATACATTATATACGATGGAAAAGCTGTTGTATTTATATTGTATTTTATGCTTCTGGCGTTGATATCTAAGGTACTAACTATTCGATCCGGTGGAGCAACGCCCGAGAGTGAAGCCTAGGTTGCCCGGAACGTAGAAATGACCATCACTTTCAAACTGGTGCAATTATTCCAGTTATACGATGGAAAAACTGTTGTACCTCTATTGCATTTTATGCTTCGGGCATTACCTTCTAAGGCCCTAACTATTCAATCTGTTGGAGCAACGCCCTAGGGTGAAGCCTAGGTTGCACGGAAAGTAGAAATGACCATAACTTTCATACTGGTTGTAATTATCCGTTTTATACGATGGAAAAACTGTTGTATTTATACCGTATTTTAAGCTTCTGGCGTTGACTTCTTATGCCGTAACTATTCCATCTGCTGGAACAACGCCCTAGAGTGAAGCCTAGGTTGCCCGGAACGTAGAAATGACCATCACTTTCAAACTGGTTGCAATTATTGCTGTTATACGATGGAAAAACTCTTGTATATTTATTGTATATTATGCTTCTGGCGTTCACTTCTTAGGCCCTAACTATTCGATCTGGTGGAACAACACCCTTGGGTGAAGCCTAGGTTGCCCGGAACGTAGAAATGGCGTTTACCTTCATACTGGTTGCAATTATTCGTTTTATACGATGGAAAAACTGTTGTATTTATATTGTATTTTATGCTACGGGCGTTGACTTCTAAGGCCCTAACTATTCAATCTGTTGGAGCAACGCCCTACGGTGAAGCCTACATTGCACGGAAAGCAGAAATGACCATAACTTTCATACTGGTTGCAATTATTCGTTTTATACGATGGAAAAACTGTTGTATTTATACCGTATTTTATTCTTCTGGCGTTGACTTCGTATGCCGTAACTATTCCATCTGCTGGAACAACGCCCTAGAGTGAAGCCTAGGTTGCCCGGAACGTAGAAATGACCATCACATTCAAACTGGTTGCAATTATTGCTGTTACATGATGGAAAAGCTGTTGTATTCCTATTGCATTTTATGCTTCGGGCATTGACTTATAAGGCCCTAACTATTCAATCTGTTGTAGCAACACCCTAGGGTGTAGCCTAGGTTGCCCGTAAAGTAGAAATGACCATAGCTTTCATACTGGTTGCAATTATTCGTTTTATATGATGGAAAAACTGTTGTATTTATATTGTATATTATGCTTCTGGCGTTCACTTCTTAGGCCCTAACTATTCGATCTGGTGGAACAACGCCCTTGGGTGAAGCCTAGGTTGCCCGGAACGTAGAAATGACTTTTACTTTCATACTGGTTGCAATTATTCGTTTTATACGATGGAAAGACTGTTGTATTTATATTGTATTTTATGCTTCTGGCGTTGACTTCTAAGGCCCTAACTGTTTGATCTGGTGGAGCAACGCAGTAGAGTGAAGCCTAGGTTGCCCGGAACAATGATGTGCCATTACTTTCACACTGGTTGCAATTATTCCTGATATACGATGGAAAAACTGTTGCATCTTTATTGTATTTTATGCTTCTGGCGTTGTCTTCTAAGGCCCTAACTATTCGATCTGGTGGAGCAACGCCCTAGAGTGAAGCCTAGGTTGCCCGGAAAGTAGAAATGACCATAACTTTCACACTGGTCGCAATTATTCGTTTTATACGATGGAAAAGCTGTTGTATTTATACCGTATTTTATGCTTCTGGCGTTGACTTCTGATGCCCTAGCTATTCCATCTGGTGGAACAACGCCCTAGGGTGAAGCCTAGGTTGCCCGGAACGTAGAAATTGCCATCACTTTCAAACTGGTTGCTATTAATCCTTTTATACGATTGAAAAACTGTTGTATTTTTATTGCATTTTATGCTTCCGGCGTTGACTTCTAAATCCTTAACTATTCAATCGGTTGGAGCAACGCCCTATGGTGAAGCCTAGGTTGCCCGGAAAGTAGAAATGAGGTTAATCTTCATACTGGTTGCAATTATTCGTTTTATACGATGGAAAAACTGTTGTAATTATATTGTTTTTATGCTTCTGGCGTTGACTTCTAAGACACTTGCTATTCGATCTGGTGGAGCAACGCCCTAGAGTGAAGCCGAGGTTGCCCGGAACGTAGAAATGACCATCACTTTCAAACTGGTTGCAATTATTCCGGTTATATGATGGAAAAACTGTTGTATTTTTATTGCATTTTATGCTTCGGGCATTGACTTCTAAGGCCCTAACTATTCAACCTGTTGGAGCAACGCCCTAGGGTGTAGCCTAGGTTGCCCGGAAAGTAGAAATGACCACAACTTTCATACTGGTTGCAATTACTCGTTTTATATGATGGAAAAACTGTTGTATTTATATTGTATTTTATGCTTCTGGCGTTCACTTCTTAGGCCCTAACTATACGATCTGGTCGAACAACGCCCTAGGGTGAAGCGTAGGTTGCCCGGAACGTAGAAATGACCATCACTTTCAAACTGGTTGCAATTAATCCTTTTATACGATGGAAAAACTGTTGTATTTTTATTGCATTTTATGCTTCCGGCGTTGACTTCTAAGGCCCTAACTATTCAATCTGTTGGAGCAACGCCCTAGGGTGAAGCCTAGGTTGCCCGGAAAGTAGAAATGACGTTGACTTCCATACAGGTTGCAATTATTCGTTTTATACGATGGAAAAACTGTTGTATTTATATTGTATATTATGCTTCTGGCGCTGACTTCTAAGGCACTAACTATTCGATCTGGTGGAGCAACGCCCTAGAGTGAAGCCTAGGTTGCCCGGAACGTAGAAATGACCTTCGCTTTCAAACTGGTTGCAATTATTCCTGTTATATGATGGATAACTGTTGTATTTTTATTGCATTTTATGCTTCGGGCACTGACTTCTAAGGTCCTAACTATTCAATCTGTTGGAGCAACGCCATAGGGTGAAGCCTAGGTTGCGCGGGAAGTAGAAATGACAATAACTTTCACACTGGTTGCAATTATTCGTTTTATACGATGGAAAAGCTGTTGCATCTGTATTGTATGTTATGATTCTGTCGTTGACGTCTAAGGCCGTAGCTATTAGATGTGGTGGAGCAACGCACTAGAGTGACGCCTAGGTTGCCCGGAACGTGGAATGACCATTACTTTCGCAATATTTGCAATTATTCATTTTATACGATGGAAAAACTGTTGTACTTATATTGTATTTTATGCTTCTGGCGTTGACTTCTTATGCCCTAACTATTCCACCTGGTGGAACAACGCCCTAGGGTGAAGCCTAGGTTGCCCGCAACGTAGAAATGGATATAACTTTGACACCGGTAGCAATTATTCGTTTTATACGATAGAAAGACAGTTCTATTTATTTTGTATTTTATGCTTCGGCCGTTGACATCTAAGGCCCAAACTATTCAATCTGTTGGAGCAACGCCCTAGGGTGAAGCCTAGGTTGCCCGGAAAGTAGAAATGAACATAACTTTCATACTGCTCGCAATTATTCGTTTTATACGATGAAAAAACTGTTGTATTTATATTGCATTTTATACTTCGGGCGTTGACTTCTAAGGCCCTAACTATTCAATCTGTTGGATCAACGCGCTAGAGTGAAGCCTAGGTTGCTCGGAATGTAGAAATGACCATAACATTCACACTGGTTGAAATTATTCGTTTTATATGATGGAAAAGCTGTTGTATTTATATTGTATCTTATGCTTCTGGCGTTGACTTCTTAGGCCCTAACAATTCGATCTGGTGGAAGAACGCCCCAGAGTGAAGTCTAGGTTGCCTGGAACGTACAAATGACCATCACTTTCACACGGGTTGCAATTATTCCTGTTATAGGATGGAAAGACTGTTGTATTTTTATTGTATTTTATGCTTCACGCGTTGACTTCCGAGGCCGTAGCTATTCGATGTGGTGGAAGAACGCCATAGAGTGAAGCCTAGGTTGCCCGGAACGTAGAAATGACCATAACTTTCAAACTGGTTGCAATTATTCGTTTTATATGATGGAAGAACTGTTGCATTTATATTGTATTTTATGCTGCTCGCGTTCACTTCTTAAGCCCTAACTATCCGATCTGGTGGAACAACGCCCTGGGGTGAAGCCTAGGTTGCCCGGAACGTAGAAATGACCATAACTTTCACGCTGGTTGTTATTATTCGTTTTATACGATGGAAAAACTGTTATATTTATATTGTATTTTATGCTTCTGGCGTTGCCATCTTAGGCCCTAACTGTTCGATCTGGTGGAACAACGCCCTAGAGTGAAGCCTAGGTTACGCGGAACGTAGAAATGACCAGTACTTTCACACTGTTTGCAACTTTTCATTTTATACGGTGGAAAGGCTGTTGTATTGATATTGTATTTTATGCTTCTGGCGTTGACTTCTAAGGCCGTAGCTATTAGCTGTGTTGGAGCAACGCCCTACAGTAACGCCTAGGTTGCCCGGACCGTAGAAATTACCATAAGTTTCACACTGATAGCAATTATTCGTTTTATACGATGGAACAACTGTTGTATTTATGTTGTACTTCATGCTTCGGGCGTTGACTTCTAAGGCCCTAACTATTCAATCTGTTGGAACAACGCCCTAGGGTGAAGCCTAGGTTGCCCGGAAAGTAGAAATGACCATAACTTTCATACTGCTCGCAATTATTCGTTTTATACGATGAAAAAACTGTTGTATTTATATTGTATTTTATACTTCGGGCGTTGACTTCTAAGGCCCTAACTATTCAATCTGTTGGATCAACGCGCTAGAGTGAAGCCAAGGTTGCTCGGAATGTAGAAATGACCATAACATTCACACTGGTTGAAATTATTCGTTTTATATGATGGAAAAGCTGTTGTATTTATATTGTATCTTATGCTTCTGGCGTAGACTTCTCAGGCCCTAACAATAAGATCTGGTGGATGAACGCCCCAGAGTGAAGCCTAGGTTGCCTGGAACGTACAAATGACCATCACTTTCACACGGGTTGCAATTATTCCTGTTATAGGATGGAAAGACTGTTGTATTTTTATTGTATTTTATGCTTCACGCGTTGACTTCCGAGGCCGTAGCTATTCGATGTGGTGGAAGAACGCCATAGAGTGAAGCCTAGGTTGCCCGGAACGTAGAAATGACCATAACTTTCAAACTGGTTGCAATTATTCGTTTTATATGATGGAAGAACTGTTGTATTTATATTGTATTTTATGCTTCTGGCGTTGCCATCTTAGGCCCTAACTGTTCGATATGGTGGAGCAACGCCCTAGGGTGAAGCCTAGGTTGCCCGGAACGTAGGAATGACCATCGCTTTCAAACTGGTTGCAATTATTCCTGTTATATGATGGATAACTGTTGTATTTTTATTGCATTTTATGCTTCGGGCACTGACTTCTAAGGTCCTAACTATTCAATCTGTTGGAGCAACGCCCTAGGGTGAAGCCTAGGTTGCGCGGGAAGTAGAAATGACAATAACTTTCACACTGTTTGCAATTATTCATTTTATACGGTGGAAAAGCTGTTGTATTGATATTGTATTTTATGCTTCTGGCGTTGACTTCTAAGGCCGTAGCTATTAGCTGTGTTGGAGCAACGCCCTACAGTGACGCCTAGGTTGCCCGGAACGTAGAAATTACCATAAGTTTCACACTGATAGCAATTATTCGTTTTATACGATGGAACAACTGTTATATTTATATTGCATTTTTTGCTTCTGGCGTTGCCATCTTAGGCCCTAACTGTACGATCTGGTGGAACAGCGCGCTACAGTGATGCCTAGGTTGCCCGGAACGTAGAAATGACCATTAATTTCACAATGTTTGCAATTATTCATTTTATACAATGGAAAAACGGTTGTACTTATATTGTGTTTTATTCTTCTGGCGTTGAATTCCAAGTCCCTAGCTATTCGATCTGGTGGAGCAACGCCCTAGAGTGAAACCTAGTTTGCTCGGAACGTTGAAATGACTTTAACTTTCACACTGGTCCCAATTATTCGTTTTATACGATGGAAAAGCTGTTGTATTTTGTATCGTATGTTATGCTTCGGGCGTTTACTTCTAAGGCCCTAACTATTCGATCCGGTGGAGCAATCCCTCAGAGTTAAGTCTAGGATGCCCGCAACGCCGAAATGGTCATTACTTTCACGCTTGTTGCAATTATTCCTGTTATACCATGAAAAGACTGTTGTATTTTTATTGTATTTTGTGCTTCAGGCGTTGACTTCTGAGGCCGTAGCTATTGGATGTGGTGGAAGAACGCCATAGAGTGAAGCCTAGGTTGCCCGGAACGTTGAAATGACCATAACTTTCATACTGGTTGCAATTATTCGTTTTATACGATGGAAAAGCTGTTGTATTTATATCGTATTTTATGCTACTGGCGTTGACTTCTTAAGCCCTAACTATTCTAACTGGTGGAACAACGCCCTAGAGTGAAGCCTTGGTTGCCCGGAACGTAGAAATAAACATAACTTTCACACTGGCAGCAATTATTCGCTTTATACAATGGAAAAGCTGTTGTATTTATATTGTATTTTATGCTTCTGTCGTTGACTTCTAAGGCCGTAGCTATTCGATGTGGTGGAAGAACGCCATAGAGTGAAACCTAGGTTGCCCGGAACGTAGAAATGACCAGAACTTTCACACTGGTTGCTATTATTCGTTTTATACGATGGAAAAACTGTTATATTTATATTGTATTTTATGCTTCTGGCGTTGACTTCTTAGGCCCTAACTTCTCGATCTTGCGGAACAACGCTCTAGAGTGAAGCCTAGGTTGCCCGGAACGTAGAAATGACCATCACTTTCACACTGGTTGCAATTATTCCTGTTATACGATGGAAAAGCTCTTGTATATTTAGTGTATTTTATGCTTCGGGCGTTGACTTCTATGGCCCTACCTATTCGATTTGGTGGAGCAACACTCTACAGTCAAGCCTAGGTTGCCCGGAACGCAGACATGACCACAACCTTCACACAGGTTGCAATTATTCGTTTTCTACGATGGAAAAACTGTTATATTTATTTTGTATTTTATGCTTCTGGCGTTGACTTCTAAGGCCCTAACAGTTTGATCTGGTGGAGCAACGCAGTAGAGTGAAGCCTAGGTTGCCCGGAACAATGATATGCCATTACTTTCACACTGGTTGCAATTATTCCTGATATACAATGGAAAAACTGTTGCATCTTTATTGTATCTTATGCTTCTGGCGATGACTCCTAAGGCCCTCACTATTCGATCTGGTGGAGCAACGCCCTAGAGTGAAGCCTAGGTTGCCCGGAAAGTAGAAATGGCCATAAGTTTCACACTGGTCGCAATTATTCGTTTTATACGATGGAAATGCCGTTGTATTTATACCGTATTTTATGCTTCTGGCGTTGACTTCTTATGCCCTAACTATTCCATCTGGTGGAACAACGCCCTAGGGTGAAGCCAAGGTTGCCCGGAACGTAGAAATTACCATCACTTTCAAACTGGTTGCAATTAATCCTTTTATACGATGGAAAAACTGTTGCATCTTTATTGAATTTTATGCTTCTGGCGTAGACTTCTAAGGCCCTAACTATTCGATCTGGTGGAGCTACGCCCTAGAGTGAAACCTAGGTTGCCCGGAACATAGAAATAACCACAACTTTCATACTGGTTGCAATTATTCGTTTTACACGATGGAAAAACTGTTGTATGTATTTTGTATTTTATGCATCGGGCGTTGACTTCTAAGGCCCTAACTACTCAATCTGTTGGAGCAACGCCCTAGGGTGAAGCCTAGGTTGCCCGGAAAGTAGAAATGACCATCACATTCACACGGGTTGCAATTATTCCTGTTACAGGATGGAAAGACTGTTGTATTTTTATTGTATTTTATGCTTCAGGCGTTGACTTCTGAGGCCGTAGCTATTCGATGTGGTGGAAGAACCCCATAGAGTGAAGCCTAGGTTGCCCGGAACGTAGAAATGACCATCACTTCCTTACTGGTAGCAATTATTCGTTTTATACGATGGAAAAGCTGTTGTATTTATAACGTATTTTATGCTTCTGGCGTTGACTTCTTATGCCCTAACTATTCCAACTGGTGGAACAACGCCCTAGGGTGAAGCCAAGGTTGCCCGGAACGTAGAAATTACCATCACTTTCAAACTGGTTGCAATTAATCCTTTTATACGATGGAAAAACTGTTGCATCTTTATTGAATTTTATGCTTCCGGCGTAGACTTCTAAGGCCCTAACTATTCGATCTGGTGGAGCAACGCCCTAGAGTGAAACCTAGGTTGCCCGGAACATAGAAATAACCACAACTTTCATACTTGTTGCAATTATTCGTTTTATACGATGGAAGAACTGTTGTATTTATATTGTTTTTTATGCTTCTGGCGTTGACTTCTAAGGCCCTAACTATTCAATCTGTTGGAGCAACGCCCTAGCGTGTAGCCTAGGTTGCCCGGAAAGTAGAAATGACCACAACTTTCATACTGGTTGCAATTACTCGTTTTATATGATGGAAAAACTGTTGTATTTATATTGTATTTTATGCTTCTGGCGTTCACTTCTTAGACCCTTACTGTTCGATCTGGTGGAACAACGCCCTGGAGTGAAGCCTACGTTGCCCGGAACGTACAAATGACCATCACTTTCACACGGGTTGCAATTATTCCTGTTATAGGATGGAAAGACTGTTGTATTTTTATTGTATTTTATGCTTCACGCGTTGACTTCTGAGGCCGTAGCTATTCGATGTGGTGGAAGAACGCCATAGAGTGAAGCCTAGGTTGCCCGGAACGTAGAAATGACCATAACTTTCAAACTGGTTGCAATTTTTCTTTTTATATGATGGAAGAACTGTTCTATTTATTTTGTATTTCATGCTTCGGGCGTTGACTTCTACGGCCCTAACTATTCAATCTGCTGGAACAACGCCCTTGGGTGAAGCCTAGGTTGCCCGGAACGTAGAAATGACCATAACTTTCAAACTGGTTGCAATTATTCGTTTTATACGATGGAAAAACTGTTGTATTTATGTTGTATTTTATCCTTCTGGCGTTGACTTCTTAGGCCCTAACATTTCGATCTGGTGGAGCAACGCCCTTGGGTGAAGCCTAGGTTGCCCGGAACGTAGAAATGACCATAACTTTTACACTGGTAGCAATAATTCGTTTTATACGATGGAGGAGCTGTTGTATTTATATTGTATTTTATGCCTCTGGAGTTGACTTCTAAGGCCGTAGCTATTAGATGTGGTGGTCCAACGCCCTAGAGTGACACCTAGGGTAATGGGAACGTAGAAATGAACATTACTTTCACACTGGTTGCAATTATTTGTTTTATACGATAGAAAAGCTGTTGTATTTATATCGTATTTTATACTTCTGGCGTTGACTTCTTAGGCCGTAACTATTCGATCTGGTGGAACAACGCCGTAGAGTGAAGCCTAGGTTGCCCGGATCGTAGAAATGACCATTACTTTCACACTGTTTGCAATTATTCCTTTTATACGATGGAAAAGCTGTTGTATTTATATCGTATTTTATGCTCCTGGCGTTGACTTCTAAGGACCTAACTATTCGATCTGGTGGAGCAACGCCCTAGAGTGAAGCCTAGGTTGCCGGAAACGTAAAAATGACCATTACTTACACAATATTTGCAATTATTCATTTTATACGATGGAAAAACTGTTGTGCTTATATTGTATTTTATCCATCTGGCGTTGACTTCTGAGGCCGTAGCTATTCGATGTGGTGGAAGAACGCCATAGAGTGAAGCCTAGGTTGCCCGGAACGTAGAAATGACCAGAACTTTCACACTGGTTGCTATTATTCGTTTTATACGATGGAAAAACTGTTATATTTATATTGTATTTTATGCTTCTGGCGTTGACTTCTTAGGCCCTAACTTCTCGATCTTGCGGAACAACGCTCTAGAGTGAAGCCTAGGTTGCCCGGAACGTAGAAATGACCATCACTTTCACACTGGTTGCAATTATTCCTGTTATACGATGGAAAAGCTCTTGTATATTTAGTGTATTTTATGCTTCGGGCGTTGACTTCTATGGCCCTACCTATTCGATTTGGTGGAGCAACACTCTACAGTCAAGCCTAGGTTGCCCGGAACGCAGACATGACCACAACCTTCACACAGGTTGCAATTATTCGTTTTCTACGATGGAAAAACTGTTGTATTTATTTTGTATTTTATGCTTCTGGCGTTGACTTCTAAGGCCCTAACAGCTTCATCTGGTGGAGCAACGCAGTAGAGTGAAGTCTAGGTTGCCCGGAACAATGATATGCCATTACTTTCACACTGGTTGCAATTATTCCTGATATACAA
This sequence comes from Calliopsis andreniformis, assembly GCF_051401765.1. Taxonomy (NCBI): domain Eukaryota; kingdom Metazoa; phylum Arthropoda; class Insecta; order Hymenoptera; family Andrenidae; genus Calliopsis; species Calliopsis andreniformis. The sequence goes on from NW_027480423.1 coordinate 22,699,844, forward strand.
TGGAAAAACTGTTGCATCTTTATTGTATCTTATGCTTCTGGCGATGACTCCTAAGGCCCTCACTATTCGATCTGGTGGAGCAACGCCCTAGAGTGAAGCCTAGGTTGCCCGGAAAGTAGAAATGGCCATAAGTTTCACACTGGTCGCAATTATTCGTTTTATACGATGGAAATGCTGTTGTATTTATACCGTATTTTATGCTTCTGGCGTTGACTTCTTATGCCCTAACTATTCCATCTGGTGGAACAACGCCCTAGGGTGAAGCCAAGGTTGCCCGGAACGTAGAAATTACCATCACTTTCAAACTGGTTGCAATTAATCCTTTTATACGATGGAAAAACTGTTGCATCTTTATTGAATTTTATGCTTCTGGCGTAGACTTCTAAGGCCCTAACTATTCGATCTGGTGGAGCAACGCCCTAGAGTGAAACCTAGGTTGCCCGGAACATAGAAATAACCACAACTTTCATACTGGTTGCAATTATTCGTTTTACACGATGGAAAAACTGTTGTATGTATTTTGTATTTTATGCATCGGGCGTTGACTTCTAAGGCCCTAACTACTCAATCTGTTGGAGCAACGCCCTAGGGTGAAGCCTAGGTTGCCCGGAAATTAGAAATGACGTTAACTTTCACACTGGATGCTATTATTCGTTCTATACGATGGAAAAACTGTTATATTTATATTGTATCATATGCTGCTGGCGTTGACTTCTTAGGCCCTAAGTATTCAATCTGTTGGATCAACGCCCTAGAGTGAAGCCTAGGTTGCTCGGAATGTAGAAATGACCATAACATTCACACTGGTTGAAATTATTCGTTTAATACGATGGAAAAGCTGTTGCATCTTCATTGTATTTTATGATTCTGGCGTTGACTTCTAAGGCCCTAACTGTTTTATCTGGTGGAGCAACGCCCTAGAGTGAAGCCTAGGTTGCCCGGAACGTAGAAGTGACCATAGCTTTCACACTGGTTGCTATTATTCGTTCTATACGATGGAAAAACTGTTTTATTTATATTGTATCTTATGCTTCTGGCGTTGGCTTCTTAGGCCCTAACAATTCGATCTGGTGGAACAACGCCCTAGAGTGAAGCCTAGGTTGCCTGGAACGTCCAAATGACCATCACTTTCACACGGGTTGCAATTATTCCTGTTATAGGACGGAAAGACTGTTGTATTTTTATTCTATTTTATGCTTCAGGCGTTGACTTCTGAGGCCGTTGCTATTCGATGTAGTGGAAGAACGCCATAGAGTGAAGCCTAGGTTGCCCGGAACGTAGAAATGACCATAACTTTCATACTGGTTGCAATTATTCGTTTTATAAGTTGGAAAAACTGTTGTATTTATATTGTATTTTATGCTTCTGGCGTTGACTTCTAAGGCACTAACTATTCGATCTGGTGGAGCAACGCCCTAGAGTGAAGCCTAGGTTGCCCGGAACGTAGAAATGACCATCACTTTCACACTGGATGCTATTATTCGTTCTATACGATGGAAAAACTGTTATATATATATTGTATCTTATGCTGCTGGCGTTGACTTCTTAGGCCCTAACAATTCGATCTGGTGGAACAACGCCCTAGAGTGATGCCTAGGTTGCCTGGAACGTACAAATGACCATCACATTCACACGGGTTGCAATTATTCCTGTTACAGGATGGAAAGACTGTTGTATTTTTATTGTATTTTATGCTTCAGGCGTTGACTTCTGAGGCCGTAGCTATACGATGTGGTGGAAGAACCCCATAGAGTGAAGCCTAGGTTGCCCGGAACGTAGAAATGACCATCACTTCCTTACTGGTAGCAATTATTCGTTTTATACGATGGAAAAGCTGTTGTATTTATAACGTATTTTATGCTTCTGGCGTTGACTTCTTATGCCCTAACTATTCCAACTGGTGGAACAACGCCCTAGGGTGAAGCCAAGGTTGCCCGGAACGTAGAAATTACCATCACTTTCAAACTGGTTGCAATTAATCCTTTTATACGATGGAAAAACTGTTGCATCTTTATTGAATTTTATGCTTCTGGCGTAGACTTCTAAGGCCCTAACTATTCGATCTGGTGGAGCAACGCCCTAGAGTGAAACCTAGGTTGCCCGGAACATAGAAATAACCACAACTTTCATACTTGTTGCAATTATTCGTTTTATACGATGGAAGAACTGTTGTATTTATATTGTTTTTTATGCTTCTGGCGTTGACTTCTAAGGCCCTAACTATTCAATCTGTTGGAGCAACGCCCTAGCGTGTAGCCTAGGTTGCCCGGAAAGTAGAAATGACCACAACTTTCATACTGGTTGCAATTACTCGTTTTATATGATGGAAAAACTGTTGTATTTATATTGTATTTTATGCTTCTAGCGTTCACTTCTTAGACCCTTACTGTTCGATCTGGTGGAACAACGCCCTGGAGTGAAGCCTACGTTGCCCGGAACGTACAAATGACCATCACTTTCACACGGGTTGCAATTATTCCTGTTATAGGATGGAAAGACTGTTGTATTTTTATTGTATTTTATGCTTCACGCGTTGACTTCTGAGGCCGTAGCTATTCGATGTGGTGGAACAACGCCATAGAGTGAAGCCTAGGTTGCCCGGAACGTAGAAATGACCATAACTTTCAAACTGGTTGCAATTATTCTTTTTATATGATGGAAGAACTGTTCTATTTATTTTGTATTTCATGCTTCGGGCGTTGACTTCTACGGCCCTAACTATTCAATCTGCTGGAACAACGCCCTAGGGTGAAGCCTAGGTTGCCCGGAAAGTAGAAATGACCATAACTTTCATACTGGTTGCAATTATTCGTTTTTCACGATGGAAAGACTGTTATATTTATATTGTATTTTATGCTTCTGGCGTTGACTTCTTAGGCCGGAACTTTTCGATCTGGTGGAGCAACGCCCTGGAGTAAAGCCTTGGTTTCGCGGAACGTAGAATCGGACATCACTTTCAAACTGGTTGCAATTATTCCTGTTATATGATGGAAACACTGTTGTATTTTTATTGCATTTTATGCTTCGGGCATTAACTTCTAAGGTCCTAACTATTCAATCTGTTGGAGCAACGCCCTAGGGTGAAGCCTAGGTTGCGCGGAAAGTAGAAATGACAATAACTTTCACACTGGGTGCAATTATTCGTTTTATACGATGGAAAAGCTGTTGCATCTTTATTGTATTTTATGCTTCTGTCGTTGACGTCTAAGGCCGTAGCTATTAGATGTGGTGGAGCAACGCACTAGAGTGACGCCTAGGTTGCCCGGAACGTGGAATGACCATTACTTTCGCAATGTTTGCAATTATTCATTTTATACGATGGAAAAACTGTTGTGCTTATATTGTATTTTATCCATCTGGCGTTGACTTCTGAGGCCGTAGCTATTCGATGTGGTGGAAGAACGCCATAGAGTGAAGCCTAGGTTGCCCGGAACGTGGAAATGACCAGAACTTTCACACTGGTTGCTATTATTCGTTTTATACGATGGAAAAACTGTTATATTTATATTGTATTTTATGCTTCTGGCGTTGACTTCTTAGGCCCTAACTTCTCGATCTTGCGGAACAACGCTCTAGAGTGAAGCCTAGGTTGCCCGGAACGTAGAAATGACCATCACTTTCACACTGGTTGCAATTATTCCTGTTATACGATGGAAAAGCTCTTGTATATTTAGTGTATTTTATGCTTCGGGCGTTGACTTCTATGGCCCTACCTATTCGATTTGGTGGAGCAACACTCTACAGTCAAGCCTAGGTTGCCCGGAACGCAGACATGACCACAACCTTCACACAGGTTGCAATTATTCGTTTTCTACGATGGAAAAACTGTTGTATTTATTTTGTATTTTATGCTTCTGGCGTTGACTTCTAAGGCCCTAACAGCTTCATCTGGTGGAGCAACGCAGTAGAGTGAAGTCTAGGTTGCCCGGAACAATGATATGCCATTACTTTCACACTGGTTGCAATTATTCCTGATATACAATGGAAAAACTGTTACATCTTTATTGTATCTTATGCTTCTGGCGATGACTCCTAAGGCCCTCACTATTCGATCTGGTGGAGCAACGCCCTAGAGTGAAGCCTAGGTTGCCCGGAAAGTAGAAATGGCCATAAGTTTCACACTGGTCGCAATTATTCGTTTTATACGATGGAAATGCTGTTGTATTTATACCGTATTTTATGCTTCTGGCGTTGACTTCTTATGCCCTAACTATTCCATCTGGTGGAACAACGCCCTAGGGTGAAGCCAAGGTTGCCCGGAACGTAGAAATTACCATCACTTTCAAACTGGTTGCAATTAATCCTTTTATACGATGGAAAAACTGTTGCATCTTTATTGAATTTTATGCTTCTGGCGTAGACTTCTAAGGCCCTAACTATTCGATCTGGTGGAGCAACGCCCTAGAGTGAAACCTAGGTTGCCCGGAACATAGAAATAACCACAACTTTCATACTGGTTGCAATTATTCGTTTTACACGATGGAAAAACTGTTGTATGTATTTTGTATTTTATGCATCGGGCGTTGACTTCTAAGGCCCTAACTACTCAATCTGTTGGAGCAACGCCCTAGGGTGAAGCCTAGGTTGCCCGGAAAGTAGAAATGACGTTAACTTTCACACTGGATGCTATTATTCGTTCTATACGATGGAAAAACTGTTATATTTATATTGTATCATATGCTGCTGGCGTTGACTTCTTAGGCCCTAAGTATTCAATCTGTTGGATCAACGCCCTAGAGTGAAGCCTAGGTTGCTCGGAATGTAGAAATGACCATAACATTCACACTGGTTGAAATTATTCGTTTAATACGATGGAAAAGCTGTTGCATCTTCATTGTATTTTATGATTCTGGCGTTGACTTCTAAGGCCCTAACTGTTTTATCTGGTGGAGCAACGCCCTAGAGTGAAGCCTAGGTTGCCCGGAACGTAGAAGTGACCATAGCTTTCACACTGGTTGCTATTATTCGTTCTATACGATGGAAAAACTGTTTTATTTATATTGTATCTTATGCTTCTGGCGTTGGCTTCTTAGGCCCTAACAATTCGATCTGGTGGAATAACACCCTAGAGTGAAGCCTAGGTTGCCTGGAACGTCCAAATGACCATCACTTTCACACGGGTTGCAATTATTCCTGTTATAGGACGGAAAGACTGTTGTATTTTTATTCTGTTTTATGCTTCAGGCGTTGACTTCTGAGGCCGTTGCTATTCGATGTAGTGGAAGAACGCCATAGAGTGAAGCCTAGGTTGCCCGGAATGTAGAAATGACCATAACTTTCATACTGGTTGCAATTATTCGTTTTATAAGTTGGAAAAACTGTTGTATTTATATTGTATGTTATGCTTCTGGCGTTGCCTTCTAAGGCACTAACTATTCGATCTGGTGGAGCAACGCCTTAGAGTGAAGCCAAACTTGCCCGGAACGTAGAAATGACCATCACTTTCAAACTGGTTGCAATTATTCCGGTTATATGATGGAAAAACTGTTATATTTATATTGTATCTTATGCTTCTGGCGTTGACTTCTAAGGCCCTAACTATTCAATCTGTTGGAGCAACGCCCTAGCGTGAAGCCTAGGTTGCCCGGAACGTAGAAATGACCATAACTTTCACACTGGTTGCTATTATTCGTTTTATACAATGGAAAAACTGTTCTATTTATTTTGCATTTTATGCTTCGGGCGTTGACTTCAAGCCCCTAACTGTTTGATCTGGTGGAGCAACGCCCTAGAGTGAAGCCTAGGTTGCCCGGAACGTAGAAGTGCCCATAACTTTCACACTGGTTGCTATTATTCGTTCTATACGATGGAAAAACTGTTATATTTATATTGTATCTTATGCTTCTGGCGTTGACTTCTTAGGCCCTAACAATTCGATCTGGTGGAACAACGCCCTAGAGTGAAGCCTAGGTTGCCTGGAACGTACAAATGACCATCACTTTCACAAGGGTTGCAATTATTCCTGTTATAGGACGGAAAGACTGTTGTACTTTTATTGTATTTTATGCTTCAGGCGTTGACTTCTGAGGCCGTTGCTACTCGATGTAGTGGAAGAACGCCATAGAGTGAAGCCTAGGTTGCCCGGAACGTAGAAATGACCATAACTATCATACTGGTTGCAATTATTCGTTTTATACGTTGGAAAAACTGTTGTATTTATATTGTATGTTATGCTTCTGGCGTTGAATTCTAAGGCACTAACTATTCGATCTGGTGGAGCAACGCCCTGGAGAGAAGCCAAGGTTGCCCGGAACGTAGAAATGACCATAACATTCACACTGGTTGAAATTATTCGTTTAATACGATAGAAAAGCTGTTGCATCTTCATTGTATTTTATGATTCTGGCGTTGACTTCTAAGGCCCTAACTATTCGATCTGGTGGAGCAACGCCCTAGAGTGAAGCCTAGGTTGCCCGGAACGTAGAAATGACCATCACTTTCAAGCTGGTTGCAATTAATCCTTTTATACGATGGAAAAACTGTTGTATTTTTATTGCATTTTATGCTTCGGCCATTGACTTCTAAGGCCCTAACTATTCAATCTGTTGGAGGAACGCTCTAGGGTGTAGCCTAGGTTGCCCGGAAAGTAGAAATGACCACAACTTTCATACTGGTTTCAATTACTCGTTCTATATGATAGAAAAACTGTTGTATTTATATTGTATTTTATGCTTCTGGCGTTCACTTCTTAGGCCCTAATTATTCGATCTGGTGGAACAACGCCCTGGGGTGAAGCCTAGGTTGCCTGAACGTAGAGATGACCATAACTTTCACACTGGTTGCTATTATTCGTTTTATACGATGGAAAAACTGTTCTATTTATTTTGTGTTTTATGCTTCGGGCGTTGACTTCCAGGGAACTAACTGTTTGATCTGGTGGGGCAACGCCCTAGAGTGAAGCCTAGGTTGCCCGGAACGTAGAAATGACCATAACTTTCACACTGAATGCTATTTTTCGTTCTATACGATGGAAAAACTGTTATATATATATTGTATCTTATGCGTCTGGCGTTGACTTCTTAGGCCCTAACAATTCGATCTAGTGGAACAACGCCCTAGAGTGAAGCCTAGGTTGCCTGGAACGTACAAATGACCATCACTTCCACACGGGTTGCAATTATTCCTTTTATAGGATGGAAAGACTATTGTATTCTTATTGTATTTTATGCTTCAGGCGTTGACTTCTGAGGCCGTAGCTATTCGATGTGGTGGAAGAACGCCATAGAGTGAAGCCTAGGTCGCCCGGAACGTAGAAATGACCATAACTTTGATACTGGTTGCAATTATTCGTTTTATATGATGGAAGAACTGTTGTATTTTTATTGCATTTTATGCTTCGGCCATTGACTTCTAAGGCCCTAACTATTCAATCTGTTGGAGGAACGCCCTAGCGTGTAGCCTAGTTTGCCCGCAAAGTAGAAATGACCACAACTTTCATACTGGTTGCAATTACTCGTTTTATATGATAGAAAAACTGTTGTATTTATTTTGTATTTTATGCTTCGGGCGTTGACTTCTAAGGAACTAACTGTTTGATCTGGTGGAGCAACGCCCTAGAGTGAAGCCTAGGTTGCCCGGAACGTAGAAATGACCATAACTTTCACACTGAATGCTATTATTCGTTCTATACGATGGAAAAACTGTTATATTTATATTGTATCTTATGCTTCTGGCGTTGACTTCGTAGGCCCTAACAATTCGATCTGGTGGAACAACGCCCTAGAGTGAAGCCTAGGTTGCCTGGAACGTACAAATGATCATCACTTCCACACGGGTTGCAATTATTCCTGTTATAGGATGGAAAGACTATTGTATTCTTATTGTATTTTATGCTTCAGGCGTTGACTTCTGAGGCCGTAGCTATTCGATGTGGTGGAAGAACGCCATAGAGTGGAGCCTAGGTTGCCCGGAACGTAGAAATGACCATAACTTTCATACTGGTTGCAATTATTCGTTTTATATGATGGAAGAACTGTTGTATTTATATTGTATTTTATGCTGCTGGCGTTCACTTCTTAGGCCCTAACTATTCGTTCTGGTGGAACAACGACCTGGGGTGAAGCCTAGGTTGCCCGGAACGTAGAAATGACCATAACTTTCACACTGGTTGCTATTATTCGTTTTATACGATGGAAAAACTGTTATATTTATATTGTATTTTATGCTTCTGTCGTTGCCTTCTTAGGACCTAACTGTTCGATCTGGTGGAACAACGCCCTAGAGTGAAGCCTAGGTTACCCGGAACGTAGGAATGACCAGTACTTTCACACTGTTTGCAATTATTCCTGCTATACGATTGAAAAACTGTTGCATCTTTATTGAATTTTATGCTTCTGGCGTTGACTTCTAAGGCCCTAACTATTCTATCTGGTGGATCAACGCCCTAGAGTGTAGCCTAGGTTGCTCGGAATGTAGAAATGACCATAACATTCACACTGGTTGAAATTATTCGTTTTATACAATGGAAAAACTGTTATATTTATATTGCATTTTATGCTTCGGCCATTGACTTCTAAGGCCCTAACTATTCAATCTGTTGGAGCAAAGCCCTAGGGTGTAGCCTAGGTTGCCCGGAAAGTAGAAATGACCACAACTTTCATACTGGTTGCAATTACTCGTTTTATATGATAGAAAAACTGTTGTATTTATATTGTATTTTATGCTTCTGGCGTTCACTTCTTAGGCCCTAACTATTCGATCTGGTGGAGTAACGCCCTATGGTGAAGCCTAGGTTGACCAGAACGTAGAAATGACCATAATTTTCACACCGGTAGCAATTATTCGTTTTACACGATGGAAAATCTGTTCTTTTTATTTTGTATTTTATGCATCGGGCGTTGACCTCTAAGGCTCTAACTACTCAATCTGTTGGAGCAACGCCCTAGGGTGAAGCCTAGGTTGCCCGGAAAGTAGAAATGACGTTAAAAAACTGTTATATTTATATTGTGTTTTATGCTTCGGGCATTGACTTCTAAGGCCCTAGCTGTTTGATCTGTTGGAGCAACGCCCTAGAGTGAAGCCTAGGTTGCCCGGAACGTAGGAATGACCATAACTCTCACACTGGTTGCTACTATTCGTTTTATACAATGCAAAAACTGTTATATTAATCTTGTATTTTATGCTTCGGGCGTTGACTTCCAAGGCCCTAACTGTTTTATCTGGTGGAGCAACGCCCTAGAGTGAAGCCTAGGTTGCCCGGAACGTAGAAGTGACCATAACTTTCACACTGGTTGCTATTAGTCGTTCTATACGATGGAAAAACTGTTGTATTTATATTGTATTTTATGCTTCTGGCGTTGACTTCTTATGCCCTAACTATTCCATCTGGTGGAACAACGCCCTATGGTAAAGCCTAGGTTGCCCGGAACGTAGAAATAACCATCACTTTCAAGCTGGTTGCAATTAATCCTTTTATACGATGGAAAAACTGTTGTATTTTTATTGCATTTTATGCTTCGGCCATTGACTTCTCAGGCCCTAACTATTCAATCTGTTGGAGCAACGCCCTAGGGTGTAGCCTAGGTTGCCCGGAAAGTAGAAGTGACCACAACTTTCATACTGGTTCCAATTACTCGTTTTATATGATAGAAAAACTGTTGTATTTATATTGTATTTTATGCTTCTGGCGTTCAGTTCTTTGGCCCTAACTATTCGATCTGGTGGAGCAACGCCCTAGAGTAAAGCCTAGGTTGCCCGGAACGTAGAAGTGACCATCACTTTCAAACTGGTTGCAATTAATCCTTTTATACGATGGAAAAACTGATGTATTTTTATTGCATTTTATGCTTCCGGCGTTGACTTCTAAGGCCCCAACTATTCAATCTGTTGGAGCAACGCCCTAGGGTGAAGCCTAGGTTGTCCGGAACGTAGAAATGACGTTAACTTTCGTACTGGTTGCAATTACTCGTTTTATACGATTGAAAAACTGTTGTATTTATATCGTATTTTATGCTTCTGGCGTTGCCTTCTTAGGCCCTAACTGTTCGATCTGGTGGAACAACGCCCTAGAGTGAAGCCTAGGCTACCCGGAACGTAGAGATGTCCAGTACTTTCACACTGTTTGCAGTTAGTCCTGCTATACGATGGAAAAACTGTTGCATCTTTATTGAATTTTATGCTTCTGGCGTTGACTTCTAAGGCCCTAACTGTTCTATCAGGTGGATCAGCGCCCTAGTGTGAAGCCTAGGTTGCCCGGAACGTAGAAGTGACCATAACTTTCACTCTGGTTGCTATTATTCGTTTTATACGATGGAAATGCTGTTGTATTTATACCGTATTTTATGCTTCTGGCGTTGACTTCTTATGCCCTAACTATTCCATCTGGTGGAACAACGCCCTAGGGTGAAGCCAAGGTTGCCCGGAACGTAGAAATTACCATCACTTTCAAACTGGTTGCAATTAATCCTTTTATACGATGGAAAAACTGTTGCATCTTTATTGAATTTTATGCTTCTGGCGTAGACTTCTAAGGCCCTAACTATTCGATCTGGTGGAGCAACGCCCTAGAGTGAAACCTAGGTTGCCCGGAACATAGAAATAACCACAACTTTCATACTGGTTGCAATTATTCGTTTTACACGATGGAAAAACTGTTGTATGTATTTTGTATTTTATGCATCGGGCGTTGACTTCTAAGGCCCTAACTACTCAATCTGTTGGAGCAACGCCCTAGGGTGAAGCCTAGGTTGCCCGGAAAGTAGAAATGACGTTAACTTTCACACTGGATGCTATTATTCGTTCTATACGATGGAAAAACTGTTATATTTATATTGTATCATATGCTGCTGGCGTTGACTTCTTAGGCCCTAAGTATTCAATCTGTTGGATCAACGCCCTAGAGTGAAGCCTAGGTTGCTCGGAATGTAGAAATGACCATAACATTCACACTGGTTGAAATTATTCGTTTAATACGATGGAAAAGCTGTTGCATCTTCATTGTATTTTATGATTCTGGCGTTGACTTCTAAGGCCCTAACTGTTTTATCTGGTGGAGCAACGCCCTAGAGTGAAGCCTAGGTTGCCCGGAACGTAGAAGTGACCATAGCTTTCACACTGGTTGCTATTATTCGTTCTATACGATGGAAAAACTGTTTTATTTATATTGTATCTTATGCTTCTGGCGTTGGCTTCTTAGGCCCTAACAATTCGATCTGGTGGAACAACGCCCTAGAGTGAAGCCTAGGTTGCCTGGAACGTCCAAATGACCATCACTTTCACACGGGTTGCAATTATTCCTGTTATAGGACGGAAAGACTGTTGTATTTTTATTCTATTTTATGCTTCAGGCGTTGACTTCTGAGGCCGTTGCTATTCGATGTAGTGGAAGAACGCCATAGAGTGAAGCCTAGGTTGCCCGGAACGTAGAAATGACCATAACTTTCATACTGGTTGCAATTATTCGTTTTATAAGTTGGAAAAACTGTTGTATTTATATTGTATTTTATGCTTCTGGCGTTGACTTCTAAGGCACTAACTATTCGATCTGGTGGAGCAACGCCCTAGAGTGAAGCCTAGGTTGCCCGGAACGTAGAAATGACCATCACTTTCACACTGGATGCTATTATTCGTTCTATACGATGGAAAAACTGTTATATATATATTGTATCTTATGCTGCTGGCGTTGACTTCTTAGGCCCTAACAATTCGATCTGGTGGAACAACGCCCTAGAGTGATGCCTAGGTTGCCTGGAACGTACAAATGACCATCACATTCACACGGGTTGCAATTATTCCTGTTACAGGATGGAAAGACTGTTGTATTTTTATTGTATTTTATGCTTCAGGCGTTGACTTCTGAGGCCGTAGCTATACGATGTGGTGGAAGAACCCCATAGAGTGAAGCCTAGGTTGCCCGGAACGTAGAAATGACCATCACTTCCTTACTGGTAGCAATTATTCGTTTTATACGATGGAAAAGCTGTTGTATTTATAACGTATTTTATGCTTCTGGCGTTGACTTCTTATGCCCTAACTATTCCAACTGGTGGAACAACGCCCTAGGGTGAAGCCAAGGTTGCCCGGAACGTAGAAATTACCATCACTTTCAAACTGGTTGCAATTAATCCTTTTATACGATGGAAAAACTGTTGCATCTTTATTGAATTTTATGCTTCTGGCGTAGACTTCTAAGGCCCTAACTATTCGATCTGGTGGAGCAACGCCCTAGAGTGAAACCTAGGTTGCCCGGAACATAGAAATAACCACAACTTTCATACTTGTTGCAATTATTCGTTTTATACGATGGAAGAACTGTTGTATTTATATTGTTTTTTATGCTTCTGGCGTTGACTTCTAAGGCCCTAACTATTCAATCTGTTGGAGCAACGCCCTAGCGTGTAGCCTAGGTTGCCCGGAAAGTAGAAATGACCACAACTTTCATACTGGTTGCAATTACTCGTTTTATATGATGGAAAAACTGTTGTATTTATATTGTATTTTATGCTTCTAGCGTTCACTTCTTAGACCCTTACTGTTCGATCTGGTGGAACAACGCCCTGGAGTGAAGCCTACGTTGCCCGGAACGTACAAATGACCATCACTTTCACACGGGTTGCAATTATTCCTGTTATAGGATGGAAAGACTGTTGTATTTTTATTGTATTTTATGCTTCACGCGTTGACTTCTGAGGCCGTAGCTATTCGATGTGGTGGAACAACGCCATAGAGTGAAGCCTAGGTTGCCCGGAACGTAGAAATGACCATAACTTTCAAACTGGTTGCAATTATTCTTTTTATATGATGGAAGAACTGTTCTATTTATTTTGTATTTCATGCTTCGGGCGTTGACTTCTACGGCCCTAACTATTCAATCTGCTGGAACAACGCCCTAGGGTGAAGCCTAGGTTGCCCGGAAAGTAGAAATGACCATAACTTTCATACTGGTTGCAATTATTCGTTTTTCACGATGGAAAGACTGTTATATTTATATTGTATTTTATGCTTCTGGCGTTGACTTCTTAGGCCGGAACTTTTCGATCTGGTGGAGCAACGCCCTGGAGTAAAGCCTTGGTTTCGCGGAACGTAGAATCGGACATCACTTTCAAACTGGTTGCAATTATTCCTGTTATATGATGGAAACACTGTTGTATTTTTATTGCATTTTATGCTTCGGGCATTAACTTCTAAGGTCCTAACTATTCAATCTGTTGGAGCAACGCCCTAGGGTGAAGCCTAGGTTGCGCGGAAAGTAGAAATGACAATAACTTTCACACTGGGTGCAATTATTCGTTTTATACGATGGAAAAGCTGTTGCATCTTTATTGTATTTTATGCTTCTGTCGTTGACGTCTAAGGCCGTAGCTATTAGATGTGGTGGAGCAACGCACTAGAGTGACGCCTAGGTTGCCCGGAACGTGGAATGACCATTACTTTCGCAATGTTTGCAATTATTCATTTTATACGATGGAAAAACTGTTGTGCTTATATTGTATTTTATCCATCTGGCGTTGACTTCTGAGGCCGTAGCTATTCGATGTGGTGGAAGAACGCCATAGAGTGAAGCCTAGGTTGCCCGGAACGTGGAAATGACCAGAACTTTCACACTGGTTGCTATTATTCGTTTTATACGATGGAAAAACTGTTATATTTATATTGTATTTTATGCTTCTGGCGTTGACTTCTTAGGCCCTAACTACTCAATCTGTTGGAGCAACGCCCTAGGGTGAAGCCTAGGTTGCCCGGAAAGTAGAAATGACGTTAACTTTCACACTGGATGCTATTATTCGTTCTATACGATGGAAAAACTGTTATATTTATATTGTATCATATGCTGCTGGCGTTGACTTCTTAGGCCCTAAGTATTCAATCTGTTGGATCAACGCCCTAGAGTGAAGCCTAGGTTGCCTGGAACGTCCAAATGACCATCACTTTCACACGGGTTGCAATTATTCCTGTTATAGGACGGAAAGACTGTTGTATTTTTATTCTGTTTTATGCTTCAGGCGTTGACTTCTGAGGCCGTTGCTATTCGATGTAGTGGAAGAACGCCATAGAGTGAAGCCTAGGTTGCCCGGAATGTAGAAATGACCATAACTTTCATACTGGTTGCAATTATTCGTTTTATAAGTTGGAAAAACTGTTGTATTTATGCTTCTGGCGTTGCCTTCTAAGGCACTAACTATTCGATCTGGTGGAGCAACGCCCTGGAGTGAAGCCAAGGTTGCCCGGAACGTAGAAATGACCATAACATTCACACTGGTTGAAATTATTCGTTTAATACGATAGAAAAGCTGTTGCATCTTCATTGTATTTTATGATTCTGGCGTTGACTTCTAAGGCCCTAACTATTCGATCTGGTGGAGCAACGCCCTAGAGTGAAGCCTAGGTTGCCCGGAACGTAGAAATGACCATCACTTTCAAGCTGGTTGCAATTAATCCTTTTATACGATGGAAAAACTGTTGTATCTTTATTGCATTTTATGCTTCGGCCATTGACTTCTAAGGCCCTAACTATTCAATCTGTTGGAGGAACGCCCTAGGGTGTAGCCTAGGTTGCCCGGAAAGTAGAAATGACCACAACTTTCATACTGGTTTCAATTACTCGTTCTATATGATAGAAAAACTGTTGTATTTATATTGTATTTTATGCTTCTGGCGTTCACTTCTTCGGCCCTAATTATTCGATCTGGTGGAACAACGCCCTGGGGTGAAGCCTAGGTTGCCTGAACGTAGAGATGACCATAACTTTCACACTGGTTGCTATTATTCGTTTTATACGATGGAAAAACTGTTCTATTTATTTTGTATTTTATGCTTCGGGCGTTGACTTCCAGGGAACTAACTGTTTGATCTGGTGGGGCAACGCCCTAGAGTGAAGCCTAGGTTGCCCGGAACGTAGAAATGACCATAACTTTCACACTGAATGCTATTTTTCGTTCTATACGATGGAAAAACTGTTATATTTATATTGTATCTTATGCGTCTGGCGTTGACTTCTTAGGCCCTAACAATTCGATCTAGTGGAACAACGCCCTAGAGTGAAGCCTAGGTTGCCTGGAACGTACAAATGACCATCACTTCCACACGGGTTGCAATTATTCCTTTTATAGGATGGAAAGACTATTGTATTCTTATTGTATTTTATGCTTCAGGCGTTGACTTCTGAGGCCGTAGCTATTCGATGTGGTGGAAGAACGCCATAGAGTGAAGCCTAGGTTGCCCGGAACGTAGAAATGACCATAACTTTGATACTGGTTGCAATTATTCGTTTTATATGATGGAAGAACTGTTGTATTTTTATTGCATTTTATGCTTCGGCCATTGACTTCTAAGGCCCTAACTATTCAATCTGTTGGAGGAACGCCCTAGGGTGTAGCCTAGTTTGCCCGCAAAGTAGAAATGACCACAACTTTCATACTGGTTGCAATTACTCGTTTTATATGATAGAAAAACTGTTGTATTTATTTTGTATTTTATGCTTCGGGCGTTGACTTCTAAGGAACTAACTGTTTGATCTGGTGGAGCAACGCCCTAGAGTGAAGCCTAGGTTGCCCGGAACGTAGAAATGACCATAACTTTCACACTGAATGCTATTATTCGTTCTATACGATGGAAAAACTGTTATATTTATATTGTATCTTATGCTTCTGGCGTTGACTTCGTAGGCCCTAACAATTCGATCTGGTGGAACAACGCCCTAGAGTGAAGCCTAGGTTGCCTGGAACGTACAAATGATCATCACTTCCACACGGGTTGCAATTATTCCTGTTATAGGATGGAAAGACTATTGTATTCTTATTGTATTTTATGCTTCAGGCGTTGACTTCTGAGGCCGTAGCTATTCGATGTGGTGGAAGAACGCCATAGAGTGGAGCCTAGGTTGCCCGGAACGTAGAAATGACCATAACTTTCATACTGGTTGCAATTATTCGTTTTATATGATGGAAGAACTGTTGTATTTATATTGTATTTTATGCTGCTGGCGTTCACTTCTTAGGCCCTAACTATTCGTTCTGGTGGAACAACGACCTGGGGTGAAGCCTAGGTTGCCCGGAACGTAGAAATGACCATAACTTTCACACTGGTTGCTATTATTCGTTTTATACGATGGAAAAACTGTTATATTTATATTGTATTTTATGCTTCTGTCGTTGCCTTCTTAGGACCTAACTGTTCGATCTGGTGGAACAACGCCCTAGAGTGAAGCCTAGGTTACCCGGAACGTAGGAATGACCAGTACTTTCACACTGTTTGCAATTATTCCTGCTATACGATTGAAAAACTGTTGCATCTTTATTGAATTTTATGCTTCTGGCGTTGACTTCTAAGGCCCTAACTATTCTATCTGGTGGATCAACGCCCTAGAGTGTAGCCTAGGTTGCTCGGAATGTAGAAATGACCATAACATTCACACTGGTTGAAATTATTCGTTTTATACAATGGAAAAACTGTTATATTTATATTGCAGTTTATGCTTCGGCCATTGACTTCTAAGGCCCTAACTATTCAATCTGTTGGAGCAAAGCCCTAGGGTGTAGCCTAGGTTGCCCGGAAAGTAGAAAAGACCACAACTTTCATACTGGTTGCAATTACTCGTTTTATATGATAGAAAAACTGTTGTATTTATATTGTATTTTATGCTTCTGGCGTTCACTTCTTAGGCCCTAACTATTCGATCTGGTGGAGTAACGCCCTATGGTGAAGCCTAGGTTTACCGGAACGTAGAAATGACCATAATTTTCACACCGGTAGCAATTATTCGTTTTACACGATGGAAAATCTGTTCTTTTTATTTTGTATTTTATGCATCGGGCGTTGACCTCTAAGGCTCTAACTACTCAATCTGTTGGAGCAACGCCCTAGGGTGAAGCCTAGGTTGCCCGGAAAGTAGAAATGACGTTAAAAAACTGTTATATTTATATTGTGTTTTATGCTTCGGGCATTGACTTCTAAGGCCCTAGCTGTTTGATCTGTTGGAGCAACGCCCTAGGGTGTAGCCTAGGTTGCCCGGAAAGTAGAAGTGACCACAACTTTCATACTGGTTCCAATTACTCGTTTTATATGATAGAAAAACTGTTGTATTTATATTGTATTTTATGCTTCTGGCGTTCAGTTCTTTGGCCCTAACTATTCGATCTGGTGGAACAACGCCCTGGGGTGAAGCCTAGGTTGCCGGAACGTAGAAATGACCATAACTTTCACACTGGTTGCTATTATTCGTTTTATACGATGGAAAAACTGTTCTATTTATTTTGTATTTTATGCTTCTGGCGTTGACTTCTAAGGCCCTAACTATTCAATCTGTTGGAGCATCGCCCTAGGGTGTAGCCTAGGTTGCCCGGAAAGTAGAAATGACCACAACTTTCATTGCAATTACTCGATTTATATGATAGAAAAACTGCTGTATTTATATTGTATTTTATGCTTCTGGCGTTCACTTCTTAGGCCCTAACGATTCAATCTGTTGGATCAACGCCCTAGAGTGAAGCCCAGGTTGCTCGGAATGTAGAAATGACCATCACTTTCAAGCTGGTTGCAATTAATCCTTTTATACGATGGAAAAACTGTTGTATTTTTATTGCATTTTATGCTTCGGCCATTGACTTCTAAGGCCATAACTATTCAATCTGTTGGAGCAACGCCCTAGGGTGTAGCCTAGGTTGCCCGGAAAGTAGAAATGACCACAACTTTCACACTGGTTGAAATTATTCGTTTTATACGATGGAAAAACTGTTATATTTATATTGTATTTTATGGTTCTGGCGTTGATTTCTTAGGCCCTAACTATTCAATCTGGTGGAACGACGCCCTAGAGTGAAGCCTAGGTTGCCCGGAACGTAGAAATGACCATCACTTCCTTACTGGTAGCAATTATTCGTTTTATACGATGGAAAAACTGTTGTGTTTATATTGTATTTTATGCTTCTGGCGTTGACTCCTAAGGCACTAATTATTCGATCTGGTGGAGCAACGCCCTAGAGTAAAGCCTAGGTTGCCCGGAACGTAGAAGTGACCATCACTTTCAAACTGGTTGCAATTAATCCTTTTATACGATGGAAAAACTGATGTATTTTTATTGCATTTTATGCTTCCGGCGTTGACTTCTAAGGCCCTAACTATTCAATCTGTTGGAGCAACGCCCTAGGGTGAAGCCTAGGTTGTCCGGAACGTAGAAATGACGTTAACTTTCGTACTGGTTGCAATTACTCGTTTTATACGATTGAAAAACTGTTGTATTTATATCGTATTTTATGCTTCTGGCGTTGCCTTCTTAGGCCCTAACTGTTCGATCTGGTGGAACAACGCCCTAGAGTGAAGCCTAGGCTACCCGGAACGTAGAGATGTCCAGTACTTTCACACTGTTTGCAGTTAGTCCTGCTATACGATGGAAAAACTGTTGCATCTTTATTGAATTTTATGCTTCTGGCGTTGACTTCTAAGGCCCTAACTGTTCTATCAGGTGGATCAGCGCCCTAGTGTGAAGCCTAGGTTGCCCGGAACGTAGAAGTGACCATAACTTTCACTCTGGTTGCTATTATTCGTTCTATACGATGGAAAAACCGTTATATTTATATTGTATCTTATGCTTCTGGCGTTGACTTCTTAGGCCCTAACAATTCGACCTGGTGGAACAACGCCCTAGAGTGAAGCCTAGGTTGCCCGAAACGTAGAAATGACGTTAACTTTCATACTGGTTGCAATTATTCGTTTTATACGATGGAAAAACAGTTCTATTTATTTTGTATTTTATGCTTCGGCCGTTGACTTCTAAGGCACTAACTATTCGATCTGGTGGAACAACGACCTGGGGTGAAGCCTAGGTTACCCGGAACGTAGAAATGACCAGTACTTTCACACTGTTTGCAGTTATTCCTGCTATACGATGGAAAAACTGTTGCATCTTTATTGAATTTTATGCTTCTGGCGTTGATTTCTTAGGCCCTAACTACTCAATCTGGTGGAACAACACCCTAGAGTGAGGCCTAGGTTGCCCGGAACGTAGCAATTACCATCACTTACAAACTGGTTGCAAATATTCCTGTTATATGATGGAAAAACTGTTGTATTTTTATTGCATTTTATGCTTCGGGCATTAACTTCTAAGGCCCCAACTATTTAATCTGTAAGAGCAACGCCCTATGGTGTAGCCCAGGTTGCCCGTAAAGTAGAAATGACCCTAGCTTTCATACTGGTTGCAATTATTCGTTTTGTATGATGGAAAAACTGTTGCATTTATATTGTATTTTATGCTTCTGGCGTTCACTTCTTAGGCCCTAACTATTCGATCTGGTGGAGTAACGCCCTATGGTGAAGCCTAGGTTGACCGGAACGTAGAAATGACCATAATTTTCACACCGGTAGCAATTATTCGTTTTACACGATGGAAAATCTGTTCTTTTTATTTTGTATTTTATGCATCGGGCGTTGACCTCTAAGGCTC
This sequence comes from Calliopsis andreniformis, assembly GCF_051401765.1. Taxonomy (NCBI): domain Eukaryota; kingdom Metazoa; phylum Arthropoda; class Insecta; order Hymenoptera; family Andrenidae; genus Calliopsis; species Calliopsis andreniformis. Next base: position 22,719,222 of record NW_027480423.1, read on the forward strand.
TAACTACTCAACCTGTTGGAGCAACGCCCTAGGGTGAAGCCTAGGTTGCCCGGAAAGTAGAAATGACGTTAACTTTCACACTGGTTGCTATTATTCGTTCTATACGATGGAAAAACTGTTATATTTATATTGTATTTTATGCTTCGGGCATTGACTTCTAAGGCCCTAGCTGTTTGATCTGTTGGAGCAACGCCCTAGAGTGAAGCCTAGGTTGCCCGGAACGTAGAAATGACCATAACTCTCACACTGGTTGCTATTATTCGTTTTATACAATGGAAAAACTGTTCTATTTATTTTGTATTTTATGCTTCGGGCGTTGACTTCCAAGGCCCTAACTATTCGATCTGGTGGAGCAACGCCCTAGAGTGAAGCATAGGTTACCTGGAACGTAGAAATGACCATCCCTTTCAAACTGGTTGCAATTATTCCTGTTATATGATGGAAAAACTGTTGTATTTATATTGTATTTTATGCTTCGGGCGTTGACTGCTAAGGCCCTAACTAATCGACCTGGTGGAACAACGGCCTGGAGCGAAGCCTAGGTTGCCGGAACGTAGAAATGACCATAACTTTCACACTGGTTGCTATTATTCGTTCTATACGATGGAAAAACTGATCTATTTATTTTGTATTTTATGCTTCGGGCGTTGACTTCTAAGGCCCTAACCGTTTGATCTGGTGGAGCAACGCCCTAGAGTGATGCCTAGGTTGCCAGGAACGTAGAAATGACCATAACTTTTACACTGGTAGCAATTATTCGTTTTATACAATGGAAAAGCTGTTCTATTTATTTTGTATTTAATGCTTCGGGCGTTGGCTTCTAAGGCCCTAACTGTCTTATCTGGTGGAGCAACGCCCTAGAGTGAAACCTAAGTTGCCCGGAACGTAAAAATGACCATAACTTTCACACTGGTTGCTATTATTCGTTTTATACGATGGAAAAACTGTTATATTTATATTGTATTTTATTCTTCTGGCGTTCACTTCTTAGGCCCGAACTATTCGATCTGGTGGAACAACGCCCTAGGGTGAAGCCTAGGTAGCCCGGAACGTAGAAATGACCATAACTTTTACACTGGTAGCAATTATTCGTTTTATACAATGGGAAAACTGTTCTATTTATTTCGTATTTTATTCTCCGGGCGTTGACTTCTAAAGCCCTAACTGTGTGATCTGGTGGAGCAACGCGTCAGAGTGAAGCCTAGGTTGCCCGGAACGTAGAAATGACCATCACTTTCACACTGGTTGCTATTATTCGTTTTATACGATGGAAAAACTGTTATATTTATATTGTATTTTATGCTTCTGTCGTTCACTTCTAAGGCCCTAACTATTCGATCTGGTGGAGCAACGCGTCAGAGTGAAGCCTAGGTTGCCCGGAACGTAGAAATGACCATCACTTTCACACTGGTTGCTATTATTCGTTTTATACGATGGAAAAGCTGTTGTATTTATATCGTATTTTATGCTTCTGGCGTTCACATCTAAGGACCTAACTATTCGATCTGGTGGAGCAGCGCCCTAGAGTGAAGCCTAGGTTGCTCGGAATGTAGAAATGACCATAACTTTCACACTGGTTGATATTATTCGTTTTATACGATGGAAAAACTGTTGTATTTATATTGTATTTTATGCTTCTGTCGTTCACTTCTAAGGCCCTAACTATTCGATCTGGTGGAGCAACGCCCTAGAGTGAAGCCTAGGTTGCCCGGTACGTAGAAATGACCATCACCTTCAAACTGGTTGCAATTATTCGTTTTATACGATGGAAAAGCTGTTGTATTTATATCGTATTTTATGCTTCTGGCGTTGACTTCTTAGGCCCTAACTATTCGATCTGGTGGAACAACGGCCTAGGGTGAAGCCTAGGTTGCCCGGAACGTAGAAATGACCATAACTTTTACACTGGTAGCAATTATTCGTTTTATACAATGGAAAAACTATTCTATTTATTTTGTATTTAATGCTTCGGGCGTTGGCTTCTAAGGCCCAAACTGTCTTATCTGGTGGAGCAACGCCCTAGAGTGAAACCTAAGTTGCCCGGAACGTAAAAATGACCATAACTTTCACACTGGTTGCTATTATTCGTTTTATACGATGGAAAAACTGTTATATTTATATTGTATTTTATTCTTCTGGCGTTCACTTCTTAGGCCCGAACTATTCGATCTGGTGGAACAACGCCCTAGGGTGAAGCCTAGGTAGCCCGGAACGTAGAATTGACCATAACTTTTACACTGGTAGCAATTATTCGTTTTATACAATGGAAAAACTGTTCTATTTATTTTGTATTTTATGCTTCGGGCGTTGACTTCTAAGGACCTAACTATTCGATCTGGTGGAGCAACGCCCTCGAGTGAAGCCTAGGTTGCCAGGTACGTAGAAATGACCATCACTTTCAAATTGGTTGCAATTATTCCTGTTATATGATGGAAAAACTGTTGTATTTTTATTGCATTTTATGCTTCGGTCATGACTTCTAAGGCCCTAACTATTCAATCTGTTGCAGCAACGCCCTAGGGTGAAGCCTAGGTTGCCCGGAAAGTAGAAATGACCATAACTTTCATACTGGTTGCAGTTATTCGTTTTATATGATGGAAAAACTGTTCTATTTATTTTGTATTTAATGCTTCGGGCGTTGGCATTTAAGGCCCTAACTGTTTGATCTGGTGGAGCAACGCCCTAGGGTGAAGGCTAGGTTGCCCGGTACGTAGAAATGACCATCACTTTCAAACTGGTTGGAATTATTCGTTTTATACGATGGAAAAGCTGTTGTATTTATATCGTATTTTATGCTTCTGGCGTTGACTTCTTAGGCCCTAACTATACAATCTGTTGGAGCAGCGCCCTAGGGTGAAGCCTAGGTTGCCCGGAAAGTAGAAATGACCATAACTTTCATACTGGTTGCAATTATTCGTTTTATATGATGTAAAAACTGTTGTATTTATATTGTATTTAATGCCTCTGGCGTTCACTTCTTAGGCCCTAACTATTCGATCTGGTGGAACAACGGCCTAGGGTGAATCCTAGGTCGCCCGGAACGTAGAAATGACCATAACTTTTACACTGGTAGCAATTATTCGTTTTATACAATGGAAAACTGTTCTATTTATTTTGTATTTAATGCTTCGGGCGTTGGCTTCTAAGGCCCTAACTGTTTGACCTGGTGGAGCAACGCCCTAGAGTGAAGCCTAGTTTGCCCGGAAAGGAGAAATGACCATCACCTTCAAACAGGTTGCAATTATTCCTGTTATATGATGGAAACACTGTTGTATTTTTTTTGTATTTTATGGTTCGGGCGTTGACTTCTAAGGCCCTAACTGTTTGATCTGGTGGAGCAACGCCCTAGAGTGAAGCCTAGCTTGCCCGGAACGTAGAAATGACCATAACATTAACACTGGTTGTTATTATTCGTTTTATACGATGGAAAAACTGTTATGTTTATATTGTATTTTATGCTTCTGGCGTTCACTTCTTAGGCCCTAACTATTCGATCCGGTGGAACAACACCGTAGAGTGAAGCCTAGGTTGCCCGGAACGTAGAAATGACCATTACTTTCACACTGTTTGCAATTCCTCCTTTTATACAATGGAAAAGCTGTTGTATTTCTATCGTATTTTATGCTTCTGGCATTGACATCTAAGGACCTAACTATTCGATCTGGTGCAGCAGCGCCCTACCGTGAAGCCTAGGTTGCTCGGAATGTAGAAGTGACCATTACTTTCACACTGGTTGCAATCATTCGTTTTATACGATGGAAAAGCTGTTGTATTTATACTGTATTTTATGCCTCTGGCGTTGACTTCTAAGGCCGTAGCTATTAGCTGTGGTGGAGGAACGCCCTAGAGTGACGCCTAGGGTGCTCGGAACGTAGAAATGACCATTACTTTCACACTGGTTGCAATTATTCGTTTTATACGATGGAAAAACTGTTGCATTTATATTGTATTTTATGCTTCTGGCGTTCACTTGTTAGGCCCTAACTATTCGATCTGGTGGAACAACGGCCTAGGGTGAATCCTAGGTCGCCCGGAACGTAGAAATGACCATAACTTTTACACTGGTAGCAATTATTCGTTTTATACAATGGAAAACTGTTCTATTTATTTTGTATTTAATGCTTCGGGCGTTGGCTTCTAAGGCCCTAACTGTTTGACCTGGTGGAGCAACGCCCTGTAGTGAAGCCTAGGTTGCCGGAACGTAGAAATGACCATAACTTTCACACTGGTTGTTATTATTCGTTTTATACGATGGAAAAACTGTTCTATTTATTTTGTATTTTATGCTTCGGGCGTTGACTTCTAAGGCCCTAAATATTCAATCTGTTGAAGCAACGCCCTAGGGTGATGCCTAGGTTGCCCGGAAAGTAGAAATGACGTTATCATTCATACCGGTTGCAATTATTCGTTTTATACGATGGAAAAACTGTTGTATTTATATTGTATTTTATGCTTCTGGCATTGACTTCTAAGGCACTAACTATTCGATCTGGTGGAGCAACGCCCTAGAGTGAAGCCTAAGTTGCCCGGAACGTAGCAAGTACCATCACTTTCAAACTGGTTGCAAATACTCCTGTTATATGATGGAGAAACTGTTGTATTTTTATTGCATTTTATCCTTCGGGCATTGACTTCTAAGGCCCTAACAATTCAATCTGTAGGAGCAACGCCCTAGGGTGTAGCCTAGGTTGCCCGTAAAGTAGAAATGACAATAGCTTTCATACTGGTTGCAATTATTCGTTTTATATGATGGAAAAAATGTTGTATTTATATTGTATTTTATGCTTCTGTCGTTGACGTCTAAGGCCGTATTTATTAGATGTGGTGGAGCAACGCACTAGAGTGACGCCTAGGTTGCCCGGAACGTAGAAATGACCATTACTTTCGCAATGTTTGCAATTATACATTTTATACGATGGAAAGCTGTTGTATTTATACCGTATTTTATGCTTCTGGCGTTGACTTCTTATGGCCTAGCTATTCCATCTGGTGGAACAACGCCCTAGCGTGAAGCCTAGGTTGCCCGGAACGTAGAAATGACCATCACTTTCAAACTGGTTGCAATTAATCCTTATATACGATGGAAAAACTGTTGCATTTTTATTGCATTTTATGCGTCGGGGTTGACTTCTTATGCCCTAACTACTCCATCTGGCGGAACAACGCCCTACGGTGAAGCCTAGGTTGCCCGGAACGTAGAAATGACCATAACTTTCACACTGGATGCTATTATTCGTTCTATAGGATGGAAAAACTGTTATATTTATATTGTATCTTATGCTTCTGGCGTTGACTTCTTAGGCCCTAACAATTGGATCTGGTGGAACAACGCCCTAGAGTGAAGCCTAGGTTGCCTGGAACGTACAAATGACCATCACTTCCACGCGGGTTGCAATTATTCCTGTTATAGGATGGAAAGACTGTTGTATTTTTATTGTATTTTATGCTTCAGGCGTTGACTTCTGAGGCCGTTGCTATTCGATGTAGTGGAAGAACGCCATAGAGTGAAGCCTAGGTTGCCCGAAACGTAGAAATGACCATAACTTTCATACTGGTTGCAATTATTCGTTTTATACGTTGGAAAAACTGTTGTATTTATATTGTATTTTATGCTTCTGGCGTTGACTTCTGAGGCACTAACTATTCGATCTGGTGGAGCAACGCCCTAGAGTGAAGCCTAGGTTGCCCGGAACGTAGAAATGACCATAACTTTCACACTGGATGCTATTATTCGTTCTATACGATGGAAAAACTGTTATATTTATATTGTATCTTATGCCTCTGGCGTTGACTTCTTAGGCCCTAACAATTGGATCTGGTGGAACAACGCCCTAGAGTGAAGCCTAGGTTGCCTGGAACGAACAAATGACCATCACTTCCACGCGGGTTGCAATTATTCCTGTTATAGGATGGAAAGACTGTTGTATTTTTATTGTATTTTATGCTTCAGGCGTTGACTTCTGAGGCCGTAGCTATTCGATGTGGTGGAAGAACGCCATAGAGTGAAGCCTAGGTTGCCTGGAACGTACAAATGACCATAACATTCACACTGGTTGAAATTATTCGTTTTATACGATGGAAAAACTGTTATATTTAAATTGTATTTTATGCTTCTGGCGTTGATTTCTTAGGCCCTAACTATTCAATCTGGTGGAACAACGCCCTAGAGTGAGGCCTAGGTTGCCCGGAACGTGGAAATGACCATCACTTCCATACAGGTAGCAATTATTCGTTTTATACGATGGAAAAACTGTTGTGTTTATATTGTATTTTATGCTTCTGGCGTTGACTTCTAAGGCACTAACTATTCGATCTGGTGGAGCAACGCCCTAGAGTAAAGCCTAGGTTGCCCGGAACGTAGAAGTGACCATCACTTTCAAACTGTTTGCAATTAATCCTTTTATACGATGGAAAAACTGATGTATTTTTATTGCATTTTATGCTTCCGGCGTTGACTTCTAAGGCCCTAACTATTCAATCTGTTGGAGCAACGCCCTAGGGTGAAGCCTAGGTTGTCCGGAACGTAGAAATGACGTTAACTTTCGTACTGGTTGCAATTACTCGTTTTATACGATTGAAAAACTGTTCTACTTATTTTGTATTTTATGCTTCGGGCGTTGACTTCTAAGGCCCTAAATATTCAATCTGTTGAAGCAACGCCCTAGGGTGATGCCTAGGTTGCCCGGAAAGTAGAAATGACGTTATCATTCATACCGGTTGCAATTATTCGTTTTATACGATGGAAAAACTGTTGTATTTATATTGTATTTTATGCTTCTGGCATTGACTTCTAAGGCACTAACTATTCGATCTGGTGGAGCAACGCCCTAGAGTGAAGCCTAAGTTGCCCGGAACGTAGCAAGTACCATCACTTTCAAACTGGTTGCAAATACTCCTGTTATATGATGGAGAAACTGTTGTATTTTTATTGCATTTTATCCTTCGGGCATTGACTTCTAAGGCCCTAACAATTCAATCTGTAGGAGCAACGCCCTAGGGTGTAGCCTAGGTTGCCCGTAAAGTAGAAATGACAATAGCTTTCATACTGGTTGCAATTATTCGTTTTATATGATGGAAAAAATGTTGTATTTATATTGTATTTTATGCCTCTGTCGTTGACGTCTAAGGCCGTATCTATTAGATGTGGTGGAGCAACGCACTAGAGTGACGCCTAGGTTGCCCGGAACGTAGAAATGACCATTACTTTCGCAATGTTTGCAATTATACATTTTATACGATGGAAAGCTGTTGTATTTATACCGTATTTTATGCTTCTGGCGTTGACTTCTTATGGCCTAGCTATTCCATCTGGTGGAGCAACGCCCTAGGGTGAAGCCTAGGTTGCCCGGAACGTAGAAATGACCATCACTTTCAAACTGGTTGCAATTAATCCTTTTATACGATGGAAAAACTGTTCTACTTATTTTGTATTTTATGCTTCGGGCGTTGACTTCTAAGGCCCTAAATATTCAATCTGTTGAAGCAACGCCCTAGGGTGATGCCTAGGTTGCCCGGAAAGTAGAAATGACGTTATCATTCATACTGGTTGCAATTATTCGTTTTATACGATGGAAAAACTGTTGTATTTATATTGTATTTTATGCTTCTGGCATTGACTTCTAAGGCACTAACTATTCGATCTGGTGGAGCAACGCCCTAGAGTGAAGCCTAAGTTGCCCGGAACGTAGCAAGTACCATCACTTTCAAACTGGTTGCAAATACTCCTGTTATATGATGGAGAAACTGTTGTATTTTTATTGCATTTTATGCGTCGGGCGGTGACTTCTAAGGCCCTAACTATTCAATCTGTTGGAGCGACGCCCTAGGGTGAAGCCTAGGTTGTCCGGAACGTAGAAATGCCCATTACTTTCACACTGGTTGAAATTATTAGTTTTATACGATGGAAAAACTGTTCTATTTATTTTGTATTTTATACTTCGGGCGTTGACTTCTAAGGCCCTAACTATTCCATCTGGTGGAACAACGACCTAGGGTGAAGCCTAGGTTACCCGGAACGTAGAAATAACCAGTACTTTCACACTGTTTGCAATTATTCCTGCTATACGATGGAAAAACTGTTGCATCTTTATTGAATTTTATGCTTCTGGCGTTGACTTCTAAGGCCCTAACTATTCTCTCTGGTGGACCAACGCCCTAGAGTGTAGCCTAGGTTGCTGGGAATGTTGAAATGACCATAACATTCACACTGGTTGCTATTATTCGTTCTATACGATGGAAAAACTGTTACCTTTATATTGTATCTTATGCTTCTGGCGTTGACTTCTTAGGCCCTGACAATTCGATCTGGTGCAACAACGCCCTAGAGTGAAGATTAGGTTGCCTGGAACGTCCAAATGACCATCACTTTCACACGGGTTGCAATTATTCCTGTTATAGGACGGAAAGACTGTTGTATTTTTATTGTATTTTATGCTTCAGGCGTTGACTTCTGAGGCCGTTGCTATTCGATGTAGTGGAAGAACGCCATAGAGTGAAGCCTAGGTTGCCCCGAACGTAGAAATGACCATAACTTTCATACTGGTTGCAATTATTCGTTTTATACGTTGGAAAAACTGTTGTATTTATATTGTATTTTATGATTCAGGCGTTGACTTCTAAGGCACTAACTATTCGATCTGGTGGATCAACGCCCTAGAGTGTAGCCTAGGTTGCTCGGAATATAGAAATGACCATAACATTCACACTGGTTGAAATTATTCGTTTTATACGATCGAAAAACTGTTATATTTATATTGTATTTTATGCTTCTGGTGTTGATTTCTTAGGCCCTAACTATTCAATCTGGTGGAACAACGCCCTAGTGTGAGGCCTAGGTTGCCCGGAACGTAGAAATGACCATCACTTCCATACTGGTAGCAATTATTCGTTTTATACGATGGAAAAACTGTTGTGTTTATATTGCATTTTATGCTTCTGGCGTTGCCTTCTTATGCCCTAACTGTTCGATCTGGTGGAACAACGCCCTAGAGTGAAGCCTAGGTTCCCCGGAACGTAGAAATAACCAGTACTTTCACACTGTTTGCAATTATTCCTGCTATACGATGGAAAAACTGTTGCATCTTTATTGAATTTTATGCTTCTGGCGTTGACTTCTAAGGCCCTAACTATTCTCTCTGGTGGATCAACGCCCTAGAGTGTAGCCTAGGTTGCTCGGAATATAGAAATGACCATAACATTCACACTGGTTGAAATTATTGGTTTTATACGATGGAAAAACTGTTATATTTATATTGTATTTTATGCTTCTGGCGTTGATTTCTTAGGCCCTAACTATTCAATCTGGTGGAACAACGCCCTAGAGTGAGGCCTAGGTTGCCCGGAACGAAGAAATCACCATCACTTCCATATTGGTAGCAATTATTCGTTTTATACGATGGAAAAACTGTTGTGTTTATATTGTATTTTATGCATCTGGCGTTGCCTTCTTAGGCCCTAACTGTTCGATCTGGTGGAACAACGCCCTAGAGTGAAGCCTAGGTTACCCGGAACGTAGAAATGACCAGTGCTTTCACACTGTTTGCAATTATTCCTGCTATGCGATGGAAAAACTGCTGCATCTTTATTGAATTTTATGCTTCTGGCGTTGACTTCTAAGGCACTAACTATTCTCTCTGGTGGACCAACGCCCTAGAGTGTAGCCTAGGTTGCTCGGAATGTAGAAATGACCATAACATTCACACTGGTTGAAATTATTCGTTTTATACGATGGAAAAACTGTTATATTTATTTTGTATTTTATGCTTCGGTCGTTGACTGCTACGGCCCTAACTGTTTGATCTGGTGGAGTAACGCCCTAGAGTGAAGCCTAGGTTGCCCGGAACGTAGAAGTGACCATAACTTTCACACTGGTTGCTATTATTCGTTCTATACGATGGAAAAACTGTTACCTTTATATTGTATCTTATGCTTCTGGCGTTGACTTCTTAGGACCTGACAGTTCGATCTGGTGGAACAACGCCCTAGAGTGAAGATTAGGTTGCCTGGAACGTCCAAATGACCATCACTTTCACACGGGTTGCAATTATTCCTGTTATAGGACGGAAAGACTGTTGTATTTTTATTGTATTTTATGCTTCAGGCGTTGACTTCTGAGGCCGTTGCTATTCGATGTAGTGGAAGAACGCCATAGAGTGAAGCCTAGGTTGCCCCGAACGTAGAAATGACCATAACTTTCATACTGGTTGCAATTATTCGTTTTATACGTTGGAAAAACTGTTGTATTTATATTGTATTTTATGCTTCTGGCGTTGACTTCTAAGGCACTAACTATTCGATCTGGTGGAGCAACACCCTAGAGTGAAGCCTAGGTTGCCCGGAACGTAGAAATGACCATCACTTTCAAACTGGTTGCAATTATTCCTGCTATATGATGGAAAAACTGTTGTATTTATATTGTAATTTATGCTTCGGGCGTTGACTGCTAAGGCCCTAACTAGTCAATCTGTTGGACCAACGCCCTAGAGTGAAGCCTAGGTTGCTCGGAATGTAGAAATGACCATAACATTCACACTGGTTGCTATTATTCCTGCTATACGATGGAAAAACTGTTGCATCTTTATTGAATTTTATGCTTCTGGCGTTGACTTCTAAGGCCCTAACTATTCTCTCTGGTGGATCAACGCCCTAGAGTGTAGCCTAGGTTGCTCGGAATATAGAAATGACCATAACATTCACACTGGTTGAAATTATTGGTTTTATACGATGAAAAAACTGTTATATTTATATTGTATTTTATGCTTCTGGCGTTGATTTCTTAGGCCCTATCTATTCAATCTGGTGGAACAACGCCCTAGAGTGAGGCCTAGGTTGCCCGGAACGAAGAAATGACCATCACTTCCATACTGGTAGCAATTATTCGTTTTATACGATGGAAAAACTGTTGTGTTTATATTGTATTTTATGCATCGGGCGTTGACTTCTAAGGCCCTAACTATTCAATCTGTTGGAGCAACGCCCTAGAGTGAAGCCCAGGTTGCCCGAACGTAGAAATGACCATAACTTTCACACTGGTTGCTATTATTCGTTTTATACAATGGAAAAACTGTTCTATTTATTTTGTATTTTATGCTTCGGTCGTTGACTGCTAAAGCCCTAACTGTTTGATCTGGTGCAGTAACGCCCTAGAGTGAAGCCTAGGTTGCCCGGAACGTAGAAGTGACCATAACTTTCACACTGGTTGCTATTATTCGTTCTATACGATGGAAAAACTGTTACCTTTATATTGTATCTTATGCTTCTGGCGTTGACTTCTTAGGCCCTGACAATTCGATCTGGTGGAACCACGCCCTAGAGTGAAGATTAGGTTGCCTGGAACGTCCAAATGACCATCACTTTCACACGGGTTGCAATTATTCCTGTTATAGGACGGAAAGACTGTTATATTTTTATTGTATTTTATGCTTCAGGCGTTGACTTCTGAGGCCGTTGCTATTCGATGTAGTGGAAGAACGCCATAGAGTGAAGCCTAGGTTGCCCCGAACGTAGAAATGACCATAACTTTCATACTGGTTGCAATTATTCGTTTTATACGATGGAAAAACTGTTATATTTATATTGTATTTTATGCTTCTGGCGTTGATTTCTTAGGCCCTAACTATTCAATCTGGTGGAACAACGCCCTAGAGTGAGGCCTAGGTTGCCCGGAACGAAGAAATGACCATCACTTCCATACTGGTAGCAATTATTCGTTTTATACGATGGAAAAACTGTTGTGTTTATATTGTATTTTATGCATCTGGCGTTGCCTTCTTATGCCCTAACTGTTCGATCTGGTGGAACAACGCCCTAGAGTGAAGCCTAGGTTACCCGGAACGTAGAAATGACCAGTGCTTTCACACTGTTTGCAATTATTCCTGCTATACGATGGAAAAACTGCTGCATCTTTATTGAATTTTATGCTTCTGGCGTTGACTTCTAAGGCGCTAACTATTCTCTCTGGTGGACCAACGCCCTAGAGTGTAGCCTAGGTTGCTCGGAATGTAGAAATGACCATAGCATTCACACTGGTTGAAATTATTCGTTTTATACCATGGAAAAACTGTTATATTTATATTGTATTTTATGCTTCTGGCGTTGATTTCTTAGGCCCTAACTATTCAATCTGGTGGAACAACGCCCTAGAGTGAGGCCTAGGTTGCCCGGAACGTAGAAATGACCATCACTTACATACTGGTAGCAATTATTCGTTTTATACGATGGAAAAACTGTTGTGTTTATATTGTATTTTATGCTTCTGGCGTTGACTTCTAAGGCACTAACTATTCGATCTGGTGGAGCAACGCCCTAGGGTGTAGCCTAGGTTGCCCGTAAAGTAGAAATGACCATAGCTTTCATACTGGTTGCAATTATTCGTTTTATACGATGGAAAAACTGATGTATTATTATTGCATTTTATGCTTCCGGCGTTGACTTCTAAGGCCCTAACTATGCAATCTGTTGGAGCAACGCCCTAGGGTGTAGCCTAGGTTGCCCGTAAAGTAGAAATGACCATAGCTTTCATACTGGTAGCAATTATTCGTTTTATACGATGGAAAAACTGTTGTGTTTATATTGTATTTTATGCTTCTGGCGTTGACTTCTAAGGCCCTCACTATTCTATCTGGTGGATCAACGACCTAGATTGAAGCCTAGGTTGTTCGGAATGTAGAAATGACCATAACATTCACACTGGTTGAAATTATTCGTTTTACACGATGGAAAAACAGTTATATTTATATTGTATTTTATGCTTCTGCCGTTGATTTCTTAGGCCCTAACTATTCCATCTGGAGGAACAACGCCCTAGAGTGAAGCCTAGGTTGCCCGGAACGTAGAAATGACCATCACTTTCAAACTGGTTGCAATTATTCCTGTTATATGATGGAAAAACTGTTGTATTTTTATTGCATTTTATGCTTCGTGCATTAACTTCTAAGGCCCTAACTATTCAATCTGTAAGAGCAACGCCCTAGGGTGTAGCCTAGGTTGCCCGTAAAGTAGAAATGACCCTAGCTTTCATACTGGTTGCAATTATTCGTTTTGTATGATGGAAAAGCTGTTGTATTTATATTGTATTTTATGCTTCTGGGGTTCACTTCTTAGGCCCTAACTATTCTATCTGGTGGACTAACGCCCTGTGGTGAAGCCTAGGTTGACCGGAACGTAGAAATGACCATAATTTTCACACCGGTAGCAATTATTCGTTTTACACGATGGAAAAACTGTTCTATTTATTTTGTGTTTTATGCATCGGACGTTGACTTCTAAGGCCCTAACTATTCAATCTGTTGGAGCAACGCCCTAGAGTGAAGCCCAGGTTGCCCGAACGTAGAAAAGACCGTAACTTTCATACTGGTTGCAATTATTCGTTTTATACGTTGGAAAAACTGTTGTGTTTATATTGTATCTTATGCTTCTGGCGTTGACTTCTTAGGCCCTGACAATTCGATCTGGTGGAACAACGCCCTAGAGTGAAGATTAGGTTGCCTGGAACGTCCAAATGACCATCACTTTCACACGGGTTGCAATTATTCCTGTTATACGACGGAAAGACTGTTGTATTTTTATTGTATTTTATGCTTCAGGCGTTGACTTCTGAGGCCGTTGCTATTCGATGTAGTGGAAGAACGCCATAGAGTGAAGCCTAGGTTGCCCCGAACGTAGAAATGACCATAACTTTCATACTGGTTGCAATTATTCGTTTTATACGTTGGAAAAACTGTTGTATTTATATTGTATTTTATGCTTCTGGCGTTGACTTCTAAGGCACTAACTATTCGATCTGGTGGAGCAACACCCTAGAGTGAAGCCTAGGTTGCCCGGAACGTAGAAATGATCATCACTTTCAAACTGGTTGCAATTATTCCTGCTATATGATGGAAAAACTGTTGTATTTATATTGTATTTTATGCTTCGGGCGTTGACTGCTAAGGCCCTAACTATTCAATCTGTTGGACCAACGCCGTAGAGTGAAGCCTAAGTTGCTCGGAATGTAGAAATGACCATAACATTCACACTGGTTGCTATTATTCCTGCTATACGATGGAAAAACTGTTGCATCTTTATTGAATTTTATGCTTCTGGCGTTGACTTCTAAGGCCCTAACTATTCTCTCTGGTGGATCAACGCCCTAGAGTGTAGCCTAGGTTGCTCGGAATATAGAAATGACCATAACATTCACACTGGTTGAAATTATTCGTTCTATACGATGGAAAAACTGTTATATTTATATTGTATTTTATGCTTCTGGTGTTGATTTCTTAGGCCCTAACTATTCAATCTGGTGGATCAACGCCCTAGAGTGAGGCCTAGGTTGCCCGGAACGTAGAAATGACCATCACTTCCATACTGGTAGCAATTATTCGTTTTATACGATGGAAAAACTGTTGTGTTTATATTGTATTTTATGCATCTGGCGTTGCCTTCTTATGCCCTAACTGTTCGATCTGGTGGAACAACGCCCTAGAGTGAAGCCTAGGTTACCCGGAACGTAGAAATGACCAGTGCTTTCACACTGTTTGCAATTATTCCTGCTATACGATGGAAAAACTGCTGCATCTTTATTGAGTTTTATGCTTCTGGAGTTGACTTCTAAGGCCCTAACTATTCTCTCTGGTGGACCAACGCCCTAGAGTGTAGCCTAGGTTGCTCGGAATGTAGAAATGACCATAACATTCACACTGGTTGAAATTATTCGTTTTATACGATGGAAAAACTGTTATATTTATATTGTATTTTATGCTTCTGGCGTTGATTTCTTAGGCCCTAACTATTCAATCTGGAGGAACAACGCCCTAGAGTGAGGCCTAGGTTGCCCGGAACGTAGAAATGACCATCACTTCCATACTGGTAGCAATTATTCGTTTTATAAGATGGAAAAACTGTTGTATTTATATTGTATTTTATGCTTCTGGCGTTGACTTCTAGGGCACTAACTATTCGATCTCGTGGAGCGACGCCCTAGAGTGAAGCCTAGGTTGTCCGGAACGTAGAAATGACCATCACTTTCAAACTGGTTGCAATTATTCCTGTTATATGATGGAAAAACTGTTATATTTATATTGTATTTTATGCTTCGGGCGTTGACTCCTAAGGCCCTAACTATTCAATCTGTTGGATCAACGCCCTAGAGTGAAGCCTAGGTTGCTCGGAATGTAGAAATGACAATAACATTCACACTGGTTGAAATTATTCGTTTAATACGATGGAAAAGCTGTTGCATCTTTATTGTATTTTCTGCTTCTGGCATTGACTTCTAAGGCCCCAACTATTCGATCTGATGGAGCAACGCCCTAGAGTGAAGCCTAGGTTGCCCGGAACGTAGAAATGACCATCACTGTCAAACTGGTTGCAATTATTCGTTCTATACGATGGAAAAACTGTTGTATTTATATTGTATTTTATGCTTCTGGCGTTGACTTCTAAGGCACTAACTATTCCATCTCGTGGAGCAACGCCCTAGAGTGAAGCCTAGGTTGCCCGGAACGTAGAAATGACCGTCACATTCAAACTGGTTGCAATTATTCCTGTTATATGATGGAAAAACTGTTATATTTATATTGTATTTTATGCTTCGGGCGTTGACTCCTAAGGCCCTAACTATTCAATCTGTTGGATCAACGCCCTAGAGTGAAGCCTAGGTTGCTCGGAATGTAGAAATGACAATAACATTCACACTGGTTGAAATTATTCGTTTAATACGATGGAAAAGCTGTTGCATCTTTATTGTATTTTATGCTTCTGGCATTGACTTCTAAGGCCCCAACTATTCGATCTGATGGAGCAACGCCCTAGAGTGAAGCCTAGGTTGCCCGGAACGTAGAAATGACCATCACTTTCAAACTGGTTGCAATTAATCCTTTTATACGATGGAAAAACTGTTGTATTTTTATTGCATTTTATGCTTCCGGCGTTGACTTCTAAGGCCCTAACTATTCAATCTGTTGGAGCAACGCGCAAGGGTGAAGCCTAGGTTGCCCGGAAAGTAGAAATGACGTTAACTTTCATACTGGTTGCAATTATTCGTTTTATACGATGGAAAAACTGTTGTATTGATATTGTATTTTATGTTTCTGGCGTTGACTTCTAATGCACTAACTATTCGATCTGGCGGAGCAACGCCCTAGAGTGAAGCCGAGGTTTCCCGGAACGTAGAAATGACCATCACTTTCAAACTGGTTGCAATTATTCCTGTTATATGATGGAAAAACTGTTATATTTATATTGTATTTTATTCTTCGAGCGTTGACTCCTAAGGCCCTAACTATTCAGTCTGTTGGATCAACGCCCTAGAGTGAAGCCTAGGTTGCTCGGAATGTAGAAATGACAATAACATTCACACTGGTCGAAATTATTCGTTTAATACGATGGAAAAGCTGTTGCATCTTTATTGTATTTTATGCTTCTGGCGTTGACTTCTAAGGCCCCAACTATTCGATCTGGTGGAGCAACGCCCTAGAGTGAAGCCTAGGTTGCCCGGAACGTAGAAATGACCATCACTTTCAAACTGGTTGCAATTATTCCTGCTAGACGATGGAAAAACTGTTGCATCTTTATTGAATTTTATGCTTCTGGCGTTGACTTCTAAGGCCCTAACTCTTCTCTCTGGTGGATCAACGCCCTGGGGTGAAGCCTAGGTTGCCGGAACGTAGAAATGACCATAACTTTCACACTGGTTGCTATTATTCGTTTTATACGATGGAAAAACCGTTCTACTCATTTTGTATTTTATGCTTCGGGCGTTGACTTCTAAGGCCCTAGCTATTCGATCTGGTGGAGCAACGCCCTAGAGTGAAGCCTAGGTTGCCCTGAACGTAGAAATGACCATCACTTTCAAACTGGTTGCAATTAATCCTTTTATACGATGGAAAAACTGTTGTATTTTTATTGCATTTTATGCTTCGGGCATTAACTTCTAAGGCCCTAACTATTCAATCTGTAAGAGCAACGCCCTAGGGTGTAGCCTAGCTTGCCCGTAAAGTAGAAATGACCCTAGCTTTCATACTGGTTGCAATTATTCGTTTTTTATGATGGAAAAACTGTTGCATTTATATTGTATTTTATGCTTCTGGGGTTCACTTCTTAGGCCCTAACAATTCGATCTGGTGGAGTAACGCCCTATGGTGAAGCCTAGGTTGAGCGGAACGTAGAAATGACCATAATTTTCACACCGGTAGCAATTATTCGTTTCACACGATGGAAAAACTGTTCTATTTATTTTGTATTTTATGCATCGGGCGTTGACTTCTAAGGCCCTAACTATTCAACCTGTTGGAGCAACGCCCTAGGGTGAAGCCTAGGTTGCCCGGAAAGTAGAAATGACGTTAACTTTCACACTTGTTTCTATTATTCGTTCTATACGATGGAAAAACTGTTATATTTATATTGTATTTTATGCTTCGGTCGTTGACTGCTAAGGCCCTAACTGTTTGATCTGGTGGAGCAACGCCCTAGAGTGAAGCCTAGGTTGCCCGGAACGTAGAAGTGACCATAACTTTCACACTGGATGCTATTATTCGTTCTATACGATGGAAAAACTGTTATATTTATATTGTATTTTATGCTTCTGGCGTTGATTTCTTAGGCCCTAACTATTCAATCTGGTGCAACAACGCCCTAGAGTGAGGCCTAGGTTGCCCGGAACGTAGAAATGACCATCACTTCCATACAGGTAGCAATTATTCGTTTTGTACGATGGAAAAACTGTTGTGTTTATATTGTATTTTATGCTTCTGGCGTTGACTTCTAAGGCACTAACTATTCGATCTGGTCGAGCAACGCCCTAGGGTGAAGCCTAGGTTGTCCGGAACGTAGAAATGACGTTAACTTTCGTACTGGTTGCAATTACTCGTTTCATACGATTGAAGAACTGTTGTATTTATATTGTATTTTATGCTTCTGGCGTTGACTTCTTATGCCCTAACTATTCCATCTGGTGGAACACCGCCCTATGGTAAAGCCTAGGTTGCCCGGAACGTATAAATGACCATAACTCTCACACCGGTAGCAATTATTCGTTTTACACGATGGAAAAACTGTTCTATTTATTTTGTATTTTATGCTTCGGGCGTTGACTTCTAACGCCCCAAATATTCAATCTGTTGAAGCAACGACCTAGGGTGATGCCTAGGTTGCCCGGAAAGTAGAAATGACGTTATCTTTCACACCGGTAGCAATTATACGTTTTATACAATGGAAAAACTGTACTATTTATTTTGTATTTTATGCTTCGGGCGTCGACTTCTAAGGCCCTAGCTATTCGATCTGGTGGAGCAACGCCCTAGAGTGAAGCCTACGTTGCCCGGAACGTAGAAATGACCATCACTTTCACACTGGTTGCAATTATTCCTGATATACGATGGAAAAACTCTTGTATATTTATTGTATTTTATGCTTCTGGCGTTGACTTCTAAGGCCCTAACTATTCCATCTGGTGGAACAAGGACCTAGGGTGAAGCCTAGGTTGCCCGGAACGTAGAAATGACCATAACTTTCACACCGGTAGCAATTATACGTTTTATACAATGGAAAAACTGTACTCTTTATTTTGTATTTTCTGCTTCGGGCGTTGACTTCTAAGGCCCAAGCTATCCGATCTGGTGGAGCAACGCCCTAGAGTGAAGGCTAGGTTGCCCGGAACGTAGAAATGACCATGACTTTCAAACTGGTTGCAATTAATCCTTTTATACGATGGAAAAACTGTTGCATTTTTATTGCATTTTATGCGTCGGGTGTTGACTTCTTATGACCTAACTACTCCATCTGGCGGAACAACGCCCTAGGGTGAAGCCTAGGTTGCCCGGAACGTAGAAATGACCATCACTTTCAAACTGGTTGCAATTAATCCTTTTATACGATGGAAAAACTGTTGCATTTTTATTGCATTTTATGCTTCTGGCGTTGACTTCTAAGGCCGTAGCTATTCGATGTGGTGGAGCAACGCCCTAGAGTGAAGCCTAGGTTGTCCGGAACGTAGAAATGCCCATTACTTTCACAGTGGTTGAAATTATTAGTTTTATACGATGGAAAAACTGTTCTATGTATTTTGTATTTTATACTTCGGGCGTTGACTTCTAAGGCCCTAACTGTTCCATCTGGTGGAACAACGACCTAGGGTGAAGCCTAGGTTGCCCGGAACGTAGAAATGACCATAACTTTCACACCGGTAGCAATTATACGTTTTATACAATGGAAAAACTGTACTCTTTATTTTGTATTTTATGCTTCGGGCGTTGACTTCTAAGGCCCTAGCTATTCGATCTGGTGGAGCAACGCCCTAGAGTGAAGGCTAGGTTGCCCGGAACGTAGAAATGGCCATCACTTTCAAACTGGTTGCAATTAATCCTTTTATACGATGGAAAAACTGTTGTATTTTTATTGCATTTTATGCTTCGGGCATTAACTTCTAAGGCCCTAACTATTCAATCTGCAAGAGCAACGCCCTAGGGTGTAGCCTAGGTTGCCCGTAAAGTAGAAATGACCCTAGCTTTCATACTGGTTGCAATTATTCGTTTTGTATGATGGAAAAACTGTTGTATTTATATTGTATTTTATGCTTCCGTGTTTCACATCTTAGGCCCTAACTATTCGATCTGGTGGAGTAACGCCCTATGGTGATGCCTAGGTTGACCGGAACGTAGAAATGACCATAATTTTCACACCGGTAGCAATTATTCGTTTTACACGACGGAAAAACTGTTCTATTTATTTTGTATTTTATGCATCGGGCGTTGACTTCTAAGGCCCTAACTATTCACTCTGTTGGAGCAACGCCCTAGGGTGAAGCCTAGGTTGCCCGGAAAGTAGAAATGACGTTAACTTTCACACTGGTTGCTATTATTCGTTCTATACGATGGAAAAACTGTTATATTTATATTGTATTTTATGCTTCGGGCGTTGACTTCTAAGGCCCTAGCTGTTTGATCTGGTGGAGCAACGCCCTTGAGTGAAGCCCAGGTTGCCCGAACGTAGAAACGACCATAACTTTCACACTGGTTGCTATTATTCGTTTTATACAATGGAAAAACTGTTCTATTTATTTTGTATTTTAGGCTTCGATCGTTGACTTCTGAGGCACTAACTATTCGATCTGTTGGAGCAACGCCCTAGGGTGAAGCCTAGGTTGCCCGGAACGTAGAAATGACCATAACTTTCACACTGGCTGCTATTATTCGTTTTATACGATGGAAAAACTGTTATATTTATATTGTATTTTATGCTTCTGGCGCTGACTTCTTATGCCCTAACTATTCCATCTGGTGGAACAACGCCCTAGGGTGAAGCCTAGGTTGCCCGGAACGTAGAAATAGAAATAACTTTCACACCGGTAGCAATTATTCGTTTTATACGATGGAAAAACAGTTCTATTTATTTTGTATTTTATGCTTCGGCCGTTGACTTCTAAGGCACGAACTATTCGATCTGTTGGAGCAACGCCCTAGGGTGAAGCCTAGGTTGCCCGGAACGTAGAAATGACCATAACTTTCACACTGGCTGCTATTATTCGTTTTATACGATGGAAAAACTGTTGTATTTATACCGTATTTTATGCTTCGGCCGTTGACTTCTAAGGCCCTAGCTGTTTGATCTGGTGGAGCAACGCCCTAGAGTGAAGCCCAGGTTGCCCGGAACGTATAAATGACCATAACTTTCACACCGGTAGCAATTATTCGTTTTACACGATGGAAAAACTGTTCTATTTATTTTGTATTTTATGCTTCGGGCGTTGACTTCTAACGCCCCAAATATTCAATCTGTTGAAGCAACGACCTAGGGTGATGCCTAGGTTGCCCGGAAAGTAGAAATGACGTTATCTTTCACACCGGTAGCAATTATACGTTTTATACAATGGAAAAACTGTACTATTTATTTTGTATTTTATGCTTCGGGCGTCGACTTCTAAGGCCCTAGCTATTCGATCTGGTGGAGCAACGCCCTAGAGTGAAGCCTACGTTGCCCGGAACGTAGAAATGACCATCACTTTCACACTGGTTGCAATTGTTCCTGATATACGATGGAAAAACTCTTGTATATTTATTGTATTTTATGCTTCTGGCGTTGACTTCTAAGGCCCTAACTATTCCATCTGGTGGAACAAGGACCTAGGGTGAAGCCTAGGTTGCCCGGAACGTAGAAATGACCATAACTTTCACACCGGTAGCAATTATACGTTTTATACAATGGAAAAACTGTACTCTTTATTTTGTATTTTCTGCTTCGGGCGTTTACTTCTAAGGCCCAAGCTATTCGATCTGGTGGAGCAACGCCCTAGAGTGAAGGCTAGGTTGCCCGGAACGTAGAAATGACCATGACTTTCAAACTGGTTGCAATTAATCCTTTTATACGATGGAAAAACTGTTGCATTTTTATTGCATTTTATGCGTCGGGTGTTGACTTCTTATGACCTAACTACTCCATCTGGCGGAACAACGCCCTAGGGTGAAGCCTAGGTTGCCCGGAACGTAGAAATGACCATCACTTTCAAACTGGTTGCAATTAATCCTTTTATACGATGGAAAAACTGTTGCATTTTTATTGCATTTTATGCTTCTGGCGTTGACTTCTAAGGCCGTAGCTATTCGATGTGGTGGAGCAACGCCCTAGAGTGAAGCCTAGGTTGTCCGGAACGTAGAAATGCCCATTACTTTCACACTGGTTGAAATTATTAGTTTTATACGATGGAAAAACTGTTCTATGTATTTTGTATTTTATACTTCGGGCGTTGACTTCTAAGGCCCTAACTGTTGCATCTGGTGGAACAACGACCTAGGGTGAAGCCTAGGTTGCCCGGAACGTAGAAATGACCATAACTTTCACACCGGTAGCAATTATACGTTTTATACAATGGAAAAACTGTACTCTTTATTTTGTATTTTATGCTTCGGGCGTTGACTTCTAAGGCCCTAGCTATTCGATCTGGTGGAGCAACGCCCTAGAGTGAAGGCTAGGTTGCCCGGAACGTAGAAATGGCCATCACTTTCAAACTGGTTGCAATTAATCCTTTTATACGATGGAAAAGCTGTTGTATTTTTATTGCATTTTATGCTTCGGGCATTAACTTCTAAGGCCCTAACTATTCAATCTGTAAGAGCAACGCCCTACGGTGTAGCCTAGGTTGCCCGTAAAGTAGAAATGACCCTAGCTTTCATACTGGTTGCAATTATTCGTTTTGTATGATGGAAAAACTGTTGTATTTATATTGTATTTTATGCTTCCGTGTTTCACATCTTAGGCCCTAACTATTCGGTCTGGTGGAGTAACGCCCTATGGTGATGCCTAGGTTGACCGGAACGTAGAAATGACCATAATTTTCACACCGGTAGCAATTATTCGTTTTACACGACGGAAAAACTGTTCTATTTATTTTGTATTTTATGCATCGGGCGTTGACTTCTAAGGCCCTAACTATTCACTCTGTTGGAGCAACGCCCTAGCGTGAAGCCTAGGTTGCCCGGAAAGTAGAAATGACGTTAACTTTCACACTGGTTGCTATTATTCGTTCTATACGATGGAAAAACTGTTATATTTATATTGTGTTTTATGCTTCGGGCGTTGACTTCTAAGGCCCTAGCTGTTTGATCTGGTGGAGCAACGCCCTAGAGTGAAGCCCAGGTTGCCCGAACGTAGAAATGACCATAACTTTCACACTGGTTGCTATTATTCGTTTTATACAATGGAAAAACTGTTCTATTTATTTTGTATTTTATGCTTCGGTCGTTGAGTGCTAAGGCCCTAACTGTTTGATCTGGTGCAGCAACGCCCTAGAGTGAAGCCTAGGTTGCCCGGAACGTAGAAGTGACCATAACTTTCACACTGGTTGCTATTATTCGTTCTATACGATGGAAAAACTGTTACCTTTATATTGTATCTTATGCTTCTGGCGTTGACTTCTTAGGCCCTAAAAATTCGACCTGGTGGAGCAACGCCCTAGAGAGAAGATTAGGTTGCCTGGAACGTCCAAATGACCATCACTTTCACACGGGTTGCAATTATTCCTGTTATAGGACGGAAAGACTGTTGTATTTTTATTGTATTTTATGCTTCAGGCATTGACTTCTGAGGCCGCTGCTATTCGATGTAGTGGAAGAACGCCATAGAGTGAAGCCCAGGTTGCCCCGAACGTAGAAATGACCATAACTTTCATACTGGTTGCAATTATTCGTTTTATACGTTGGAAAAACTGTTGTATTTATATTGTATTTTATGCTTCTGGCGTTGACTTCTAAGGCACTAACTATTCGATCTGGTGGAGCAACGCCCTAGAGTGAAGCCTAGGTTCCCGGAACGTAGAAATGACCATTACTTTCACACTGGTTGAAATTATTAGTTTTATACGATGGAAAAACTGTTCTATTTATTTTGCATTTTATACTTCGGGCGTTGACTTCTAAGGCCCTAACTGTTCCATCTGGTGGAACAACGACCTAGGGTGAAGCCTAGGTTGCCCGGAACGTAGAAATGACCATAACTTTCACACCGGTAGCAATTATACGTTTTATACAATGGAAAAACTGTACTCTTTATTTTGTATTTTATGCTTCGGGCGTTGACTTCTAAGGCCCTAGCTATTCGATCTGGTGGAGCAACGCCCTAGAGTGAAGGCTAGGTTGCCCGGAACGTAGAAATGACCATCACTTTCAAACTGGTTGCAATTAATCCTTTTATACGATGGAAAAGCTGTTGTATTTTTATTGCATTTTATGCTTCGGGCATTAACTTCTAAGGCCCTAACTATTCAATCTGTAAGAGCAACGCCCTAGGGTGTAGCCTAGGTTGCCCGTAAAGTAGAAATGACCCTAGCTTTCATACTGGTTGCAATTATTCGTTTTGTATGATGGAAAAACTGTTGTATTTATATTGTATTTTATGCTTCCGTGTTTCACATCTTAGGCCCTAACTATTCGATCTGGTGGAGTAACGCCCTATGGTGATGCCTAGGTTGACCGGAACGTAGAAATGACCATAATTTTCACACCGGTAGCAATTATTCGTTTTACGCGACGGAAAAACTGTTCTATTTATTTTGTATTTTATGCTTCTGGCGTTGACTTCTAAGGCCCTCACTATTCTATCTGGTGGATCAACGCCCTAGAGTGAAGCCTAGGTTGCTCGGAATGTAGAAATGACAATAACATTCACACTGGTTGAAATTATTCGTTTAATACGATGGAAAAGCTGTTGCATCTTTATTGTATTTTATGCTTCTGGCGTTGACTTCTAAGGCCCGAACTATTCGATCTGGTGGAGCAACGCCCTAGAGTGAAGCCTAAGTTGCCCGGAACGTAGAAACGACCATCACTTTCAAACTGGTTGCAATTAATCCTTTTATACGATGGAAAAACTGTTGTATTTTTAATGCATTTTATGCTTCCGGCGTTGACTTCTAAGGCCCTAACTATTCAATATGGTGGATCAACGACCTAGGGTGAAGCCCAGGTACCTCGGAATGTAGAAATGTCCATAACATTCACACTGGTTGAAATTATTCGTTTTACACGATGGAAAAACAGGTATATTTATATTGTATTTTATGCTTCGGTCGTTGACTGCTAAGGCCCTAACTGTTTGATCTGGTGGAGCAACGCCCTAGAGTGAAGCCTAGGTTGCCCGGAACGTAGAAATGAGCATCACTTCCATACTGGTAGCAATTATTCGTTTTATACGATGGAAAAACTGTTGTATTTATATTGTATTTAATGCTTCTGGCGTTGACTTCTAAGGCACTAACTATTCGATCTCGTGGAGCAACGCCCTAGAGTGAAGCCTAGGTTGCCCGGAACGTAGAAATGACCATAACTTTCACACTGGCTGTTATTATTCGTTTTATACGATGGAAAAACTGTTACATTTATATTGTATTTTATACTTCTGGCGCTGACTTGTTGTGCCCTAACTATTCCATCAGGTGGAACAACGCCCTAGGGTGAAGCCTAGGTGGCCCGGAACGTAGAAATAGAAATAACTTTCACACCGGTAGCAATTATTCGTTTTATACGATGGAAAAACAGTTCTATTTATTTTGTATTTTATGCTTCGGCCGTTGACTTCTAAGGCACTAACTATTCGATCTGTTGGAGCAACGCCCTAGGGTGAAGCCTAGGTTGCCCGGAACGTATAAATGACCATAACTTTCACACTGGCTGCTATTATTCGTTTTATACGATGGAAAAACTGTTATATTTATATTGTATTTTATGCTTCTGGCGCTGACTTCTTAGGCCCTAACTATTCGATCTGGTGGAACAACGCCGTAGAGTGTAGCCTAGGTTGCCGGAACGTAGAAATGCCCTTAACTTTCACACTGGTTGCTATTATACGTTTTATACGATGGAAAAGCTGTTGTATTTATACCGTATTTTATGCTTCTGGCGTTGACTTCTTATGCCCTAACTATTCCATCTGGTGGAACAACGCCCTAGGGTGAAGCCTAGGTTGCCCGGAACGTAGAAATGACCATCACTTTCAAACTGGTTGCAATTAATCCTTTTATACGATGGAAAAGCTGTTGCATTTTTATTGCATTTTATGCGTCGGGGGTTGACTTCTTATGCCCTAACTACTCCATCTGGCGGAACAACGCCCTAGGGTGAAGCCTAGGTTGCCCGGAACGTAGAAATGACCATCACTATCAAACTGGTTGCAATTAATCCTTTTATACGATGGAAAAACTGTTGTATTTTGAATGCATTTTATGCTTCCGGCGTTGACTTCTAAGGCCCTAACTATTCAATATGTTGGATCAACGACCTAGGGTGAAGCCTAGGTTGCTCGGAATGTAGAAATGACCATAACATTCACACTGCTTGAAATTATTCGTTTTACACGATGGGAAAACAGGTATATTTATATTGTATTTTATGCTTCTGCCGTTGATTTCTTAGGCCCTAACTATTCAATCTGGAGGAACAACGCCCTAGAGTGAGGCCTAGGTTGCCCGGAACGTAGAAATGAGCATCACTTCCATACTGGTAGCAATTATTCGTTTTATACGATGGAAAAACTGTTGTATTTATATTGTATTTTATGCTTCTGGCGTTGACTTCTAAGGCACTAACTATTCGATCTCGTGGAGCAACGCCCTAGAGTGAAGCCTAGGTTGCCCGGAACGTAGAAATGACCATCACTTTCAAACTGGTTGCAATTATTCCTGTTATATGATGGAAAAACTGTTGTATTTTTATTGCATTTGATGCTTCGGGCATTGACTTCTAAGGCCCTAACTATTCTATCTGTAGGAGCAACGCTCTAGGGTGTAGCCTAGGTTGCCCGTAAAGTAGAAATGACCATAGCTTTCATACTGGTTGCAATTATTCGTTTTATATGATGGAAAAACTGTTGCATCTTTATTGAATTTTATGCTTCTGGCTTTGACTTCTAAGGCCCTCACTATTCTATCTGGTGGATCAACGCCCTAGAGTGAAGCCTAGGTTGCCTGGACCGTAGAAATGACCATCACTTTCGAACTGGTTGCAATTATTCCTGTTATATGATGGAGTACTGTTATATTTATATTGTATTTTATGCTTCGGGCGTTGACTCCTAAGGCCCTAACTGTTCAATCTGTTGGATCAACGCCCTAGAGTGAAGCCTAGGTTGCTCGGAATGTAGAAATGACAATAACATTCACACTGGTTGAAATTATTCGTTTAATACGATGGAAAAGCTGTTGCATCTTTATTGTATTTTATGCTTCTGGCGTTGACTTCTAAGGCCCGAACTATTCGATCTGGTGGAGCAACGCCCTAGAGTGAAGCCTAAGTTGCCCGGAACGTAGAAACGACCATCACTTTCAAACTGGTTGCAATTAATCCTTTTATACGATGGAAAAACTGTTGTATTTTTAATGCATTTTATGCTTCCGGCGTTGACTTCTAAGGCCCTAACTATTCAATATGGTGGATCAACGACCTAGGGTGAAGCCTAGGTACCTCGGAATGTAGAAATGACCATAACATTCACACTGGTTGAAATTACTCGTTTTACACGATGGAAAAACAGGTATATTTATATTGTATTTTATGCTTCGGTCGTTGACTGCTAAGGCCCTAACTGTTTGATCTGGTGGAGCAACGCCCTAGAGTGAAGCCTAGGTTGCCCGGAACGTAGAAATGAGCATCACTTCCATACTGGTAGCAATTATTCGTTTTATACGATGGAAAAACTGTTGTATTTATATTGTATTTTATGCTTCTGGCGTTGACTTCTAAGGCACTAACTATTCGATCTCGTGGAGCAACGCCCTAGAGTGAAGCCTAGGTTGCCCCGAACGTAGAAATGACCATCACTTTCAAACTGGTTGCAATTATTCCTGTTATATGATGGAGAACTGTTATATTTATATTGTATTTTATGCTTCGGGCGTTCACTCCTAAGGCCCTAACTGTTCAATCTGTTTGATCAACGCCCTAGAGTGAAGCCTAGGTTGCCCGTAAAGTAGAAATGACCCTAGCTTTCATACTGGTTGCAATTCTTCGTTTTGTATGATGGAAAAACTGTTGTATTTATATTGTATTTTATGCTTCTGGGGTTCACATCTTAGGCCCTAACTATTCGATCTGGTGGAGTAACGCCCTATGGTGAAGCCTAGGTTGACCGGAACGTAGAAATGACCATAATTTTCACACCGGTAGCAATTATTCGTTTTACACGATGGAAAAACTGTTCTATTTATTTTGTATTTTATGCATCGGGCGTTGACTTCTAAGGCCCTAACTATTCAATCTGTTGGAGCAACGCCCTAGGGTGAAGCCTAGGTTGCCCGGAAAGTAGAAATGACGTTAACTTTCACACTGGTTGCTATTATTCGTTCTATACGATGGAAAAACTGTTATATTTATATTGTATTTTATGCTTCGGGCGTTGACTTCTAAGGCCCTAGCTGTTTGATCTGGTGGAGCAACGCCCTAGAGTGAGGCCTAGGTTGCCCGGAACGTAGAAATGACCATAACATTCACACTGGTTGAAATTATTCGTTTTACACGGTGGAAAAACAGGTATATTTATATTGTATTTTATGCTTCTGCCGTTGATTTCTTATGCCCTAACTATTCAGTCTGGAGGAACAACGCCCTAGAGTGAGGCCTAGGTTGCCCGGAACGTAGAAATGAGCATCACTTCCATACTGGTAGCAATTATTCGTTTTATACGATGGAAAAACTGTTGTATTTATATTGTATTTTATGCTTCTGGCGTTGACTTCTAAGGCACTAACTATTCGATCTCGTGGAGCAACGCCCTAGAGTGAAGCCTAGGTTGCCCGGAACGTAGAAATGACCATCACTTTCAAACTGGTTGCAATTATTCCTGTTATATGATGGAAAAACTGTTGTATTTTTATTGCATTTTATTCTTCGAGCATTGACTTCTAAGGCCCTAACTATTCAAACTGCTGGAGCAACGCCCTATTGTGTAGCCTAGGTTGCCCGGAAAGTAGAAATGACCATAACTTTCATGCTGGTTGCAATTATTCGTTTTATATGATGGAAAAACTGTTGTATTTATATTGCATTTTATGCTGCTGGCGTTCACTTCTTAGGCCCTAACTATTCGATCTGGTGGCACAACGCCCTGTGGTGAAGCCTAGGTTGCACGGAACGTAGAAATAAAAATAACTTTCACACCGGTCGCAATTATTCGTTTTATACGATGGAAAAACAGTTCTATTTATTTTGTATTTTATGCTTCGGCCGTTGACCTCTAAGGCACTAACTATTCGATCTGTTGGAGCAACGCCCTAGGGTGAAACCTAGGTTGCCCGGAACGTAGAAATGACCATAACTTTCACACTGGCTGCTATTATTCGTTTTATACGAAGGAAAAACTGTTATATTTATATTGTATTTTATGCTTCGGGCGTTGACTTCTAAGGCCCCAGCTGTTTGATCTGGTGGAGCAACGCCCTAGAGTGAAGCCCAGGTTGCCCGAACGTAGAAATGACCATAACTTTCACACTGGTTGCTATTATTCGTTTTATACAATGGAAAAACTGTTCTATTTATTTTGTATTTTATGCTTCGGTCGTTGACTTCTGAGGCACTAACTATTCGATCTGTTGGAGCAACGCCCTAGGGTGAAGCCTAGGTTGCCCGGAACGTATAAATGACCATAACTTTCACACTGGCTGCTATTATTCGTTTTATACGATGGAAAAACTGTTATATTTATATTGTATTTTATGCTTCTGGCGCCGACTTCTTAGGCCCTAACTATTCGATCTGGTGGAACAACGCCGTAGAGTGTAGCCTAGGTTGCCCGGAACGTAGAAATGACCATCACTTTCAAACTGGTTGCAATTAATCCTTTTATATGATGGATAAACTGTTGCATTTTTATTGCATTTTATGCGTCGGGCGTTGACTTCTAAGGCCCTAACTATTCAATCTGTTGGAGCGACGCCCTAGGGTGAAGCCTAGGTTGCCCGGAACGTAGAAATGACCATAACTTTCACACCGGTAGCAATTATACGTTTTATACAATGGAAAAACTGTACTATTTATTTTGTATTTTATGCTTCGGGCGTTGACTTCTAAGGCCATAGCTATTCGATCTGGTGGAGCAACGCCCTAGCGTGAAGCCTAGCTTGCCCGGAACGTAGAAGTGACCATCACTTTCAAACTGGTTGCAAATATTCCTGTTATATGATGGAAAAACTGTTGTATTTTTATTGCATTTGATGCTTCGGGCATTGACTTCTAAGGCCCTAACTATTCTATCTGTAGGAGCAACGCTCTAGGGTGTAGCCTAGGTTGCCCGTAAAGTAGAAATGACCATAGCTTTCATACTGGTTGCAATTATTCGTTTTATATGATGGAAAAACTGTTGCATCTTTATTGAATTTTATGCTTCTGGCGTTGACTTCTAAGGCCCTCACTATTCTATCTGGTGGATCAACGCCCTGGAGTGAAGCCTAGGTTGCCTGGAACGTAGAAATGACCATCACTTTCGAACTGGTTGCAATTATTCCTGTTATATGATGGAGTACTGTTATATTTATATTGTATTTTATGCTTCGGGCGTTGACTCCTAAGGCCCTAACTGTTCAATCTGTTGGATCAACGCCCTAGAGTGAAGCCTAGGTTGCTCGGAATGTAGAAATGACAATAACATTCACACTGGTTGAAATTATTCGTTTAATACGATGGAAAAGCTGTTGCATCTTTATTGTATTTTATGCTTCTGGCGTTGACTTCTAAGGCCCGAACTATTCGATCTGGTGGAGCAACGCCCTAGAGTGAAGCCTAAGTTGCCCGGAACGTAGAAACGACCATCACTTTCAAACTGGTTGCAATTAATCCTTTTATACGATGGAAAAACTGTTGTATTTTTAATGCATTTTATGCTTCCGGCGTTGACTTCTAAGGCCCTAACTATTCAATATGGTGGATCAACGACCTAGGGTGAAGCCCAGGTACCTCGGAATGTAGAAATGACCATAACATTCACACTGGTTGAAATTATTCGTTTTACACGATGGAAAAACAGGTATATTTATATTGTATTTTATGCTTCGGTCGTTGACTGCTAAGGCCCTAACTGTTTGATCTGGTGGAGCAACGCCCTAGAGTGAAGCCTAGGTTGCCCGGAACGTAGAAATGAGCATCACTTCCATACTGGTAGCAATTATTCGTTTTATACGATGGAAAAACTGTTGTATTTATATTGTATTTTATGCTTCTGGCGTTGACTTCTAAGGCACTAACTATTCGATCTCGTGGAGCAACGCCCTAGAGTGAAGCCTAGGTTGCCCCGAACGTAGAAATGACCATCACTTTCAAACTGGTTGCAATTATTCCTGTTATATGATGGAGAACTGTTATATTTATATTGTATTTTATGCTTCGGGCGTTCACTCCTAAGGCCCTAACTGTTCAATCTGTTTGATCAACGCCCTAGAGTGAAGCCTAGGTTGCCCGTAAAGTAGAAATGACCCTAGCTTTCATACTGGTTGCAATTCTTCGTTTTGTATGATGGAAAAACTGTTGTATTTATATTGTATTTTATGCTTCTGGGGTTCACATCTTAGGCCCTAACTATTCGATCTGGTGGAGTAACGCCCTATGGTGAAGCCTAGGTTGACCGGAACGTAGAAATGACCATAATTTTCACACCGGTAGCAATTATTCGTTTTACACGATGGAAAAACTGTTCTATTTATTTTGTATTTTATGCATCGGGCGTTGACTTCTAAGGCCCTAACTATTCAATCTGTTGGAGCAACGCCCTAGGGTGAAGCCTAGGTTGCCCGGAAAGTAGAAATGACGTTAACTTTCACACTGGTTGCTATTATTCGTTCTATACGATGGAAAAACTGTTATATTTATATTGTATTTTATGCTTCGGGCGTTGACTTCTAAGGCCCTAGCTGTTTGATCTGGTGGAGCAACGCCCTAGAGTGAGGCCTAGGTTGCCCGGAACGTAGAAATGACCATAACATTCACACTGGTTGAAATTATTCGTTTTACACGGTGGAAAAACAGGTATATTTATATTGTATTTTATGCTTCTGCCGTTGATTTCTTATGCCCTAACTATTCAATCTGGAGGAACAACGCCCTAGAGTGAGGCCTAGGTTGCCCGGAACGTAGAAATGAGCATCACTTCCATACTGGTAGCAATTATTCGTTTTATACGATGGAAAAACTGTTGTATTTATATTGTATTTTATGCTTCTGGCGTTGACTTCTAAGGCACTAACTATTCGATCTCGTGGAGCAACGCCCTAGAGTGAAGCCTAGGTTGCCCGGAACGTAGAAATGACCATCACTTTCAAACTGGTTGCAATTATTCCTGTTATATGATGGAAAAACTGTTGTATTTTTATTGCATTTTATGCTTCGAGCATTGACTTCTAAGGCCCTAACTATTCAAACTGCTGGAGCAACGCCCTATTGTGTAGCCTAGGTTGCCCGGAAAGTAGAAATGACCATAACTTTCATACTGGTTGCAATTATTCGTTTTATATGATGGAAAAACTGTTGTATTTATATTGCATTTTATGCTGCTGGCGTTCACTTCTTAGGCCCTAACTATTCGATCTGGTGGCACAACGCCCTGTGGTGAAGCCTAGGTAGCACGGAACGTAGAAATAGAAATAACTTTCACACCGGTCGCAATTATTCGTTTTATACGATGGAAAAACAGTTCTATTTATTTTGTATTTTATGCTTCGGCCGTTGACCTCTAAGGCACTAACTATTCGATCTGTTGGAGCAACGCCCTAGGGTGAAGCCTAGGTTGCCCGGAACGTAGAAATGACCATAACTTTCACACTGGCTGCTATTATTCGTTTTATACGAAGGAAAAACTGTTATATTTATATTGTATTTTATGCTTCGGGCGTTGACTTCTAAGGCCCCAGCTGTTTGATCTGGTGGAGCAACGCCCTAGAGTGAAGCCCAGGTTGCCCGAACGTAGAAATGACCATAACTTTCACACTGGTTGCTATTATTCGTTTTATACAATGGAAAAACTGTTCTATTTATTTTGTGTTTTATGCTTCGGTCGTTGACTTCTGAGGCACTAACTATTCGATCTGGTGGAGCAACGCCCTAGAGTGAAGGCTAGGTTGCCCGGAACGTAGAAATGACCATCACATTCAAACTGGTTGCAATTAATCCTTTTATACGATGGAAAAGCTGTTGCATTTTTATTGCATTTTATGCGTCGGGGGTTGACTTCTTATGCCCTAACTACTCCATCTGGCGGAACAACGCCCTAGGGTGAAGCCTAGGTTGCCCGGAACGTAGAAATGACCATCACTTTCAAACTGGTTGCAATTAATCCTTTTATACGATGGATAAACTGTTGCATTTTTATTGCATTTTATGCGTCGGGCGTTGACTTCTAAGGCCCTAACTATTCAATCTGTTGGAGCGACGCCCTAGGGTGAAGCCTAGGTTGCCCGGAACGTAGAAATGACCATAACTTTCACACCGGTAGCAATTATACGTTTTATACAATGGAAAAACTGTACTATTTATTTTGTATTTTATGCTTCGGGCGTTGACTTCTAAGGCCATAGCTATTCGATCTGGTGGAGCAACGCCCTAGCGTGAAGCCTAGCTTGCCCGGAACGTAGAAGTGACCATCACTTTCAAACTGGTTGCAAATATTCCTGATATATGATGGAAAAACTGTTGTATTTTTATTGCATTTGATGCTTCGGGCATTGACTTCTAAGGCCCTAACTATTCTATCTGGTGGAGCAACGCCCTAGAGTGAAGCCTAAGTTGCCCGGAACGTAGAAACGACCATCACTTTCAAACTGGTTGCAATTAATCCTTTTATACGATGGAAAAACTGTTGTATTTTTAATGCATTTTATGCTTCCGGCGTTGACTTCTAAGGCCCTAACTATTCAATATGGTGGATCAACGACCTAGGGTGAAGCCCAGGTACCTCGGAATGTAGAAATGACCATAACATTCACACTGGTTGAAATTATTCGTTTTACACGATGGAAAAACAGGTATATTTATATTGTATTTTATGCTTCGGTCGTTGACTGCTAAGGCCCTAACTGTTTGATCTGGTGGAGCAACGCCCTAGAGTGAAGCCTAGGTTGCCCGGAACGTAGAAATGAGCATCACTTCCATACTGGTAGCAATTATTCGTTTTATACGATGGAAAAACTGTTGTATTTATATTGTATTTTATGCTTCTGGCGTTGACTTCTAAGGCACTAACTATTCGATCTCGTGGAGCAACGCCCTAGAGTGAAGCCTAGGTTGCCCCGAACGTAGAAATGACCATCACTTTCAAACTGGTTGCAATTATTCCTGTTATATGATGGAGAACTGTTATATTTATATTGTATTTTATGCTTCGGGCGTTCACTCCTAAGGCCCTAACTGTTCAATCTGTTTGATCAACGCCCTAGAGTGAAGCCTAGGTTGCCCGTAAAGTAGAAATGACCCTAGCTTTCATACTGGTTGCAATTCTTCGTTCTGTATGATGGAAAAACTGTTGTATTTATATTGTATTTTATGCTTCTGGGGTTCACATCTTAGGCCCTAACTATTCGATCTGGTGGAGTAACGCCCTATGGTGAAGCCTAGGTTGACCGGAACGTAGAAATGACCATAATTTTCACACCGGTAGCAATTATTCGTTTTACACGATGGAAAAACTGTTCTATTTATTTTGTATTTTATGCATCGGGCGTTGACTTCTAAGGCCCTAACTATTCAATCTGTTGGAGCAACGCCCTAGGGTGAAGCCTAGGTTGCCCGGAAAGTAGAAATGACGTTAACTTTCACACTGGTTGCTATTATTCGTTCTATACGATGGAAAAACTGTTATATTTATATTGTATTTTATGCTTCGGGCGTTGACTTCTAAGGCCCTAGCTGTTTGATCTGGTGGAGCAACGCCCTAGAGTGAGGCCTAGGTTGCCCGGAACGTAGAAATGACCATAACATTCACACTGGTTGAAATTATTCGTTTTACACGGTGGAAAAACAGGTATATTTATATTGTATTTTATGCTTCTGCCGTTGATTTCTTATGCCCTAACTATTCAATCTGGAGGAACAACGCCCTAGAGTGAGGCCTAGGTTGCCCGGAACGTAGAAATGAGCATCACTTCCATACTGGTAGCAATTATTCGTTTTATACGATGGAGAAACTGTTGTATTTATATTGTATTTTATGCTTCTGGCGTTGACTTCTAAGGCACTAACTATTCGATCTCGTGGAGCAACGCCCTAGAGTGAAGCCTAGGTTGCCCGGAACGTAGAAATGACCATCACTTTCAAACTGGTTGCAATTATTCCTGTTATATGATGGAAAAACTGTTGTATTTTTATTGCATTTTATGCTTCGAGCATTGACTTCTAAGGCCCTAACTATTCAAACTGCTGGAGCAACGCCCTATTGTGTAGCCTAGGTTGCCCGGAAAGTAGAAATGACCATAACTTTCATACTGGTTGCAATTATTCGTTTTATATGATGGAAAAACTGTTGTATTTATATTGCATTTTATGCTGCTGGCGTTCACTTCTTGGGCCCTAACTATTCGATCTGGTGGCACAACGCCCTGTGGTGAAGCCTAGGTAGCACGGAACGTAGAAATAGAAATAACTTTCACACCGGTCGCAATTATTCGTTTTATACGATGGAAAAACAGTTCTATTTATTTTGTATTTTATGCTTCGGCCGTTGACCTCTAAGGCACTAACTATTCGATCTGTTGGAGCAACGCCCTAGGGTGAAGCCTAGGTTGCCCGGAACGTAGAAATGACCATAACTTTCACACTGGCTGCTATTATTCGTTTTATACGAAGGAAAAACTGTTATATTTATATTGTATTTTATGCTTCGGGCGTTGACTTCTAAGGCCCCAGCTGTTTGATCTGGTGGAGCAACGCCCTAGAGTGAAGCCCAGGTTGCCCGAACGTAGAAATGACCATAACTTTCACACTGGTTGCTATTATTCGTTTTATACAATGGAAAAACTGTTCTATTTATTTTGTGTTTTATGCTTCGGTCGTTGACTTCTGAGGCACTAACTATTCGATCTGGTGGAGCAACGCCCTAGAGTGAAGGCTAGCTTGCCCGGAACGTAGAAATGACCATCACTTTCAAACTGGTTGCAATTAATCCTTTTATACGATGGAAAAGCTGTTGCATTTTTATTGCATTTTATGCGTCGGGGGTTGACTTCTTATGCCCTAACTATTCAATCTGTTGGATCAACGCCCTAGAGTGAAGCCTAGGTTGCTCGGAATGTAGAAATGACCAAAACATTCACACTTGTTGAAATTATTCGTTTAATACGATGGAAAAGCTGTTGCATCTTCATTGTATTTTATGATTCTGGCGTTGACTTCTAAGGCCCTAACTATTCGATCTGGTGGAGCTACGCCCTAGAGTGAAGCCTAGGTTGCCCGGAACGTAGAAATGACCATCACTTTCAAACTGGTTGCAATTAATCCTTTTATACGATGGAAAAACTGTTGTATTTATATTTTATTTTATGCTTCTGGCGTTCACTTCTTAGGCCCTAACTATTCGACCTGGTGGAGCAACGCCCTGGGGTGAAGCCTAGGTTGCCGGAACGTAGAAATGACGTTAACTTTCACACTGGTTGCTATTATTCGTTTTATACAATGGAAAAACTGTTCTATTTATTTTGTATTATATGCTTCGGTCGTTGACTTCAAAGGCCCTAACTGTTTGATCTGGTGGAGCAACGCCCTAGAGTGAAGCCTAGGTTGCCAGGAACGTAGAAATGAGCATCACTTCCATACTGGTAGCAATTATTCGTTTTATACGATGGAAAAACTCTTGTATATTTATTGTATTTTATGCTTCTGGCGTTGACTACTAAGGCCGTAGCTATTCGATGTGGTGGAGCAACGCCCTAGAGTGAAGCCTAGGTTGTCCGGAACGTAGAAATGGCCATTACTTTCACACTGGTTGAAATTATTAGTTTTATACGATGGAAAAACTGTTCTATTTATTTTGTATTTTATACTTCGGGCGTTGACTTCTAAGGCCCTAACTATTCCATCTGGTGGAACAACGACCTAGGGTGAAGTCTAGGTTGCCCGGAACGTAGAAATGACCATAACTTTCACACCGGTAGCAATTATACGTTTTATACAATGGAAAAACTGTACTATTTATTTTGTATTTTATGCTTCGGGCGTTCACTTCTTAGGCCCTAACTATTCGATCTGGTGGCACAACGCCCTGTGGTGAACCCTAGGTTGCCCGGAACGTAGA
Source organism: Calliopsis andreniformis (assembly GCF_051401765.1). Lineage (NCBI taxonomy): Eukaryota > Metazoa > Arthropoda > Insecta > Hymenoptera > Andrenidae > Calliopsis > Calliopsis andreniformis. Next base: position 22,755,945 of record NW_027480423.1, read on the forward strand.
AATGACCATAACTTTCACACTGGCTGCTATTATTCGTTTTATACGATGGAAAAACTGTTATATTTATATTGTATTTTATGCTTCTGGCGCTGACTTCTTATGCCCTAACTATTCTATCTGGTGGAACAACGCCCTAGGGTGAAGGCTAGGAGGCCCGGAACGTAGAAATGACCATCACTTTCAAACTGGTTGCAGTTATTCCTGTTATATGACGGAAAAACTGTTGTATTTATATTGTATTTTATGCTTCGGGCGTTGACTGCTAAGGCCCTAACTATTCAATCTGTTGGATCAACGCCCTAGAGTGAAGCCTAGGTTGCTCGGAATGTAGAAATGACCATAACATTCACACTTGTTGAAATTATTCGTTTAATACGATGGAAAAGCTGTTGCATCTTCATTGTATTTTATGATTCTGGCGTTGACTTCTAAGGCCCTAACTATTCGATCTGGTGGAGCAACGCTCTAGAGTGAAGCCTAGGTTGCCCGGAACGTAGAAATGACCATCACTTTCAAACTGGTTGCAATTAATCCTTTTATACGATGGAAAAACTGTTGCATTTTTACTGCATTTTATGCGTCGGGCGTTGACTTCTAAGGCCGTAGCTATTCGATGTGGTGGAGCAACGCCCTAGAGTGAAGCCTAGGTTGCCCGGAACGTAGAAATGACCACAACTTTCACACCGGTAGCAATTATACGTTTTATACATTGGAAAAACTGTACTATTTATTTCGTATTTTATGCTTCGGGCGCTGACTTCTAAGGCCCTAGCTATTCGATCTGGTGGAGCAACGCCCTAGAGTGAAGCCTAGGTTGCCCGGAACGTAGAAATGACCATCACTTTCAAACTGGTTGCAATTAATCCTTTTATACGATGGAAAAACTGTTGTATTTATATTTTATTTTATGCTTCTGGCGTTCACTTCTTAGGCCCTAACTATTCGATCTGGTGGAGCAACGCCCTGGGGTGAATCCTAGGTTGCCGGAACGTAGAAATGACGTTAACTTTCACACTGGTTGCTATTATTCGTTTTATACAATGGAAAAACTGTTCTATTTATTTTGTATTTTATGCTTCGGGCGTTGACTTCAAAGGCCCTAACTGTTTGATCTGGGGGAGCAACGCCCTAGAGTGAAGCCTAGGTTGCCCGGAACGTAGAAGTGACCATAACTTTCACACTGGTTGCTATTATTCGTTCTGTACGATGGAAAAACTGTTATCTTTATATTGTATCTTATGCTTCTGGAGTTGACTTCTTAGGCCCTAACAATTCGATCTGGTGGAACAACGCCCTAGAGTGAAGACTAGGTTGCCTGGAACGTACAAATGACCATCTCTTTCACACGGGTTGCAATTATTCCTGTTATAGGACGGAAAGACTGTTGTATTTTTATTGTATTTTATGCTTCAGGCGTTAACTTCTGAGGCCGTTGCTATTCGATGTAGTGGAAGAACGCCATAGAGTGAAGCCTAGGTTGCCCCGAACGTAGAAATGACCATAACTTTCATACTGGTTGCAATTATTCGTTTTATACGTGGGAAAAACTGTTGTATTTATATTGTATTTTATGCTTCTGGCGTTGACTTCTAAGGCACTAACTATTCGATCTGGTGGAGCAACGCCCTAGAGTGAAGCCTAGGTTGCCCTGAACGTAGAAATGACCATCACTTTCAAACTGGTTGCAATTATTCCTGCTATATGATGGAAAAACTGTTGCATCTTTATTGTATTTTATGCTTCTGGCGTTGACTTCTAAGGCCCCAACTATTCGAACTGGTGGAGCAACGCCCTAGAGTGAAGCCTAGGTTGCCCGGAACGTAGAAATGACCATCACTTTCAAACTGGTTGCAATTAATCCTTTTATACGATGGAAAAACTGTTGTATTTTTAATGCATTTTATGCTCCCGGCGTTGACTTCTAAGGCCCTAACTATTCAATATGGTGGATCAACGACCTAGACTGAAGCCTAGGTTGCTCGGAATGTAGAAATGACCATAACATTCACACTGGTTGAAATTATTCGTTTTACACGATGGAAAAACAGGTATATTTATATTGTATTTTATGCTTCTGCCGTTGATTTCTTAGGCCCTAACTATTCAATCTGGAGGAACAACGCCCTAGAGTGAGGCCTAGGTTGCCCGGAACGTAGAAATGAGCATCACTTCCATACTGGTAGCAATTATTCGTTTTATACGATGGAAAGCTGTTGTATTTATATTGTATTTTATGCTTCTGGCGTTGACTTCTAAGGCATTAACTATTCGATCTCGTGGAGCAACGCCCTAGAGTGAAGCCTAGGTTGCCCGGAACGTAGAAATGACCATAATTTTCATACCGGTAGCAATTATTCGTTTTACACGATGGAAAAACTGTTCTATTTATTTTGTATTTTATGCATCGGGCGTTGACTTCTAAGGCCCTAACTATTCAATCTGTTGGAGCAACGCCCTAGAGTGAAGCCCAGGTTGCCCGAACGTAGAAATGACCATAACTTTCACACTGGTTGCTATTATTCGTTTCATACAATGGAAAAACTGTTCTATTTATTTTGTATTTTATGCTTCGGTCGTTGACTGCTAAGGCCCTAACTGTTTGATCTGTTGGAGCAACGCCCTAGAGTGAAGCCTATGTTGCCCGGAACGTAGAATTGACCGTAACTTTCACACTGGTGCTATTTATCGTTCTATACGATGGAAAAACTGTTACCTTTATATTGTATCTTATGCTTCTGGCGTTGACTTCTTAGGCCCTGACAATTCGATCTGGTGGAACAACGCCCTAGAGTGAAGATTAGGTTGCCTGGAACGTCCAAATGACTATCACTTTCACACGGGTTGCAATTATTCCTGTTATAGGACGGAAAGACTGTTGTATTTTTTTGTATTTTATGCTTCAGGCGTTGACTTCTGAGGCCGTTGCTATTCGATGTAGTGGAAGAACGCCATAGAGTGAAGCCTAGGTTGCCCCGAACGTAGAAATGACCATAACTTTCATACTGGTTGCAATTATTCGTTTTATACGTGGGAAAAACTGTTGTATTTATATTGTATTTTATGCTTCTGGCGTTCACTTCTAAGGCACTAACTATTCGATCTGGTGGAGCAACGCCCTAGAGTGAAGCCTAGGTTGCCCTGAACGTAGAAATGACCATACACTTTCAAACTGGTTGCAATTATTCCTGCTATATGATGGAAAAACTGTTGCATCTTTATTGTATTTTATGCTTCTGGCGTTGACTTCTAAGGCCCCAACTATTCGATCTGGTGGAGCAACGCCCTAGAGTGAAGCCTAGGTTGCCCGGAACGTAGAAATGACCATCACTTTCAAACTGGTTGCAATTAATCCTTTTATACGATGGAAAAACTGTTGTATTTTTAATGCGTTTTATGCTCCCGGCGTTGACTTCTAAGGCCCTAACTATTCAATATGGTGGATCAACGACCTAGAGTGAAGCCTAGGTTGCTCGGAATGTAGAAATGACCATAACATTCACACTGGTTGAAATTATTCGTTTTACACGATGGAAAAACAGGTATATTTATATTGTATTTTATGCTTCTGCCGTTGATTTCTTAGGCCCTAACTATTCAATCTGGAGGAACAACGCCCTAGAGTGAGGCCTAGGTTGCCCGGAACGTAGAAATGAGCATCACTTCCATACTGGTAGCAATTATTCGTTTTATACGATGGAACGCTGTTGTATTTATATTGTATTTTATGCTTCTGGCGTTGACTTCTAAGGCACTAACTATTCGATCTCGTGGAGCAACGCCCTAGAGTGAAGCCTAGGTTGCCCGGAACGTAGAAATGACCATCACTCTCAAACTGGTTGCAATTATTCCTGTTATATGATGGAGAACTGTTATATTTATATTGTATTTTATGCTTCGGGCGTTCACTCCTAAGGCCCTAACTGTTCAATCTGTTGGATCAACGCCCTAGAGTGAAGCCTAGGTTGCCCGGAACGTAGAAATGACCATCACTTTCAAACTGGTTGCAATTAATCCTTTTATACGATGGAAAAACTGTTGTATTTTTATTGCATTTTATGCTTCGGGCATTAACTCCTAAGGCCCTAACTATTCAATCTGTAAGAGCAACGCCCTAGGGTGTAGCCTAGGTTGCCCGTAAAGTAGAAATGACCCTAGCTTTCATACTGGTTGCAATTATTCGTTTTGTATGATGGAAAAACTGTTGTATTTATATTGTATTTTATGCTTCTGGGGTTCACATCTTAGGCCCTAACTATTCGATCTGGTGGAGTAACGCCCTATGGTGAAGCCTAGGTTGACCGGAACGTAGAAATGACCATAATTTTCACACCGGTAGCAATTATTCGTTTTACACGATGGAAAAACTGTTCTATTTATTTTGTATTTTATGGATCGGGCGTTGACCTCTAAGGCCCTAACTATTCAATCTGTTGGAGCAACGCCCTAGGGTGAAGCCTAGGTTGCCCGGAAAGTAGAAATGACGTTAACTTTCACACTGGTTGCTATTATTCGTTCTATACGATGGAAAAACTGTTATATTTATATTGTATTTTATGCTTCGGGCGTTGACTTCTAAGGCCCTAGCTGTTTGGTCTGGTGGAGCAACGCCCTAGGGTGAAGACTAGGTTGCCCGGAACTTAGAAATGACCATAACTTTCACACTGATTGCTATTGTTCGTTTTATACGATGGAAAAACTGTTATATTTATATTGTATTTTATGCTTCTGGCGGTGCCTTCTTAGGCCCTAAGTGTTCGATCTGTTGGAACAACGCCCTAGGGTGAAGTCTAGGTTGCCCGGAACGTAGAAATGACCATAACTTTCACACCGGTAGCAATTATAGTTTTATACACAGGAAAAACTGTACTATTTATTTTGTATTTTATGCTTCGGGCGTTCACTTCTTAGGCCCTGACTATTCGATCTGGTGGCACAACGCCCTGTGGTGAACCCTAGGTTGCCCGGAACGTCGAAATGACCATAACTTTCACACTGGCTGCTATTATTCGTTTTATACGATGGAAAAACTGTTATATTTATATTGTATTTTATGGTTCTGGCGCTGACTTCTTATGCCCTAACTATTCTATCTGGTGGAACAACGCCCTAGGGTGAAGCCTAGGTTGCCCGGAACGTAGAAGTGACCATCACTTTCAAACTGGTTGCAATTATTCCTGTTATATGATGGAAAAACTGTTGTATTTATATTGTATTTTATGCTTCGGGCGTTGACTGCTAAGGCCCTAACTATTCAATCTGTTGGATCAACGCCCTAGAGTGAAGCCTAGGTTGCTCGGAATGTAGAAATGACCAAAACATTCACACTTGTTGAAATTATTCGTTTAATACGATGGAAAAGCTGTTGCATCTTCATTGTATTTTATGATTCTGGCGTTGACTTCTAAGGCCCTAACTATTCGATCTGGTGGAGCAACGCCCTAGAGTGAAGCCTAGGTTGCCCGGAACGTAGAAATGACCATCACTTTCAAACTGGTTGCAATTAATCCTTTTATACGATGGAAAAACTGTTGTATTTATACTTTATTTTATGCTTCTGGCGTTCACTTCTTAGGCCCTAACTATTCGACCTGGTGGAGCAACGCCCTGGGGTGAAGCCTAGGTTGCCGGAACGTAGAAATGACGTTAACTTTCACACTGGTTGCTATTATTCGTTTTATACAATGGAAAAACTGTTCTATTTATTTTGTATTTTATGCTTCGGTCGTTGACTTCAAAGGCCCTAACTGTTTGATCTGGTGGAGCAACGCCCTAGAGTGAAGCCTAGGTTGCCCGGAACGTAGAAATGAGCATCACTTCCATACTGGTAGCAATTATTCGTTTTATACGATGGAAAAACTGTTGTATTTATATTGTAGTTTATGCTTCTGGCGTTGACTTCTAAGGCACTAACTATTCGATCTCGTGGAGCAACGCCCTAGAGTGAAGCCTAGGTTGCCCGGAACGTAGAAATGACCATCACTTTCAAACTGGTTGCAATTAATCCTTTTATACGATGGAAAAACTGTTGTATTTATATTTTATTTTATGCTTCTGGCGTTCACTTCTTAGGCCCTAACTATTCGACCTGGTGGAGCAACGCCCTGGGGTGAAGCCTAGGTTGCCGGAACGTAGAAATGACGTTAACTTTCACACTGGTTGCTATTATTCGTTTTATACAATGGAAAAACTGTTCTATTTATTTTGTATTTTATGCTTCGGTCGTTGACTTCAAAGGCCCTAACTGTTTGATCTGGTGGAGCAACGCCCTAGAGTGAAGCCTAGGTTGCCCGGAACGTAGAAATGAGCATCACTTCCATACTGGTAGCAATTATTCGTTTTATACGATGGAAAAACTGTTGTATTTATATTGTATTTTATGCTTCAGGCGTTGACTTCTGAGGCCGTTGCTATTCGATGTAGTGGAAGAACGTCATAGAGTGAAGCCTAGGTTGCCCCGAACGTAGAAATGACCATAACTTTCATACTGGTTGCAATTATTCGTTTTATACGTTGGAAAAACTGTTGTATTTATATTGTATTTTATGCTTCGGGCGTTGACTTCTAAGGCCCTAGCTGTTTGATCTGGTGGAGCAACGCCCTAGGGTGAAGCCTAGGTTGCCCGGAACTTAGAAATGACCATAACTTTCACACTGATTGCTATTGTTCGTTTTATACGATGGAAAAACTGTTATATTTATATTGTATTTTATGATTCTGGCGGTGCCTTCTTATGCCCTAACTATTCTATCTGGTGGAACAACGCCCTAGGGTGAAGGCTAGGAGGCCCGGAACGTAGAAATGACCATCACTTTCAAACTGGTTGCAGTTACTCCTGTTATATGACGGAAAAACTGTTGTATTTATATTGTATTTTATGCTTCGGGCGTTGACTGCTAAGGCCCTAACTATTCAATCTGTTGGATCAACGCCCTAGAGTGAAGCCTAGGTTGCTCGGAATGTAGAAATGACCATAACATTCACACTTGTTGAAATTATTCGTTTAATACGATGGAAAAGCTGTTGCATCTTCATTGTATTTTATGATTCTGGCGTTGACTTCTAAGGCCCTAACTATTCGATCTGGTGGAGCAACGCCCTAGAGTGAAGCCTAGGTTGCCCGGAACGTAGAAATGACCATCACTTTCAAACTGGTTGCAATTAATCCTTTTATACGATGGAAAAACTGTTGCATTTTTACTGCATTTTATGCGTCGGGCGTTGACTTCTAAGGCCGTAGCTATTCGATGTGGTGGAGCAACGCCCTAGAGTGAAGCCTAGGTTGCCCGGAACGTAGAAATGACCACAACTTTCACACCGGTAGCAATTATACGTTTTATACATTGGAAAAACTGTACTATTTATTTCGTATTTTATGCTTCGGGCGTTGACTTCTAAGGCCCTAGCTATTCGATCTGGTGGAGCAACGCCCTAGAGTGAAGCCTAGGTTGCCCGGAACGTAGAAATGACCATCACTTTCAAACTGGTTGCAATTAATCCTTTTATACGATGGAAAAACTGTTGTATTTATATTTTATTTTATGCTTCTGGCGTTCACTTCTTAGGCCCTAACTATTCGATCTGGTGGAGCAACGCCCTGGGGTGAATCCTAGGTTGCCGGAACGTAGAAATGACGTTAACTTTCACACTGGTTGCTATTATTCGTTTTATACAATGGAAAAACTGTTCTATTTATTTTGTATTTTATGCTTCGGTCGTTGACTTCAAAGGCCCTAACTGTTTGATCTGGGGGAGCAACGCCCTAGAGTGAAGCCTAGGTTGCCCGGAACGTAGAAGTGACCATAACTTTCACACTGGTTGCTATTATTCGTTCTGTACGATGGAAAAACTGTTATCTTTATATTGTATCTTATGCTTCTGGAGTTGACTTCTTAGGCCCTAACAATTCGATCTGGTGGAACAACGCCCTAGAGTGAAGACTAGGTTGCCTGGAACGTACAAATGACCATCTCTTTCACACGGGTTGCAATTATTCCTGTTATAGGACGGAAAGACTGTTGTATTTTTATTGTATTTTATGCTTCAGGCGTTGACTTCTGAGGCCGTTGCTATTCGATGTAGTGGAAGCACGCCATAGAGTGAAGCCTAGGTTGCCCGAAACGTAGAAATGGCCATAACTTTCATACTGGTTGCAATTATTCGTTTTATACGTTGGAAAAACTGTTGTATTTATATTGTATTTTATGCTTCTGGCGTTGACTTCTGAGGCACTAACTATTCGATCTGGTGGAGCAACGCCCTAGAGTGAAGCCTAGGTTGCCCGGAAAGTAGAAATGACGTTATCTTTCATACTGGTTGCAATTATTCGTTTTATATGATGGAAAAACTGTTGTATTTATATTGTATTTTATGCTTCGGGCATTAACTCCTAAGGCCCTGACTATTCAATCTGTAAGAGCAACGCCCTAGGGTGTAGCCTAGGTTGCCCGTAAAGTAGAAATGACCCTAGCTTTCATACTGGTTGCAATTATTCGTTTTACACGATGGAAAAACTGTTCTATTTATTTTGTATTTTATGCATCGGGCGTTGACTTCTAAGGCCCTAACTATTCAATCTGTTGGAGCAACGCCCTAGAGTGAAGCCCAGGTTGCCCGAACGTAGAAATGACCATAACTTTCACACTGGTTGCTATTATTCGTTTCATACAATGGAAAAACTGTTCTATTTATTTTGTATTTTATGCTTCGGTCGTTGACTGCTAAGGCCCTAACAGTTTGATCTGGTGGAGCAACGCCCTAGAGTGAAGCCTATGTTGCCCGGAACGTAGAAGTGACCATAACTTTCACACTGGTTGCTATTATTCGTTCTATACGATGGAAAAACTGTTACCTTTATATTGTATCTTATGCTTCTGGCGTTGACTTCTTAGGCCCTGACAATTCGATCTGGTGGAACAACGCCCTAGAGTGAAGATTAGGTTGCCTGGAACGTCCAAATGACTATCACTTTCACACGGGTTGCAATTATTCCTGTTATACGACGGAAAGACTGTTGTATTTTTATTGTATTTTATGCTTCAGGCGTTAACTTCTGAGGCCGTTGCTATTCGATGTAGTGGAAGAACGCCATAGAGTGAAGCCTAGGTTGCCCCGAACGTAGAAATGACCATAACTTTCATACTGGTTGCAATTATTCGTTTTATACGTGGGAAAAACTGTTGTATTTATATTGTATTTTATGCTTCTGGCGTTGACTTCTAAGGCACTAACTATTCGATCTGGTGGAGCAACGCCCTAGAGTGAAGCCTAGGTTGCCCTGAACGTAGAAATGACCATCACTTTCAAACTGGTTGCAATTATTCCTGCTATATGATGGAAAAACTGTTGCATCTTTATTGTATTTTATGCTTCTGGCGTTGACTTCTAAGGCCCCAACTATTCGATCTGGTGGAGCAACGCCCTAGAGTGAAGCCTAGGTTGTCCGGAACGTAGAAATGACCATCACTTTCAAACTGGTTGCAATTAATCCTTTTATACGATGGAAAAACTGTTGTATTTTTAATGCATTTTATGCTCCCGGCGTTGACTTCTAAGGCCCTAACTATTCAATATGGTGGATCAACGACCTAGAGTGAAGCCTAGGTTGCTCGGAATGTAGAAATGACCATAACATTCACACTGGTTGAAATTATTCGTTTTACACGATGGAAAAACAGGTATATTTATATTGTATTTTATGCTTCTGCCGTTGATTTCTTAGGCCCTAACTATTCAATCTGGAGGAACAACGCCCTAGAGTGAGGCCTAGGTTGCCCGGAACGTAGAAATGAGCATCACTTCCATACTGGTAGCAATTATTCGTTTTATACGATGGAAAGCTGTTGTATTTATATTGTATTTTATGCTTCTGGCGTTGACTTCTAAGGCATTAACTATTCGATCTCGTGGAGCAACGCCCTAGAGTGAAGCCTAGGTTGCCCGGAACGTAGAAATGACCATCACTTTCACACTGGTTGCAATTATTTCTGATATACGATGGAAAAACTCTTGTATATTTATAGAATTTTATGCTTCTGGCGTTGACTTCTAAGGCCGTAGCTATTCGATGTGGTGGAGCAACGCCCTAGAGTGAAGCCTAGGTTGTCCGGAACGTAGAAATGGCCATTACTTTCACACTGGTTGAAATTATTAGTTTTATACGATGGAAAAACTGTTCTATTTATATTGTATTTTATGCTTCTGGCGTTGACTTCTAAGGCACTAACTATTCGATCTGGTGGAGCAACGCCCTAGAGTGAAGCCTAGGTTGCCCTGAACGCAGAAATGACCATCACTTTCAAACTGGTTGCAATTATTCCTGCTATATGATGGAAAAACTGTTGCATCTTTATTGTATTTTATGCTTCTGGCGTTGACTTCTAAGGCCCCAACTATTCGATCTGGTAGAGCAACGCCCTAGAGTGAAGCCTAGGTTGCCCGGAACGTAGAAATGACCATCACTTTCAAACTGGTTGCAATTAATCCTTTTATACGATGGAAAAACTGTTATATTTATATTGTATTTTATGCTTCGGTCGTTGACTTCTGAGGCACTAACTATTCGATCTGTTGGAGCAACGCCCTAGGGTGAAGCCTAGGTTGCCCGGAACGTAGAAATGACCATAACTTTCACACTGGCTGCTATTATTCGTTTTATACGATGGAAAAACTGTTATATTTATATTGCATTTTATGCTTCTGGCGTTGACTTCTAAGGCCCTAGTTATTCGATCTGGTGGAGCAACCCCCTAGAGTGAGGCCTAGGTTGCCCGGAACGTAGAAATGACCATCACTTCCATACTGGTAGCAATTATTCGTTTTATACGATGGAAAAACTGATGTGTTTATATTGTATTTTATGCTTCTGGCGTTGACTTCTAAGGCACTAACTATTCGATCTGGTGGAGCAACGCCCTAGAGTAAAGCCTAGGTTGCCCGGAACGTAGAAGTGACCATCACTTTCAAACTGTTTGCAATTAATCCTTTTATACGATGGAAAAACTGATGTATTATTATTGCATTTTATGCTTCCGGCGTTGACTTCTAAGGCCTTAACTATTCAATCTGTTGGAGCAACGCCCTAGGGTGAAGCCTAGGTTGTCCGGAACGTAGAAATGACGTTAACTTTCGTACTGGTTGCAATTACTCGTTTTATACGATTGAAAAACTCTTGCATTTATATTGTATTTTATGCTTCTGGCGTTGACTTCTTATGCCCTAACTATTCGATCTGGTGGAACAACGCCCTATGGTAAAGCCTAGGTTGCCCGGAACGTAGAAATGACCATAACTTTCACACCCGTAGCAATTATTCGTTTTTTACGATGGAAAAACTGTTCTATTTATTTTGTATTTTATGCTTCGGGCGTTGACTTCTACGGCCCTAAATATTCAATCTGTTGAAGCAACGCCCTAGGGTGAAGCCTAGGTTGCCCGGAAAGTAGAAATGACCATAACTTTCATACTGGTTGCAATTATTCGTTTTATGCGATGGAAAAACTGTTGTATTTATATTGTATTTTATGCTTCTGGCGTTGACTTCTAAGGCACTAACTATTCGATCTGGTGGAGCAACGCCCTAGAGTGAAGCCTAGGTTGCCCTGAACGCAGAAATGACCATCACTTTCAAACTGGTTGCAATTATTCCTGCTATATGATGGAAAAACTGTTGCATCTTTATTGTATTTTATGCTTCTGGCGTTGACTTCTAAGGCCCCAACTATTCGATCTGGTAGAGCAACGCCCTAGAGTGAAGCCTAGGTTGCCCGCAACGTAGAAATGACCATCACTTTCAAACTGGTTGCAATTAATCCTTTTATACGATGGAAAAACTGTTATATTTATATTGTATTTTATGCTTCGGTCGTTGACTTCTGAGGCACTAACTATTCGATCTGTTGGAGCAACGCCCTAGCGTGAAGCCTAGGTTGCCCGGAACGTAGAAATGACCATAACTTTCACACTGGCTGCTATTATTCGTTTTATACGATGGAAAAACTGTTATATTTATATTGTATTTTATGCTTCTGGCGCTGACTTCTTATGCCCTAACTATTCCATCTGGTGGAACAACGCCCTAGGGTGAAGCCTAGGTGGCCCGGAACGTAGAAATGACCATCACTTTCAAACTGGTTGCAATTATTCCTGTTATATGATGGAAAAACTGTTGTATTTATATTGTATTTTATGCTTCGGGCGTTGACTGCTAAGGCCCTAACTATTCAATCTGTTGGATCAACGCCCTAGAGTGAAGCCTAGGTTGCTCGGAATGTAGAAATGACCATAACATTCACACTTGTTGAAATTATTCGTTTAACACGATGGAAAAGCTGTTGCATCTTCATTGTATTTTATGATTCTGGCGTTGACTTCTAAGGCCCTAACTATTCGATCTGGTGGAGCAACGCCCTAGAGTGAAGCCTAGGTTGCCCGGAACGTAGAAATGACCATCATTTTCAAACTGGTTGCAATTAATCCTTTTATACGATGGAAAAACTGTTGTATTAATATTTTATTTTATGCTTCTGGCGTTCACTTCTTAGGCCCTAACTATTCGATCTGGTGGAACAACGCCCTGGGGTGAAGCCTAGGTTGTCGGAACGTAGAAATGACCATAACTTTCACACTGGTTGCTATTATTCGTTTTATACGATGGAAAAACTGTTATATTTATATTGTATTTTATGCTTCGGGCGTTGACTTCTAAGGCCCCAGCTGTTTGATCTGGTGGAGCAACGCCCTAGAGTGAAGCCCAGGTTGCCCGAACGTAGAAATGACCATAACTTTCACACTGGTTGCTATTATTCGTTTTATACAATGGAAAAACTGTTCTATTTATTTTGTATTTTATGCTTCGGTCGTTGACTTCTGAGGCACTAACTATTCGATCTGTTGGAGCAACGCCCTAGGGTGAAGCCTAGGTTGCCCGGAACGTAGAAATGACCATAACTTTCACACTGGCTGCTATTATTCGTTTTATACGATGGAAAAACTGTTATATTTATATTGCATTTTATGCTTCTGGCGCTGACTTCTTATGCCCTAACTATTCCATCTGGTGGAGCAGCGCCCTAGGGTGAAGCCTAGGTGGCCCGGAACGTAGAAATGACCATCACTTTCAAACTGGTTGCAATTATTCCTGTTATATGATGGAAAAACTGTTGTATTTATATTGTATTTTATGCTTCGGGCGTTGACTGCTAAGGCCCTAACTATTCAATCTGTTGGATCAACGCCCTAGAGAGAAGCCTAGGTTGCTCGGAATGTAGAAATGGCAATAACATTCACACTGGTTGAAATTATTCGTTTAATACGATGGAAAAGCTGTTGCATCTTTATTGTATTTTATGCTTCCGGCGTTGACTTCTAAGGCCCTAACTATTCAATATGGTGGATCAACGACCTAGAGTGAAGCCTAGGTTGCTCGGAATGTAGAAATGACCATAACACTCACACTGGTTGAAATTATTCGTTTTACACGATGGAAAAACAGGTATATTTATATTGTATTTTATGCTTCTGCCGTTGATTTCTTAGGCCCTAACTATTCAATCTGGAGGAACAACGCCCTAGAGTGAGGCCTAGGTTGCCCGGAACGTAGAAATGAGCATCACTTCCATACTGGTAGCAATTATTCGTTTTATACGATGGAAGGCTGTTGTATATATATTGTATTTTATGCTTCTGGCGTTGACTTCTAAGGCACTAACTATTCGATCTCGTGGAGCAACGCCCTAGCAGTGAAGCCTAGGTTGCCCGGAACGTAGAAATGACCATCACTTTCAAACTGGTTGCAATTATTCCTGTTATATGGTGGAAAAACTGTTATATTTATATTGTATTTTATGCTTCGGGCGCTGACTCCTAAGGCCCTAACTATTCAACCTGTTGGATCAACGCCCTAGAGTGAAGCCTAGGTTGCTCGGAATGTAGAAATGACTATAACATTCACACTGGTTGAAATTATACGTTTAATACGATGGAAAAGCTGTTGCACCTTTATTGTATTTTATGCTTCTGGCGTTGACTTATAAGGCCCCAACTATTCGATCTGGTGGAGCAACGCCCTAGAGTGAAGCCTAGGTTGCCCGGAACGTAGAAATGACCATCACTTTCAAACTGGTTGCAATTAATCCTTTTATACGATGGAAAAACTGTTGTATTTTTATTGCATTTTATGCTTCCGGCGTTGACTTCTAAGGCCCTAACTATTCAATCTGTTGGAGCAACGCGCAAGGGTGAAGCCTAGGTTGCCCGGAAAGTAGAAATGACGTTAACTTTCATACTGGTTGCAATTATTCGTTTTATACGATGGAAAAACTGTTGTATTTATATTGTATTTTATGCTTCTGGCGTTGACTTCTAAAGCACTGACTATTCGATCGGGCGGAGCAACGCCCTAGAGTGAAGCCGAGGTTTCCCGGAACGTAGAAATGACCATCACTTTCAAACTGGTTGCAATTATTCCTGTTATATGATGGAAAAACTGTTGTATTTTTATTGCATTTTATGCTTCGGGCATTGACTTCTAAGGCCCTAACTATTCAAACTGCTGGAGCAACGCCCTAGGTGATGCCTAGGTTGCCCGGAAAGTAGAAATGACGTTATCTTTCACACTGGTTGCTATTATTCGTTTCATACAATGGAAAAACTGTTCTATTTATTTTGTATTTTATGCTTCGGTCGTTGACTGCTAAGGCCCTAACTGTTTGATCTGGTGGAGCAACGCCCTAGAGTGAAGCCTAGGTTGCCCGGAACGTAGAAGTGACCATAACTTTCACACTGGTTGCTATTATTCGTTCTATACGATGGAAAAACTGTTACCTTTATATTGTATCTTATGCTTCTGGCGTTGACCTGTTAGGCCCTGACAATTCGATCTGGTGGAACAACGCCCTAGAGTGAAGATTAGGTTGCCTGGAACGTCCAAATGACCATCACTTTCACACGGGTTGCAATTATTCCTGCTATAGGACGGAAAGACTGTTGTATTTTTATTGTATTTTATGCTTCAGGCGTTGACTTCTGAGGCCGTTGCTATTCGATGTAGTGGAAGAACGCCATAGAGTGAAGCCTAGGTTGCCCCGAACGTAGAAATGA
Source organism: Calliopsis andreniformis (assembly GCF_051401765.1). Classification (NCBI taxonomy): domain Eukaryota; kingdom Metazoa; phylum Arthropoda; class Insecta; order Hymenoptera; family Andrenidae; genus Calliopsis; species Calliopsis andreniformis. Next base: position 22,771,041 of record NW_027480423.1, read on the forward strand.
CCATAACTTTCATACTGGTTGCAATTATTCGTTTTATACGTTGGAAAAACTGTTGTATTTATATTGTATTTTATGCTTCTGGCGTTGACTTCTAAGGCACTAACTATTCGACCTGGTGGAGCAACGCCCTAGAGTGAAGCCTAGGTTGACCGGAAAGTAGAAATGACCATCACTTTCAAACTGGTTGCAATTATTCCTGCTATATGATGGAAAAACTGTTGTATTTATACTGTATTTTATGCTTCGGGCGTTGACTGCTAAGGCCCTAACTATTCAATTTGTTGGATCAACGCCCTAGAGTGAAGCCTAGGTTTCTCGGAATGTAGAAATGACCATAACATTCACACTGGTTGAAATTATTCGTTTCATGCGATGGAAAAGCTGTTGCATCTTCATTGTATTTTATGATTGTGGCGTTGACTGCTAAGGCCCTAACTGTTTGATCTGGTGGAGCAACGCCCTAGAGTGAGGCCTAGGTTGCCCGGAACGTAGAAATGACCATCACTTCCATACTGGTAGCAATTATTCGTTTTATACGATGGAAAAACTGATGTGTTTATATTGTATTTTATGCTTCGGGCGTTGACTTCTAAGGCCCTAACTATTCAATCTGTTGGAGCAACGCCCTAGGTGATGCCTAGGTTGCCCGAACGTAGAAATGACCATAACTTTCACACTGGTTGCTATTATTCGTTTTATACAATGGAAAAACTGTTCTATTTATTTTGTATTTTATGCTTCTGGCGTTGACTTCTAAGGCCCTAGTTATTCGATCTGGTGGAGCAACCCCCTAGAGTGAGGCCTAGGTTGCCCGGAACGTAGAAATGACCATCACTTCCATACTGGTAGCAATTATTCGTTTTATACGATGGAAAAACTGATGTGTTTATATTGTATTTTATGCTTCTGGCGTTGACTTCTAAGGCACTAACTATTCGATCTGGTGGAGCAACGCCCTAGAGTAAAGCCTAGGTTGCCCGGAACGTAGAAGTGACCATCACTTTCAAACTGTTTGCAATTAATCCTTTTATACGATGGAAAAACTGATGTATTATTATTGCATTTTATGCTTCCGGCGTTGACTTCTAAGGCCTTAACTATTCAATCTGTTGGAGCAACGGCCTAGGGTGAAGCCTAGGTTGTCCGGAACGTAGAAATGACGTTAACTTTCGTACTGGTTGCAATTACTCGTTTTATACGATTGAAAAACTCTTGCATTTATATTGTATTTTATGCTTCTGGCGTTGACTTCTTATGCCCTAACTATTCGATCTGGTGGAACAACGCCCTATGGTAAAGCCTAGGTTGCCCGGAACGTAGAAATGACCATAACTTTCACACCCGTAGCAATTATTCGTTTTTTACGATGGAAAAACTGTTCTATTTATTTTGTATTTTATGCTTCGGGCGTTGACTTCTACGGCCCTAAATATTCAATCTGTTGAAGCAACGCCCTAGGGTGAAGCCTAGGTTGCCCGGAAAGTAGAAATGACCATAACTTTCATACTGGTTGCAATTATTCGTTTTATGCGATGGAAAAACTGTTGTATTTATATTGTATTTTATGCTTCTGGCGTTGACTTCTAAGGCCCTAGTTATCCGATCTGGTGGAGCAACGCCCTAGAGTGAAGCCTAGGTTGCCCGGAACGTAGAAATGGCCATCACTTTCAAACTGGTTGCAATTAATCCTTTTATACGATGGAAAAACTGTTGTATTTTTATTGCATTTTATGCTTCCGGCGTTGACTTCTAAGGCCCTAACTATTCAATCTGTTGGAGCAACGCCCTAGGTGATGCCTAGGTTGCCCGGAAAGTAGAAATGACGTTATCTTTCATACTGGTTGCAATTATTCGTTTTATACGATGGAAAAACTGTTGTATTTATATTGTATTTTATGCTTCCGGCGGTGCCTTCCTAGGCCCTAAGTGTTCGATCTGTTGGAACAACGCCCTAGAGTGAAGCCTCCGTTGCCCGGAACGTAGAAATGACCATCACTTTCACACTGGTTGCAATTATTCCTGATATACGATGGAAAAACTCTTGTATATTTATTGTATTTTATGCTTCTGGCGTTGACTTCTAAGGCCGTAGCTATTCGATGTGGTGGAGCAACGCCCTAGATTGAAGCCTAGGTTGTCCGGAACGTAGAAATGCCCATTACTTTCACACTGGTTGAAATTATTAGTTTTATACGATGGAAAAACTGTTTTATTTAATTTGTATTTTATACTTCGGGCGTTGACTTCTAAGGCCCTAACTATTCCATCTGGTGGAACAACGACCTAGGGTGAAGCCTAGGTTGCCCGGAACGTAGAAATGACCATCACTTTCAAACTGGTTGCAATTAATCCTTTTATACGATGGAAAAACTGTTGTATTTTTATTGCATTTTATGCTTCGGGCATTAACTTCTAAGGCCCTAACTATTCAATCTGTAAGAGCAACGCCCTAGGGTGTAGCCTAGGTTGCCCGTAAAGTATAAATGACCCTAGCTTTCATCCTGTTGCAATTATTCGTTTTGTATGATGGAAAAACTGTTGCATTTATATTGTATTTTATGCTTCTTGGGTTCACATCTTAGGCCCTAACTATTCGATCTGGTGGAGTAACGCCCTATGGTGAAGCCTAGGTTGACCGGAACGTAGAAATGACCATAATTTTCACACCGGTAGCAATTATTCGTTATACACGATGGAAAAACTGTTCTATTTATTTTGTATTTTATGCATCGGGCGTTGACTTCTAAGGCCCTAACTATTCAATCTGTTGGAGCAACGCCCTAGGGTGAAGCCTAGGTTGCCCGAAAAGTAGAAATGACGTTAACTTTCACACTGGTTGCTATTATTCGTTCTATACGATGGAAAAACTGTTATATCTATATTGTATTTTATGCTTCGGGCGTTGACTTCTAAGGCCCTAGCTGTTTGATCTGGTGGAGCAACGCCCTAGATTGAAGCCCAGGTTGCCCGAACGTAGAAATGACCATAACTTTGACACTGGTTGCTATTATTCTTTTTATACAATGGAAAAACTGTTCTATTTATTTTGTATTTTATGCTTCGGTCGTTGACTGCTAAGGCCCTAACTGTTTGATCTGGTGGAGCAACGCCCTAGAGTGAAGCCTAGGTTGCCCGGAACGTAGAAGTGACCATAACTTTCACACTGGTTGCTATTATTCGTTCTATACGATGGAAAAACTGTTACCTTTATATTGTATCTTATGCTTCTGGCGTTGACTTCATAGGCCCTAACAATTCGATCTGGTGGAACAACGCCCTAGAGTGAAGATTAGGTTGCCTGGAACGTCCAAATGACCATCACTTTCACACGGGTTGCAATTATTCCTGTTATAGGACGGAAAGACTGTTGTATTTTTATTGTATTTTATGCTTCAGGCGTTGACTTCTGAGGCCGTTGCTATTCGATGTAGTGGAAGAACGCCATAGAGTGAAGCCTAGGTTGCCCCGAACGTAGAAATGACCATAACTTTCATACTGGTTGCAATTATTCGTTTTATACGTTGGAAAAACTGTTGTATTTATATTGTATTTTATGCTTCTGGCGTTGACTTCTAAGGCACAAACTATTCGATCTGGTGGAGCAACGCCCTAGAGTGAAGCCTAGGTTGCCCGGAACGTAGAAATGACCATCACTTTCAAACTGGTTGCAATTATTCCTGTTATATGATGGAAAAACTGTTGTATTTATATTGTATTTTATGCCCCGGGCGTTGACTGCTAAGGCCCTAACTATTCTATCTGGTGGAGCAACGCCCTAGAGTGAGCCTAGGTTGCCCGGAACGTAGAAAGGACCATCACTTTCAAACTGGTTGCAATTAATCCTTTTATACGATGGAAAAACTGTTGTATTGTTATTGCATTTTATGCTTCGGGCATTGACTTCTAAGGGCCTAACTATTCAATCTGTTGGAGCAACGCCCTAGGGTGTAGCCTAGGTTGCCCGGAAAGTAGAAATGACCACAACTTTCATACTGGTTGCAATTACTCGTTTTATATGATAGAAAAACTGTTGTATTTATATTGTATTTTATGCTTCTGGCGTTGACTTCTAAGGCCCTAGTTATTCGATCTGGTGGAGCATCGCCCTAGAGTGAAGCCTAGGTTTCCCGGATCGTAGAAATGTCCATCACTTTCAAACTGGTTGCAATTATTCGTTTTATACCATGGAAAAACTGTTGCATTTATATTGTATTTTATGCTTCTGTCGTTGACGTCTAAGGCCGTAGCTATTAGATGAGGTGGAGCAACGCACTAGAGTGACGCCTAGGTTGCCCGGAACGTAGAAATGACCATTACTTTCGCAATGTTTGCAATTATACATTTTATACGAAGGAAAAACTGTTGTACTTATATCGTCTTTTATGCTTCTGGCTTTGATTTCTTATGCCCTAACTATTCCATCTGGTGGAATAACGCCCTACGGTGAAGCCTAGGCTGCCCGGAACGTAGAAATGGAAATAACTTTCACACCGGTAGCAATTATTCGTTTTATAAGATGGAAAAACAGTTCCATTTATTTTGTATTTTATGCTTCGGCCGTTGACTTCTAAGGCACTAACTATTCGATCTGTTGGAGCAACGCCTCAGGGTGAAGCCTAGGTTGCCCGGAACGTAGAAATGACCGTAACTTTCACACTGGTTGCTATTATTCGTTTTATACGATGGAAAAACTGTTCTATTTATTTTATATTTTATGCTTCGGATGTTGACTGCTAAGGCCCTAACTGTTTGATCTGGTGGAGCAACGCCCTAGAGTGAAGCCTAGGTTGCCCGGAACGTAGAAGTGACCATAACTTTCACACTGGTTGCTATTATTCGTTCTATACGATGGAAAAACTGTTACCTTTATATTGTATCTTATGCTTCTGGCGTTGACCTGTTAGGCCCTGACAATTCGATCTGGTGGAACAACGCCCTAGAGTGAAGATTAGGTTGCCTGGAACGTCCAAATGCCCATCACTTTCACAAGGGTTGCAATTATTCCTGTTATAGGACGGAAAGACTGTTGTATTTTTATTGTATTTTATGCTTCAGGCGTTGACTTCTGAGGCCGTTGCTATTCGATGTAGTGGAAGAACGCCATAGAGTGAAGCCTAGGTTGCCCCGAACGTAGAAATGACCATAACTTTCATACTGGTTGCAATTATTCGTTTTATACGTTGGAAAAACTGTTGTATTTATATTGTATTTTATGCTTCTGGCGTTGACTTCTAAGGCACTAACTATTCGACCTGGTGGAGCAACGCCCTAGAGTGAAGCCTAGGTTGCCCGGAACGTAGAAGTGACCATAACTTTCACACTGGTTGCTGTTATTCGTTCTATACGATGGAAAAACTGTTACCTTTATATTGTATCTTATGGTTCTGGCGTTGACTTCATAGGCCCTAACAATTCGAACTGGTGGAACAACGCCCTAGAGTGAAGATTAGGTTGCCTGGAACGTCCAAATGACCATCACTTTCACACGGGTTGCAATTATTCCTGTTATAGGACGGAAAGACTGTTGTATTTTTATTGTATTTTATGCTTCAGGCGTTGACTTCTGAGGCCGTTGCTATTCGATGTAGTGGAAGAACGCCATAGAGTGAAGCCTAGGTTGCCCCGAACGTAGAAATGACCATAACTTTCATACTGGTTGCAATTATTCGTTTTATACGTTGGAAAAACTGTTGTAATTATATTGTATTTTATGCTTCTGGCGTTGACTTCTAAGGCACAAACTATTCGATCTGGTGGAGCAACGCCCTAGAGTGAAGCCTAGGTTGCCCGGAACGTAGAAATGACCATCACTTTCATACTGGTTGCAATTATTCCTGTTATATGATGGAAGAACTGTTGTATTTATATTGTATTTTATGCCCCGGGCGTTGACTGCTAAGGCCCTAACTATTCAATCTGTTGGATCAACGCCCTAGAGTGAAGCCTACGTTGCTCGGAATGTAGAAATGACCATAACATTCACACTGGTTGAAATTATTCGTTTAATACGATGGAAAAGCTGTTGCATCTTCATTGTATTTTATGATTCTGGCGTTGACTTCTAAGGCCCTAACTATTCTATCTGGTGGAGCAACGCCCTAGAGTGAGCCTAGGTTGCCCGGAACGTAGAAAGGACAATCACTTTCAAACTGGTTGCAATTAATCCTTTTATACGATGGAAAAACTGTTGTATTGTTATTGCATTTTATGCTTCGGGCATTGACTTCTAAGGGCCTAACTATTCAATCTGTTGGAGCAACGCCCTAGGGTGTAGCCTAGGTTGCCCGGAAAGTAGAAATGACCACAACTTTCATACTGGTTGCAATTACTCGTTTTATATGATAGAAAAACTGTTGTATTTATATTGTATTTTATGCTTCTGGCGTTGACTTCTAAGGCCCTAGTTATTCGATCTGGTGGAGCAACGCCCTAGAGTGAAGCCTAGGTTGCCCGGATCGTAGAAATGTCCATCACTTTCAAACTGGTTGCAATTAATCCTTTTATACGATGGAAAAACTGTTGTATTTTTATTGCATTTTATGCTTCCGGCGTTGACTTCTAAGGCCCTAACTATTCAATCTGTTGGAGCAACGCCCTAGGGTGATGCCTAGGTTGCCCGGAAAGTAGAAATGACGTTATCTTTCATACTGGTTGCAATTATTCGTTTTATACGATGGAAAAACTGTTGTATTTATATTGTATTTTATGCTTCTGGCATTGACTTCTAAGGCACTAACTATTCGATCTGGTGGAGCAACGCCCTAGAGTGAAGCCTAAGTTGCCCGGAACGTAGCAATTACCATCACTTTCAAACTGGTTGCAAATACTCCTGTTATATGATGGAAAAACTGTTGTATTTTTATTGCATTTTATGCTTCGGGCATTGACTTCTAAGGCCCTAACTATTCAATCTGTAGGAGCAACGCCCTAGGGTGTAGCCTAGGTTGCGCGGAACGTAGAAATGACCATCACTTCCATACTGGTAGCAATTATTCGTTTTATACCATGGAAAAACTGTTGCATTTATATTGTATTTTATGCGTCTGGCGTTGACTTCTAAGGCACTAACTATTCGATCTCGTGGAGCAACGCCCTAGAGTGAAGCCTAGGTTGCCCGGAACGTAGAAATGACCATAATTTTCACACTGATTGCTATTGTTCGTTTTATACGATGGAAAAGCTGTTATATTTATATTGTATTTTATGCTTCTGGCGGTGCCTTCTTAGGCCCTAAGTGTTCGATCTGTTGGAACAACGCCCTAGAGTGAAGCCTACGTTTCCCGGAACGTAGAAATGACCATCACTTTCACACTGGTTGCAATTATTTCTGATATACGATGGAAAAACTCTTGTATATTTATAGAATTTTATGCTTCTTGCGTTGACTTCTAAGGCCGTAGCTATTCGATGTGGTGGAGCAACGCCCTAGAGTGAAGCCTAGGTTGTCCGGAACGTAGAAATGGCCATTACTTTCACACTGGTTGAAATTATTAGTTTTATACGATGGAAAAACTGTTCTATTTATTTTGTATTTTATACTTCGGGCGTTGACTTCTAAGGCCCTAACTATTCCATCTGGTGGAACAACGACCTAGGGTGAAGTCTAGGTTGCCCGGAACGTAGAAATGACCATAATTTTCATACCGGTAGCAATTATTCGTTTTACACGATGGAAAAACTGTTCTATTTATTTTGTATTTTATGCATCGGGCGTTGACTTCTAAGGCCCTAACTATTCAATCTGTTGGAGCAACGCCCTAGAGTGAAGCCCAGGTTGCCCGAACGTAGAAATGACCATAACTTTCGCACTGGTTGCTATTATTCGTTTCATACAATGGAAAAGCTGTTCTATTTATATTGTATTTTATGCTTCAGGCGTTGACTTCTGAGGCCGTTGCTATTCGATGTAGTGGAAGAACGCCATATAGTGAAGCCTAGGTTGCCCCGCACGTATAAATGACCATAACTTTCATACTGGTTGCAATTATTCGTTTTATACGTGGGAAACACTGTTGTATTTATATTGTATTTTATGCTTCTGGCGTTGACTTCTAAGGCACTAACTATTCGATCTGGTGGAGCAACGCCCTAGAGTGAAGCCTAGGTTGCCCTGAACGCAGAAATGACCATCACTTTCAAACTGGTTGCAATTATTCCTGCTATATGATGGAAAAACTGTTGCATCTTTATTGTATTTTATGCTTCTGGCGTTGACTTCTAAGGCCCCAACTATTCGATCTGGTAGAGCAACGCCCTAGAGTGAAGCCTAGGTTGCCCGGAACGTAGAAATGACCATCACTTTCAAACTGGTTGCAATTAATCCTTTTATACGATGGAAAAACTGTTATATTTATATTGTATTTTATGCTTCGGTCGTTGACTTCTGAGGCACTAACTATTCGATCTGTTGGAGCAACGCCCTAGCGTGAAGCCTAGGTTGCCCGGAACGTAGAAATGACCATAACTTTCACACTGGCTGCTATTATTCGTTTTATACGATGGAAAAACTGTTATATTTATATTGTATTTTATGCTTCTGGCGCTGACTTCTTATGCCCTAACTATTCCATCTGGTGGAACAACGCCCTAGGGTGAAGCCTAGGTGGCCCGGAACGTAGAAATGACCATCACTTTCAAACTGGTTGCAATTATTCCTGTTATATGATGGAAAAACTGTTGTATTTATATTGTATTTTATGCTTCGGGCGTTGACTGCTAAGGCCCTAACTATTCAATCTGTTGGATCAACGCCCTAGAGTGAAGCCTAGGTTGCTCGGAATGTAGAAATGACCATAACATTCACACTTGTTGAAATTATTCGTTTAACACGATGGAAAAGCTGTTGCATCTTCATTGTATTTTATGATTCTGGCGTTGACTTCTAAGGCCCTAACTATTCGATCTGGTGGAGCAACGCCCTAGAGTGAAGCCTAGGTTGCCCGGAACGTAGAAATGACCATCATTTTCAAACTGGTTGCAATTAATCCTTTTATACGATGGAAAAACTGTTGTATCAATATTTTATTTTATGCTTCTGGCGTTCACTTCTTAGGCCCTAACTATTCGATCTGGTGGAACAACGCCCTGGGGTGAAGCCTAGGTTGTCGGAACGTAGAAATGACCATAACTTTCACACTGGTTGCTATTATTCGTTTTATACGATGGAAAAACTGTTATATTTATATTGTATTTTATGCTTCGGGCGTTGACTTCTAAGGCCCCAGCTGTTTGATCTGGTGGAGCAACGCCCTAGAGTGAAGCCCAGGTTGCCCGAACGTAGAAATGACCATAACTTTCACACTGGTTGCTATTATTCGTTTTATACAATGGAAAAACTGTTCTATTTATTTTGTATTTTATGCTTCGGTCGTTGACTTCTGAGGCACTAACTATTCGATCTGTTGGAGCAACGCCCTAGGGTGAAGCCTAGGTTGCCCGGAACGTAGAAATGACCATAACTTTCACACTGGCTGCTATTATTCGTTTTATACGATGGAAAAACTGTTATATTTATATTGCATTTTATGCTTCTGGCGCTGACTTCTTATGCCCTAACTATTCCATCTGGTGGAGCAGCGCCCTAGGGTGAAGCCTAGGTGGCCCGGAACGTAGAAATGACCATCACTTTCAAACTGGTTGCAATTATTCCTGTTATATGATGGAAAAACTGTTGTATTTATATTGTATTTTATGCTTCGGGCGTTGACTGCTAAGGCCCTAACTATTCAATCTGTTGGATCAACGCCCTAGAGAGAAGCCTAGGTTGCTCGGAATGTAGAAATGGCAATAACATTCACACTGGTTGAAATTATTCGTTTAATACGATGGAAAAGCTGTTGCATCTTTATTGTATTTTATGCTTCCGGCGTTGACTTCTAAGGCCCTAACTATTCAATATGGTGGATCAACGACCTAGAGTGAAGCCTAGGTTGCTCGGAATGTAGAAATGACCATAACCCACACTGGTTGAAATTATTCGTTTTACACGATGGAAAAACAGGTATATTTATATTGTATTTTATGCTTCTGCCGTTGATTTCTTAGGCCCTAACTATTCAATCTGGAGGAACAACGCCCTAGAGTGAGGCCTAGGTTGCCCGGAACGTAGAAATGAGCATCACTTCCATACTGGTAGCAATTATTCGTTTTATACGATGGAAGGCTGTTGTATATATATTGTATTTTATGCTTCTGGCGTTGACTTCTAAGGCACTAACTATTCGATCTCGTGGAGCAACGCCCTAGCAGTGAAGCCTAGGTTGCCCGGAACGTAGAAATGACCATCACTTTCAAACTGGTTGCAATTATTCCTGTTATATGATGGAGAACTGTTATATTTATATTGTATTTTATGCTTCGGGCGTTCACTCCTAAGGCCCTAACTGTTCAATCTGTTGGATCAACGCCCTAGAGTGAAGCCTAGGTTGCCCGGAAAGTAGAAATGACGTTAACTTTCATACTCGTTGCAATTATTCGTTTTATACGATGGAAGAACTGTTGTATTTATACTGTATTTTATGCTTCTGGCGTTGACTTCTAATGCACTAACTATTCGACCTGGCGGAGCAACGCCCTAGAGTGAAGCCGAGGTTTCCCGGAACGTAGAAATGACCATCACTTTCAAACTGGTTGCAATTATTCCTGTTATATGATGGAAAAACTGTTGTATTTATATTGCATTTTATGCTGCTGGCGTTCACTTCTTAGGCCCTAACTATTCGATCTGGTGGCACAACGCCCTGTGGTGAAGCCTAGGTTGCCCGGAACGTAGAAATGACCATAACTTTCACACTGGATGCTATTATTCGTTCTATACGATGGAAAAACTGTTATATTTATATTGTATCTTATGCTTCTGGCGTTGACTTCTTAGGCCCTAACAATTCGATCTGGTGGAACAACGCCCTAGAGTGAAGCCTAGATTGCCTGGAACGTACAAATGACCATCACTTCCACACGGGTTGCAATTATTCCTGTTATAGGATGGAAAGACTGTTGTATTTTTATCGTATTTTATGCTTCAGGCGTTGACTTCTGAGGCCGTAGCTATTCGATGTGGTGGAAGAACGCCATAGAGTGAAGCCTAGGTTGCCCGGAACGTAGAAATGACCATAACTTTCATACTGGTTGCAATTATTCGTTTTATATGATGGAAGAACTGTTGTATTTATATTGTATTTTATGCTGCTGGCGTTCACTTCTAAGGCCCTAACTATTCCATCTGGTGGAACAACGACCTAGGGTGAAACCTAGGTTGCCCGGGACGTAGAAATGACCATAACTTTCACACCGGTAGCAATTATACGTTTTATACAATGGAAAAACTGTACTATTTATTTTGTATTTTATGCTTCGGGCTTTGACTTCTAAGGCCCTAGCTATTCGACCTGGTGGAGCAACGCCCTAGAGTGAAGCCTAGGTTGCCCGGAACGTACAAGTGACCATCACTTTCAAACTGGTTGCAAATATTCCTGTTATATGGTGGAAAAACTGTTGTATTTTTATTGCATTTGATGCTTCGGGCATTGACTTCTAAGGCCCTAACTATTCAATCTGTAGGAGCAACGCGCAAGGGTGAAGCCTAGGTTGCCCGGAAAGTAAAAATGACGTTAACTTTCATACTGGTTGCAATTATTCGTTTTATATGATGGAAAAACTGTTGCATCTTTATTGAATTTTATGCTTCTGGCGTTGACTTCTAAGGCCCTCACTATTCTATCTGGTGGATCAACGAGCTAGATTGAAGCCTAGGTTGTTCGGAATGTAGAAATGACCATAACATTCACACTGGTTGAAATTATTCGTTTTACACGATGGAAAACCAGTTATATTTATATTGTATTTTATGCTTCTGCCGTTGATTTCTTAGGCCCTAACTATTCAATCTGGAGGAACAAAGCCCTAGAGTGAGGCCTAGGTTGCCCGGAACGTAGAAATGACCATCACTTCCATACTGGTAGCAATTATTCGTTTTATACGATGGAAAAACTGTTGTATTTATATTGTATTTTATGCTTCTGGCGTTGACTTCTAAGGCACTGACTATTCGATCGGGCGGAGCAACGCCCTAGAGTGAAGCCGAGGTTTCCCGGAACGTAGAAATGACCATCACTTTCAAACTGGTTGCAATTATTCCTGTTATATGATGGAAAAACTGTTGTATTTTTATTGCATTTTATGCTTCGGGCATTGACTTCTAAGGCCCTAACTATTCAAACTGCTGGAGCAACGCCCTAGGTGATGCCTAGGTTGCCCGGGGAAGTAGAAATGACGTTATCTTTCACACTGGTTGCTATTATTCGTTTCATACAATGGAAAAACTGTTCTATTTATTTTGTATTTTATGCTTCGGTCGTTGACTGCTAAGGCCCTAACTGTTTGATCTGGTGGAGCAACGCCCTAGAGTGAAGCCTAGGTTGCCCGGAACGTAGAAGTGACCATAACTTTCACACTGGTTGCTATTATTCGTTCTATACGATGGAAAAACTGTTACCTTTATATTGTATCTTATGCTTCTGGCGTTGACCTGTTAGGCCCTGACAATTCGATCTGGTGGAACAACGCCCTAGAGTGAAGATTAGGTTGCCTGGAACGTCCAAATGACCATCACTTTCACACGGGTTGCAATTATTCCTGCTATAGGACGGAAAGAGTGTTGTATTTTTATTGTATTTTATGCTTCAGGCGTTGACTTCTGAGGCCGTTGCTATTCGATGTAGTGGAAGAACGCCATAGAGTGAAGCCTAGGTTGCCCCGAACGTAGAAATGACCATAACTTTCATACTGGTTGCAATTATTCGTTTTATACGTTGGAAAAACTGTTGTATTTATATTGTATTTTATGCTTCTGGCGTTGACTTCTAAGGCACTAACTATTCGACCTGGTGGAGCAACGCCCTAGAGTGAAGCCTAGGTTGACCGGAAAGTAGAAATGACCATCACTTTCAAACTGGTTGCAATTATTCCTGCTATATGATGGAAAAACTGTTGTATTTATACTGTATTTTATGCTTCGGGCGTTGACTGCTAAGGCCCTAACTATTCAATTTGTTGGATCAACGCCCTAGAGTGAAGCCTAGGTTTCTCGGAATGTAGAAATGACCATAACATTCACACTGGTTGAAATTATTCGTTTCATGCGATGGAAAAGCTGTTGCATCTTCATTGTATTTTATGATTGTGGCGTTGACTGCTAAGGCCCTAACTGTTTGATCTGGTGGAGCAACGCCCTAGAGTGAGGCCTAGGTTGCCCGGAACGTAGAAATGACCATCACTTCCATACTGGTAGCAATTATTCGTTTTATACGATGGAAAAACTGATGTGTTTATATTGTATTTTATGCTTCGGGCGTTGACTTCTAAGGCCCTAACTATTCAATCTGTTGGAGCAACGCCCTAGGTGATGCCTAGGTTGCCCGAACGTAGAAATGACCATAACTTTCACACTGGTTGCTATTATTCGTTTTATACAATGGAAAAACTGTTCTATTTATTTTGTATTTTATGCTTCTGGCGTTGACTTCTAAGGCCCTAGTTATTCGATCTGGTGGAGCAACCCCCTAGAGTGAGGCCTAGGTTGCCCGGAACGTAGAAATGACCATCACTTCCATACTGGTAGCAATTATTCGTTTTATACGATGGAAAAACTGATGTGTTTATATTGTATTTTATGCTTCTGGCGTTGACTTCTAAGGCACTAACTATTCGATCTGGTGGAGCAACGCCCTAGAGTAAAGCCTAGGTTGCCCGGAACGTAGAAGTGACCATCACTTTCAAACTGTTTGCAATTAATCCTTTTATACGATGGAAAAACTGATGTATTATTATTGCATTTTATGCTTCCGGCGTTGACTTCTAAGGCCTTAACTATTCAATCTGTTGGAGCAACGCCCTAGGGTGAAGCCTAGGTTGTCCGGAACGTAGAAATGACGTTAACTTTCGTACTGGTTGCAATTACTCGTTTTATACGATTGAAAAACTCTTGCATTTATATTGTATTTTATGCTTCTGGCGTTGACTTCTTATGCCCTAACTATTCGATCTGGTGGAACAACGCCCTATGGTAAAGCCTAGGTTGCCCGGAACGTAGAAATGACCATAACTTTCACACCCGTAGCAATTATTCGTTTTTTACGATGGAAAAACTGTTCTATTTATTTTGTATTTTATGCTTCGGGCGTTGACTTCTACGGCCCTAAATATTCAATCTGTTGAAGCAACGCCCTAGGGTGAAGCCTAGGTTGCCCGGAAAGTAGAAATGACCATAACTTTCATACTGGTTGCAATTATTCGTTTTATGCGATGGAAAAACTGTTGTATTTATATTGTATTTTATGCTTCTGGCGTTGACTTCTAAGGCACTAACTATTCGATCTGGTGGAGCAACGCCCTAGAGTGAAGCCTAGGTTGCCCTGAACGCAGAAATGACCATCACTTTCAAACTGGTTGCAATTATTCCTGCTATATGATGGAAAAACTGTTGCATCTTTATTGTATTTTATGCTTCTGGCGTTGACTTCTAAGGCCCCAACTATTCGATCTGGTAGAGCAACGCCCTAGAGTGAAGCCTAGGTTGCCCGGAACGTAGAAATGACCATCACTTTCAAACTGGTTGCAATTAATCCTTTTATACGATGGAAAAACTGTTATATTTATATTGTATTTTATGCTTCGGTCGTTGACTTCTGAGGCACTAACTATTCGATCTGTTGGAGCAACGCCCTAGCGTGAAGCCTAGGTTGCCCGGAACGTAGAAATGACCATAACTTTCACACTGGCTGCTATTATTCGTTTTATACGATGGAAAAACTGTTATATTTATATTGTATTTTATGCTTCTGGCGCTGACTTCTTATGCCCTAACTATTCCATCTGGTGGAACAACGCCCTAGGGTGAAGCCTAGGTGGCCCGGAACGTAGAAATGACCATCACTTTCAAACTGGTTGCAATTATTCCTGTTATATGATGGAAAAACTGTTGTATTTATATTGTATTTTATGCTTCGGGCGTTGACTGCTAAGGCCCTAACTATTCAATCTGTTGGATCAACGCCCTAGAGTGAAGCCTAGGTTGCTCGGAATGTAGAAATGACCATAACATTCACACTTGTTGAAATTATTCGTTTAACACGATGGAAAAGCTGTTGCATCTTCATTGTATTTTATGATTCTGGCGTTGACTTCTAAGGCCCTAACTATTCGATCTGGTGGAGCAACGCCCTAGAGTGAAGCCTAGGTTGCCCGGAACGTAGAAATGACCATCATTTTCAAACTGGTTGCAATTAATCCTTTTATACGATGGAAAAACTGTTGTATTAATATTTTATTTTATGCTTCTGGCGTTCACTTCTTAGGCCCTAACTATTCGATCTGGTGGAACAACGCCCTGGGGTGAAGCCTAGGTTGTCGGAACGTAGAAATGACCATAACTTTCACACTGGTTGCTATTATTCGTTTTATACGATGGAAAAACTGTTATATTTATATTGTATTTTATGCTTCGGGCGTTGACTTCTAAGGCCCCAGCTGTTTGATCTGGTGGAGCAACGCCCTAGAGTGAAGCCCAGGTTGCCCGAACGTAGAAATGACCATAACTTTCACACTGGTTGCTATTATTCGTTTTATACAATGGAAAAACTGTTCTATTTATTTTGTATTTTATGCTTCGGTCGTTGACTTCTGAGGCACTAACTATTCGATCTGTTGGAGCAACGCCCTAGGGTGAAGCCTAGGTTGCCCGGAACGTAGAAATGACCATAACTTTCACACTGGCTGCTATTATTCGTTTTATACGATGGAAAAACTGTTATATTTATATTGCATTTTATGCTTCTGGCGCTGACTTCTTATGCCCTAACTATTCCATCTGGTGGAGCAGCGCCCTAGGGTGAAGCCTAGGTGGCCCGGAACGTAGAAATGACCATCACTTTCAAACTGGTTGCAATTATTCCTGTTATATGATGGAAAAACTGTTGTATTTATATTGTATTTTATGCTTCGGGCGTTGACTGCTAAGGCCCTAACTATTCAATCTGTTGGATCAACGCCCTAGAGAGAAGCCTAGGTTGCTCGGAATGTAGAAATGGCAATAACATTCACACTGGTTGAAATTATTCGTTTAATACGATGGAAAAGCTGTTGCATCTTTATTGTATTTTATGCTTCCGGCGTTGACTTCTAAGGCCCTAACTATTCAATATGGTGGATCAACGACCTAGAGTGAAGCCTAGGTTGCTCGGAATGTAGAAATGACCATAACACTCACACTGGTTGAAATTATTCGTTTTACACGATGGAAAAACAGGTATATTTATATTGTATTTTATGCTTCTGCCGTTGATTTCTTAGGCCCTAACTATTCAATCTGGAGGAACAACGCCCTAGAGTGAGGCCTAGGTTGCCCGGAACGTAGAAATGAGCATCACTTCCATACTGGTAGCAATTATTCGTTTTATACGATGGAAGGCTGTTGTATATATATTGTATTTTATGCTTCTGGCGTTGACTTCTAAGGCACTAACTATTCGATCTCGTGGAGCAACGCCATAGCAGTGAAGCCTAGGTTGCCCGGAACGTAGAAATGACCATCACTTTCAAACTGGTTGCAATTATTCCTGTTATATGATGGAGAACTGTTATATTTATATTGTATTTTATGCTTCGGGCGTTCACTCCTAAGGCCCTAACTGTTCAATCTGTTGGATCAACGCCCTAGAGTGAAGCCTAGGTTGCCCGGAAAGTAGAAATGACGATAACTTTCATACTCGTTGCAATTATTCGTTTTATACGATGGAAGAACTGTTGTATTTATACTGTATTTTATGCTTCTGGCGTTGACTTCTAATGCACTAACTATTCGACCTGGCGGAGCAACGCCCTAGAGTGAAGCCGAGGTTTCCCGGAACGTAGAAATGACCATCACTTTCAAACTGGTTGCAATTATTCCTGTTATATGATGGAAAAACTGTTGTATTTATATTGCATTTTATGCTGCTGGCGTTCACTTCTTAGGCCCTAACTATTCGATCTGGTGGCACAACGCCCTGTGGTGAACCCTAGGTTGCCCGGAACGTAGAAATGACCATAACTTTCACACTGGATGCTATTATTCGTTCTATACGATGGAAAAACTGTTATATTTATATTGTATCTTATGCTTCTGGCGTTGACTTCTTAGGCCCTAACAATTCGATCTGGTGGAACAACGCCCTAGAGTGAAGCCTAGATTGCCTGGAACGTACAAATGACCATCACTTCCACACGGGTTGCAATTATTCCTGTTATAGGATGGAAAGACTGTTGTATTTTTATCGTATTTTATGCTTCAGGCGTTGACTTCTGAGGCCGTAGCTATTCGATGTGGTGGAAGAACGCCATAGAGTGAAGCCTAGGTTGCCCGGAACGTAGAAATGACCATAACTTTCATACTGGTTGCAATTATTCGTTTTATATGATGGAAGAACTGTTGTATTTATATTGTATTTTATGCTGCTGGCGTTCACTTCTAAGGCCCTAGCTATTCGATCTGGTGGAGCAACGCCCTAGAGTGAAGCCTAGGTTGCCCGGAACGTACAAGTGACCATCACTTTCAAACTGGTTGCAAATATTCCTGTTATATGGTGGAAAAACTGTTGTATTTTTATTGCATTTGATGCTTCGGGCATTGACTTCTAAGGCCCTAACTATTCAATCTGTAGGAGCAACGCGCAAGGGTGAAGCCTAGGTTGCCCGGAAAGTAAAAATGACGTTAACTTTCATACTGGTTGCAATTATTCGTTTTATATGATGGAAAAACTGTTGCATCTTTATTGAATTTTATGCTTCTGGCGTTGACTTCTAAGGCCCTCACTATTCTATCTGGTGGATCAACGAGCTAGATTGAAGCCTAGGTTGTTCGGAATGTAGAAATGACCATAACATTCACACTGGTTGAAATTATTCGTTTTACACGATGGAAAACCAGTTATATTTATATTGTATTTTATGCTTCTGCCGTTGATTTCTTAGGCCCTAACTATTCAATCTGGAGGAACAAAGCCCTAGAGTGAGGCCTAGGTTGCCCGGAACGTAGAAATGACCATCACTTCCATACTGGTAGCAATTATTCGTTTTTACGATGGAAAAACTGTTGTATTTATATTGTATTTTATGCTTCTGGCGTTGACTTCTAAGGCACTAACTATTCGATCTCGTGGAGCAACGCCCTAGAGTGAAGCCTAGGTTGCCCGGAACGTAGAAATGACCATCACTTTCAAACTGGTTGCAATTATTCCTGTTATATGGTGGAAAAACTGTTATATTTATATTGTATTTTATGCTTCGGGCGCTGACTCCTAAGGCCCTAACTATTCAACCTGTTGGATCAACGCCCTAGAGTGAAGCCTAGGTTGCTCGGAATGTAGAAATGACTATAACATTCACACAGGTTGAAATTATACGTTTAATACGATGGAAAAGCTGTTGCACCTTTATTGTATTTTATGCTTCTGGCGTTGACTTATAAGGCCCCAACTATTCGATCTGGTGGAGCAACGCCCTAGAGTGAAGCCTAGGTTGCCCGGAACGTAGAAATGACCATCACTTTCAAACTGGTTGCAATTAATCCTTTTATACGATGGAAAAACTGTTGTATTTTTATTGCATTTTATGCTTCCGGCGTTGACTTCTAAGGCCCTAACTATTCAATCTGTTGGAGCAACGTGCAAGGGTGAAGCCTAGGTTGCCCGGAAAGTAGAAATGACGTTAACTTTCATACTGGTTGCAATTATTCGTTTTATACGATGGAAAAACTGTTGTATTTATATTGTATTTTATGCTTCTGGCGTTGACTTCTAAAGCACTGACTATTCGATCGGGCGGAGCAACGCCCTAGAGTGAAGCCGAGGTTTCCCGGAACGTAGAAATGACCATAACTTTCACACTGGTTGCTATTATTCGTTCTATACGATGGAAAAACTGTTACCTTTATATTGTATCTTATGCTTCTGGCGTTGACCTGTTAGGCCCTGACAATTCGATCTGGTGGAACAACGCCCTAGAGTGAAGATTAGGTTGCCTGGAACGTCCAAATGTCCATCACTTTCACACGGGTTGCAATTATTCCTGCTATAGGACGGAAAGACTGTTGTATTTTTATTGTATTTTATGCTTCAGGCGTTGACTTCTGAGGCCGTTGCTATTCGATGTAGTGGAAGAACGCCATAGAGTGAAGCCTAGGTTGCCCCGAACGTAGAAATGACCATAACTTTCATACTGGTTGCAATTATTCGTTTTATACGTTGGAAAAACTGTTGTATTTATATTGTATTTTATGCTTCTGGCGTTGACTTCTAAGGCACTAACTATTCGACCTGGTGGAGCAACGCCCTAGAGTGAAGCCTAGGTTGACCGGAAAGTAGAAATGACCATCACTTTCAAACTGGTTGCAATTATTCCTGCTATATGATGGAAAAACTGTTGTATTTATACTGTATTTTATGCTTCGGGCGTTGACTGCTAAGGCCCTAACTATTCAATTTGTTGGATCAACGCCCTAGAGTGAAGCCTAGGTTTCTCGGAATGTAGAAATGACCATAACATTCACACTGGTTGAAATTATTCGTTTCATGCGATGGAAAAGCTGTTGCATCTTCATTGTATTTTATGATTGTGGCGTTGACTGCTAAGGCCCTAACTGTTTGATCTGGTGGAGCAACGCCCTAGAGTGAGGCCTAGGTTGCCCGGAACGTAGAAATGACCATCACTTCCATACTGGTAGCAATTATTCGTTTTATACGATGGAAAAACTGATGTGTTTATATTGTATTTTATGCTTCGGGCGTTGACTTCTAAGGCCCTAACTATTCAATCTGTTGGAGCAACGCCCTAGGTGATGCCTAGGTTGCCCGAACGTAGAAATGACCATAACTTTCACACTGGTTGCTATTATTCGTTTTATACAATGGAAAAACTGTTCTATTTATTTTGTATTTTATGCTTCTGGCGTTGACTTCTAAGGCCCCAGTTATTCGATCTGGTGGAGCAACCCCCTAGAGTGAGGCCTAGGTTGCCCGGAACGTAGAAATGACCATCACTTCCATACTGGTAGCAATTATTCGTTTTATACGATGGAAAAACTGATGTGTTTATATTGTATTTTATGCTTCTGGCGTTGACTTCTAAGGCACTAACTATTCGATCTGGTGGAGCAACGCCCTAGAGTAAAGCCTAGGTTGCCCGGAACGTAGAAGTGACCATCACTTTCAAACTGTTTGCAATTAATCCTTTTATACGATGGAAAAACTGATGTATTATTATTGCATTTTATGCTTCCGGCGTTGACTTCTAAGGCCTTAACTATTCAATCTGTTGGAGCAACGCCCTAGGGTGAAGCCTAGGTTGTCCGGAACGTAGAAATGACGTTAACTTTCGTACTGGTTGCAATTACTCGTTTTATACGATTGAAAAACTCTTGCATTTATATTGTATTTTATGCTTCTGGCGTTGACATCTTATGCCCTAACTATTCGATCTGGTGGAACAACGCCCTATGGTAAAGCCTAGGTTGCCCGGAACGTAGAAATGACCATAACTTTCACACCCGTAGCAATTATTCGTTTTTTACGATGGAAAAACTGTTCTATTTATTTTGTATTTTATGCTTCGGGCGTTGACTTCTACGGCCCTAAATATTCAATCTGTTGAAGCAACGCCCTAGGGTGAAGCCTAGGTTGCCCGGAAAGTAGAAATGACCATAACTTTCATACTGGTTGCAATTATTCGTTTTATGCGATGGAAAAACTGTTGTATTTATATTGTATTTTATGCTTCTGGCGTTGACTTCTAAGGCACTAACTATTCGATCTGGTGGAGCAACGCCCTAGAGTGAAGCCTAGGTTGCCCTGAACGCAGAAATGACCATCACTTTCAAACTGGTTGCAATTATTCCTGCTATATGATGGAAAAACTGTTGCATCTTTATTGTATTTTATGCTTCTGGCGTTGACTTCTAAGGCCCCAACTATTCGATCTGGTAGAGCAACGCCCTAGAGTGAAGCCTAGGTTGCCCGGAACGTAGAAATGACCATCACTTTCAAACTGGTTGCAATTAATCCTTTTATACGATGGAAAAACTGTTATATTTATATTGTATTTTATGCTTCGGTCGTTGACTTCTGAGGCACTAACTATTCGATCTGTTGGAGCAACGCCCTAGCGTGAAGCCTAGGTTGCCCGGAACGTAGAAATGACCATAACTTTCACACTGGCTGCTATTATTCGTTTTATACGATGGAAAAACTGTTATATTTATATTGTATTTTATGCTTCTGGCGCTGACTTCTTATGCCCTAACTATTCCATCTGGTGGAACAACGCCCTAGGGTGAAGCCTAGGTGGCCCGGAACGTAGAAATGACCATCACTTTCAAACTGGTTGCAATTATTCCTGTTATATGATGGAAAAACTGTTGTATTTATATTGTATTTTATGCTTCGGGCGTTGACTGCTAAGGCCCTAACTATTCAATCTGTTGGATCAACGCCCTAGAGTGAAGCCTAGGTTGCTCGGAATGTAGAAATGACCATAACATTCACACTTGTTGAAATTATTCGTTTAACACGATGGAAAAGCTGTTGCATCTTCATTGTATTTTATGATTCTGGCGTTGACTTCTAAGGCCCTAACTATTCGATCTGGTGGAGCAACGCCCTAGAGTGAAGCCTAGGTTGCCCGGAACGTAGAAATGACCATCATTTTCAAACTGGTTGCAATTAATCCTTTTATACGATGGAAAAACTGTTGTATTAATATTTTATTTTATGCTTCTGGCGTTCACTTCTTAGGCCCTAACTATTCGATCTGGTGGAACAACGCCCTGGGGTGAAGCCTAGGTTGTCGGAACGTAGAAATGACCATAACTTTCACACTGGTTGCTATTATTCGTTTTATACGATGGAAAAACTGTTATATTTATATTGTATTTTATGCTTCGGGCGTTGACTTCTAAGGCCCCAGCTGTTTGATCTGGTGGAGCAACGCCCTAGAGTGAAGCCCAGGTTGCCCGAACGTAGAAATGACCATAACTTTCACACTGGTTGCTATTATTCGTTTTATACAATGGAAAAACTGTTCTATTTATTTTGTATTTTATGCTTCGGTCGTTGACTTCTGAGGCACTAACTATTCGATCTGTTGGAGCAACGCCCTAGGGTGAAGCCTAGGTTGCCCGGAACGTAGAAATGACCATAACTTTCACACTGGCTGCTATTATTCGTTTTATACGATGGAAAAACTGTTATATTTATATTGCATTTTATGCTTCTGGCGCTGACTTCTTATGCCCTAACTATTCCATCTGGTGGAGCAGCGCCCTAGGGTGAAGCCTAGGTGGCCCGGAACGTAGAAATGACCATCACTTTCAAACTGGTTGCAATTATTCCTGTTATATGATGGAAAAACTGTTGTATTTATATTGTATTTTATGCTTCGGGCGTTGACTGCTAAGGCCCTAACTATTCAATCTGTTGGATCAACGCCCTAGAGAGAAGCCTAGGTTGCTCGGAATGTAGAAATGGCAATAACATTCACACTGGTTGAAATTATTCGTTTAATACGATGGAAAAGCTGTTGCATCTTTATTGTATTTTATGCTTCCGGCGTTGACTTCTAAGGCCCTAACTATTCAATATGGTGGATCAACGACCTAGAGTGAAGCCTAGGTTGCTCGGAATGTAGAAATGACCATAACACTCACACTGGTTGAAATTATTCGTTTTACACGATGGAAAAACAGGTATATTTATATTGTATTTTATGCTTCTGCCGTTGATTTCTTAGGCCCTAACTATTGAATCTGGAGGAACAACGCCCTAGAGTGAGGCCTAGGTTGCCCGGAACGTAGAAATGAGCATCACTTCCATACTGGTAGCAATTATTAGTTTTATACGATGGAAGGCTGTTGTATATATATTGTATTTTATGCTTCTGGCGTTGACTTCTAAGGCACTAACTATTCGATCTCGTGGAGCAACGCCCTAGCAGTGAAGCCTAGGTTGCCCGGAACGTAGAAATGACCATCACTTTCAAACTGGTTGCAATTATTCCTGTTATATGATGGAGAACTGTTATATTTATATTGTATTTTATGCTTCGGGCGTTCACTCCTAAGGCCCTAACTGTTCTATCTGTTGGATCAACGCCCTAGAGTGAAGCCTAGGTTGCCCGGAAAGTAGAAATGACGTTAACTTTCATACTCCTTGCAATTATTCGTTTTATACGATGGAAGAACTGTTGTATTTATACTGTATTTTATGCTTCTGGCGTTGACTTCTAATGCACTAACTATTCGACCTGGCGGAGCAACGCCCTAGAGTGAAGCCGAGGTTTCCCGGAACGTAGAAATGACCATCACTTTCAAGCTGGTTGCAATTATTCCTGTTATATGATGGAAAAACTGTTGTATTTATATTGCATTTTATGCTGCTGGCGTTCACTTCTTAGGCCCTAACTATTCGATCTGGTGGCACAACGCCCTGTGGTGAACCCTAGGTTGCCCGGAACGTAGAAATGACCATAACTTTCACACTGGATGCTATTATTCGTTCTATACGATGGAAAAACTGTTATATTTATATTGTATCTTATGCTTCTGGCGTTGACTTCTTAGGCCCTAACAATTCGATCTGGTGGAACAACGCCCTAGAGTGAAGCCTAGATTGCCTGGAACGTACAAATGACCATCACTTCCACACGGGTTGCAATTATTCCTGTTATAGGATGGAAAGACTGTTGTATTTTTATCGTATTTTATGCTTCAGGCGTTGACTTCTGAGGCCGTAGCTATTCGATGTGGTGGAAGAACGCCATAGAGTGAAGCCTAGGTTGCCCGGAACGTAGAAATGACCATAACTTTCATACTGGTTGCAATTATTCGTTTTATATGATGGAAGAACTGTTGTATTTATATTGTATTTTATGCTGCTGGCGTTCACTTCTAAGGCCCTAACTATTCCATCTGGTGGAACAACGACCTAGGGTGAAACCTAGGTTGCCCGGGACGTAGAAATGACCATAACTTTCACACCGGTAGCAATTATACGTTTTATACAATGGAAAAACTGTACTATTTATTTTGTATTTTATGCTTCGGGCTTTGACTTCTAAGGCCCTAGCTATTCGATCTGGTGGAGCAACGCCCTAGAGTGAAGCCTAGGTTGCCCGGAACGTACAAGTGACCATCACTTTCAAACTGGTTGCAAATATTCCTGTTATATGGTGGAAAAACTGTTGTATTTTTATTGCATTTGATGCTTCGGGCATTGACTTCTAAGGCCCTAACTATTCAATCTGTAGGAGCAACGCGCAAGGGTGAAGCCTAGGTTGCCCGGAAAGTAAAAATGACGTTAACTTTCATACTGGTTGCAATTATTCGTTTTATATGATGGAAAAACTGTTGCATCTTTATTGAATTTTATGCTTCTGGCGTTGACTTCTAAGGCCCTCACTATTCTATCTGGTGGATCAACGAGCTAGATTGAAGCCTAGGTTGTTCGGAATGTAGAAATGACCATAACATTCACACTGGTTGAAATTATTCGTTTTACACGATGGAAAACCAGTTATATTTATATTGTATTTTATGCTTCTGCCGTTGATTTCTTAGGCCCTAACTATTCAATCTGGAGGAACAAAGCCCTAGAGTGAGGCCTAGGTTGCCCGGAACGTAGAAATGACCATCACTTCCATACTGGTAGCAATTATTCGTTTTATACGATGGAAAAACTGTTGTATTTATATTGCATTTTATGCTTCTGGCGTTGACTTCTAAGGCACTAACTATTCGATCTCGTGGAGCAACGCCCTAGAGTGAAGCCTAGGTTGCCCGGAACGTAGAAATGACCATCACTTTCAAACTGGTTGCAATTATTCCTGTTATATGGTGGAAAAACTGTTATATTTATATTGTATTTTATGCTTCGGGCGCTGACTCCTAAGGCCCTAACTATTCAACCTGTTGGATCAACGCCCTAGAGTGAAGCCTAGGTTGCTCGGAATGTAGAAATGACTATAACATTCACACTGGTTGAAATTATACGTTTAATACGATGGAAAAGCTGTTGCACCTTTATTGTATTTTATGCTTCTGGCGTTGACTTATAAGGCCCCAACTATTCGATCTGGTGGAGCAACGCCCTAGAGTGAAGCCTAGGTTGCCCGGAACGTAGAAATGACCATCACTTTCAAACTGGTTGCAATTAATCCTTTTATACGATGGAAAAACTGTTGTATTTTTATTGCATTTTATGCTTCCGGCGTTGACTTCTAAGGCCCTAACTATTCAATCTGTTGGAGCAACGCGCAAGGGTGAAGCCTAGGTTGCCCGGAAAGTAGAAATGACGTTAACTTTCATACTGGTTGCAATTATTCGTTTTATACGATGGAAAAACTGTTGTATTTATTTTGTATTTTATGCTTCGGTCGTTGACTGCTAAGGCCCTAACTGTTTGATCTGGTGGAGCAACGCCCTAGAGTGAAGCCTAGGTTGCCCGGAACGTAGAAGTGACCATAACTTTCACACTGGTTGCTATTATTCGTTCTATACGATGGAAAAACTGTTACCTTTATATTGTATCTTATGCTTCTGGCGTTGACCTGTTAGGCCCTGACAATTCGATCTGGTGGAACAACGCCCTAGAGTGAAGATTAGGTTGCCTGGAACGTCCAAATGACCATCACTTTCACACGGGTTGCAATTATTCCTGCTATAGGACGGAAAGACTGTTGTATTTTTATTGTATTTTATGCTTCAGGCGTTGACTTCTGAGGCCGTTGCTATTCGATGTAGTGGAAGAACGCCATAGAGTGAAGCCTAGGTTGCCCCGAACGTAGAAACGACCATAACTTTCATACTGGTTGCAATTATTCGTTTTATACGTTGGAAAAACTGTTACCTTTATATTGTATCTTATGCTTCTGGCGTTGACCTGTTAGGCCCTGACAATTCGATCTGGTGGAACAACGCCCTAGAGTGAAGATTAGGTTGCCTGGAACGTCCAAATGACCATCACTTTCACACGGGTTGCAATTATTCCTGCTATAGGACGGAAAGACTGTTGTATTTTTATTGTATTTTATGCTTCAGGCGTTGACTTCTGAGGCCGTTGCTATTCGATGTAGTGGAAGAACGCCATAGAGTGAAGCCTAGGTTGCCCCGAACGTAGAAACGACCATAACTTTCATACTGGTTGCAATTATTCGTTTTATACGTTGGAAAAACTGTTGTATTTATATTGTATTTTATGCTTCTGGCGTTGACTTCTAAGGCACTAACTATTCGACCTGGTGGAGCAACGCCCTAGAGTGAAGCCTAGGTTGACCGGAAAGTAGAAATGACCATCACTTTCAAACTGGTTGCAATTATTCCTGCTATATGATGGAAAAACTGTTGTATTTATACTGTATTTTATGCTTCGGGCGTTGACTGCTAAGGCCCTAACTATTCAATTTGTTGGATCAACGCCCTAGAGTGAAGCCTAGGTTTCTCGGAATGTAGAAATGACCATAACATTCACACTGGTTGAAATTATTCGTTTCATGCGATGGAAAAGCTGTTGCATCTTCATTGTATTTTATGATTGTGGCGTTGACTGCTAAGGCCCTAACTGTTTGATCTGGTGGAGCAACGCCCTAGAGTGAGGCCTAGGTTGCCCGGAACGTAGAAATGACCATCACTTCCATACTGGTAGCAATTATTCGTTTTATACGATGGAAAAACTGATGTGTTTATATTGTATTTTATGCTTCGGGCGTTGACTTCTAAGGCCCTAACTATTCAATCTGTTGGAGCAACGCCCTAGGTGATGCCTAGGTTGCCCGAACGTAGAAATGACCATAACTTTCACACCCGTAGCAATTATTCGTTTTTTACGATGGAAAAACTGTTCTATTTATTTTGTATTTTATGCTTCGGGCGTTGACTTCTACGGCCCTAAATATTCAATCTGTTGAAGCAACGCCCTAGGGTGAAGCCTAGGTTGCCCGGAAAGTAGAAATGACCATAACTTTCATACTGGTTGCAATTATTCGTTTTATGCGATGGAAAAACTGTTGTATTTATATTGTATTTTATGCTTCTGGCGTTGACTTCTAAGGCCCTAGTTATCCGATCGGGTGGAGCAACGCCCTAGAGTGAAGCCTAGGTTGCCCGGAACGTAGAAATGGCCATCACTTTCAAACTGGTTGCAATTAATCCTTTTATACGATGGAAAAACTGTTGTATTTTTATTGCATTTTATGCTTCCGGCGTTGACTTCTAAGGCCCTAACTATTCAATCTGTTGGAGCAACGCCCTAGGTGATGCCTAGGTTGCCCGGAAAGTAGAAATGACGTTATCTTTCATACTGGTTGCAATTATTCGTTTTATACGATGGAAAAACTGTTGTATTTATATTGTATTTTATGCTTCCGGCGGTGCCTTCCTAGGCCCTAAGTGTTCGATCTGTTGGAACAACGCCCTAGAGTGAAGCCTCCGTTGCCCGGAACGTAGAAATGACCATCACTTTCACACTGGTTGCAATTATTCCTGATATACGATGGAAAAACTCTTGTATATTTATTGTATTTTATGCTTCTGGCGTTGACTTCTAAGGCCGTAGCTATTCGATGTGGTGGAGCAACGCCCTAGATTGAAGCCTAGGTTGTCCGGAACGTAGAAATGCCCATTACTTTCACACTGGTTGAAATTATTAGTTTTATACGATGGAAAAACTGTTTTATTTAATTTGTATTTTATACTTCGGGCGTTGACTTCTAAGGCCCTAACTATTCCATCTGGTGGAACAACGACCTAGGGTGAAGCCTAGGTTGCCCGGAACGTAGAAATGACCATCACTTTCAAACTGGTTGCAATTAATCCTTTTATACGATGGAAAAACTGTTGTATTTTTATTGCATTTTATGCTTCGGGCATTAACTTCTAAGGCCCTAACTATTCAATCTGTAAGAGCAACGCCCTAGGGTGAAGCCTAGGTTGCCCGTAAAGTATAAATGACCCTAGCTTTCATCCTGTTGCAATTATTCGTTTTGTATGATGGAAAAACTGTTGCATTCATATTGTATTTTATGCTTCTTGGGTTCACATCTTAGGCCCTAACTATTCGATCTGGTGGAGTAACGCCCTATGGTGAAGCCTAGGTTGACCGGAACGTAGAAATGACCATAATTTTCACACCGGTAGCAATTATTCGTTATACACGATGGAAAAACTGTTCCATTTATTTTGTATTTTATGCATCGGGCGTTGACTTCTAAGGCCCTAACTATTCAATCTGTTGGAGCAACGCCCTAGGGTGAAGCCTAGGTTGCCCGAAAAGTAGAAATGACGTTAACTTTCACACTGGTTGCTATTATTCGTTCTATACGATGGAAAAACTGTTGTATTTATATTGTATTTTATGCCCCGGGCGTTGACTGCTAAGGCCCTAACTATTCTATCTGGTGGAGCAACGCCCTAGAGTGAGCCTAGGTTGCCCGGAACGTAGAAAGGACCATCACTTTCAAACTGGTTGCAATTAATCCTTTTATACGATGGAAAAACTGTTGTATTGTTATTGCATTTTATGCTTCGGGCATTGACTTCTAAGGGCCTAACTATTCAATCTGTTGGAGCAACGCCCTAGGGTGTAGCCTAGGTTGCCCGGAAAGTAGAAATGACCACAACTTTCATACTGGTTGCAATTACTCGTTTTATATGATAGAAAAACTGTTGTATTTATATTGTATTTTATGCTTCTGGCGTTGACTTCTAAGGCCCTAGTTATTCGATCTGGTGGAGCAACGCCCTAGAGTGAAGCCTAGGTTTCCCGGATCGTAGAAATGTCCATCACTTTCAAACTGGTTGCAATTAATCCTTTTATACGATGGAAAAACTGTTGTATTTTTATTGCATTTTATGCTTCCGGCGTTGACTTCTAAGGCCCTAACTATTCAATCTGTTGGAGCAACGCCCTAGGGTGATGCCTAGGTTGCCCGGAAAGTAGAAATGACGTTATCTTTCATACTGGTTGCAATTATTCGTTTTATACGATGGAAAAACTGTTGTATTTATATTGTATTTTATGCTTCTGGCATTGACTTCTAAGGCACTAACTATTCGATCTGGTGGAGCAACGCCCTAGAGTGAAGCCTAAGTTGCCCGGAACGTAGCAATTACCATCACTTTCAAACTGGTTGCAAATACTCCTGTTATATGATGGAAAAACTGTTGTATTTTTATTGCATTTTATGCTTCGGGCATTGACTTCTAAGGCCCTAACTATTCAATCTGTAGGAGCAACGCCCTAGGGTGTAGCCTAGGTTGCGCGGAACGTAGAAATGACCATCACTTCCATACTGGTAGCAATTATTCGTTTTATACCATGGAAAAACTGTTGCATTTATATTGTATTTTATGCGTCTGGCGTTGACTTCTAAGGCACTAACTATTCGATCTCGTGGAGCAACGCCCTAGAGTGAAGCCTAGGTTGCCCGGAACGTAGAAATGACCATCACTTTCAAACTGGTTGCAATTATTCCTGTTTTATGATGGAAAAGCTGTTGTATTTATATTGTATTTTATGCTTCTGTCGTTGACGTCTAAGGCCCTAGCTATTAGATGAGGTGGAGCAACGCACTAGAGTGACGCCTAGGTTGCCCGGAACGTAGAAATGACCATTACTTTCGCAATGTTTGCAATTATACATTTTATACGAAGGAAAAACTGTTGTACTTATATCGTCTTTTATGCTTCTGGCTTTGATTTCTTATGCCCTAACTATTCCATCTGGTGGAAAAACGCCCTACGGTGAAGCCTAGGCTGCCCGGAACGTAGAAATGGAAATAACTTTCACACCGGTAGCAATTATTCGTTTTATACGATGGAAAAACAGTTCTATTTATTTTGTATGTTATGCTTCGGCCGTTGACTTCTAAGGCACTAACTATTCGATCTGTTGGAGCAACGCCCCAGGGTGAAGCCTAGGTTGCCCGGAACGTAGAAATGACCGTAACTTTCACACTGGTTGCTATTATTCGTTTTATACGATGGAAAAACTGTTCTATTTATTTTGTATTTTATGCTTCGGGCGTTGACTTCTAAGGAACTAACTGTTTGATCTGGTGGAGCAACGCCCTGGAGTGAAGCCTAGGTTGCCCGGAACGTAGAAATGACCATAACTTTCACACTGGATGCTATTATTCGTTCTATACGATGGAAAAACTGTTATATTTATATTGTATCTTATGCTTCTGGCGTTGACTTCATAGGCCCTAACCATTCGATCTGGTGGAGCAACGCCCTAGAGTGAAGCCTAGGTTGCCCGGAACGTAGAAATGACCATAACTTTCACACCGGATGCTATTATTCGTTCTATACGATGGAAAAACTGTTATATCTATATTGTATCTTATGCTTTTGGCGTTGACTTCTTAGGCCCTAACAATTCGATCTGGTGGAATAACGCCCTAGAGTGAAGCCTAGGTTGCCTGGAACGTACAAATGACCATCACTTCCACACGGGTTGCAATTATTCCTGTTATAGGATGGAAAGACTGTTGTATTTTTATCGTATTTTATGCTTCAGGCGTTGACTTCTGAGGCCGTAGCTATTCGATGTGGTGGAAGAACGCCATAGAGTGAAGCCTAGGTTGCCCGGAAAGTAGAAATGACCATAACTTTCATACTGGTTGCAATTATTAGTTTTATATGATGGAAGAACTGTTGTATTTAGATTGTATTTTATGCTGCTGGTGTTCACTTCTTAGGCCCTAACTATTCGATATGGTGGAACAACGACCTGGGGTGAAGCCTAGGTTGCCCGGAACGTAGAAATGACCATAACTTTCACACTGGTTGCTATTATTCGTTTTATACGATGGAAAAACTGTTACATTTATATTGTATTTTATGCTTCTGGCGTTGACTTCTTAGGCCCTAACTATTCGATCTGGTGGAACAACGCCCTAGAGTGAAGCCTAGGTTGCTCGGAAAGTAGAAATGACCATAAGTTTCATACTGGTTGCAAT
This sequence comes from Calliopsis andreniformis, assembly GCF_051401765.1. Classification (NCBI taxonomy): domain Eukaryota; kingdom Metazoa; phylum Arthropoda; class Insecta; order Hymenoptera; family Andrenidae; genus Calliopsis; species Calliopsis andreniformis. Next base: position 22,802,079 of record NW_027480423.1, read on the forward strand.
TATTCGTTTTATACGGTGGAAAAACTGTTGTATTTATATTGTATTTTATGCTTCTGGCGTTGACTTCTAAGGCACTAACTATTCGATCTGGTGGAGCAACGCAATAGAGTGAAGCCTAGGTTGCCCGGAACGTACAATTGGCCATCACTTTCAAACTGGTTGCAATTATTCCTGTTATATGACGGAAACACTGTTGTATTTTTATTGCATTTTATGATTCGGGCGCTGACTTCTAAGGCCCTAACTATTCTATCTGGTGGAGCAACGCCCTAGAGTGAGCCTAGGTTGCCCGGAACGTAGAAAGGACCATCACTTTCAAACTGGTTGCAATTAATCCTTTTATACGATGGAAAAACTGTTGTATTGTTATTGCATTTTATGCTTCGGGCATTGACTTCTAAGGGCCTAACTATTCAATCTGTTGGAGCAACGCCCTAGGGTGTAGCCTAGGTTGCCCGGAAAGTAGAAATGACCACAACTTTCATACTGGTTGCAATTACTCGTTTTATATGATAGAAAAACTGTTGTATTTATATTGTATTTTATGCTTCTGGCGTTGACTTCTAAGGCCCTAGTTATTCGATCTGGTGGAGCATCGCCCTAGAGTGAAGCCTAGGTTTCCCGGATCGTAGAAATGTCCATCACTTTCAAACTGGTTGCAATTATTCGTTTTATACCATGGAAAAACTGTTGCATTTATATTGTATTTTATGCTTCTGTCGTTGACGTCTAAGGCCGTAGCTATTAGATGAGGTGGAGCAACGCACTAGAGTGACGCCTAGGTTGCCCGGAACGTAGAAATGACCATTACTTTCGCAATGTTTGCAATTATACATTTTATACGAAGGAAAAACTGTTGTACTTATATCGTCTTTTATGCTTCTGGCTTTGATTTCTTATGCCCTAACTATTCCATCTGGTGGAATAACGCCCTACGGTGAAGCCTAGGCTGCCCGGAACGTAGAAATGGAAATAACTTTCACACCGGTAGCAATTATTCGTTTTATAAGATGGAAAAACAGTTCTATTTATTTTGTATTTTATGCTTCGGCCGTTGACTTCTAAGGCACTAACTATTCGATCTGTTGGAGCAACGCCTCAGGGTGAAGCCTAGGTTGCCCGGAACGTAGAAATGACCGTAACTTTCACACTGGTTGCTATTATTCGTTTTATACGATGGAAAAACTGTTCTATTTATTTTATATTTTATGCTTCGGATGTTGACTGCTAAGGCCCTAACTGTTTGATCTGGTGGAGCAACGCCCTAGAGTGAAGCCTAGGTTGCCCGGAACGTAGAAGTGACCATAACTTTCACACTGGTTGCTATTATTCGTTCTATACGATGGAAAAACTGTTACCTTTATATTGTATCTTATGCTTCTGGCGTTGACCTGTTAGGCCCTGACAATTCGATCTGGTGGAACAACGCCCTAGAGTGAAGATTAGGTTGCCTGGAACGTCCAAATGCCCATCACTTTCACACGGGTTGCAATTATTCCTGTTATAGGACGGAAAGACTGTTGTATTTTTATTGTATTTTATGCTTCAGGCGTTGACTTCTGAGGCCGTTGCTATTCGATGTAGTGGAAGAACGCCATAGAGTGAAGCCTAGGTTGCCCCGAACGTAGAAATGACCATAACTTTCATACTGGTTGCAATTATTCGTTTTATACGTTGGAAAAACTGTTGTATTTATATTGTATTTTATGCTTCTGGCGTTGACTTCTAAGGCACTAACTATTCGACCTGGTGGAGCAACGCCCTAGAGTGAAGCCTAGGTTGCCCGGAACGTAGAAATGACCATCACTTTCAAACTGGTTGCAATTAATCCTTTTATACGATGGAAAAACTGTTGTATTTTTATTGCATTTTATGCTTCGGGCATTAACTTCTAAGGCCCTAACTATTCAATCTGTAAGAGCAACGCCCTAGGGTGTAGCCTAGGTTGCCCGTAAAGTAGAAATGACCCTAGCTTTCATACTGGTTGCAATTATTCGTTTTGTATGATGGAAAAACTGTTGCATTTATATTGTATTTTATGCTTCTTGGGTTCACATCTTAGGCCCTAACTATTCGATCTGGTGGAGTAACGCCCTATGGTGAAGCCTAGGTTGACCGGAACGTAGAAATGACCATAATTTTCACACCGGTAGCAATTATTCGTTATACACGATGGAAAAACTGTTCTATTTATTTTGTATTTTATGCATCGGGCGTTGACTTCTAAGGCCCTAACTATTCAATCTGTTGGAGCAACGCCCTAGGGTGAAGCCTAGGTTGCCCGGAAAGTAGAAATGACGTTAACTTTCACACTGGTTGCTATTATTCGTTCTATACGATGGAAAAACTGTTATATCTATATTGTATTTTATGCTTCGGGCGTTGACTTCTAAGGCCCTAGCTGTTTGATCTGGTGGAGCAACGCCCTAGATTGAAGCCCAGGTTGCCCGAACGTAGAAATGACCATAACTTTGACACTGGTTGCTATTATTCGTTTTATACAATGGAAAAACTGTTCTATTTATTTTGTATTTTATGCTTCGGTCGTTGACTGCTAAGGCCCTAACTGTTTGATCTGGTGGAGCAACGCCCTAGAGTGAAGCCTAGGTTGCCCGGAACGTAGAAGTGACCATAACTTTCACACTGGTTGCTGTTATTCGTTCTATACGATGGAAAAACTGTTACCTTTATATTGTATCTTATGCTTCTGGCGTTGACTTCATAGGCCCTAACAATTCGAACTGGTGGAACAACGCCCTAGAGTGAAGATTAGGTTGCCTGGAACGTCCAAATGACCATCACTTTCACACGGGTTGCAATTATTCCTGTTATAGGACGGAAAGACTGTTGTATTTTTATTGTATTTTATGCTTCAGGCGTTGACTTCTGAGGCCGTTGCTATTCGATGTAGTGGAAGAACGCCATAGAGTGAAGCCTAGGTTGCCCCGAACGTAGAAATGACCATAACTTTCATACTGGTTGCAATTATTCGTTTTATACGTTGGAAAAACTGTTGTAATTATATTGTATTTTATGCTTCTGGCGTTGACTTCTAAGGCACAAACTATTCTATCTGGTGGAGCAACGCCCTAGAGTGAGCCTAGGTTGCCCGGAACGTAGAAAGGACCATCACTTTCAAACTGGTTGCAATTAATCCTTTTATACGATGGAAAAACTGTTGTATTGTTATTGCATTTTATGCTTCGGGCATTGACTTCTAAGGGCCTAACTATTCAATCTGTTGGAGCAACGCCCTAGGGTGTAGCCTAGGTTGCCCGGAAAGTAGAAATGACCACAACTTTCATACTGGTTGCAATTACTCGTTTTATATGATAGAAAAACTGTTGTATTTATATTGTATTTTATGCTTCTGGCGTTGACTTCTAAGGCCCTAGTTATTCGATCTGGTGGAGCAACGCCCTAGAGTGAAGCCTAGGTTGCCCGGATCGTAGAAATGTCCATCACTTTCAAACTGGTTGCAATTAATCCTTTTATACGATGGAAAAACTGTTGTATTTTTATTGCATTTTATGCTTCCGGCGTTGACTTCTAAGGCCCTAACTATTCAATCTGTTGGAGCAACGCCCTAGGGTGATGCCTAGGTTGCCCGGAAAGTAGAAATGACGTTATCTTTCATACTGGTTGCAATTATTCGTTTTATACGATGGAAAAACTGTTATATTTATATTGTATCTTATGCTTTTGGCGTTGACTTCTTAGGCCCTAACAATTCGATCTGGTGGAATAACGCCCTAGAGTGAAGCCTAGGTTGCCTGGAACGTACAAATGACCATCACTTCCACACGGGTTGCAATTATTCCTGTTATAGGATGGAAAGACTGTTGTATTTTTATCGTATTTTATGCTTCAGGCGTTGACTTCTGAGGCCGTAGCTATTCGATGTGGTGGAAGAACGCCATAGAGTGAAGCCTAGGTTGCCCGGAAAGTAGAAATGACCATAACTTTCATACTGGTTGCAATTATTAGTTTTATATGATGGAAGAACTGTTGTATTTAGATTGTATTTTATGCTGCTGGCGTTCACTTCTTAGGCCCTAACTATTCGATATGGTGGAACAACGACCTGGGGTGAAGCCTAGGTTGCCCGGAACGTAGAAATGACCATAACTTTCACACTGGTTGCTATTATTCGTTTTATACGATGGAAAAACTGTTACATTTATATTGTATTTTATGCTTCTGGCGTTGACTTCTTAGGCCCTAACTATTCGATCTGGTGAAACAACGCCCTAGAGTGAAGCCTAGGTTGCTCGGAAAGTAGAAATGACCATAAGTTTCATACTGGTTGCAATTATTCGTTTTATACGGTGGAAAAACTGTTGTATTTATATTGTATTTTATGCTTCTGGCGTTGACTTCTAAGGCACTAACTATTCGATCTGGTGGAGCAACGCAATAGAGTGAAGCCTAGGTTGCCCGGAACGTACAATTGGCCATCACTTTCAAACTGGTTGCAATTATTCCTGTTATATGACGGAAACACTGTTGTATTTTTATTGCATTTTATGATTCGGGCGCTGACTTCTAAGGCCCTAACTATTCAATCTGTTGGAGCAACGCCCTAGGGTGAAGTCTAGGTTGTTCGGAAAGTAGAAATGACCTTAAGTTTCATACTGGATGCAATTATTCGTTTTATACGATGGAAAAACTGTTGTATTTATATTGTATTTTATGCTTCTGGCGTTCACTTCTTAGGCCCTAACTATTCGATCTGGTGGAACAACGGCCTAAGGTGAAGCCTAGGTTGCCAGGAACGTAGAAATGACCATAACTTTTACACTGGTAGCAATTATTCGTTTTATACAATGGAAAAACTGTTCTATTTATTTTGTATTTTATGCTTCGGGCGTTGACTTCTAAGGTCCTACCTGTTTGACCTGGTGGAGCAACGCCCTAGAGTGAAGCCTAGGTTGCCCGGAACGTAGAAATGACCATAACTTTCACACTGTTTGCAATTATTCATTTTATACGATGGCAAAGCTGTTGTATTTATATTGTATTTTATGCTTCTGGCGTTGACTTCTTAGGCCGTATCTATTCGATCTGGTGGAGCAACGCCCTCGAGTGAAGCCTAGGTTGCGCGGAACGTAGAAATGACCATAACTTTACACTGGTAGCAATTATTCGTTTTATACAATGGAAAAACTGTTCTATTTATTTTGTATTTAATGCTTCGGGCATTGGCTTCTAAGGCCCTAACTGTTTGATCTGGTGGAGCAACGCCCTAGAGTGAAGCCTAGGTTGCCCGGAATGTAGAAATGACCATAACTGTCACATTAGTTGCAATTATTCGTTTTATACGATGGAAAAGCTGTTGTATTTATATCGTATTTTATGCTTCTGGCGTTGCCTTCTTAGGCCGTATCTATTCGATCTGGTGGAGCAACGCCCTGGAGTGAAGCGTAGGTTGCGCGGAACGTAGAATTGGCCATCACTTTCAAACTGGTTGCAATTATTCCTGTTATATGATGGAAACACTGTTGTATTTTTACTGCATTTTATGCTTCGGGCGTTGACTTCTAAGGACCTAACTATTCAATCTGTTGGAGCAACGCCCAAGGGTGAAGCCTAGGTTGCTCGGAAAGTAGAAATGACCGTAAGTTTCATACTGGTGGCAATTATTCGTTCTATACGATGGAAAAACTGTTATATTTATTATGTATCTTATGCTTCTGGCGTTGACTTCTTAGGCCCTAACAATTCGATCTGGTGGATCAACTCCCTGGAGTGAAGCCTAGGTTGCCTGGAACGTACAAATGACCATCACTTTCACACGGGTTGCAATTATTCCTGTTATAGGATGGAAACACTGTTGTATTTTTATTGTATTTTATGCTTCAGGCGTTGACTTCTGAGGCCGCAGCTATTCGATATGGTGGAGCACCGCCCTAGAGTGAAGCCTAGGATGCTTGGAACGTAGAAATGACCATTACTTTCGCAATGTTTGCAATTATTCGTTTTATACGATGGAAAAACTGTTGTATTTAAATTGTATTTTATGCTTCTGGCGTTGACTTCTAACGCACTAACTATTCGATCTGGCGGAGCAACGCCCTAGAGTGAAGCCGAGGTTTCCCGGAACGTAGAAGTGACCATCACTTTCAAACTGGTTGCAATTATTCCTGTTATATGATGGAAAAACTGTTGTATTTTTATTGCATTTTATGCTTCCGGCATTGACTTCTAAGGCCCTAGCTATTCAATCTGTTAGAGCAACGCCCTAGGGTGTAGCCTAGGTTGCCCGGAAAGTAGAAATGACCATAACTTTCATACTGGTTGCAATTATTCGTTTTATATGATGGAAAAACTGTTGTATTTACATTGTATTTTATGCTGCTGGCGATCACTTCTTAGGCCCTAACTATTCGACCTGGTGGAACAACGCACTGTGGTGAAGCCTAGGTTGCCCGGAACGTAGAAATGCCCATAACGTTCAGACTGGTTGCTATTATTCGTTTTATGCGATGGAAAAACTGTTGTATATATACCGTATTTTATGCTTCTGGCGTTGACTTCATATGCCCTAACTATTCCATCTGGTGGAACCACGCCCTAGGGTGAAGCCTAGGTTGACCGGAACGTAGAAATGACCATCACTTTCAAACTGGTTGGAATTAATCCTTTTATACGATGGAAAAACTGTTGCATTTTTATTGCATTCTATGCGTCGGGCGTTGACTTCTAAGGCCCTAACAATTCAATCTGTTGGAGCGACGCCCTAGGGTGAAGCCTAGGTTGCCCGGAACTTAGAATTGACAATAACTTTCACACTCATTGCTATTATTCGTTCTATACGATGGAAAAACTGTTATATTTATATTGTATCTTATGCTTCTGGCGTTGACTTCTTAGGCCCTAACAATTCGATCTGGCGGAACAACGACCTGGGGTGAAGCCTAGGTTGCCCGGAACGTAGAAATGACCATAACTTTCACTCTGGTTGCTATTATTCGTTTTATACGATGGAAAAACTGTTCTATTTATTTTGTATTTTATGCTTCGGGCGTTGACTTCTAAGGTCCTACCTGTTTGATCTGGTGGAGCAACGCCCTAGAGTGAAGCCTAGGTTGCCCGGAACGTAGAAATGACCATAACTTTCACACTGGTTGCTATTATTCGTTTTATACGATGGAAAAACTGTTATATTTATATTGTATTTTATGCTCCTGGCGTTGACTTCTTAGGCCCTAACTAGTCGATCTGGTGGAACAACGCCGTAGAGTGAAGCCTAGGTTGCCCGGAACGTAGAAGTGACCATTAATTTCACACTGTTTGCAATTATTCCTTTTATACGATGGAAAAGCTGTTGTATTTATATCGTATTTTATGCTTCAGGAGTTGACTTCTGAGGTCATAGCTATTCGATGTGGTGGAAGAACGCCATAGAGTGAAGCCTAGGTTGCCCGGAACGTAGAAATGTCTATATCTTTCACACTGTTTGCAATTATTCATTTTATACGATGGCAAAGCTGTTGTATTTATATTGTATTTTAGGCTTCTAGCGTTGACTTCTTAGGCCGTATCTATTCGATCTGGTGGAGCAACGCCCTCGAGTGAAGCCTAGGTTGCGCGGAACGTAGAAATGACCATAACATTACACTGGTAGCAATTATTCGTTTTATACAATGGAAAAACTGTTCTATTTATTTTGTATTTAATGCTTCGGGCATTGGCTTCTAAGGCCCTAACTGTTTGATCTGGTGGAGCAACGCCCTAGAGTGAAGCCTAGGTTGCCCGGAATGTAGAAATGACCATAACTGTCACATTGGTTGCAATTATTCGTTTTATACGATGGAAAAGCTGTTGTATTTATATCGTATTTTATGCTTCTGGCGTTGACTTCTTAGGCCGTATCTATTCGATCTGGTGGAGCAACGCCCTGGAGTGAAGCGTAGGTTGCGCGGAACGTAGAATTGGCCATCACTTTCAAACTGGTTGCAATTATTCCTGTTATATGATGGAAACACTGTTGTATTTTTACTGCATTTTATGCTTCGGGCGTTGACTTCTAAGGACCTAACTATTCAATCTGTTGGAGCAACGCCCAAGGGTGAAGCCTAGGTTGCTCGGAAAGTAGAAATGACCGTAAGTTTCATACTGGTGGCAATTATTCGTTCTATACGATGGAAAAACTGTTATATTTATTATGTATCTTATGCTTCTGGCGTTGACTTCTTAGGCCCTAACAATTCGATCTGGTGGATCAACTCCCTGGAGTGAAGCCTAGGTTGCCTGGAACGTACAAATGACCATCACTTTCACACGGGTTGCAATTATTCCTGTTATAGGATGGAAACACTGTTGTATTTTTATTGTATTTTATGCTTCAGGCGTTGACTTCTGAGGCCGCAGCTATTCGATATGGTGGAGCACCGCCCTAGAGTGAAGCCTAGGATGCTTGGAACGTAGAAATGACCATTACTTTCGCAATGTTTGCAATTATTCGTTTTATACGATGGAAAAACTGTTGTATTTAAATTGTATTTTATGCTTCTGGCGTTGACTTCTAAGGCCCTAACAATTCAATCTGTTGGAGCGACGCCCTAGGGTGAAGCCTAGGTTGCCCGGAACTTAGAATTGACAATAACTTTCACACTCATTGCTATTATTCGTTCTATACGATGGAAAAACTGTTATATTTATATTGTATCTTATGCTTCTGGCGTTGACTTCTTAGGCCCTAACAATTCGATCTGGCGGAACAACGACCTGGGGTGAAGCCTAGGTTGCCCGGAACGTAGAAATGACCATAACTTTCACACTGGTTGCTATTATTCGTTTTATACGATGGAAAAACTGTTATATTTATATTGAATTTTATGCTTCTGGCGTTGCCTTCTTATGCCCTATCTGTTCGATCTGGTGGAACAACGCCCTAGAGTGAAGCCTAGGTTACCCGGAACGTAGAAATGACCAGTACTTTCACACTGTTTGCAATTATTCCTGCTATACGATGGAAAAACTGTTGCATCTTTATTGAATGTTATGCTTCTGGCGTTGACTTCTAAGGCCCTAACTATTCTCTCTGGTGGATCAACGCCCTAGAGTGTAGCCTAGGTTGCTCGGAATGTAGAAATGACCATAAGATTCACACTGGTTGAAATTATTCGTTTTATACGATGGAAAAACTGTTATATTTATATTGTATTTTATTCTTCTGGCGTTGATTTCTTAGGCCCTAACTATTCAATCTGGTGGAAGAACGCCCTAGAGTGAGGCCCAGGTTGCCCGGAACGTAGAAGTGACCATCACTTCCATATTGGTAGCAATTATTCGTTTTATACGATGGAAAATCTGTTGTGTTTATATTGTATTTTATGCTTCTGGCGTTGACTTCTAAGGCACTAACTATTCGATCTGGTGGAGCAACGCCCTAGAGTAAAGCCTAGGTTGCCCGGAACGTAGAAGTGACCATCACTTTCAAACTGTTTGCAATTAATCCTTTTATACGATGGAAAAACTGATGTATTATTATTGCATTTAGGCTTCCGGCATTGACTTCTAAGGCCCTAACTATTCAATCTGTTGGAGCAACGCCCTAGGGTGAAGCCTAGGATGTCCGGAACGTAGAAATGACGTTAACTTTCGTACTGGTTTCAATTACTCGTTTTATACGATCGAAAAACTGCTGTATTTATATTGTATTTTATGCTTCTGGCGTTGACTTCTTATGCCCTAACTATTCCATCTGGTGGAACAACGCCCTATGGTAAAGCCTAGGTTGCCCGGAACGTAGAAATGACCATAACTTTCACACCCGTAGCAATTATTCGTTTTATACGATGGAAAAACTGTTTTATTTATTTTGTATTTTATGCTTCGGGCGTTGACTTCTAAGGCCCTAAATATTCAATCTGTTGAAACAACGCCCTAGGGTGAAGACTAGGTTGCCCGGAAAGTAGAAATGACCATAACTTTCATACTGGTTGCAATTATTCGTTTTATGCGATGGAAAAACTGTTTTATTTATATTGTATTTTATGCTTCTGGCGTTGACTTCTAAGGCCCTAGTTATTCGATCTGGTGGAGCAACGCCCTAGAGTGAAGCCTAGGTTGCCCGGAACGTAGAAATGGCTATCACTTTCAAACTGGTTGCAATTAATCCTTTTATACGGTGGAGAAACTGTTGTATTTTTATTGCATTTTATGCTTTCGGCGTTGACTTCTAGGGCCCTAACTATTCAATCTGTTGGAGCAACGCCCTAGGGTGAAGCCTAGGTTGCCCGGAACGTAGAAATGACCATCACTTTCAAACTGGTTGCAATTAATCCTTTTATACGATGGAAAAACTGTTGCATTTTTATTGCATTTTATGCGTCGGGCATTGACTTCTAAGGCACTAACTATTCGATCTGGTGGAGCAGCGCCCTAGAGTGAAGCCTAAGTTGCCCGGAACGTAGCAATTACCATCACTTTCAAACTGGTTGCAAATACTCCTGTTATATGATGGAAAAGCTGTTGTATTTTTATTGCATTTTATGCTTCGGGCATTGACTTCTAAGGCCCTAACTATTCAATCTGTAGGAGCAACGCCCTAGGGTGTAGCCTAGGTTGCCCGTAAAGTAGAAATGACCATAGCTTTCATACTGGTTGCAATTATTCGTTTTATATGATGGAAAAACTGTTCTATTTATTTTGTATTTAATGCTTCGGGCATTGGCTTCTAAGGCCCTAACTATTCGATCTGGTGGAACAACGCCCTAGAGTGAAGCCTAGGTTGCCTGGAACGTAGAAATGACCATTACTCTCACACTGTTTGCAATTATTCGTTTTATACGGTGGAAAAACTGTTGCATCTTTATTGTATTTTATGCTTCCAGCGTTGACTTCTAAGGCCCTACCTATTCGATCAGGTGGAGCATCGCCCTAGAGTGAAGCCTAGGTTGCTCGGAATGTAGAAATGACCATAACTTTCACACTGGTTGCAATTATTCATTTTATACGATGGAAAAACTGTTGTACTTATATTGTATTTTATTCTTATGGCGTTGAATTCTAAGTCCCTAGCTATTCCATCTGGTGGAGCAACGCCCTAGAGTGAAACCTATGTTACCCGGAACGTAGAAATGACCAGTACTTTCACACTGTTTGCAGTTATTCCTGTTATACGATGGAAAAACTTTTGCATCTTTATTGCATTTTATGCTTCTGGCGTTGACTCCTTATGCCCTAGCTATTCGATTTGGTGGAGCAACGCCCTAGAGTGGAGCCTAGATTGCACGGTACGTAGAAATGACCATTACTTTCACACTGTTTGCAATTATTCGTTTTATACGTTGGAAAAACTGTTGTATTTTTATTGCATTTTATGCTTCGGGCATTGACTTCTAAGGCCCTACCTATTCAATCTGTTGGAGCAACGCCCTAGGGTGAAGCCTAGGTTGCCCGGAAAGTAGAAATGAACATAACTTTCACACTGGCAGCAGTTATTCGTTTTATATGACGGAAAAACTGTTGTATTTATATTGTATTTTATGCTTCGGGCGTTGACTTCTAAGGAACTAACTGTTTGATCTGGTGGAGCAACGCCCTAGAGTGAAGCCTAGGTTGCCCGTAACGTAGAAATGACCATAACTTTCACACTGGATGCTATTATTCGTTCTATACGATGGAAAAACTGTTATATTTATATTGTATCTTATGCTTCTGGCGTTGACTTCTTAGGCCCTAACAATTCGATCTGGTGGAACAACGCCCTAGAGTGAAGCCTAGGTTGCCTGGAACGTACAAATGACCATAACTTTCATACTGGTTGCAATTATTCGTTTTATATGATGGAAAAACTGTTGTATTTATATTGTATTTTATGCTTCTGGCGTTCACTTCCTAGGCCCTAACTAGTCGATCTGGTGGAACAACGCCGTAGAGTGAAGCCTAGGTTGCCCGGAACGTAGAAATGACCATAACTTTCATACTGGTTGCAATTATTCGTTTTATATGATGGAAAAACTGTTGTATTTATATTGTATTTTATGCTTCTGGCGTTCACTTCCTAGGCCCTAACTAGTCGATCTGGTGGAACAACGCCGTAGAGTGAAGCCTAGGTTGCCCGGAACGTAGAAGTGACCATTAATTTCACACTGTTTGCAATTATTCCTTTTATACGATGGAAAAGCTGTTGTATTTATATCGTATTTTATGCTTCAGGAGTTGACTTCTGAGGTCATAGCTATTCGATGTGGTGGAAGAACGCCATAGAGTGAAGCCTAGGTTGCCCGGAACGTAGAAATGTCTATATCTTTCACACTGTTTGCAATTATTCATTTTATACGATGGCAAAGCTGTTGTATTTATATTGTATTTTAGGCTTCTAGCGTTGACTTCTTAGGCCGTATCTATTCGATCTGGTGGAGCAACGCCCTCGAGTGAAGCCTAGGTTGCGCGGAACGTAGAAATGACCATAACTTTACACTGGTAGCAATTATTCGTTTTATACAATGGAAAAACTGTTCTATTTATTTTGTATTTAATGCTTCGGGCATTGGCTTCTAAGGCCCTAACTGTTTGATCTGGTGGAGCAACGCCCTAGAGTGAAGCCTAGGTTGCCCGGAATGTAGAAATGACCATAACTGTCACATTGGTTGCAATTATTCGTTTTATACGATGGAAAAGCTGTTGTATTTATATCGTATTTTATGCTTCTGGCGTTGACTTCTTAGGCCGTATCTATTCGATCTGGTGGAGCAACGCCCTGGAGTGAAGCGTAGGTTGCGCGGAACGTAGAATTGGCCATCACTTTCAAACTGGTTGCAATTATTCCTGTTATATGATGGAAACACTGTTGTATTTTTACTGCATTTTATGCTTCGGGCGTTGACTTCTAAGGACCTAACTATTCAATCTGTTGGAGCAACGCCCAAGGGTGAAGCCTAGGTTGCTCGGAAAGTAGAAATGACCGTAAGTTTCACACTGGTGGCAATTATTCGTTCTATACGATGGAAAAACTGTTATATTTATTATGTATCTTATGCTTCTGGCGTTGACTTCTTAGGCCCTAACAATTCGATCTGGTGGATCAACTCCCTGGAGTGAAGCCTAGGTTGCCTGGAACGTACAAATGACCATCACTTTCACACGGGTTGCAATTATTCCTGTTATAGGATGGAAACACTGTTGTATTTTTATTGTATTTTATGCTTCAGGCGTTGACTTCTGAGGCCGCAGCTATTCGATATGGTGGAGCACCGCCCTAGAGTGAAGCCTAGGATGCTTGGAACGTAGAAATGACCATTACTTTCGCAATGTTTGCAATTATTCGTTTTATACGATGGAAAAACTGTTGTATTTAAATTGTATTTTATGCTTCTGGCGTTGACTTCTAAGGCCCTAACAATTCAATCTGTTGGAGCGACGCCCTAGGGTGAAGCCTAGGTTGCCCGGAACTTAGAATTGACAATAACTTTCACACTCATTGCTATTATTCGTTCTATACGATGGAAAAACTGTTATATTTATATTGTATCTTATGCTTCTGGCGTTGACTTCTTAGGCCCTAACAATTCGATCTGGCGGAACAACGACCTGGGGTGAAGCCTAGGTTGCCCGGAACGTAGAAATGACCATAACTTTCACACTGGTTGCTATTATTCGTTTTATACGATGGAAAAACTGTTATATTTATATTGAATTTTATGCTTCTGGCGTTGCCTTCTTATGCCCTATCTGTTCGATCTGGTGGAACAACGCCCTAGAGTGAAGCCTAGGTTACCCGGAACGTAGAAATGACCAGTACTTTCACACTGTTTGCAATTATTCCTGCTATACGATGGAAAAACTGTTGCATCTTTATTGAATGTTATGCTTCTGGCGTTGACTTCTAAGGCCCTAACTATTCTCTCTGGTGGATCAACGCCCTAGAGTGTAGCCTAGGTTGCTCGGAATGTAGAAATGACCATAAGATTCACACTGGTTGAAATTATTCGTTTTATACGATGGAAAAACTGTTATATTTATATTGTATTTTATTCTTCTGGCGTTGATTTCTTAGGCCCTAACTATTCAATCTGGTGGAAGAACGCCCTAGAGTGAGGCCCAGGTTGCCCGGAACGTAGAAGTGACCATCACTTCCATATTGGTAGCAATTATTCGTTTTATACGATGGAAAATCTGTTGTGTTTATATTGTATTTTATGCTTCTGGCGTTGACTTCTAAGGCACTAACTATTCGATCTGGTGGAGCAACGCCCTAGAGTAAAGCCTAGGTTGCCCGGAACGTAGAAGTGACCATCACTTTCAAACTGTTTGCAATTAATCCTTTTATACGATGGAAAAACTGATGTATTATTATTGCATTTAGGCTTCCGGCATTGACTTCTAAGGCCCTAACTATTCAATCTGTTGGAGCAACGCCCTAGGGTGAAGCCTAGGATGTCCGGAACGTAGAAATGACGTTAACTTTCGTACTGGTTTCAATTACTCGTTTTATACGATCGAAAAACTGTTGTATTTATATTGTATTTTATGCTTCTGGCGTTGACTTCTTATGCCCTAACTATTCCATCTGGTGGAACAACGCCCTATGGTAAAGCCTAGGTTGCCCGGAACGTAGAAATGACCATAACTTTCACACCCGTAGCAATTATTCGTTTTATACGATGGAAAAACTGTTTTATTTATTTTGTATTTTATGCTTCGGGCGTTGACTTCTAAGGCCCTAAATATTCAATCTGTTGAAGCAACGCCCTAGGGTGAAGATTAGGTTGCCCGGAAAGTAGAAATGACCATAACTTTCATACTGGTTGCAATTATTCGTTTTATGCGATGGAAAAACTGTTTTATTTATATTGTATTTTATGCTTCTGGCGTTGACTTCTAAGGCCCTAGTTATTCGATCTGGTGGAGCAACGCCCTAGAGTGAAGCCTAGGTTGCCCGGAACGTAGAAATGGCTATCACTTTCAAACTGGTTGCAATTAATCCTTTTATACGGTGGAGAAACTGTTGTATTTTTATTGCATTTTATGCTTCCGGCGTTGACTTCTAGGGCCCTAACTATTCAATCTGTTGGAGCAACGCCCTAGGGTGAAGCCTAGGTTGCCCGGAACGTAGAAATGACCATCACTTTCAAACTGGTTGCAATTAATCCTTTTATACGATGGAAAAACTGTTGCATTTTTATTGCATTTTATGCGTCGGGCATTGACTTCTAAGGCACTAACTATTCGATCTGGTGGAGCAGCGCCCTAGAGTGAAGCCTAAGTTGCCCGGAACGTAGCAATTACCATCACTTTCAAACTGGTTGCAAATACTCCTGTTATATGATGGAAAAGCTGTTGTATTTTTATTGCATTTTATGCTTCGGGCATTGACTTCTAAGGCCCTAACTATTCAATCTGTAGGAGCAACGCCCTAGGGTGTAGCCTAGGTTGCCCGTAAAGTAGAAATGACCATAGCTTTCATACTGGTTGCAATTATTCGTTTTATATGATGGAAAAACTGTTCTATTTATTTTGTATTTAATGCTTCGGGCATTGGCTTCTAAGGCCCTAACTATTCGATCTGGTGGAACAACGCCCTAGAGTGAAGCCTAGGTTGCCTGGAACGTAGAAATGACCATTACTCTCACACTGTTTGCAATTATTCGTTTTATACGGTGGAAAAACTGTTGCATCTTTATTGTATTTTATGCTTCCAGCGTTGACTTCTAAGGCCCTACCTATTCGATCAGGTGGAGCATCGCCCTAGAGTGAAGCCTAGGTTGCTCGGAATGTAGAAATGACCATAACTTTCACACTGGTTGCAATTATTCATTTTATACGATGGAAAAACTGTTGTACTTATATTGTATTTTATTCTTATGGCGTTGAATTCTAAGTCCCTAGCTATTCCATCTGGTGGAGCAACGCCCTAGAGTGAAACCTATGTTACCCGGAACGTAGAAATGACCAGTACTTTCACACTGTTTGCAGTTATTCCTGTTATACGATGGAAAAACTTTTGCATCTTTATTGCATTTTATGCTTCTGGCGTTGACTCCTTATGCCCTAGCTATTCGATTTGGTGGAGCAACGCCCTAGAGTGGAGCCTAGATTGCACGGTACGTAGAAATGACCATTACTTTCACACTGTTTGCAATTATTCGTTTTATACGTTGGAAAAACTGTTGTATTTTTATTGCATTTTATGCTTCGGGCATTGACTTCTAAGGCCCTACCTATTCACTCTGTTGGAGCAACGCCCTAGGGTGAAGCCTAGGTTGCCCGGAAAGTAGAAATGAACATAACTTTCACACTGGCAGCAGTTATTCGTTTTATATGACGGAAAAACTGTTGTATTTATATTGTATTTTATGCTTCGGGCGTTGACTTCTAAGGAACTAACTGTTTGATCTGGTGGAGCAACGCCCTAGAGTGAAGCCTAGGTTGCCCGTAACGTAGAAATGACCATAACTTTCACACTGGATGCTATTATTCGTTCTATACGATGGAAAAACTGTTATATTTATATTGTATCTTATGCTTCTGGCGTTGACTTCTTAGGCCCTAACAATTCGATCTGGTGGAACAACGCCCTAGAGTGAAGCCTAGGTTGCCTGGAACGTACAAATGACCATCACTTCCACACGGGTTGCAATTATTCGTTTTATATGATGGAAGAACTGTTGTATTTATATTGTACTTTATGCTGCTGGCGTTCACTTCTTAGGCCCTAACTATTCGATCTGGTGGAACAACGACCTGGGGTGAACCCTAGGTTGCCCGGAACGTAGAAATGTCTATAACTTTCACACTGGTTGCTATTACTCGTTTCATACGATGGAAAAACTGTTATATTTATAATGTATTTTATGCTTCTGGCGTTGCCTTCTTATGCCCTAACTGTTCGATCTGGTGGAACAACGCCCCAGAGTGAAGCCTAGGTTACCCGGAACGTAGAAATGACCAGTACTTTCACACTGTTTGCAAATATACATTATATACGATGGAAAATCTGTTGTATTTATGTTGTACTTTATGCTTCTGGCGTTGACGTCTAAGGCCCTAACTGTTTGATCTGGTGGAACAACGCCCTAGGGTGAAGCCTAGGTTGCCCGGAACGTAGAAATGACCATTACTTTCAAACTGCTTGCAATTATTCCTGTTATATGATGGAAAAACTGTTGTATTTTTATTGCATTTTATGCTTAGGGCGTTGACTTCTAAGGCCCTAACTATACAGTCTGTTGGAGCAACGCCCTATCGTGAAGCCTAGGTTGCCCGCAAAGTAGAAATGACCATAACTTTCATACTGGTTGCAATTATTCGTTTTATATGATGGAAAAACTGTTGTATTTATATTGTATTTTATGCTTCTGGCGTTCACTTCCTAGGCCCTAACTATTCGATCTGGTGGAACAACGCCCAAGGGTGAAGCCTAGGTTGCCCGGAACGTAGAAATGACAATAACTTTCACACTGGTTGCTATTATTCGTTTTAGACGATGGAAAAACTGTTGTACTTATACTGTATTTTATTCTTACGGCGTTGAATTCTAAGTCCCTAGCTATTCGATCTGGTGGAGCAACGCCCTAGAGTGAAACCTATGTTACCCGGAACGTAGAAATGACCACTACTATCACACTGGTTACAAATTATTCCTGCTATACGGTGGAAAAACTGTAGTATTTTTATTGCATTTTATGCTTCGGGCATTGACTTCTAAGGCCCTAACTATTCAATCTGTTGGTGCAACGCCCTAGAGTGAAGCCTAGGTTGCCTGGAACGTAGAAATGAACATAACTTTCACACTGATTGCTATTATTCGTTTTATACGATGGAAAGACTGTTACATTTATATTGTATTTTATGCTTCTGGCGTTGACTTCTAAGGCTCTAACTAATCGATCTGGTGGAGCAACGCCCTAGAGTGAAGCCTAGGGTGCCCGGTACGTAGAAATAACCATCACTTTCAAACTGCTTGCAATTATTCCTGTTATATGATGGAAAAACTGTTGTATTTTTATTGCATTTTATGCTTAGGGCGTTGACTTCTAAGGCCCTAACTATACAGTCTGTTGGAGCAACGCCCTAGAGTGAAGCCTAGGTTGCCCGTAACGTAGAAATGACCATAACTTTCACACTGGATGCTATTATTCGTTCTATACGATGGAAAAACTGTTATATTTACATTGTATCTTATGCTTCTGGCGTTGACTTCTTAGGCCCTAACAATTCGATCTGGTGGAACAACGCCCTAGAGTGAAGCCTAGGTTGCCTGGAACGTACAAATGACCATAACTTTCATACTGGTTGCAATTATTCGTTTTATATGATGGAAAAACTGTTGTATTTATATTGTATTTTATGCTTCTGGCGTTCACTTCCTAGGCCCTAACTAGTCGATCTGGTGGAACAACGCCGTAGAGTGAAGCCTAGGTTGCCCGGAACGTAGAAATGACCATAACTTTCATACTGGTTGCAATTATTCGTTTTATATGATGGAAAAACTGTTGTATTTATATTGTATTTTATGCTTCTGGCGTTCACTTCCTAGGCCCTAACTAGTCGATCTGGTGGAACAACGCCGTAGAGTGAAGCCTAGGTTGCCCGGAACGTAGAAGTGACCATTAATTTCACACTGTTTGCAATTATTCCTTTTATACGATGGAAAAGCTGTTGTATTTATATCGTATTTTATGCTTCAGGAGTTGACTTCTGAGGTCATAGCTATTCGATGTGGTGGAAGAACGCCATAGAGTGAAGCCTAGGTTGCCCGGAACGTAGAAATGTCTATATCTTTCACACTGTTTGCAATTATTCATTTTATACGATGGCAAAGCTGTTGTATTTATATTGTATTTTAGGCTTCTAGCGTTGACTTCTTAGGCCGTATCTATTCGATCTGGTGGAGCAACGCCCTCGAGTGAAGCCTAGGTTGCGCGGAACGTAGAAATGACCATAACTTTACACTGGTAGCAATTATTCGTTTTATACAATGGAAAAACTGTTCTATTTATTTTGTATTTAATGCTTCGGGCATTGGCTTCTAAGGCCCTAACTGTTTGATCTGGTGGAGCAACGCCCTAGAGTGAAGCCTAGGTTGCCCGGAATGTAGAAATGACCATAACTGTCACATTGGTTGCAATTATTCGTTTTATACGATGGAAAAGCTGTTGTATTTATATCGTATTTTATGCTTCTGGCGTTGACTTCTTAGGCCGTATCTATTCGATCTGGTGGAGCAACGCCCTGGAGTGAAGCGTAGGTTGCGCGGAACGTAGAATTGGCCATCACTTTCAAACTGGTTGCAATTATTCCTGTTATATGATGGAAACACTGTTGTATTTTTACTGCATTTTATGCTTCGGGCGTTGACTTCTAAGGACCTAACTATTCAATCTGTTGGAGCAACGCCCAAGGGTGAAGCCTAGGTTGCTCGGAAAGTAGAAATGACCGTAAGTTTCACACTGGTGGCAATTATTCGTTCTATACGATGGAAAAACTGTTATATTTATTATGTATCTTATGCTTCTGGCGTTGACTTCTTAGGCCCTAACAATTCGATCTGGTGGATCAACTCCCTGGAGTGAAGCCTAGGTTGCCTGGAACGTACAAATGACCATCACTTTCACACGGGTTGCAATTATTCCTGTTATAGGATGGAAACACTGTTGTATTTTTATTGTATTTTATGCTTCAGGCGTTGACTTCTGAGGCCGCAGCTATTCGATATGGTGGAGCACCGCCCTAGAGTGAAGCCTAGGATGCTTGGAACGTAGAAATGACCATTACTTTCGCAATGTTTGCAATTATTCGTTTTATACGATGGAAAAACTGTTGTATTTAAATTGTATTTTATGCTTCTGGCGTTGACTTCTAAGGCCCTAACAATTCAATCTGTTGGAGCGACGCCCTAGGGTGAAGCCTAGGTTGCCCGGAACTTAGAATTGACAATAACTTTCACACTCATTGCTATTATTCGTTCTATACGATGGAAAAACTGTTATATTTATATTGTATCTTATGCTTCTGGCGTTGACTTCTTAGGCCCTAACAATTCGATCTGGCGGAACAACGACCTGGGGTGAAGCCTAGGTTGCCCGGAACGTAGAAATGACCATAACTTTCACACTGGTTGCTATTATTCGTTTTATACGATGGAAAAACTGTTATATTTATATTGAATTTTATGCTTCTGGCGTTGCCTTCTTATGCCCTATCTGTTCGATCTGGTGGAACAACGCCCTAGAGTGAAGCCTAGGTTACCCGGAACGTAGAAATGACCAGTACTTTCACACTGTTTGCAATTATTCCTGCTATACGATGGAAAAACTGTTGCATCTTTATTGAATGTTATGCTTCTGGCGTTGACTTCTAAGGCCCTAACTATTCTCTCTGGTGGATCAACGCCCTAGAGTGTAGCCTAGGTTGCTCGGAATGTAGAAATGACCATAAGATTCACACTGGTTGAAATTATTCGTTTTATACGATGGAAAAACTGTTATATTTATATTGTATTTTATTCTTCTGGCGTTGATTTCTTAGGCCCTAACTATTCAATCTGGTGGAAGAACGCCCTAGAGTGAGGCCCAGGTTGCCCGGAACGTAGAAGTGACCATCACTTCCATATTGGTAGCAATTATTCGTTTTATACGATGGAAAATCTGTTGTGTTTATATTGTATTTTATGCTTCTGGCGTTGACTTCTAAGGCACTAACTATTCGATCTGGTGGAGCAACGCCCTAGAGTAAAGCCTAGGTTGCCCGGAACGTAGAAGTGACCATCACTTTCAAACTGTTTGCAATTAATCCTTTTATACGATGGAAAAACTGATGTATTATTATTGCATTTAGGCTTCCGGCATTGACTTCTAAGGCCCTAACTATTCAATCTGTTGGAGCAACGCCCTAGGGTGAAGCCTAGGATGTCCGGAACGTAGAAATGACGTTAACTTTCGTACTGGTTTCAATTACTCGTTTTATACGATCGAAAAACTGTTGTATTTATATTGTATTTTATGCTTCTGGCGTTGACTTCTTATGCCCTAACTATTCCATCTGGTGGAACAACGCCCTATGGTAAAGCCTAGGTTGCCCGGAACGTAGAAATGACCATAACTTTCACACCCGTAGCAATTATTCGTTTTATACGATGGAAAAACTGTTTTATTTATTTTGTATTTTATGCTTCGGGCGTTGACTTCTAAGGCCCTAAATATTCAATCTGTTGAAGCAACGCCCTAGGGTGAAGATTAGGTTGCCCGGAAAGTAGAAATGACCATAACTTTCATACTGGTTGCAATTATTCGTTTTATGCGATGGAAAAACTGTTTTATTTATATTGTATTTTATGCTTCTGGCGTTGACTTCTAAGGCCCTAGTTATTCGATCTGGTGGAGCAACGCCCTAGAGTGAAGCCTAGGTTGCCCGGAACGTAGAAATGGCTATCACTTTCAAACTGGTTGCAATTAATCCTTTTATACGGTGGAGAAACTGTTGTATTTTTATTGCATTTTATGCTTCCGGCGTTGACTTCTAGGGCCCTAACTATTCAATCTGTTGGAGCAACGCCCTAGGGTGAAGCCTAGGTTGCCCGGAACGTAGAAATGACCATCACTTTCAAACTGGTTGCAATTAATCCTTTTATACGATGGAAAAACTGTTGCATTTTTATTGCATTTTATGCGTCGGGCATTGACTTCTAAGGCACTAACTATTCGATCTGGTGGAGCAGCGCCCTAGAGTGAAGCCTAAGTTGCCCGGAACGTAGCAATTACCATCACTTTCAAACTGGTTGCAAATACTCCTGTTATATGATGGAAAAGCTGTTGTATTTTTATTGCATTTTATGCTTCGGGCATTGACTTCTAAGGCCCTAACTATTCAATCTGTAGGAGCAACGCCCTAGGGTGTAGCCTAGGTTGCCCGTAAAGTAGAAATGACCATAGCTTTCATACTGGTTGCAATTATTCGTTTTATATGATGGAAAAACTGTTCTATTTATTTTGTATTTAATGCTTCGGGCATTGGCTTCTAAGGCCCTAACTATTCGATCTGGTGGAACAACGCCCTAGAGTGAAGCCTAGGTTGCCTGGAACGTAGAAATGACCATTACTCTCACACTGTTTGCAATTATTCGTTTTATACGGTGGAAAAACTGTTGCATCTTTATTGTATTTTATGCTTCCAGCGTTGACTTCTAAGGCCCTACCTATTCGATCAGGTGGAGCATCGCCCTAGAGTGAAGCCTAGGTTGCTCGGAATGTAGAAATGACCATAACTTTCACACTGGTTGCAATTATTCATTTTATACGATGGAAAAACTGTTGTACTTATATTGTATTTTATTCTTATGGCGTTGAATTCTAAGTCCCTAGCTATTCCATCTGGTGGAGCAACGCCCTAGAGTGAAACCTATGTTACCCGGAACGTAGAAATGACCAGTACTTTCACACTGTTTGCAGTTATTCCTGTTATACGATGGAAAAACTTTTGCATCTTTATTGCATTTTATGCTTCTGGCGTTGACTCCTTATGCCCTAGCTATTCGATTTGGTGGAGCAACGCCCTAGAGTGGAGCCTAGATTGCACGGTACGTAGAAATGACCATTACTTTCACACTGTTTGCAATTATTCGTTTTATACGTTGGAAAAACTGTTGTATTTTTATTGCATTTTATGCTTCGGGCATTGACTTCTAAGGCCCTACCTATTCAATCTGTTGGAGCAACGCCCTAGGGTGAAGCCTAGGTTGCCCGGAAAGTAGAAATGAACATAACTTTCACACTGGCAGCAGTTATTCGTTTTATATGACGGAAAAACTGTTGTATTTATATTGTATTTTATGCTTCGGGCGTTGACTTCTAAGGAACTAACTGTTTGATCTGGTGGAGCAACGCCCTAGAGTGAAGCCTAGGTTGCCCGTAACGTAGAAATGACCATAACTTTCACACTGGATGCTATTATTCGTTCTATACGATGGAAAAACTGTTATATTTATATTGTATCTTATGCTTCTGGCGTTGACTTCTTAGGCCCTAACAATTCGATCTGGTGGAACAACGCCCTAGAGTGAAGCCTAGGTTGCCTGGAACGTACAAATGACCATCACTTCCACACGGGTTGCAATTATTCGTTTTATATGATGGAAGAACTGTTGTATTTATATTGTACTTTATGCTGCTGGCGTTCACTTCTTAGGCCCTAACTATTCGATCTGGTGGAACAACGACCTGGGGTGAACCCTAGGTTGCCCGGAACGTAGAAATGTCTATAACTTTCACACTGGTTGCTATTACTCGTTTCATACGATGGAAAAACTGTTATATTTATAATGTATTTTATGCTTCTGGCGTTGCCTTCTTATGCCCTAACTGTTCGATCTGGTGGAACAACGCCCCAGAGTGAAGCCTAGGTTACCCGGAACGTAGAAATGACCAGTACTTTCACACTGTTTGCAAATATACATTATATACGATGGAAAATCTGTTGTATTTATGTTGTATTTTATGCTTCTGGCGTTGACGTCTAAGGCCCTAACTGTTTGATCTGGTGGAACAACGCCCTAGGGTGAAGCCTAGGTTGCCCGGAACGTAGAAATGACCATTACTTTCAAACTGCTTGCAATTATTCCTGTTATATGATGGAAAAACTGTTGTATTTTTATTGCATTTTATGCTTAGGGCGTTGACTTCTAAGGCCCTAACTATACAGTCTGTTGGAGCAACGCCCTATCGTGAAGCCTAGGTTGCCCGCAAAGTAGAAATGACCATAACTTTCATACTGGTTGCAATTATTCGTTTTATATGATGGAAAAACTGTTGTATTTATATTGTATTTTATGCTTCTGGCGTTCACTTCCTAGGCCCTAACTATTCGATCTGGTGGAACAACGCCCAAGGGTGAAGCCTAGGTTGCCCGGAACGTAGAAATGACAATAACTTTCACACTGGTTGCTATTATTCGTTTTAGACGATGGAAAAACTGTTGTACTTATACTGTATTTTATTCTTACGGCGTTGAATTCTAAGTCCCTAGCTATTCGATCTGGTGGAGCAACGCCCTAGAGTGAAACCTATGTTACCCGGCACGTAGAAATGACCACTACTATCACACTGGTTACAAATTATTCCTGCTATACGGTGGAAAAACTGTAGTATTTTTATTGCATTTTATGCTTCGGGCATTGACTTCTAAGGCCCTAACTATTCAATCTGTTGGTGCAACGCCCTAGAGTGAAGCCTAGGTTGCCTGGAACGTAGAAATGAACATAACTTTCACACTGATTGCTATTATTCGTTTTATACGATGGAAAGACTGTTACATTTATATTGTATTTTATGCTTCTGGCGTTGACTTCTAAGGCTCTAACTAATCGATCTGGTGGAGCAACGCCCTAGAGTGAAGCCTAGGGTGCCCGGTACGTAGAAATAACCATCACTTTCAAACTGCTTGCAATTATTCCTGTTATATGATGGAAAAACTGTTGTATCTTTATTGCATTTTATGCTTCGGGCGTTGACTTCTAAGGCCCTAACTATTCAATCTGTTGGAGCAACGCCCTATCGTGAAGCCTGGGTTGCACGGAACGTAGAAGTGACCATCACTTTAATACTGGTTGCAATTATTCGTTTTATATGATGGAAAAACTGTTGTATTTTTATTGTATTTTATGCTTCGGGCGTTGACTTCTAAGGAACTAACTGTTTGATCTGGTGGAGCAACGCCCTAGAGTGAAGCCTAGGTTGCCCGTAACGTAGAAATGACCATAACTTTCACACTGGATGCTATTATTCGTTCTATACGATGGAAAAACTGTTGTATTTATATTGTATCTTATGCTTCTGGCGTTGACTTCTTAGGCCCTAACAATTCGATCTGGTGGAACAACGCCCTAGAGTGAAGCCTAGGTTGCCTGGAACGTACAAATGACCATCACTTCCACACGGGTTGCAATTATTCCTGTTATAGGATGGAAAGACTGTTGCATTTTTATTGTATTTTATGCTTCAGGCGTTGACTTCTGAGGCCGTAGCTATTCGATGTGGTGCAAGAACGCCATAGAGTGAAGCCTAGGTTGCCCGGAACGTAGAAATGACCATAACTTTCATACTGGTTGCAATTATTCGTTTTATATGATGGAAGAACTGTTGTATTTATATTGTACTTTATGCTGCTGGCGTTCACTTCTTAGGCCCTAACTATTCGATCTGGTGGAACAACGACCTGGGGTGAAGCCTAGGTTGCCCGGAACGTAGAAATGTCCATAACTTTCACACTGGTTGCTATTATTCGTTTCATACGATGGAAAAACTCTTACATTTATAATGTATTTTATGCTTCTGGCGTTGCCTTCTTATGCCCTAACTGTTTGATCTGGTGGAGCAGCGCCCTAGAGTGAAGCCTAGGTTGCCCGGAACGTAGAAATGACCATAACTTTCACACTGGATGCTATTATTCGTTCTATACGATGGAAAAACTGTTATATTTTTATTGCATTTTATGCTTCGGGCGTTGACTTCTAAGGCCCTAACTATTCAATCTGTTGGAGCAACGCCCAATCGTGAAGCCTAGGTTGCCCGGAAAGTAGAAATGACCATAACCTTCACACTGGTTGCAATTACTCGTGTTATACGATGGAAAAACTGTTGTACTTATATTGTATTTTATTCTTATGGCGTTGAATTCTAAGTCCCTAGCTACTCGATCTGGTGGAGCAACGCCCTAGAGTGAAACCTAGGGTACCCGGAACTTAGAAATTACCAGTACTTTCATACTGTTTGCAGTTATTGCTGTTATACGATGGAGAAACTGTTGCATCTTTAATGTATTTTATGCTTCTGGCGTTGACTTCTTAGGCCCTAACTATTCCATCTGGTGGATCAACGCCCTATAGTGAAGCCCAGGTTGCCCGGAACGTAGAAATGACCATAACTTTTACACTGGTTGCTATCATTCGTTTTATACGATAGAAAAACTGTTATATTTATATTGTATTTTATGCTTCTGGCGTTGACTTCTTAGGCCCTAACTGTTCGATCTGGTGGAACAACGCCCTAGGGTGAAGCCTAGGTTGCCCGGAACGTAGAAATGACCATAACTTTTACATAAGTAGCAATTATTCGTTTTATACAATGGAAAATCTGTTCTATTTGTTTTGTATTTAATGCTTCGGGCGTAGACTTCTAAGGCCCTAACTGCTTGATCTGGTGGAGCATCGCCCTAGAGTGAAGCCTATGTTGCCCGGAACGTAGAAATGACCATAACTTTCACACCGGTTGCTATTATTCGTTTTAGACGATGGAAAAACTGTTGTACTTATATTGTATTTTATTCTTATGGCGTTGAATTCTAAGTCCCTAGCTATTCGATCTGGTGGAGCAACGCCCTAGAGTGAAACCTATGTTACCCGGAACGTAGAAATGACCACTACTAACACACTGGTTACAAATTATTCCTGCTATACGGTGGAAAAACTGTAGTATTTTTATTGCATTTTATGCTTCGGGCATTGACTTCTAAGGCCCTAACTATTCAATCTGTTGGAGCGACGCCCTAGGGTGAAGCCTCGGTTGCCCGGAACTTAGAAATGACCATAACTTTCACACTGATTGCTATTATTCGTTTTCTACGATGGAAAAGCTGTTGTTTTTATATTGCATTTTATGCTTCCGGTGTTGACTTCTTAGACCCTAACTCTTCGATCTGGTGGAGCAACGCCCTAGAGTGAAGCCTAGGTTGCCCGGAACGTAGAAATGACCATAACTTTCACACTGGTTGCTATTATTCGTTTTATACGATGGAAAAACTGTTATATTTATATTGTATTTTATGCTTCTGGCGTTGCCTTCTTAGGCCCTAACTGTCCGATCTGGTGGTACAACGCCCTAGAGTGAAGCCTAGGTTACCCGGAACGTAGAAATGGCCAGTACTTTCACACTGTTTGCAATTATTTCTGCTATACGATGGAAAAACTGTTGCATCTTTATTGAATTTTATGCTTCTGGCGTTGACCTCTAAGGCCCTAACTATTCTATCTGGTGGAGCAACGCCCTAGGGTGAAGCCGAGGTTGTCCGGAACGTAGAAATGATGTTAACTTCCGTACTGGTTGCAATTACTCGTTTTATACGATTGAAAATCTGTTGTATTTATATTGTATTTTATGCTTCTGGCGTTGCCATCTTATGCCCTAACTATTCCATCTGGTGGAACAACGCCCTATGATAAAGCCTAGGTTGCCCGGAACGTAGAAATGACCATAACTTTCACACCGGTAGCAATTATTCGTTTTATACGATGGAAAAACTGTTCCATTTATTTTGTATTTTATGCTCCGGGCGTTGACTTCTAAGGCCCTAGATATTCAATCTGTTGAAGCAACAACCTAGGGTGAAGCCTAGGTTGCCCGGAATGTAGAAATGACCATAACTTTCATACTGGTTGCAATTATTCGTTTTATGCGATGGAAAAACTGTTGTATTTATATTGTATTTTATGCTTCTGGCGTTGACTTCTAAGGCCCTAGTTATTCGATCTGGTGGAGCAACGCCCTAGAGTGAAGCCTAGGTTGCCCGGAACGTAGAAATGGCCATCACCTTCAAACTGGTTGCAATTAATCCTTTTATACAATGGAAAAACTGTTGTATTTTTATTGCATTTTATGCTTCGGGCGTTGACTTCTAAGGCCCTAGCTATTCGATCTGGTGGAGCAACGTCCTAGAGTGAAGCCTAGGCTGCCCGGAACGTAGAAGTGACCTTCACTTTCAAACTGGTTGCAATTATTCCTGTTATAGGATGGAAAGACTGTTGTATTTTTATTGTATTTTATGCTTCGGGCGTTGAATTCTAAGGCCCTAACTGTTTGATCTGGTGGAGCAACGCCCTAGAGTGAAGCCTAGGTTGCCCGGAACGTAGAAATGACCATAACTTTCACACTGGATGCTATTATTCGTTCTATACGATGGAAAAACTGTTATATTTATTATGTATCTTATGC
Source organism: Calliopsis andreniformis (assembly GCF_051401765.1). Lineage (NCBI taxonomy): Eukaryota > Metazoa > Arthropoda > Insecta > Hymenoptera > Andrenidae > Calliopsis > Calliopsis andreniformis. Next base: position 22,830,011 of record NW_027480423.1, read on the forward strand.
TTCTGGCGTTGACTTCTTGGGCCCTAACAATTCGATCTGGTGGAACAACGCCCTGGAGTGACGCCTAGGTTGCCTGGAACGTACAAATGACCATCACTTTCACACGGGTTGCAATTACTCCTGTTATAGGATGGAAAGACTGTTGTATTTTTATTGTATTTTATGCTTCAGGCGTTGACTTCTGAGGCCGCAGCTATTCGATGTGGTGGAAGAACGCCATAGAGTGAAGCCTAGGTTGCCCGGAACGTAGAAATGACCATAACTTTCATACTGGTTGCAATTATTTGTTTTATACGATGGAAAAACTGTTGTATTTATATTGTATTTTATGCTTCTGGCGTTTTCTTCTTAGGCCCTAACTATTCGATCTGGTGGAGCAATGCCTTAGAGTTAAGTCTAGGATGCCCGAAACGCCGAAATGATCATTACTTTCACGCTTGTTGAAATTATTCCTGTTATACGATGAGAAGGCTGTTGTATTTGTATTGTATTTTATGCTTCAGGCGTAGGCTTCTAAGGCCGTAGCTATTCGATATGGTGGAGCACCGCCCTAGAGTGAAGCCTAGGATGCTCGGAACGTAGAAATGACCATTACTTTCGCAATGTTTGTAATTATTCGTTTTATACGATGGAAAAAATGTTGTATTTATATTGTATTTTATGCTTCTGGCGTTGACTTCTAATGCACTAACTGTTCGATCTGGCGGAGCAACGCACTAGATTGAAGCCGAGGTTTCCCGGAACGTAGAAATGACCATCACTTTCAAACTGGTTGCAATTATTCCTGTTATATGATGGAAAAACTGTTGTATTTTTATTGCATTTTATGCTTCCGGCATTGACTTCTAAGGCCCTAACTATTCAATCTGTTGGAGCAACGCCCTAGGGTGTAGCCTAGGATGCCCGGAAAGTAGAAATGACCATAACTTTCATACTGGTTGCAATTAATCCTTTTATACGATGGAAAAACTGTTGCATTTTTATTGCATTCTATGCGTCGGGCGTTGACTTCTAAGGCCCTAACTATTCAATCTGTTGGAGCGACGCCCTAGGGTGAAGCCTAGGTTGCCCGGAACGTAGAAATGACCATCACTTTCACACTGGTTGCAATTATTCCTGATATACGATGGAAAAACTCTTGTATATTTATTGTATTTTATGCTTCTGGCGTTGACTTCTAAGGCCGTAGCTATTCGATGTGGTGGAGCAACGCCCTAGAGTGAAGCCTAGGTTGCCCGGAACGTAGAAATGACCATAACTTTCACACCGGTAGCAATTATACGTTTTATACAATGGAAAAACTGTAGTATTTATTTTGTGTTTTATGTTTCGGGCGTTGACTTCTAAGGCCCTAACTATTCAATCTGTTGGAGCAACGCCCTAGGGTGAAGCCTAGGTTGCCCGGAACTTAGAAATGACCATAACTTTCACACTCATTGCTATTATTCGTTTTATACGATGGAAAAACTGTTATATTTATATTGTATTTTATGCTTCTGGCGGTGCCTTCTTAGGCCCTAAGTGTTCGATCTGGTGGAACAACGCCCTAGAGTGAAGCCTACGTTGCCCGGGACGTAGAAATGACCATCACTTTCACACTGGCTGCAATTATTCCTGATATACGATGGAAAAACTCTTGTATATTTATTGTATTTTATGCTTCGGGCGTAGACTTCTTAGGCCCTAACTATTCGATCTGGTGGAACAACGTCCTAGGGTGATGCCTAGGTTGCCCGGAACGTAGAAATGACCATAACTTTTACACTGGTAGCAATTATTCGTTTCATACAATGGAAAAACTGTTCTGTTTATTTTGTATTTTATGCTTCGGGCGTTGACTTCTAAGGCCCTACCTATTCGATCTGGTGGAGCAACACCCTACAGTGAAGCCAAGGTTGCCCGGAACGTAGATATGACCATAACCTTCACACAGGTTGCAATTATTCCATATCTACGATGGCAAAGCAGTTGTCTTTATAGTGTATTTTAAGCTTCCGGTGTTGACTTCTTAGACCCTAACTCAACGATCTGGTGGAGCAACGCCTCAGAGTTAAGTCTAGGATGCCCGAAACGTCGAAATGATCGTTACTTTCGCACTGGTTGCAATTGGTCATGCTATACAATGGAAAAACTGTTGTATTTATACTGTATTTTATGCTTCTGGCGTTGACTTCTAAGGCCGTAGCTATTCGATGTGGTGGAGCAACGCCATAGAGTGAAGCCCAGGCTGCCCGGAACGTAGAAATGACCATAACTTTCACACCGGTAGCAATTATACGTTTTATACAATGGAAAAACTGTACTATTTATTTTGTATTTTATGCTTCGGGCGTTGACTTCTAAGGCCCTAACTATTCAATCTGTTGGAGCAACGCCCTAGGGTGAAGCCTAGGTTGCCCGGAAGGTAGAAATGACGTTAACTTTCATACTGGTTGCAATTACTCGTTTTATACGATTGAAAAAGTGTTGTATTTATATTGTATTTTATGCTTCTGGCGTTGACTGCTTATGCCCTAACTATTCCATCTGGTGGAACAACGCCCTATGGTGAAGCCTAGGTTGCCCGGAACGTAAAAATGACCATAACTTTCAGACCGGTAGCAATTATTCGTTTTATACGATGGAAAAACTGTTCTATTTATTTTGTATTTTATGCTTCGGGTGTTGACTTCTAAGGCCCTAACTATTCAATCTGTTGGAGCAGCGCCCTGGGGTGAAGCCTAGGTTGCCCGGAAAGTAGAAATGACGTTAACCTTCATACTGGTTGCAATTATTCGTTTTATGCGATGGAAAAACTGTTGCATTTATATTGTATTTTATGCTTCTGGCTTTGACTTCTTATGCCCTCACTATTCCATCTGGTGGAACAACGCCCTATGGTGAAGCCTAGGTTGCCCGGAACGTAGAAATGACCATAACTTTCACACCGGTAGCAATTATTCGTTTTATACGATGGAAAAACTGTTATATTTATATTGTATTTTATGCTTCGGGTGTTGACTTCTAAGGCCCTAACTATTCAATCTGTTGGAGCAACGCCCTAGGGTGAAGCCTAGGTTGCCCGGAAAGTAGAAATAACGTTAACTTTCATACTGGTTGCAATTATTCGTTTTATACGATGGAAAAACTGTTGTATTTATATTGTATTTTATGCTTCGGGAGTAGACTTCTTAGGCCCTAACTATTCGATCTGGTGGAACAACGTCCTAGGGTGATGCCTAGGTTGCCCGGAACGTAGAAATGACCACAACTTTTACACTGGTAGCAAATATTCCTGTTATATGATGGAAAAACTGTTGTATTTTTATTGTATTTTATGCTTCGGGTATTGACTTCTAAGGCCCTAACTATTCCATCAGGTGGAACAACGCCCTAGGGTGGAGCCTAGGTTGCCCGGAACGTAGAAATGACCATAACTTTCACACCAGTAGAAATTATACGTTTTATACAATGGAAAAACGGTTCTATATATTTTGTATTTTATGCTTCGAGCGTTGACTTCTAAGGCCCTAGCTATTTGATCTGGTGAAGCAACGCCCTAGAGTAAAGCCTAGGTTGCCCGGAACGTAGATATGACCATAACCTTCACACAGGTTGCAATTATTCGATATCTACGATGGCAAAGCAGTTGTCTTTATATTGTATTTTAAGCTTCCGGTGTTGACTTCTTAGACCCTAACTCTTCGATCTGGTGGAGCAGCGCCTCAGAGTTAAGTCTAGGATGCCCGAAACGTCGAAATGATCGTTACTTTCGCACTGGTTGCAATTGGTCATGCTATACAATGGAAAAACTCTTGTATTTATACTGTTTTTTATGCTTCTGGCGTTGACTTCTAAGGCCGTAGCTATTCGATGTGGTGGAGCAACGCCCTAGAGTGAAGCCTAGGTTGCCCGGAACGTAGAAATGACCATAACTTTCACACCGGTGGCAATTATACGTTTTATACAATGGAAAAACTGTAGTATTTATTTTGTGTTTTATGCTTCGGGCGTTGACTTCTAAGGCCCTAACTATTCAATCTGCTGGAGCAACGCCCTAGGGTGAAGCCTAGGTTGCCCGGAAGGTAGAAATGACGTTAACTTTCATACTGGTTGCAATTACTCGTTTTATACGATTGAAAAAATGTTGTATTTATATTGTATTTTATGCTTCTGGCGTTGACTTCTAAGGCCCTAACTATTCAATCTGTTGGAGCGACAGCCTAGGGTGAAGACTAGGTTGCCCGGAACGTAGAAATGACCATAGCTTTTACACTGGTAGCAATTATTCCTGTTATATGATGGAAAAACTGTTGTATTTTTATTGCATTTTATGCTTCCGGCATTGACTTCTAAGGCCCTAACTATTCAATCTGTTGGAGCAACGCCCTAGGGTGAAGCCTAGGTTGCCCGGAAGGTAGAAATGACGTTAACTTTCATACTGGTTGCAATTACTCGTTTTATACGATTGAAAAACTGTTGTATTTATATTGTATTTTATGCTTCTGGCGTTGACTTCTTATGCCCTAACTATTCCATCTGGTGGAACAACGCCCTATGGTGATGCCTAGGTTGCCCGGAACGTAGAAATGACCACAACTTTCACACGGGTTGCAATTATTCCTGTTATAGGATGGAAAGACTGATGTATTTTTATTGTATTTTATGCTTCACGCGTTGACTTCTGAGGCCGCAGCTATTCGATGTGGTGGAAGAACGCCATAGAGTGAAGCCTAGGTTGCCCGGAACGTAGAAATGACCAGAACTTTCATACTGGTTGCAATCATTCGTTTTATAGGATGGAAGAACTGTTGTATTTATACTGTATTTTATGCTGCTGGCGTTCACTTCTTAGGCCCTAACTATTCGATCTGGTGGAACAACGCCCTGGGGTGAAGCCTAGGTTGCCCGGAACGTAGAAATGACCATAACTTTCACACTGGTTGCTATTATTCGTTTTATACGATGGAAAAACTGTTCTTTTTGTTCTGTATTTTATGCTTCGGGCGTTGACTTCTAAGGCCCTAACTGTTTGATCTTGTGGAGCAACGCCATTGTGTGAAGACTAGGTTGCCCGGAACGTAGAAATGATCATTACTTTCGCACTGGTTGCAATTAGTCATGCTATACGATGGAAAAACTATTGCATTTTTGTTGTATTTTATGCTTCTGGCGTTGACTTCTATGGCCCTACCTATTCGATCTGGTGGAGCAACGCCCTAGAGTGCAGCCTAGGTAGCCCGGAGCCTCGAAATGGCCATAACTTTCACACTGGTTGCTATTATTCGTTTTATACAATGGAAAAACTGTCATATTTATATTGTATTTTATGCTTCTGGCGTTGACTTCTTTGGCCGTAACTGTTCGATATGGTGGAACAACGCCCTAGAGTGAAGCCTAAGTTGCCCGGAACGAAGAAATGATCATCACTTTCAAACTGGTTGCAATTATTCCTGTTATATGATGGAAAAGCTGTTGTACTTTTATTGCATTTTATGCTTCGGGCATTGAACTCTAAGGTCCTATCTTTTCAATCTGTTGGAGCAACGCCCTAGGGTGAAGCCTAGGTTGCCCGGAAAGTAGAAATGACCATAACTTTCACACTGGTTGCAATTATTCGTTTTATACGATGCAAAAGCTGCTGCATCTTTATTGTATTTTATTCTTCTGGCGTTGACTTCTAAGGCCGTAGCTATTAGATGTGGTGGAGCAACGCCCTAGAGTGTCGCCTGGGTTGCCCGGAACGTAGAAATGACCATAACTTCCACACTGGTGGAAATTATTCGTTTAATACGATGGAAAAACTGTACTATTTATTTCGTATTTTATGCTTCGGGCGCTGACTTCTAAGGCCCTAGCTATTCGATCTGGTGGAGCAACGCCCTAGAATGAAACCTAGGCTGCCCGGAACGTAGAAATCACCGTAACTTTCACACTGTTTGCAATTATTCGTTTTATACGATGGAAAAGCTGTTGTATTTATATCGTATTTTATGCTTCTGGCGTTGACTTCTAAGACCGTAGCTATTCGGTGTGGTGGAGCAACGCCCCAGAGTGACGCCTAGGTTGCCCGGAACGTAGAAATGACCATTACTTTCACAATGTTTGCAATTATTCATTTCATACGATGAAAAAACTGTTGTACTTATATTGTATTTTATTCCTATGGCGTTGAATTGTTAGGCCCTAACTATTCCCTATGGTGGATCAACGCCGTAGAGTGAAACCTACGTTGCGCGGAACGTAGAAATGACCATTACTTTCACACTGGTTGCAATTATTCGTTTTATACGATGGAAAAGCTGTTGTATTTATATCGTATTTTATGCTTCTGGCGTTGACTTCTTAGGACCTGACCTTTCGATCTGGTGGAGCAACGCCCTAGAGTGAAGCCTAGGTTGCCCGGAACGTAGAAATGACCATAACTTTCACACTGGTAGCAATTATTCGTTTTATACAATGGAAAAGCTATTCTATTTATTTTGCATTTCATGTTTCGGGCGTTGACTTCTAACGCCCTAACTGATTGATCTGGTGGAGCAACGCCCTAGAGTGAAGCCTAGATTGCCAGGAACGTTGGAATGACCATAACCTAGACAACTGGTTGCTATTATTCGTTTTATACGATTGAAAAACTGGTATATTTATATTGTATTTTATTCTTATGGCGTTGCCTTCATAGGCCCTAACTATACGATCTGGTGGAGCAACGCCCTAGAGTGAAACCTAGGTTACCCGGAACGTAGAAATTACCAGTACTTTCATACTGTTTGCAGTTATTCCTGTTATACGATGGAAAACCTGTTGCGTCTTTATTCTATTTTATGCTTCTGGCGTTGACTTCTTGGGCCCTAGCTATTCCATCTGGTGGAGCAACGCCCTAGGGTGAAGCCTAGGTTGCCCGGAAAGTAGAAATGACCATAACTTTCACACTGGCTGCAATTATTGGTTTTATACGATGCAAAAGCTGTTGCACCTTTATTGTATTTTATTCTTCTGGCGTTGACTTCTAAGGCCGTAGCTATTAGATGTGGTGGATCAACGCCGTAGAGTGAAACCTACGTAGCGCGGAACGTAGAAATGACCATTACTTTCACACTGGTTGCAATTATTCGTTTTATACGATGGAAAAGCTGTTCTATTTATATCGTATTTTATGCTTCTGGCGTTGACTTCTTAGGACCTAACCATTCGATCTGGTGGAGCAACGCCCTAGAGTGAAGCCTAGGTTGCCCGGAACGTAGAAATGACCATAACTTTCATACTGGTTTCAATTATTTGTTTTATGGAGTGTAAAAACTGTTGTATTTATATTGTATTTTATGCTTCTGGCGTTCACTTCTTAGGCCCTAACTATTCGATCTGGTGGAACAACGCCCTAGGGTGAAGCCTAGGTTGCCCGGAACGTAGAAATGACCATAACTTTCACACTGGTAGCAATTATTCGTTTTATACAATGGAAAAGCTATTCTATTTATTTTGCATTTTATGTTTCGGGCGTTGACTTCTAACGCCCTAACTGATTGATCTGGTGGAGCAACGCCCTAGAGTGTAGCCTAGATTGCCAGGAACGTTGGAATGACCATAACCTAGACAACTGGTTGCTATTATTCGGTTTATACGATTGAAAAACTGGTATATTTATATTGTATTTTATTCTTATGGCGTTGACTTCATAGGCCCTAACTATACGATCTGGTGGAGCAACGCCCTAGAGTGAAACCTAGGTTACCCGGAACGTAGAAATGACCAGTACTTTCATACTGTTTGCAGTTATTCCTGTTATACGATGGAAAAACTGTTGCGTCTTTATTCTATTTTATGCCTCTGGCGTTGACTTCTTAGGCCCTAACTATTCGATCTGGTGGAGCAACGCCCTACAGTGAAGCCTAGGTTGCGCGGAACGTAGACATGTCCATAACCATCACACAGGTTGCAATTATTCGATTTATACGAAGGAAAGACTGTTGTATTTATTTTGTAGTTTATGCTTTTGGCGTTGACTTCTAAGGCCCTAACTATTCCATCTGGTTGAACAACGCCCTAGGGTGAAGCCTAGGTTGCCCGGAACGCAGAAATGACCAGTACTTTCACACTGGTTGCAGTTATTCGTTTTATACAATGGAAAATCTGTTCTATTCATTTTGTATTTTATGCTTCGGGCGTTGACATCTTTGGCCCTAACAATTCCATCTGGTGGAGCAACGCCCCAGAGTGAAGCCTAGGTTCCCTGGAATGTACAAATGACCATCACCTTCACACGGGTTGCAATTATTCCTGTTATAGGATGGAAAGACAGTTGTATATTTATTGCATTTTATGCTTCTGGCGTTCACTTCTTAGGCCCTGACTATTCGATCTGGTGGAACAACGCCCTAGGGTGAAGCCTAGGTTGCCCGGAACGTAGAAATGACAATTACTTTCACACTGTTTGCAATAATTCCTTTTATACGATGCAAATGTTGTTGTATTTATATCGTATTTTATGCTTCTGGCGTTGACTTCTAAGGCCCTAACTGTTTGATCTTGTGGAGCAACGCCATTGTGTGAAGACTAGGTTGCCCGGAACGTAGAAATGATCATTACTTTCGCACTGCTTGCAATTAGTCATGCTATACGATGGAAAAACTATTGCATTTTTGTTGTATTTTATGCTTCTGGCGTTGACTTCTATGGCCCTACCTATTCGATCTGGTGGAGCAACGCCCTAGAGTGACGCCTAGGTTGCCCGGAACGTAGAAATGACCAGTACATTCACACTGGTTGCAGTTATTCCTGTAAAACGATGGAAAAACGGTTGCATCTTTATTGTATTTTATGCTTCTGGCGATGACTTCTAAGGCCCTAACTATTCGACCTCGTGGAGCCACGCCCTTGGGTGAAGCCTAGGTTGGCCGGAATGTAGAAATGTCCATAACTTTCACACTGGTTGCAATTATTCGTTTTATACGATTGAAAAGCTGTTGTATTTATATTGTATTTTATGCTTCTGGCGCTGACTTCTTAGGCCCTAACTATTCCCTCTGGTGGATCAACGCCCTAAAGTGAAACCTACGTTGACCGGAACGTAGAAATGACCATTACTTTCACACTGGTTGCAATTATTCCTGTTATATGATGGAAAAGCTGTTGTACTTTTATTGCATTTTATGCTTCGGGCATTGACCTCTAAGGTCCTATCTTTTCAATCTGTTGGAGCAACGCCCTAGGGTGAAGCCTAGGTTGCCCGGAAAGTAGAAATGACCATAACTTTCACACTGGTTGCAATTATTCGTTTTATACGATGCAAAAGCTGCTGCATCTTTATTGTATTTTATTCTTCTGGCGTTGACTTCTAAGGCCGTAGCTATTAGATGTGGTGGAGCAACGCCCTAGAGTGACGCCTGGGTTGCCCGGAACGTAGAAATGACCATATCTTTCACACTGTTTGCAATTACTCATTTTATTCGATGGCAAAGCTGTTGTATTTATATTGTATTTTATGCTTCTGGCATTGACTTCTTAGGCCCTAACTATTCGATCTGGTGGAGCAACACCCTAGAGTGAAGCCTAGGTTGCCGGAACGTCGAAATGACCAGAACTCTCACACTGGTTGCAATTATTCGTTTTATACGATGGAAAATCTGTTGTATTTATATCGTATTTTATGCTTCTGGCGTTGACTTCTAAGGCCCTAACTATTCCATCTGGTGGAACAACGCCCTAGGGTGAAGCCTAGGTTGCCCGGAACGCAGAAATGACCAGTACTTTCACACTGGTTGCAGTTATTCGTTTTATACAATGGAAAATCTGTTCTATTCATTTTGTATTTTATGCTTCGGGCGTTGACATCTTTGGCCCTAACAATTCCATCTGGTGGAGCAACGCCCCAGAGTGAAGCCTAGGTTCCCTGGAATGCACAAATGACCATCACTTTCACACGGGTTGCAATTATTCCTGTTATAGGATGGAAAGACAGTTGTATTTTTATTGCATTTTATGCTTCTGGCGTTCACTTCTTAGGCCCTGACTATTCGATCTGGTGGAACAACGCCCTAGGGTGAAGCCTAGGTTGCCCGGAACGTAGAAATGACAATTACTTTCACACTGTTTGCAATAATTCCTTTTATACGATGCAAATGTTGTTGTATTTATATCGTATTTTATGCTTCTGGCGTTGACTTCTAAGGCCCTAACTGTTTGATCTTGTGGAGCAACGCCATTGTGTGAAGACTAGGTTGCCCGGAACGTAGAAATGATCATTACTTTCGCACTGGTTGCAATTAGTCATGCTATACGATGGAAAAACTATTGCATTTTTGTTGTATTTTATGCTTCTGGCGTTGACTTCTATGGCCCTACCTATTCGATCTGGTGGAGCAACGCCCTAGAGTGACGCCTAGGTTGCCCGGAACGTAGAAATGACCAGTACATTCACACTGGTTGCAGTTATTCCTGTAAAACGATGGAAAAACGGTTGCATCTTTATTGTATTTTATGCTTCTGGCGATGACTTCTAAGGCCCTAACTATTCGACCTCGTGGAGCCACGCCCTTGGGTGAAGCCTAGGTTGGCCGGAATGTAGAAATGTCCATAACTTTCACACTGGTTGCAATTATTCGTTTTATACGATTGAAAAGCTGTTGTATTTATATTGTATTTTATGCTTCTGGCGCTGACTTCTTAGGCCCTAACTATTCCCTCTGGTGGATCAACGCCCTAAAGTGAAACCTACGTTGACCGGAACGTAGAAATGACCATTACTTTCACACTGGTTGCAATTATTCCTGTTATATGATGGAAAAGCTGTTGTACTTTTATTGCATTTTATGCTTCGGGCATTGACCTCTAAGGTCCTATCTTTTCAATCTGTTGGAGCAACGCCCTAGGGTGAAGCCTAGGTTGCCCGGAAAGTAGAAATGACCATAACTTTCACACTGGTTGCAATTATTCGTTTTATACGATGCAAAAGCTGCTGCATCTTTATTGTATTTTATTCTTCTGGCGTTGACTTCTAAGGCCGTAGCTATTAGATGTGGTGGAGCAACGCCCTAGAGTGACGCCTGGGTTGCCCGGAACGTAGAAATGACCATATCTTTCACACTGTTTGCAATTACTCATTTTATTCGATGGCAAAGCTGTTGTATTTATATCGTATTTTATGCTTCTGGCATTGACTTCTTAGGCCCTAACTATTCCATCTGGTGGAACAACGCCCTAGAGTGAAGCCTAGGTTGCCCGGAACGTAGAAATGACCATAACTTTAACACTGGTAGCAATTATTCGTTTTATACAATGGAAAGACTGTTCTATTTATTTTGTATTTTATGCTTCGGGCGTTGATTTCTTTGGCCCTAACAATTCGAACTGGTGGAGCAACGCCCTAGAGTGAAGCCTAGGTTCCCTGGAACGTACAAATGACCATCACTTTCACACGGGTTGCAATTATTCCTGTTATAGGATGGAAAGACTGTTGTATTTTTATTGCATTTTATGCTTCTGGCGTTCACTTCTTAGGCCCTGACTATTCGATCTGGTGGAACAACGCCCTATGGTGAAGCCTAGGTTGCCGGGAACGTAGAAATGACAATTACTTTCACACTGTTTGCAATAATTCCTTTTATACGATGCAAAAGTTGTTGTATTTATAACGTATTTTATTTTTCTGGCGTTGACTCCATAGGCCGTAGCTATTCAATCTGGTGGAGCAATGCCTCAGAGTTAAGTCTAGTATGCCCGAAACGCCGAAATGAACATTACTTTCACGCATGTTGCTATTATTCCGGTTATACGATGAAAAGACTGTTGTATTTTTATTGTATTTTATGCTTCAGGCGTAGGCTTCTAAGGCCGTAGCTATTCGATATGGTGCAGCACCGCCCTAGAGTGAAGCCTAGGTTGCTCGGAACGCAGGAATGACCACTACTTTCACACAGTTTGCAATTACTTATTTAATACGATGGAAAAGCTGTTGTATTTATATCGTACTTTATGCTTCGGGCGTTGACTTCTTAGGCCCTAACACTTCGATCTGGTGGAGCAACGCCCTACAGTGAAGCCTAGGTTGCCAGGAACGTAGATATGACCATAACCTTCACACAGGTTGCAATTATTCGTTTTATACGGTATAAAGGCTGTTGTATTTATTTTGTATTTTATTCTTCTGGTGTTGACTTCTTAGGCCCTAACTATTCGATCTGGTGGAACAACGCCGTAGAGTGAAGCCTAGGTTGCCCGGAACGTATAAATGACCACTACTTTCACACTGTTTGCAATTACTCATTTTATACCATGGAAAAGCTGTTGTATTTATATCGTATTTTATGCTTCTGGCGTTGACTTCTAAGGACCTAGCTATTCGATCTGGTGGAGCAACGCCCTAGAGTGAAACATAGGTAACCCGGAACGTAGAAATGACCATCACTTTCAAACTGGTTGTAATTAATCCTGTTATACGATGGAAAAACTATTGTATTTTTATTGCATTTTATGCTTCGTGCGTTGACTTCTAAGGCCCTAACTATTCAATCTGTTGGAGCAACGCCCTAGAGTGAAGCCTAGGTTGCTCGGAATGTAGAAATGACCATAACTTTCACACTGGCTGCAATTATTCGTTTTATACGATGGAAAAGCTGTTGTATTTATATCGTATTTTATGCTTCTGGCGGTGACTTCTAAGGACCTAACTATTCGATCTGGTGGAGCAACGCCCTAGAGTGAAGCCTAGGTTGCTCGGAATGTAGAAATAACCATAACTTTCACACTGGTTGCAATTATTCGTTTTTTACAATGGAAAAGCTGTTGCATTTATATTGTATTTTATGCCTCTGGCGTTGACTTCTAAGGTCCTAACTATTCCATCTGGTGGAGCAACACCCTAGCGTGAAGCCTAGGTTGCCCGGAACGTAGAAATGACCATTACTTCCACACTGTTTGCAAATATACTTTATATACGATGGAAAAGCTGTTGTACTTATATTGTAATTTATGCTTCTGGCGTTGACTTCTTAGGCCGTAACTATTTGATCTGGTGGAGCACCGCCCTAGAGTGAAGCCTAGGTTGCCCGGAACGTAGAACATACCATTACCTTCACACTGGTTGCAATTATTCCTGTTATACGATGGAAAAACTGTTGCACCTTTATTGTATTTTATGCTTCTGGCGTTGACTTCATAGGCCCTAACTATTCGATCTGGTGGAGCAACGTCCTAGAGCGAAGCCTAGGTATACCGGAACGTAGAAATGACCATAACTTTCACACTGGTTACCATTATTCGTTTTATACGATGGAAAAGCTGTTGAATTTATATCGTATTTTATGCTTCTGGCGTTGACTTCTTAGGCCCTAACTATTCCATCTGGTGGAACAACGCCCTAGGGTGAAGCCTAGGTTGCACGGAACGTAGAAATGACCCGTACTTTCACACTGGTTGCAGTGATTCGTTTTATACGATGGAAAAACTGTTCTATTTATTTTGCATTTTATGCTTCGCGCGTTGACTTCTAAGGCGCTAACTATTCAATCTTTTGGAGCAACGCCCTAGGGTGTATCCTAGGTTGCCCGGAAAGTAGAAATTACCATAACTTTCATACTGGTTGCAATTATTCGTTTTATATGATGGGAAAACTGTTATATTTATATTGTATTTTATGCTTCTGGCGTTCACTTCTTAGGCCCTAACACTTCGATCTGGTGGAGCAACGCCCTACAGTGAAGCCTAGGTTGCCCGGAACGTAGACATGACCATAACTTTTACACTGGTAGCAATTATTTGTTTTATACAATGGAAAAACTGTTCTATTTATTTTGTATTTTATGCTTCGGGCGTTGACTTCTAAGGCCCTAACTGTTTGATCTGGTGGAGCAACGCCCTGGGGTGTAGCCTAGGTTGCCCGGAACGTAGAAATGACAATTACTTTCACACTGTTTGCAATAATTCCTTTTAAACGATGCAAAAGCTGTTGTATTTATATTGTATTTTATGCTTCTGGAGTTCACTTCTTAGGGCCTAACTATTCGATCTGATGGAACAATGCCCTAGGGTGAAGCCTAGGTTGCCCGGAACGTAGACATGACCATAACTTTTACACTGGTAGCAATTATTTGTTTTATACAATGGAAAAACTGTTCTATTTATTTTGTATTTTATGCTTCGGGCGTTGACATCTAAGGACCTATCTGTTTGATCTGGTGGCGCAACGCCCTAGTGTGAAGCCTAGGTTGCTCAGAATATAGAAATGACAATTACTTTCACACTGTTTGCAATTATTCCTTTTATACGATGCAAAAGCTGTTGAATTTATAACGTATTTTATGCTTCTGGCGTTGACTTCTAAGGACCTAACTATTCAATCTGTTGGAGCAACGCCCTAGAGTGAAGCCTAGGTTGCTCGGAATGTAGAAATGACCATAACTTTCACAGTGGCTGCAATTATTCGTTTTATACGGTGGAAAAGCTGTTGTATTTATATTGTATTTTATGCTTCTGACGTTCACTTCTTAGGCCCTAACTATTCGATCTGGTGGAACAACGCCCTAGGGTGAAGCCTAGGTTGCCCGGAACGTAGAAATGACCATAACTTTTACACTGGTAGCATTTCTCGTTTTATACAATGGAAAAACTGTTCTATTTATTTTGTATTTTATGCTTCGGGCGTTGACTTCTTTGGCCCTAACAATTCGATCTTGTGGAGCAACGCCCTAGAGTGAAGCCTAGGTTGCCCGGAACGAAGAAATGACCATAACTTTTACACTGGTAGCAATTACTCGTTTTACACAATGGGAAAACTGTACTATTTATTTTGTATTTTATGCTTCGGGCGTTGACATCTAAGGACCTAACTGTTTGATCTGGTGGAGCAACGCCCTACAGTGAAGCCTAGGTTGCCCGGAACGTAGATATGACCATAACTTTCACACTGGTTGCTATTATTCGTTTCAAACGATGCAAAAGCTATTCTATTTATATTGCATTTTATGCTTCTGGCATTGAATTCTAAGTCCCTAGCTATTCGGTCTGGTGGAGCAACGCCCTAGAGTGAAGCCTAGGTCGCCCGGAACGTAGAAATGACGATTACTTGCACAGTGTTTGCAGTTATTCATTTTATACGATGGAAAAGCTGTTGTATTTATATTGTATTTTATGCTCCTGGCGTTGACTTCTAAGGCCGTAGCTATTAGACGTGGTGGAGCAACGCCCTAGAGTGACGCCTAGGTTGACCGGAACGTAGAAATAACCATTACTTTCACAATGTCTGCAATTATTCATTTTATACGATGAAAAAACTGTTGTACTTATATTGTATTTTATCCTTCTGGCGTTAAATTCTAAGTCCCTAGCTATTCGATCTGGTGGAGCAACGCCCTAGAGTGAAACATAGGTTACCCGCAACGTAGAAATGACCAGTACTTTCACACTGGTTGCAGTTATTCGTTTTATACAATGGAAAAACTGTTCTATTTATTTTGCATTTTATGCTTCGGGCGTTGACTTCCAAGGCCCTAGCTATTCCATCTGGTGGAGCAGCACTCTAGCGTGAAGCCTAGGTTGCCCGGAACGTAGAAATGACAATTACTTCCACACTGTTTGCAAATATACATTATATACGATGGAAAAGCTGTTGTACTTATATTGTAATTTATGCTTCTGGCGTTGACTTCTTAGGCCGTAACTATTTGATCTGGTGGAGCACCGCCCTAGAGTGAAGCCTAGGTTGCCCGGAACGTAGAACATACCATTACCTTCACACTGGTTGCAATTATTCCTGTTATACGATGGAAAAACTGTTGCACCTTTATTGTATTTTATGCTTCTGGCGTTGACTTCATAGGCCCTAACTATTCGATCTGGTGGAGCAACGTCCTAGAGCGAAGCCTAGGTAGACCGGAACGTAGAAATGACCATAACTTTCACACTGGTTACCATTATTCGTTTTATACGATGGAAAAGCTGTTGAATTTATATCGTATTTTATGCTTCTGGCGTTGACTTCTTAGGCCCTAACTATTCCATCTGGTGGAACAACGCCCTAGGGTGAAGCCTAGGTTGCACGGAACGTAGAAATGACTCGTACTTTCACACTGGTTGCAGTTATTCGTTTTATACGATGGAAAAACTGTTCTATTTATTTTGCATTTTATGCTTCGCGCGTTGACTTCTAAGGCGCTAACTATTCAATCTGTTGGAGCAACGCCCTAGGGTGTATCCTAGGTTGCCCGGAAAGTAGAAATTACCATAACTTTCATACTGGTTGCAATTATTCGTTTTATATGATGGGAAAACTGTTATATTTATATTGTATTTTATGCTTCTGGCGTTCACTTCTTAGGCCCTAACACTTCGATCTGGTGGAGCAACGCCCTACAGTGAAGCCTAGGTTGCCCGGAACGTAGAAATGACCATAACATTTACACTAGTAGCAATTATTCGTTTTATACAATTGAAAAAGTGTTCTTTTTATTTTGTACTTTATGCTTCGGGCGTTGACTTCTAAGGCTCTAACTGTTTGATCTGGTGGAGCAACGCCCTAGAGTGAAGCCTAGGTTGCCCGGAACGAAGAAATGACAATTACTTTCACACTGTTTGCAATTATTCGTTTTTTACGATGGAAAAACTGTTGTATTTATATTGTATTTTATGCTTCTGGCGTTCACTTCTTAGGCCCTAGCTATTCGATCTGGTGGAACAACGCCCTAGGGTGAAGCCTAGGTTGCCTGGAACGTAGAAATGACCATAACTTTTACACTGGTAGCAATTATTCGTTTTATGCAATGGAAAAACTGTTCTATTTATTTTGTATTTTATGCTTCGGGCGCTGACTTCTAA
This sequence comes from Calliopsis andreniformis, assembly GCF_051401765.1. Lineage (NCBI taxonomy): Eukaryota > Metazoa > Arthropoda > Insecta > Hymenoptera > Andrenidae > Calliopsis > Calliopsis andreniformis. Next base: position 22,846,796 of record NW_027480423.1, read on the forward strand.
GGCCCTAACTGTTTGATCTGGTGGAGCAACGCCCTAGAGTGAAGCCTAGGTTGCCCGGAACGAAGAAATGACAATTACTTCAACACTGTTTGCAATTATTCGTTTTTCACGATGGAAAAGCTGTTGTATTTATATTGTATTTTATGCCTCTGGCGTTGACTTCTAAGGCCCTAGCTATTCGATCTAGTGGAACAACGCCCTAGGGTGAAGCCTAGGTTGAGCGGAACGTAGAAATGACCATAGCTTTTACACTGGTAGCAATTATTCGTTTTATACAATGGAAAATCTGTTCTATTTATTTTGTATTCTATGCTTCGGGCGCTGACTTCTAAGGGCCTAACTGTTTGATCTGGTTGAGCAACGCCCTAGAGTGAAGCCTAGGTTGCCCGGAACGTAGAAATGACAATAACTATCACACTGGTTGCTATTATTCGTTTTATACGATGGAAAAACTGTTATATTTATATTCTATTTTATGCTTCAGGCGTTGACTTCTGATGCCGTAGCTATTCGATGTGGTGGAAGAACGCCATAGAGTGTAGCCTAGGTTGCCCGGAACGTAGAAATGTCCATATCTTTCACACTGTTTGCAATTATTCATTTTATACGGTGGCAAAGCTGTTGCATTTATATTGTATTTTATGCTTCTGGCGTTGACTCCTTAGGCCCTAACTATTCAATCTGGTGCAGCAATGCCTCAGAGTTAAGTCTAGGATGCCCGAAACGCCGAAATGATCATTACTTTCACGCATGTTGCAATTATTCCGGTTATACGATGAAAAGACTGTTGTATTTTTATTGTATTTTATGCTTCAGGCGTAGGCTTCTAAGGCCGTAGCTATTCGATATGGTGGAGCACCGCCCTAGAGTGATGCCTAGGTTGCTCGGAACGCAGAAATGACCACTACTTTCACACAGTTTGCAATTATTCATTTAATACGATGGAAAAGCTGTTGTATTTATATCGTATTTTATGCTTCGGGCGTTGACTTCTTAAGCCCTAACACTACGATCTGGTGGAGCAACGCCCTACAGTGAAGCCTAGGTTGCCCGGAACGTAGATATGACCATAACCTTCACACTGGTTGCAATTATTCGTTTTATACGGTGTAAAGGCTGTTGTATTTATTTTGTATTTTATTCTTCTGGCGTTGACTTCTAAGGACCTAACCATTCGATCTGGTGGAGTAACGCCCTAGAGTGAAGCCTAGGTTGCTCGGAATATAGAAATGACCATAACTTTCACACTGGTTGCAATTATTCGTTTTCTGCGATGGAAAAACTGTTGTATTTATATTGTATTTTATGCTTCTGGCGTTCACTTCTTAGGGCCTAACTATTCGATCTGATGGAACAATGCCCTAGGGTGAAGCCTAGGTTGCCCGGAACGTAGATATGACCATAACTTTTACACTGGTAGCAATTATTTGTTTTATACAATGGAAAAACTGTTCTATTTATTTTGTATTTTATGCTTCGGGCGTTGACTTCTAAGGCCCTAACTGTTTGATCTGGTGGAGCAACGCCCTAGGGTGTAGCCTAGGTTGCCCGGAACGTAGAAATGACAATTACTTTCACACTGTTTGCAATAATTCCTTTTAAACGATGCAAAAGCAGTTGTATTTATATTGTATTTTATGCTTCTGGCGTTCACTTCTTAGGGCCTAACTATTCGATCTGATGGAACAATGCCCTAGGGTGAAGCCTAGGTTGCCCGGAACGTAGACATGACCAGAACTTTTACACTGGTAGCAATTATTTGTTTTATACAATGGAAAAACTGTTCTATTTATTTTGTATTTTATGCTTCGGGCGTTGACATCTAAGGACCTATCTGTTTGATCTGGTGGCGCAACGCCCTAGTGTGAAGCCTAGGTTGCTCAGAATATAGAAATGACAATTACTTTCACACTGTTTGCAATTATTCCTTTTATACGATGCAAAAGCTGTTGTATTTATAACGTATTTTATGCTTCTGGCGTTGACTTCTAAGGACCTAACTATTCAATCTGTTGGAGCAACGCCCTAGAGTGAAGCCTAGGTTGCTCGGAATGTAGAAATGACCATAACTTTCACAGTGGCTGCAATTATTCGTTTTATACGATGGAAAAGCTGTTGTATTTATATTGTATTTTATGCTTCTGACGTTCACTTCTTAGGCCCTAACTATTCGATCTGGTGGAACAACGCCCTAGGGTGAAGCCTAGGTTGCCCGGAACGTAGAAATGACCATAACTTTTACACTGGTAGCATTTCTCGTTTTATACAATGGAAAAACTGTTCTATTTATTTTGTATTTTATGCTTCGGGCGTTGACTTCTTTGGCCCTAACAATTCGATCTTGTGGAGCAACGCCCTAGAGTGAAGCCTAGGTTGCCCGGAACGAAGAAATGACCATAACTTTTACACTGGTAGCAATTACTCGTTTTATACAATGGGAAAACTGTACTATTTATTTTGTATTTTATGCTTCGGGCGTTGACATCTAAGGACATAACTGTTTGATCTGGTGGAGCAACGCCCTACAGTGAAGCCTAGGTTGCCCGGAGCGTAGATATGACCATAACCTTCACACAGGTTGCAATTAATCGTTTTATACGGTGTAAAGGCTGTTGTATCTATTTTGTATTTTATTCTTCTGGCGGTGACTTCTAAGGACCTAACTATTCGATCTGGTGGAGCAACGCCCTAGAGTGAAGCCTAGGTTGCTCGCAATGTAGAAATAACCATAACTTTCACACTGGTTGCAATTATTCGTTTTTTACGATGGAAAAGCTGTTGTATTTATATTGTATTTTATGACTCGGGCGTTGACTTCTAAGGCCCTAGCTATTTGGTCTAGTGGAGCAACGCCCTAGAGTGAAGCCTAGGTTGCCCGGAACGTAGAAATGACCATCACTTTCAAACTGGTTGCAATTAATCCTGTTATGCGATGGAAAAACTGTTGTATTTTTATTGCATTTTATGCTTCGGGCGTTGACTTCTAAGGCCCTGACTATTCAATCTGTTGGAGCAACGCCCTAGAGTGAAGCCTAGGTTGCTCGTAATGTACAAATGACCATAGCTTTCACACTGGTTGCAATTATTCGTTTTATACGATGGAAAAACTGTTGTATTTATATTGTGTTTAATGCTTCTGGCGTTCACTTCTTAGGCCCCAACTATTCGATCTGGTGGAGCAATGCCTCAGAGTTAAGTCTAGGATGCCCGATACGCCGAAATGATCATTACTTTCACGCTTGTTGCAATTATTCCTGTTATACGATGAAAAGACCGTTGTATTTTTATTGTATTTTATGCTTCAGGCGTAGGCTTCTAAGGCCGTTGCTATTCGATATGGTGGAGCACCACCCTTCAGTGAAGCCTAGGATGCCCGGAACGTAGAAATGACCATAACTTTTACACTGGTAGCAATTATTCGTTTTATACAATGGAAAAACTGTTCTATTTATTTCGTATTTTATGCTTCGGGCGTTGACTTCTAAGGCCCAAACTGTTTCATCTGGTGGAGCAACGCCCTAGAGTGAAGCCTAGGTTGCTCAGAATATAGAAATGACAATTACTTTCACACTGTTTGCAATTATTCCTTTTATACGATGCAAAAGCTGTTGTATTCATAACGTATTTTATGCTTCTGGCGTTGACTTCTAAGGACCTAACTATTCGATCTGGTGGAACAACGCCCTAGAGTGAAGTCTAGGTTGCCCGGAACGTCGAAATGACCATCATTTTCAAACTGGTTGCAATTAATCCTGTTATACCATGGAAAAGCTGTTGTATTTATATCGTATTGTATGCTTCTGGCGTTGACATCTAAGGACCTATCTGTTTGATCTGGTGGCGCAACGCCCTAGTGTGAAGCCTAGGTTGCTCAGAATATAGAAATGACAATTACTTTCACACTGTTTGCAATTATTCCGTTTATACGATGCAAAAGCTGTTGTATTTATAACGTATTTTATGCTTCTGGCGTTGACTTCTAAGGTCCTAACCATTCAATCTGTTGGAGCAACGCCCTAGGGTGTATCCTAGGTTGCCCGGAAAGTAGAAATTACCATAACTTTCATACTGGTTGCAATTATTCGTTTTATATGATGGGAAAACTGTTATATTTATATTGTATTTTATGCTTCTGGCGTTCACTTCTTAGGCCCTAACACTTCGATCTGGTGGAGCAACGCCCTACAGTGAAGCCTAGGTTGCCCGGAACGTAGAAATGACCATAACATTTACACTAGTAGCAATTATTCGTTTTATACAATTGAAAAAGTGTTCTTTTTATTTTGTACTTTATGCTTCGGGCGTTGACTTCTAAGGCTCTAACTGTTTGATCTGGTGGAGCAACGCCCTAGAGTGAAGCCTAGGTTGCCCGGAACGAAGAAATGACAATTACTTTCACACTGTTTGCAATTATTCGTTTTTTACGATGGAAAAACTGTTGTATTTATATTGTATTTTATGCTTCTGGCGTTCACTTCTTAGGCCCTAGCTATTCGATCTGGTGGAACAACGCCCTAGGGTGAAGCCTAGGTTGCCTGGAACGTAGAAATGACCATAACTTTTACACTGGTAGCAATCATTCGTTTTATGCAATGGAAAAACTGTTCTATTTATTTTGTATTTTATGCTTCGGGCGCTGACTTCTAAGGCTCTAACTGTTTGATCTGGTGGAGCAACGCCCTAGAGTGAAGCCTAGGTTGCCCGGAACGAAGAAATGACAATTACTTCAACACTGTTTGCAATTATTCGTTTTTCACGATGGAAAAGCTGTTGTATTTATATTGTATTTTATGCCTCTGGCGTTGACTTCTAAGGCCCTAGCTATTCGATATAGTGGAACAACGCCCTAGGGTGAAGCCTAGGTTGAGCGGAACGTAGAAATGACCATAGCTTTTACACTGTTTGCAATTATTCATTTTATACGGTGGCAAAGCTGTTGCATTTATATTGTATTTTATGCTTCTGGCGTTGACTCCTTAGGCCCTAACTATTCAATCTGGTGCAGCAATGCCTCAGAGTTAAGTCTAGGATGCCCGAAACGCCGAAATGATCATTACTTTCACGCATGTTGCAATTATTCCGGTTATACGATGAAAAGACTGTTGTATTTTTATTGTATTTTATGCTTCAGGCGTAGGCTTCTAAGGCCGTAGCTATTCGATATGGTGGAGCACCGCCCTAGAGTGATGCCTAGGTTGCTCGGAACGCAGAAATGACCACTACTTTCACACAGTTTGCAATTATTCATTTAATACGATGGAAAAGCTGTTGTATTTATATCGTATTTTATGCTTCGGGCGTTGACTTCTTAAGCCCTAACACTACGATCTGGTGGAGCAACGCCCTACAGTGAAGCCTAGGTTGCCCGGAACGTAGATATGACCATAACCTTCACACTGGTTGCAATTATTCGTTTTATACGGTGTAAAGGCTGTTGTATTTATTTTGTATTTTATTCTTCTGGCGTTGACTTCTAAGGACCTAACTATTCGATCTGGTGGAGGAACGCCCTAGAGTGAAGCCTAGGTTGCTCGGAATGTAGAAATGACCATAACTTTCACAGTGGCTGCAATTATTCGTTTTATACGATGGAAAAGCTGTTGTATTTATATTGTATTTTATGCTTCTGACGTTCACTTCTTAGGCCCTAACTATTCGATCTGGTGGAACAACGCCCTAGGGTGAAGCCTAGGTTGCCCGGAACGTAGAAATGACCATAACTTTTACACTGGTAGCATTTCTCGTTTTATACAATGGAAAAACTGTTCTATTTATTTTGTATTTTATGCTTCGGGCGTTGACTTCTTTGGCCCTAACAATTCGATCTTGTGGAGCAACGCCCTAGAGTGAAGCCTAGGTTGCCCGGAACGAAGAAATGACCATAACTTTTACACTGGTAGCAATTACTCGTTTTATACAATGGGAAAACTGTACTATTTATTTTGTATTTTATGCTTCGGGCGTTGACATCTAAGGACCTAACTGTTTGATCTGGTGGAGCAACGCCCTACAGTGAAGCCTAGGTTGCCCGGAGCGTAGATATGACCATAACCATCACACAGGTTGCAATTAATCGTTTTATACGGTGTAAAGGCTGTTGTATCTATTTTGTATTTTATTCTTCTGGCGGTGACTTCTAAGGACCTAACTATTCGATCTGGTGGAGCAACGCCCTAGAGTGAAGCCTAGGTTGCTCGCAATGTAGAAATAACCATAACTTTCACACTGGTTGCAATTATTCGTTTTTTACGATGGAAAAGCTGTTGTATTTATATTGTATTTTATGACTCTGGCGTTGACTTCTAAGGTCCTAGCTATTTGGTCTAGTGGAGCAACGCCCTAGAGTGAAGCCTAGGTTGCCCGGAACGTAGAAATGACCATCACTTTCAAACTGGTTGCAATTAATCCTGGTATGCGATGGAAAAACTGTTGTATTTTTATTGCATTTTATGCTTCGGGCGTTGACTTCTAAGGCCCTGACTATTCAATCTGTTGGAGCAATGCCCTAGAGTGAAGCCTAGGTTGCTCGTAATGTACAAATGACCATAGCTTTCACACTGGTTGCAATTATTCGTTTTATACGATGGAAAAGCTGTTGTATTTATATTGTATTTTATGCTTCTGACGTTCACTTCTTAGGCCCTAACTATTCGATCTGGTGGAACAACGCCCTAGGGTGAAGCCTAGGTTGCCCGGAACGTAGAAATGACCATAAGTTTTTCACTGGTAGCAATTATTCGTTTTATACAATGGAAAAACTGTTCTATTTATTTTGCATTTTATGCTTCGGGCGTTGACTTCTAAGGCCCTAACTGTTTAATCTGGTGGAGCAACGCCCTAGGGTGAAGCCTAGTTTGCCCGGAGCGTAGAAATGACCATTACTTTCACACTGTTTGCAATTATTCCTTTTATGCGATGGAAAAGCTGTTGTACTTATATTGTATTTTATGCTTCTGGCGTTGACTTCTAAGGCCCTAGCTATTCGATCTGGTGGAACAATGCCCTAGGGTGAAGCCTAGGTTTCACGGAACGTAGAAATGACCATAAGTTTCATAATGGTTGCAATTATTCGTTTTATACGATGCAAAAACTGTTGTATTTTTATTGCATTTTATGCTTCGGGCCTTGACTTCTAAGGACCTAACTGTTTGATGTGGTGGAGCAACGCCCTACAGTGAAGCCTAGGTTGCCCGGAACGTAGATATGACCATAACCTTCACACAGGCTGCAATTATTCGTTTTATACGTTGTAAAGGCTGTTGTATCTATTTTGTATTTTATTCTTCTGCCGGTGACTTCTAAGGACCTAACTATTCGATCTGGTAGAGCAACGCCCTAGAGTGAAGCCTAGGTTGCCCGGAACGTAGAAATGACCATGACTTTCAAACTGTTTGCAATTATTCCTTTTATGCGATGCAAAAGCTGTTGTATTTATAACGTATTTTATGCTTCTGGCGTTGACTTCTAAGGTCCTAACCATTCAATCTGTTGGAGCAACGCCCTAGAGTGAAGCCTAGGTAGCTCGGAATGTAGAAATGACCATAATTTTCACACTGGCTGCAATTATTCGTTTTATACGATGGAAAAGCTGTTGTATTTATATTGTATTTTATGCTTCTGACGTTCACTTCTTAGGCCCTAACTATTCGATCTGGTGGAACAACGCCCTAGGGTGAAGCCTAGGTTGAGCGGAACGTAGAAATGACCATAACTTTTACACTGGTAGCAATTATTCGTTTTATACAATGGAAAAACTGTTCTATTTATTTTGTATTTTATGCTTCGGGCGCTGACTTCTAAGGCCCTAACTGTTTGATCTGGAGGAGCAACGCCCTAGAGTGAAGCCTAGGTTGCCCGGAACGTAGAAATGGCCATAACTATCACACTGGTTGCTATTATTCGTTTTATACGATGGAAAAACTGTTATATTTATATTGTATTTTATACTTCAGGCGTTGACTTCTGATGCCGTAGCTATTCGATGTGGTGGAAGAACGCCATAGAGTGAAGCCTAGGTTGCCCGGAACGTAGAAATGTCCATATCTTTCACACTGTTTGCAATTATTCATTTTATACGGTGGCAAAGCTGTTGCATTTATATTGTATTTTATGCTTCTGGCGTTGACTCCTTAGGCCCTAACTATTCAATCTGGTGCAGCAATGCCTCAGAGTTAAGTCTAGGATGCCCGAAACGCCGAAATGATCATTACTTTCGCGCATGTTGCAATTATTCCGGTTATACGATGAAAAGACTGTCGTATTTTTATTGTATTTTATGCTTCAGGCGTAGGCTTCTAAGGCCGTAGCTATTCGATATGGTGGAGCACCGCCCTAGAGTGATGCCTAGGTTGCTCGGAACGCAGAAATGACCACTACTTTCACACAGTTTGCAATTATTCGTTTTTTACGATGGAAAAACTGTTGTATTTATATTGTATGTTATGCTTCTGGCGTTCACTTCTTAGGCCCTAGCTATTCGATCTGGTGGAACAACGCCCTAGGGTGAAGCCTAGGTTGCCTGGAACGTAGAAATGACCATAACTTTTACACTGGTAGCAATTATTCGTTTTATGCAATGGAAAAACTGTTCTATTTATTTTGTGTTTTATGCTTCGGGCGCTGACTTCTAAGGCCCTAACTGTTTGATCTGGTGGAGCAACGCTCTAGGGTGAAGCCTAGGTTGCCCGGATCGAAGAAATGACAATTACTTTCACACTGTTTGCAATTATTCGTTTTTTACGATGGAAAAGCTGTTGTATTTATATTGTATTTTATGCCTCTGGCGTTGACTTCTAAGGCCCTAGCTATTCGATCTAGTGGAACAACGCCCTAGGGTGAAGCCTAGGTTGAGCGGAACGTAGAAATGACCATAACTTTTACACTGGTAGCAATTATTCGTTTTATACAATGGAAAAACTGTTCTATTTATTTTGTATGTTATGCTTCGGGCGCTGACTTCTAAGGCCCTAACTGTTTGATCTGGTGGAGCAACGCCCTAGAGTGAAGCCTAGGTTGCCCGGAACGTAGAAATGACCATTACTTTCACACTGTCTACAATTATTCCTTTTATACGATGGAAAAACTGTTCTATTTATTCTGTATTTTATGCTTCGGGCGTTGACTTCTTTGGCCCTAACAATTCAATCTGGTGGAGCAACGCCCTAGAGGGAAGTCTAGGTTGCCTGGAACGTAGAAATGACCATCACTTTCACACGGGTTGCAATTATTCCTGTTATAGGATGGAAAGACTGTTGTATTTTTATTGCATTTTATGCTTCTGGCGTTGACTTCTAAGGACCTAACTATTCGATCTGGTGGAGTAACGCCCTTGAGTGAAGCCTAGGTTGCTCGGAATATAGAAATGACCATAACTATCACACTGGTTGCTATTATTCGTTTTATACGATGGAAAAACTGTTATATTTATATTGTATTTTATGCTTCAGGCGTTGACTTCTGATGCCGTAGCTATTGGATGTGGTGGAAGAACGCCATAGAGTGAAGCCTAGGTTGCCCGGAACGTAGAAATGACCATTACTTTCACACTGTTTGCAATTATTCCTTTTATACCATGGAAAAGCTGTTGTATTTATATCGTATTCTATGCTTCTGGCGTTGACTTCTAAGGACCTAACTATTCGATCTGGTGGAGTAACGCCCTTGAGTGAAGCCTAGGTTGCTCGGAATATAGAAATGACCATAACTTTCACACTGGTTGCAATTATTCGTTTTCTGCGATGGAAAAACTGTTGTATTTATATTGTATTTTATGCTTCTGGCGTTCACTTCTTAGGGCCTAACTGTTTGATCTGGTGGAGAAACGCCCTAGGGTGTAGCCTAGGTTGCCCGGAACGTAGAAATGACAATTACTTTCACACTGTTTGCAATTATTCCTTTTATACGATGCAAAAGCTGTTGTATTTATATCGTATTTTATGCTTCTGGCGTTAACTTCTAAGGACCTAACTATATGATCTGGTGGAGCAACGCCCTAGAGTGAAGCCTAGGTTGCTCGGAATGTAGAAATAACCATAACTTTCACACTGGTTGCAATTATTCGATCTTTACGATGGAAAAGCTGTTGTATTTATATCGTATTTTATGCTTCGGGCGTTGACTTCTAAGGCCCTGACTATTCACTCTGTTGCAGCAACGCCCTAGAGTGAAGCCTAGGTTGCTCGGAATGTACAAATGACCATAGCTTTCACACTGGCTGCAATTATTCGTTTTATACGATGGAAAAACTGTTGTATTTATATTGTATTTTATGCTTCTGGCGTTCACATCTCAGGCCCTAACTATTCGTTCTGGTGGAACAACGCCCTAGGGTGAAGCCTAGGTTGCCCGGAACGTAGAAATGACCATAAGTTTCATAATGGTTGCAATTATTCGTTTTATACGATGGAAAAACTGTTGTATTTCTATTGTATTTTATGCTTCGGGCGTTGACTTCTTAGGCCCTGACTATTCACTCTGTTGCAGCAACGCCCTAGAGTGAAGCCTAGGTTGCTCGGAATGTACAAATGACCATAGCTTTCACACTGGCTGCAATTATTCGTTTTATACGATGGAAAAACTGTTGTATTTATATTGTATTTTATGCTTCTGGCGTTCACATCTCAGGCCCTAACTATTCGTTCTGGTGGAACAACGCCCTAGGGTGAAGCCTAGGTTGCCCGGAACGTAGAAATGACCATAAGTTTCATAATGGTTGCAATTATTCGTTTTATACGATGGAAAAACTGTTGTATTTCTATTGTATTTTATGCTTCGGGCGTTGACTTCTTAGGCCCTAACACTTCGATCTGGTGGAGCAACGCCCTACAGTGAAGCCTAGGTTGCCCGGAACGTAGAAATGACCATAACATTTACACTAGTAGCAATTATTCGTTTTATACAATTGAAAAACTGTTCTTTTTATTTTGTACTTTATGCTTCCGGCATTGACTTCTAAGGCCCTAACTGTTTGATCTGGTGGAGCAACGCCCTAGAGTGAAGCCTAGGTTGCCCGGAACGAAGAAATGACAATTACTTTCACACTGTTTGCAATTATTCGTTTTTTACGATGGAAAAGCTGTTGTATTTATATCGTATTTTATGCTTCTGGCGTTGACTTCTATGGCCCTAGCTATTCGATCTAGTGGAGCAACGCCCCAGAGTGAAGCCTAGGTTGCCCGGAACGTAGAAATGACCATCACTTTCAAACTGGTTGCAATTATTCGTTTTCTGCGATGGAAAAACTGTTGTATTTATATTGTATTTTATGCTTCTGGCGTTCACTTCTTAGGGCCTAACTGTTTGATCTGGTGGAGCAACGCCCTAGGGTGTAGCCTAGGTTGCCCGGAACGTAGAAATGACAATTACTTTCACACTGTTTGCAATTATTCCTTTTATACGATGCAAAAGCTGTTGTATTTATATCGTATTTTATGCTTCTGGCGTTAACTTCTAAGGACCTAACTATTCGATCTGGTGGAGCAACGCCCTAGAGTGAAGCCTAGGTTGCTCGGAATGTAGAAATAACCAAAACTTTCACACTGGTTGCAATTATTCGATCTTTACGATGGAAAAGCTGTTGTATTTATATCGTATTTTATGCTTCTGGCGTTGACTTCTATGGCCCTAGCTATTAGATCTAGTGGAGCAACGCCCCAGAGTGAAGCCTAGGTTGCCCGGAACGTAGAAATGACCATCACTTTCAAACTGGTTGCAATTAATCCTGTTATACGATGGAAAAACTGTTGTATTTTTATTGCATTTTATGCTTCGGGCGTTGACTTCTAAGGCCCTAACTATTCAATCTGTTGGAGCAACGCCCTAGAGTGAAGCCTAGGTTGCTCGGAATGTAGAAATGACCATAACTTCCACACTGGTTGCAATTATTCGTTTTATACGATGGAAAAACTGTTGTATTTATATTGTGTTTAATGCTTCTGGCGTTCACTTCTTAGGCCCTAACTATTCGATCTGGTGGAGCAATGCCTCAGAGTTAAGTCTAGGATGCCCGAAACGCCGAAATGATCATTACCTTCACGCTTGTTGCAATTATTCCTGTTATACGATGAAAAGACCGTTGTATTTTTATTGTATTTTATGCTTCAGGCGTAGGCTTCTAAGGCCGTTGCTATTCGATATGGTGGAGCACCGCCCTAGAGTGAAGCCTAGGATGCCCGGAACGTAGAAATGACCATAACTCTTACACTGGTAGCAATTATTCGTTTTATACAATGGAAAAACTGTTCTATTTATTTTGTATTTTATGCTTCGGGCGCTGACTTCTAAGGCCCTAACTGTTTGATCTGGTGGAGCAACGCCCTAGAGTGAAGCCTAGGTTGCCCGGAACGAAGAAATGACAATTACTTTCACACTGTTTGCAATTATTCGTTTTTTACGATGGAAAAGCTGTTGTATTTATATTGTATTTTATGCCTCTGGCGTTGACTTCTAAGGCCCTAGCTATTCGATCTAGTGGAACAACGCCCTAGGGTGAAGCCTAGGTTGAGCGGAACGTAGAAATGACCATAACTTTTACACTGGTAGCAATTATTCGTTTTATACAATGGAAAAACTGTTCTATTTATTTTGTATCTTATGCTTCGGGCGCTGACTTCTAAGGCCCTAACTGTTTGATCTGGTGGAGCAACGCCCTAGAGTGAAGCCTAGGTTGCCCGGAACGTAGAAATGACCATAACTATCACACTGGTTGCTATTATTCGTTTTATACGATGGAAAAACTGTTATATTTATATTGTATTTTATACTTCAGGCGTTGACTTCTGATGCCGTAGCTATTCGATGTGGTGGAAGAACGCCATAGAGTGAAGCCTAGGTTGCCCGGAACGTAGAAATGTCCATATCTTTCACACTGTTTGCAATTATTCATTTTATACGGTGGCAAAGCTGTTGCATTTATATTGTATTTTATGCTTCTGGCGTTGACTCCTTAGGCCCTAACTATTCAATCTGGTGCAGCAATGCCCCAGAGTTAAGTCTAGGATGCCCGAAACGCCGAAATGATCATTACTTTCACGCATGTTGCAATTATTCCGGTTATACGATGAAAAGACTGTTGTATTTTTATTGTATTTTATGCTTCAGGCGTAGGCTTCTAAGGCAGTAGCTATTCGATATGGTGGAGCACCGCCCTAGAGTGATGCCTAGGTTGCTCGGAACGCAGAAATGACCACTACTTTCACACAGTTTGCAATTATTCATTTAATACGATGGAAAAGCTGTTGTATTTATATCGTATTTTATGCTTCGGGCGTTGACGTCTTAAGCCCTAACACTTCGATCTGGTGGAGCAACGCCCTACAGTGAAGCCTAGGTTGCCCGGAACGTAGATATGACCATAACCTTCACACTGGTTGCAATTATTCGTTTTATACGGTGTAAAGGCTGTTGTATTTATTTTGTATTTTATTCTTCTGGTGTTGACTTCTTAGGCCCTAACTATTCGATCTGGTGGAACAACGCCGTAGAGTGAAGCCTAGGTTGCCCGGAACGTAGAAATGACCATTACTTTCACACTGTTTGCAATTATTCCTTTTAGACCATGGAAAAGCTGTTGTATTTATATCGTATTCTATGCTTCTGGCGTTGACTTCTAAGGACCTAACTATTCGATCTGGTGGAGTAACGCCCTTGAGTGAAGCCTAGGTTGCTCGGAATATAGAAATGACCATAACTTTCACACTGGTTGCAATTATTCGTTTTCTGCGATGGAAAAACTGTTATATCTATATTGTATTTTATGCTTCGGGCGTTGACTTCTAAGGCCCTAGCTGTTTGATCTGGTGGAGCAACGCCCTAGATTGAAGCCCAGGTTGCCCGAACGTAGAAATGACCATAACTTTGACACTGGTTGCTATTATTCGTTTTATACAATGGAAAAACTGTTCTATTTATTTTGTATTTTATGCTTCGGTCGTTGACTGCTAAGGCCCTAACTGTTTGATCTGGTGGAGCAACGCCCTAGAGTGAAGCCTAGGTTGCCCGGAACGTAGAAGTGACCATAACTTTCACACTGGTTGCTATTATTCGTTTTATACAATTGAAAAACTGTTCTTTTTATTTTGTACTTTATGCTTCCGGCATTGACTTCTAAGGCCCTAACTGTTTGATCTGGTGGAGCAACGCCCTACAGTGAAGACCATGTTGCCCGGAACGAAGAAATGACAATTACTTTCACACTGTTTGCAATTATTCGTTTTTTACGATGGAAAAACTGTTGTATTTATATTGTATTTTATGCTTCTGGCGTTCACTTCTTAGGCCCTAGCTATTCGATCTGGTGGAACAACGCCCTAGGGTGAAGCCTAGGTTGCCTGGAACGTAGAAATGACCATAACTTTTACACTGGTAGCAATTATTCGTTTTATGCAATGGAAAAACTGTTCTATTTATTTTGTATTTTATGCTTCGGGCGCTGACTTCTAAGGCCCTAACTGTTTGATCTGGTGGAGCAACGCCCTAGAGTGAAGCCTAGGTTGCCCGGAACGAAGAAATGACAATTACTTTCACACTGTTTGCAATTATTCGTTTTTTACGATGGAAAAGCTGTTGTATTTATATCGTATTTTATGCTTCTGGCGTTGACTTCTATGGCCCTAGCTATTCGATCTAGTGGAGCAACGCCCCAGAGTGAAGCCTAGGTTGCCCGGAACGTAGAAATGACCATCACTTTCAAACTGGTTGCAATTATTCGTTTTCTGCGATGGAAAAACTGTTGTATTTATATTGTATTTTATGCTTCTGGCGTTCACTTCTTAGGGCCTAACTGTTTGATCTGGTGGAGCAACGCCCTAGGGTGTAGCCTAGGTTGCCCGGAACGTAGAAATGACAATTACTTTCACACTGTTTGCAATTATTCCTTTTATACGATGCAAAAGCTGTTGTATTTATATCGTATTTTATGCTTCTGGCGTTAACTTCTAAGGACCTAACTATTCGATCTGGTGGAGCAACGCCCTAGAGTGAAGCCTAGGTTGCTCGGAATGTAGAAATAACCAAAACTTTCACACTGGTTGCAATTATTCGATCTTTACGATGGAAAAGCTGTTGTATTTATATCGTATTTTATGCTTCTGGCGTTGACTTCTATGGCCCTAGCTATTCGATCTAGTGGAGCAACGCCCCAGAGTGAAGCCTAGGTTGCCCGGAACGTAGAAATGACCATCACTTTCAAACTGGTTGCAATTAATCCTGTTATACGATGGAAAAACTGTTGTATTTTTATTGCATTTTATGCTTCGGGCGTTGACTTCTAAGGCCCTAACTATTCAATCTGTTGGAGCAACGCCCTAGAGTGAAGCCTAGGTTGCTCGGAATGTAGAAATGACCATAACTTCCACACTGGTTGCAATTATTCGTTTTATACGATGGAAAAACTGTTGTATTTATATTGTGTTTAATGCTTCTGGCGTTCACTTCTTAGGCCCTAACTATTCGATCTGGTGGAGCAATGCCTCAGAGTTAAGTCTAGGATGCCCGAAACGCCGAAATGATCATTACCTTCACGCTTGTTGCAATTATTCCTGTTATACGATGAAAAGACCGTTGTATTTTTATTGTATTTTATGCTTCAGGCGTAGGCTTCTAAGGCCGTTGCTATTCGATATGGTGGAGCACCGCCCTAGAGTGAAGCCTAGGATGCCCGGAACGTAGAAATGACCATAACTCTTACACTGGTAGCAATTATTCGTTTTATACAATGGAAAAACTGTTCTATTTATTTTGTATTTTATGCTTCGGGCGCTGACTTCTAAGGCCCTAACTGTTTGATCTGGTGGAGCAACGCCCTAGAGTGAAGCCTAGGTTGCCCGGAACGAAGAAATGACAATTACTTTCACACTGTTTGCAATTATTCGTTTTTTACGATGGAAAAGCTGTTGTATTTATATTGTATTTTATGCCTCTGGCGTTGACTTCTAAGGCCCTAGCTATTCGATCTAGTGGAACAACGCCCTAGGGTGAAGCCTAGGTTGAGCGGAACGTAGAAATGACCATAACTTTTACACTGGTAGCAATTATTCGTTTTATACAATGGAAAAACTGTTCTATTTATTTTGTATCTTATGCTTCGGGCGCTGACTTCTAAGGCCCTAACTGTTTGATCTGGTGGAGCAACGCCCTAGAGTGAAGCCTAGGTTGCCCGGAACGTAGAAATGACCATAACTATCACACTGGTTGCTATTATTCGTTTTATACGATGGAAAAACTGTTATATTTATATTGTATTTTATACTTCAGGCGTTGACTTCTGATGCCGTAGCTATTCGATGTGGTGGAAGAACGCCATAGAGTGAAGCCTAGGTTGCCCGGAACGTAGAAATGTCCATATCTTTCACACTGTTTGCAATTATTCATTTTATACGGTGGCAAAGCTGTTGCATTTATATTGTATTTTATGCTTCTGGCGTTGACTCCTTAGGCCCTAACTATTCAATCTGGTGCAGCAATGCCCCAGAGTTAAGTCTAGGATGCCCGAAACGCCGAAATGATCATTACTTTCACGCATGTTGCAATTATTCCGGTTATACGATGAAAAGACTGTTGTATTTTTATTGTATTTTATGCTTCAGGCGTAGGCTTCTAAGGCCGTAGCTATTCGATATGGTGGAGCACCGCCCTAGAGTGATGCCTAGGTTGCTCGGAACGCAGAAATGACCACTACTTTCACACAGTTTGCAATTATTCATTTAATACGATGGAAAAGCTGTTGTATTTATATCGTATTTTATGCTTCGGGCGTTGACGTCTTAAGCCCTAACACTTCGATCTGGTGGAGCAACGCCCTACAGTGAAGCCTAGGTTGCCCGGAACGTAGATATGACCATAACCTTCACACTGGTTGCAATTATTCGTTTTATACGGTGTAAAGGCTGTTGTATTTATTTTGTATTTTATTCTTCTGGTGTTGACTTCTTAGGCCCTAACTATTCGATCTGGTGGAACAACGCCGTAGAGTGAAGCCTAGGTTGCCCGGAACGTAGAAATGACCATTACTTTCACACTATTTGCAATTATTCCTTTTAGACCATGGAAAAGCTGTTGTATTTATATCGTATTCTATGCTTCTGGCGTTGACTTCTAAGGACCTAACTATTCGATCTGGTGGAGTAACGCCCTTGAGTGAAGCCTAGGTTGCTCGGAATATAGAAATGACCATAACTTTCACACTGGTTGCAATTATTCGTTTTCTGCGATGGAAAAACTGTTGTATTTATATTGTATTGTATGCTTCTGGCGTTCACTTCTTAGGCCCCCGACTGTTTGATCTGGTGGAGCAACGCCCTAGGGTGAAGCCTAGGTTGCCCGGAACGTAGAAATGACCATAAGTTTCATAATGGTTGCAATTATTCGTTTTATACGATGGAAAAACTGTTGTATTTCTATTGTATTTTATGCTTCGGGCGTTGACTTCTTAGGCCCTAACACTTCGATTTGGTGGAGCAACGCCCTACAGTGAAGCCTAGGTTGCCCGGAACGTAGAAATGACCATAACTTTTACACTGGTAGCAATTATTCGTTTTATACAATGGAAAAACTGTTCTATTTATTTCGTATTTTATGCTTCGGGCGTGGACTTCTAAGGCCCTAACTGTTTCATCTGGTGGAGCAACGCCCTAGAGTGAAGCCAAGGTTGCCCGGAACGTAGAAATGACCATTACTTTCACACTGTCTACAATTATTCCTTTTATACGATGGAAAAACTGTTCTATTTATTCTGTATTTTATGCTTCGGGCGTTGACTTCTTTGGCCCTAACAATTCAATCTGGTGGAGCAACGCCCTAGAGGGAAGTCTAGGTTGCCTGGAACGTAGAAATGACCATCACTTTCACACGGGTTGCAATTATTCCTGTTATAGGATGGAAAGACTGTTGTATTTTTATTGCATTTTATGCTTCTGGCGTTCACTTCTTAGGCCCTAACTATTCGATCTGGTGGAACAACGCCCTAGGGTGAAGCCTAGGTTGCCCGGAACGTAGAAATGACCATAAGTTTCATAATGGTTGCAATTATTCGTTTTATACGATGGAAAAACTGTTGTATTTCTATTGTATTTTATGCTTCGGACGTTGACTTCTTAGGCCCTAACACTTCGATCTGGTGGAGTAACGCCCTACAGTGAAGCCTAGGTTGCCCGGAACGTAGAAATGACCATAACATTTACACTGGTAGCAATTATTCGTTTTATACAATGGAAAAACTGTTTTATTTATATTGTATTTTATGCTTCTGACGTTCACATCTTTGGCCCTAGCTATTCGATCTGGTGGAACAACGCCCTAGGGTGAAGCCTAGGTTGCCCGGAACGTAGAAATGACCATAACTTTTACACTGGTAGCAATTATTCGGTTTATACAATGGAAAAACTGTTCTATTTATTTTGTATTTTATGCTTCGGGCGCTGACTTCTAAGGCCCTAACTGTTTGATCTGGTGGAGCAACGCCCTAGAGTGAAGCCTAGGTTGCCCGGAACGTAGAAATGTCCATATCTTTCACACTGTTTGCAATTATTCATTTTATACGGTGGCAAAGCTGTTGCATTTATATTGTATTTTATGCTTCTGGCGTTGACTTCTTAGGCCATAACTATTCGATCTGGTGGAGCAATGCCTCAGAGTTAAGTCTAGGATGCCCGAAACACCGAAATGATCATTACCTTCACGCTTGTTGCAATTATTCCTGTTATACGATGAAAAGACCGTTGTATTTTTATTGTATTTTATGCTTCAGGCGTAGGCTTCTAAGGCCGTTGCTATTCGATATGGTGGAGCACCGCCCTAGAGTGAAGCCTAGGTTGCCCGGAACGTAGAAATGACCATAACTTTACACTGGTAGCAATTATTCGTTTTATACAATGGAAAAACTGTTCTATTTATTTCGTATCTTATGCTTCGGGCGTTCACTTCTTAGGGCCTATCTGTTCGATCTGATGGAACAATGCCCAAGGATGAAGCCTAGGTTGCCCGGAACGTAGAAATGACCATAACTTTTACTCTGGTAGCAATTATTCGTTTTATACAATGGGAAAACTGTTCTATTTATTTCGTATTTTATGCTTCGGGCGTTGACTTCTAAGGACCTAACTGTTTGATCTGGTGGAGCAACGCCCTACAGTGAAAGCTAGGTTGCCCGGAACGTAGATATGACCATAGCCTTCACACAGGTTGCAATTATTCGTTTTATACGGTGTAAAGGCTGTTGTATTTATTTTGTATTTTATTCTTCTGGCGGTGACTTCTAAGGACCTAACTATTCGATCTGGTGGAGCAACGCCCTAGAGTGAAGCCTAGGTTCCTCGCAATGTAGAAATAACCATAACTTTCACACTGGTTGCAAGTACTCGTTTTTTACGATGGAAAAGCTGTTGTATTTATATTGTATTTTATGACTCTGGCGTTGACTTCTAAGGCCCTAGCTATTCGATCTAGTGGAGCAACGCCCTAGAGTGAAGCCTAGGTTGCCCGGAACGTAGAAATGACCATCACTTTCAAACTGGTTGCAATTAATCCTGTTATACGATGGAAAAACTGTTGTATTTTTATTGCATTTTATGCTTCGGGCGTTGACTTCTAAGGCCCTGACTATTCACTCTGTTGGAGCAACGCCCTAGAGTGAAGCCTAGGATGCTCGGAATGCACAAATGACCATAGCTTTCACACTGGTTGCAATTATTCGTTTTATACGATGGAAAAACTGTTGTATTTATATTGTATTTTATGCTTCTGGCGTTCACTTCTTAGGCCCTAACTATTCGATCTGGTGGAACAACGCCCTAGGGTGAAGCCTAGGTTGCCCGGAACGTAGAAATGACCATTACTTTCGCACTGTTTGCAATTATTCCTTTTATACGATGGAAAAGCTGTTGTATTTATATCGTATTTTATGCTTCTGGCGTAGACTTCTATGGCCCTAGCTATTCGATCTAGTGGAGCAACGCCCTAGAGTGAAGCCTAGGTTACTCGGAACGTAGAAATGACCATTACTTTCACACTGTTTGCAATTATTCCTTTTATACGATGGAAAAGCTGCTGTATTTATATCGTATTTTATGCTTCTGGCGTTGACTTCTAAGGCCCTAACTATTCAATCTGGTGGAGCAACGCCCTAGTGTGAAACCTAGGTTACCCGGAACGTAGAAATGTCCAGTACTTTCAGACTGGTTGCTGTTATCCGTTTCATACGATGGAAAAGCTGTTATATTTATTTTGCATTTTATGCTTCGGGCGTTGACTTCTAAGGCCCTAACTGCTTGGTCTGGTGGAGAAACGCCCTAGAGTGAAGCCTAGGTTGCCCGGAACGTAGAAATGATCATTACTTTCGCACTGGTTGCAATTAGTCATGCTATACGATGGAAAAACTGTTGCATTTTTATTGTGTTTTATGCTTCTGGCGTTGACTTCTATGGCCCTACCTATTCGATCTGGTGGAGAAACGCCCTAGAGTGAAGCCTAGGTTGCCCGGGACGTAGAAATGACCATAACTTTCACACTGGTAGCAATTACTCATTGTATACGATGGAAAAACTGTTGTACTTATATTGCATTTTATTCTTCTGGCGTTGAATTCTTAGTCCCTAGCTACTCGATCTGGTGGACCAGCGCCCTAGAGTGAAGCCTAGATTAACCGGAACGTAGTAATGACCAGTACTATCACACTGTTTGCAGTTATTCCTGTTATACGAAGGAAAGCTGTTGCATCTTTATGGTATTTTATGCTTCTGGCGTTGATTTCTAAGGCCCTAACTGTTCGATCTGGTGGAGGAAGGCCTTGGACTGAAGCCTAGGTTGCTCGGAACGTAGAAATGACCATTACCTTCACACTGTTTGCAATTATTCATTTTATAAGATGGCAAAGCTGTAGTATTTATATTGTATTTTATGCTTCCGGCGTTAAGTCCTAAGGCCGTAGCTATCAGATGTGGAGCAGCAACGCCCTAGAGTGACACGTAGGTTGCCGGGCACGTAGAAATGACCATTACTTTCACAATGTTCGCAATCATTCATTTTATACGATGGAAAAACTGTTGTACTTATATTGTATTTTATGCTTCGGGCGTTGACTTCTAAGGCCCTAACTATTCGATTTGGTGGAGCAACGCCCTACAGTGAAGCCTAGGTTGCCCGGAACGTAGAAATGACCAGTACTTTCACACTGGTTACAGTTATTCGTTTTATACAATGGAAAAACTGTTCTATTTATTTTGCATTTTATGCTTCGGGCGTTGACTTCTAAGGCCCTAACTATTCGATCTGGTGGAGCAACGCCCTAGAGTGAAGCCTAGGTTGCCCGGAACGTAGAAATGACCGTAACTTTCACACTGGTTGCTATTATTCGTTTTACACGATGGAAAAACTGTTCTTCTTATTTTGTATTTTATGCATCGGGCGTTGACTTCTAAGGCCCTAACTATTTAATCTATTGGGGCAACGCCCTAGGGTGAAGCCTAGGTTGCCCGGAAAGTAGAAATGACGTTAACTTTCACACTGGTTGCTATTATTCGTTCCATACGATGGAAAAACTGTTATATTTATATTGTATTTTATGCTTCTGGCGTTGATTTCTTAGGCCCTAACTATTCAATCTGGTGGAACAACGCCCTAGAGTGAGGCCTAGGTTACCCGGACCGTAGAAATAACCAGTACTTTCACACTGTTTGCAGTTATTCCTGCTATACGATGGAAAAACTGTTGCATCTTTATTGAATTTTATGCTTCTGGCGCTGACTTCTAAGGCCCTAACTATTCTATCTGGTGGATCAACGCCCTAGAGTGAAGCCTGGGTTGCTCGGAATGTAGAAATGACCATCACTTCCATACTGGTAGCAATTATTCGTTTTATACGATGGAAAAACTGTTGTGTTTATACTGTATTTTATGCATCTGGCGTTTACTTCTAAGGCACTAACTATTCGATCTGGTGGAGCAACGCCCTAGAGTGAAGCCTAGGTTGCCCGGAACGTAGAAATGACCATCACTTTCAAACTGGTTGCAATTATTCCTGTTATAGGATGGAAAGACAGTTGTATTTTTATTGTATTTTATGCTTCAGGCGTTGACTTCTGAGGCCGTAGCTATTCGATGTGGTGGAAGAACGCCATAGAGTGAAGCCTGGGTTGCCCGGAACGTAGAAATGACCATAACTTTCATACTGGTTGCAATTATTCGTTCTATACGATGGAAAAACTGTTATATTTATATTGTATCTTATGCTTCTGGCGTTGACTTCTTAGGCCCTAACAATTCGATATGGTGGAACAACACCCTAGAGTGAAGCCTTGGTTGCCTGGAACGTACAAATGACCATCACTTTCACACGGGTTGCAATTATTCCTGTTATAGGACGGAAAGACTGTTGTATTTTTATTGTATTTTATGCTTCAGCCGTTGACTTCTGAGGCCGTAGCTATTCGATGTGGTGGAAGAACGCCATAGAGTGAAGCCTGGGTTGCCCGGAACGTAGAAATGACCATAACTTTCATACTGGTTGCAATTATTCGTTCTATACGATGGAAAAACTGTTATATTTATATTGTATCTTATGCTTCTGGCGTTGACTTCTTAGGCCCTAACAATTCGATCTGGTGGAACAACGCCCTAGAGTGAAGCCTTGGTTGCCTGGAACGTGCAAATGACCATCACTTTCACACGGGTTGCAATTATTCCTGTTATAGGATGGAAAGGCTGTTGTATTTTTATTGTATTTTATGCCTCAGGCGTTGACTTCTGAAGCCGTAGCTATTCGATGTAGTGGAAGAGCGCCATAGAGTGAAGCCTAGGTTGCGCGGAACGTAGAAATGACCAGAACTTTCATACTGGTTGCAATTATTCGTTTTATATGATGGAAAAACTGTTGTATTTATATTGTATTTTATGCTGCTGGCGTTCACTTCTTAGGCCCAAGCTATTCGATCTGGTGGAGCAACGACCTAGAGTGAGGCCTAGGTTGCCCGGAACGTTGAATCGGCCATCACTTTCAAACTGGTTGCAATTATTCCTGTTATATAGTGGAAACACTGTTGTACTTTTATTGCATTTTATGCTTCGGGCGTTGACTTCTGAGGCCGTAGCTATTCGATATGGTGGATGAACGCCATATAGTGAAGCCTAGGTTGCTCGGAACGAAGAAATGACCATAACTATCATACTGGTTGCAATCATTCGTTTTATATGATGGAAGAACTGATGTATTTATATTGTATTCTGTGCTGCTGGCGTTCACTTCTTGGGCCCTAACTATTCAGTCTGGTGGAACAACGCCCTGGGGTGAAGCCTAGGTTGCCCGGAACGTAGAAATGACCATAACTTTCACACGGGTTGCAATTATTGCTGTTATAGGATGGAAAGACTGTTGTATTTTTATCGCATTTTATGCTTCAGGCGTTGACTTCTGAGGCCGTAGCTATTCGATGTGGAGGAAAAACGCCATAGAGTGAAGCCTGTGTTGCCCGGAACGTAGAAATGACCATCACCTTCACACGGGTTGCAATTATTCCTGTTATAGGATGGAAAGACTGTTGTATTTTTATTGTATTTTATGCTTCAGGCGTTGACTTCTGCGGCCGTAGCTATTCGATGTGGCGGAAGAGCGCCATAGAGTGAAGCCTAGGTTGCCCGGAACGTAGAAATGACCAGAACTTTCATACTGGTTGCAATTATTCGTTCTATATGATGGAAGAACTGATGTATTTATATTGTATTTTATGCTGCTGGCGTTCACTTCTTAGGCCCTAACTATTCGGTCTGGTGGAGCAACGCCCTAGTGTGAAACCTAGGTTACCCGGAACGTAGAAATGTCCAGTACTTTCAGACTGGTTGCTGTTATCCGTTTCATACGATGGAAAAGCTGTTATATTTATTTTGCATTTTATGCTTCGGGCGTTGACTTCTAAGGCCCTAACTGTTTGGTCTGGTGGAGAAACGCCCTAGAGTGAAGCCTAGGTTGCCCGGAACGTAGAAATGATCATTACTTTCGCACTGGTTGCAATTAGTCATGCTATACGATGGAAAAACTGTTGCATTTTTATTGTGTTTTATGCTTCTGGCGTTGACTTCTATGGCCCTACCTATTCGATCTGGTGGAGCAACGCCCTAGAGTGCAGCCTAGGTAGCCCGGAACGTAGAAATGACCACAACTATCACACTGATTGCTATTATTCGTTTTATACGATCGAAAAACTGTTATATTTATGTTGTATATTATGCTTCTGTCGTTGCCTTCTAAGGCACTACCTATTCGATCTTGTGGAGCATCACTCTACAGTGAAGCCTAGGTTGCCCGGGACGTAGAAATGACCATAACTTTCACACTGGTAGCAATTACTCATTGTATACGATGGAAAAACTGTTGTACTTATATTGCATTTTATTCTTCTGGCGTTGAATTCTTAGTCCCTAGCTACTCGATCTGGTGGAGCAGCGCCCTAGAGTGAAGCCTAGATTAACCGGAACGTAGAAATGACCAGTACTTTCACACTGTTTGCAGTTATTCCTGCTATACGATGGAAAAACTGTTGCATCTTTATTGAATTTTATGCTTCTGGCGCTGACTTCTAAGGCCCTAACTATTCTATCTGGTGGATCAACGCCCTAGAGTGAAGCCTGGGTTGCTCGGAATGTAGAAATGACCATAACATTCACACTGGTTGAAATTATTCGTTTTATACGATGGAAAAACTGTTATATTTATATTGAATTTTATGCTTCTGGCGTTGATTTCTTAGGCCCTAACTATTCAATCTGGTGGAACAACGCCCTAGAGTGAGGCCTAGGTTGCCCGGAACGTAGAAATGACCATCACTTCCATACTGGTAGCAATTATTCGTTTTATACGATGGAAAATCTGTTGTGTTTATACTGTATTTTATGCATCTGGCGTTTACTTCTAAGGCACTAACTATTCGATCTGGTGGAGCAACGCCATAGAGTGAAGCCTAGGTTGCCCGGAACGTAGAAATGACCATCACTTTCAAACTGGTTGCAATTATTCCTGTTATAGGATGGAAAGACAGTTGTATTTTTATTGTATTTTATGCTTCAGGCGTTGACTTCTGAGGCCGTAGCTATTCGATGTGGTGGAAGAACGCCATAGAGTGAAGCCTGGGTTGCCCGGAACGTAGAAATGACCATAACTTTCATACTGGTTGCAATTATTCGTTCTATACGATGGAAAGACTGTTATATTTATATTGTATCTTATGCTTCTGGCGTTGACTTCTTAGGCCCTAACAATTCGATCTGGTGGAACGACGCCCTAGAGTGAAGCCTTGGTTGCCTGGAACGTACAAATGACCATCACTTTCACACGGGTTGCAATTATTCCTGTTATAGGACGGAAAGACTGTTGTATTTTTATTGTATTTTATGCTTCAGCCGTTGACTTCTGAGGCCGTTGCTATTCGATGTAGTGGAAGAACGCCATAGAGTGAAGCCTAGGTTGCCCGGAAAGTAGAAATGACGTTAACTTTCATACTGGTTGCAATTATTCGTTTAATACGATGGAAAAACTGTTGTATTTATATTGTATTTTATGCTTCTGGCGTTCACTTCTTAGGCCCTAACTATTCGATCTGGTGGAACAACGCCCTATGGTGAAGCCTATGTTGACCGCAACGTAGAAATGACCATAACTTTCACACCGGTAGCAATTATTCGTTTTACACGATGGAAAAACTGTTCTTCTTATTTTGTATTTTATGCATCGGGCGTTGACTTCTAAGGCCCTAACTATTCAATCTATTGGAGCAACGCCCTAGGGTGAAGCCTAGGTTGCCCGGAAAGTAGAAATGACGTTAACTTTCACACTGGTTGCTATTATTCGTTCTATACGATGGAAAAACTGTTATATTTATATTGTATTTTATGCTTCTGGCGTTGCCTTCTTAGGCCCTAGCTGTTCGATCTGGTGGAACAGCGCCCTAGAGTGAAGCCTAGGTTACCCGGAACGTACAAATGACCATCACTTTCACACGGGTTGCAATTATTCCTGTTATAGGATGGAAAGACTGTTGTATTTTTATTGTATTTTATGCTTCAGGCGTTGACTTCTGCGGCCGTAGCTATTCGATGTGGTGGAAGAGCGCCATAGAGTGAAGCCTAGGTTGCCCGGAACGTAGAAATGACCAGAACTTTCATACTGGTTGCAATTATTCGTTTTATGTGATGGAAGAACTGATGTATTTATATTGTATTTTATGCTGCTGGCGTTCACTTCTTAGGCCCTAACTATTCGGTCTGGTGGAGCAACGCCCTAGTGTGAAACCTAGGTTACCCGCAACGTAGAAATGTCCAGTACTTTCAGACTGGTTGCTGTTATCCGTTTCATACGATGGAAAAGCTGTTATATTTATTTTGCATTTTATGCTTCGGGCGTTGACTTCTAAGGCCCTAGCTGTTTGGTCTGGTGGAGAAACGCTCTAGAGTGAAGCCTAGGTTGCCCGGAACGTAGAAATGATCATTACTTTCGCACTGGTTGCAATCAGTCATGCTATACGATGGAAAAACTGTTGCATTTTTATTGTGTTTTATGCTTCTGGCGTTGACTTCTATGGCCCTACCTATTCGATCTGGTGGAGCAACGCCCTAGAGTGCAGCCTAGGTAGCCAGGAACGTAGAAATGACCATAACTTTCACACTGACTGCTATTATTCGTTTTATACGATCGAAAAACTGTTATATTTATGTTGTATATTATGCTTCTGGCGTTGCCTTCTAAGGCACTACCTATTCGATCTTGTGGAGCATCACTCCACAGTGAAGCCTAGGTTGCCCGGGACGTAGAAATGACCATCACTTCCATACGGGTAGCAATTATACGTTTTATACGATGGAAAAACTGTTGTATTTATATTGTATTTTATGCTTCTGGCGTTGACTTCTAAGGCACTAACTATTCCATCTGGTGGAGCAACGCCCTAGAGTGATGCCAAGATTACCCGGAACGTAGAAATGACCAGTACTATCACACTGTTTGCAGTTATTCCTGTTATACGATGGAAAGCTGTTGCATCTTTCTCGTATTTTATGCTTCTGGCGTTGACTTCTAAGGCCCTAACTATCCGATCTGATGGAGCAAGGCCCTACACTGAAGCCTAGGTTGCCCGGAACGTAGAAATGACCATAACATTCACACTGGTTGCTGTTATTCGTTTCATACGATGGAAAAGCTGTTACATTTATTTTGCATTTTATGCTTCGGGCGTTGACTTCTAAGTTCCTAGCTATTCCATCTGGTGGAGCAACACCCTAGAGTGCAGCCGAGGTTGCTCGGAACGTAGAAATGGCCATTACCTTCACACAGTTTGCAATTATTCATTTTATACGATGGCAAAGCTGATGTACTTATATTGTATTTTATGCTTCGGGCGTTGACTTCTAAGGCCCTAACTATTCGATCTGGTGGAGCAATGCCTCAGAGTTAAGTCTAGGATGCCCGAAACGCCGAAATGATCATTACCTTCACGCATGTTGCAATTATTCCGGTTATACGATGAAAAGACTGTTGTATTTTTATTGTATTTTATGCTTCAGGCGTAGGCTTCTAAGGCCGTAGCTATTCGATATGGTGGGGCACCGCCCTAGAGTGATGCCTAGGTTGCACGGAACGCAGAAATGACCACTACTTTCACACAGTTTGCAATTATTCATTTAATACGATGGAAAAGCTGTTGTATTTATATCGTATTTTATTCTTCTGGTGTTGACTTCTTAGGCCCTAACTATTCGATCTGGTGGAACAACGCCGTAGAGTGAAGCCTAGGTTGCCCGGAACGTAGAAATGACCATTACTTTCACACTGTTTGCAATTATTCCTTTTATACCATGGAAAAGCTGTTGTATTTATATCGTATTCTATGCTTCTGGCGTTGACTTCTAAGGACCTAACTATTCGATCTGGTGGCGCAACGCCCTAGAGTGAAGCCTAGGTTGCTCGGGATATAGAAATGACCATAACTTTCACACTGGTTGCAATTATTCGTTTTCTGCGATGGAAAAACTGTTGTATTTATATTGTATTTTATGCTCCTGGCGTTCAGTTCTTAGGGCCTAACTATTCGATCTGATGGAACAATGCCCTAGGGTGAAGCCTAGGTTGCCAGGAACGTAAACATGACCATAACTTTCACACGGGCTACAATTATTCCTGTTATAGGATGGAAAGACTGTTGTATTTATATTGTATCTAATGCTTCTGGCGATCACTTCCTAGGCCCTAACTATGCGATCTGGCGGAACAACGCCCTCGGGTGTAGCCTAGGTTGCCCGGAACTTAGAAATGACCATTACTTTCACACTGATTGCAAATATACATTATATACGATGGAAAAGCTGTTGTATTTATATTGTATTTTATGCTCCTGGCGTTGACTTCTAAGGCCGTAGTTATTAGATGTGGCGGAGCAACGACCTAGTGTGACGGCTAGATTGCCCGGAACGTAGAAATGGCCATTACTTTCACAATGTTTGCAATTATTCATTTTATACGATGGAAAAACTGTTGTACTTATATTGTATTTAATGCTTCGGGCGTTGACTTCTAAGGCCCTAACGGTTTGATCTGGTGGAGCAACGCCCTAGAGTGAAGCCTAGGTTGCCCGGAACGTAGAAATGACCATAACTTTCACACTGGTTGCTATTATTCGTTTTATACGATGGAAAAGCTGTTGTATTTATATCGTATCTTATGCTTCTGGCGTTGACTTCTTAGGCCCTAACTACTCCATCTGGTGGAACAACGCCCTTGGGTGAAGCCTAGGTTGCGCGGAACGTAGCAATGAATATAACTTTCACACTGGTAGCAATTATTCGTTTTATACGATGGAAAAACTGTTGTATTTATATTGTATTTTATGCTTCTGGCGTTCACTTCTTGGCCCTAAATATTCGATATGGTGGAAAAACGCCCTAGGGTGTAGCCTAGGTTGCCCGGAACGTAGAAATGACCATAACTTTTACACTGGTAGCAATTATTCGTTTTATACAATGGAAAAACCGCTCTATTTATTTTGTGTTTTATGCTTCGGGCGTTGACTTCTAAGGCCCTAACTATTCGATCTGGTGGAGCAACGCCCTAGAGTGAAGCCTAGGTTGCTCGGGATATAGAAATGACCATAACTTTCACACTGGTTGCAATTATTCGTTTTCTGCGATGGAAAAACTGTTGTATTTATATTGTATTTTATGCTTCTGGCGTTCAATTCTTAGGGCCTAACTATTCGATCTGATGGAACAATGCCCTAGGGTGAAGCCTAGGTTGCCAGGAACGTAAACATGACCATAACTTTCACACGGGCTACAATTATTCCTGTTATAGGATGGAAAGACTGTTGTATTTATATTGTATCTAATGCTTCTGGCGATCACTTCCTAGGCCCTAACTATGCGATCTGGCGGAACAACGCCCTCGGGTGTAGCCTAGGTTGCCCGGAACTTAGAAATGACCATTACTTTCACACTGATTGCAAATATACATTATATACGATGGAAAAGCTGTTGTATTTATATTGTATTTTATGCTCCTGGCGTTGACTTCTAAGGCCGTAGTTATTAGATGTGGCGGAGCAACGACCTAGTGTGACGGCTAGATTGCCCGGAACGTAGAAATGGCCATTACTTTCACAATGTTTGCAATTATTCATTTTATACGATGGAAAAACTGTTGTACTTATATTGTATTTTATGCTTCTGGCGATGAATCCTAAGTCCCTAACTATGCGATCTGATAGAGCAACACTCCAGAGTGAAGCGTAGGTTGTCCGGAACGTATAAGTGACCATAACTTTCACTCTGGTTGCAATTATTCGTTTTATACGATGGAAAAGCTGTTGTATTTATATCGTATTTTATGCTTCTGGCGTTGACTTCTTAGGCCCTAACTATTCGATCTGGTGGAACAACGCCCTAGAGTGAAGCCTAGGTTGCCTGGAACGTAGAAAGGACCATAACTTTCACACTGGTTGCTATTATTCGTTTTATGCGATGGAAAAACTCTTATATTTATATTGTATTTTATGCTTCTGGCGTTGACTTCTTAGGCCCTAGCTATTCGATCTGGTGGAACAACGCCCTAGTGTGAAGCCTAGTTTGCCTGGAACGTAGAAATGACCATCACTTTCACACGGGCTGCAATTATTCCTGTTATAGGATGGAAAGACTGTTGTATTTATATTGTATCTAATGCTTCTGGCGATCACTTCCTAGGCCCTAACTATGCGATCTGGTGGAACAACGCCCTCGGGTGTAGCCCAGGTTGCCCGGAACGTAGAAATGACCATAACTTTTACACTGGTAGCAATTATTCGTTTTATACAATGGAAAAACTGTTCTATTTATTTTGTATTTAATGCTTCGGGCGTTGACTTCTAAGGCCCTAACGGTTTGATCTGGTGGAGCAACGCCCTAGAGTGAAGCCTAGGTTGCCCGGAACGTAGAAATGACCATAACTTTCACACTGGTTGCTATTATTCGTTTTATACGATGGAAAAGCTGTTGTATTTATATCGTATCTTATGCTTCTGGCGTTGACTTCTTAGGCCCTAACTACTCCATCTGGTGGAACAACGCCCTTGGGTGAAGCCTAGGTTGCGCGGAACGTAGCAATGAATATAACTTTCACACTGGTAGCAATTATTCGTTTTATACGATGGAAAAACTGTTGTATTTATATTGTATTTTATGCTTCTGGCGTTCACTTCTTGGCCCTAATTATTCGATATGGTGGAAAAACGCCCTAGGGTGTAGCCTAGGTTGCCCGGAACGTAGAAATGACCATAACTTTTACACTGGTAGCAATTATTCGTTTTATACAATGGAAAAACCGCTCTATTTATTTTGTGTTTTATGCTTCGGGCGTTGACTTCTAAGGCCCTAACTGTTCGATATGGTGGAACAACGCCCTAGAGTGAAGCCTAAGTTGGCCGGAACGAAGAAATGACCATCACTTTCAAACTGGTTGCAATTAATCCTGTTATACGATGGAAAAACTGTTGTATTTTTATTGCATTTTATGCTTCGGGCGTTGACTTCTAAGGCCCTAACTATTCAATCTGTTGAAGCAACGCCCTAGAGTGAAGCCTGGGTTGCTCGGAATGTAGGAATGACCATAACTTTCACACTGGTTGCAATTATTCGTTTTATACGATGGAAAAACTGTTGTATTTATATTGTATTATATGATTCTGGCGTTCACTTCTTAGGCCCTAACTATTCGATCTGGTGGAACAACGCCCTAGGGTGAAGCCTAGGTTGCCCGGAACGAAGAAATGACCATAACTTTTACACTGGTAGCAATTATACGTATTATACAATGGAGAAGCTCTTGTATTTATATTGTATTTTATGCCTCTGGCGTTGACTTCTAAGGCCCTAGCTATTCGATCTAGTGGAGCAACGCCCTAGAGTGAAGCCTAGGTTGCCCGGAACGTAGAAATGAACATCACTTTCAAACTGGTTGCAATTAATACTGTTATACGATGGAAAAACTGTTGTATTTATATCGTATTTTATGCTTCTGGCGCTGACTTCTTAGGCCCTAACTATTCCATCTGGTGGAACAACGCCCTAGGGTGAAGCCTAGGTTGCCCGGAAAGTAGAAATGACCATAACTTTCACACTGGTGTCAATTATTCGTTTTATACGATGGAAAAACTGTTCTATTTATTTTGTATTTTATGCTTCGGGCGTTGACTTCTAAGGCCCTAACTATTCGATCTGGTAGAGCAACGCCCTAGAGTGAAGCCCAGGTTGCCCGGTACGTAGAAATGACCATATCTTTCACACTGGTTGCTATTATTCGTTTTATACGATGGAAAAACTGTTGTGTTTATATTGAATTTTATTCTTATGGCGTTGAATTCTAAGTCCCTAGCTATTCGATCTGGTGGAGCAACGCCCTAGAGTGAAACCTAGGTTACCCGGAACGTAGAAATGACAAGTACTTTCATACTGTTTGCAGTTATTCCTGTTATACGATGAAGAAACTTTTGCATCTTTATTGTATTTTATGCTTCTGGCGTTGACTTCTAAGGCCCTAGCTATTCGATTTGGTGGAGCACCGCCCCAGAGTGAAGCCTAGGCTGCCCGGAACGTAGAAATGACCATAACTTTTCCACTGGCAGCAATTATTCGTTTTATACAATGGAAAAACCGTTCTATTTATTTTGTATTTTATGCTTCGGGCGTTGACTTCTAAGGCCCTAACTGTTTGATCTGGTGGAACAACGCCCTAGGGTGAAGCCTAGGTTGCCCGGAACGCAGAAATGACCATAACTTTTACACTGGTAGCAATTATTCGTTTTATACAATGGAAAAACTGTTCTATTTATCTTGTATTTCATACTTCGGGCGTTGACTTCTAAGGCCCTAACTGTTCGATCTGGTGGAGCAACGCCCTAGAGTGAAGCCTAGGTTGCCCGGTACGTAGAAATGACCATCACTATCAAACTGGTTGCAATTACTTGTTTTATACGATGGAAAAGCTGTTGTATTTATATCGTATTTTATGCTTCTGGCGCTGACTTCTTAGGCCCTAACTATTCCATCTGGTGGAACAACGCCCTAGGGTGAAGCCTAGGTTGCCCGGAAAGTAGAAATGTCCATAACTTTCACACTGGTGTCAATTATTCGTTTTATACGATGGAAAAACTGTTCTATTTATTTTGTATTTTATGCTTCGGGCGTTGACTTCTAAGGCCCTAACTATTCGATCTGGTAGAGCAACGCCCTAGAGTGAAGCCCAGGTTGCCCGGTACGTAGAAATGACCATAACTGTCACACTGGTTGCTATTATTCGTTTTATACGATGGAAAAACTGTTGTGTTTATATTGAATTTTATTCTTATGGCGTTGAATTCTAAGTCCCTAGCTATTCGATCTGGTGGAGCAACGCCCTAGAGTGAAACCTAGGTTACCCGGAACGTAGAAATGACAAGTACTTTCATACTGTTTGCAGTTATTCCTGTTATACGATGAAAAAACTTTTGCATCATTATTGTATTTTATGCTTCTGGCGTTGACTTCTAAGGCCCTAGCTATTCGATTTGGTGGAGCACCACACCAGAGTGAAGCCTAGGCTGCCCGGAACGTAGAAATGACCATAACTTTTACACTGGCAGCAATTATTCGTTTTATACAATGGAAAAACCGTTCTATTTATTTTGTATTTTATGCTTCGGGCGTTGACTTCCAAGGCCCTAACGGTATGATCTGGTGGAGCATCGCCGTACAGTGAAGCCTAGGTTGCCCGGAACGTAGAAATGACCACAACTTTCACACTGGTTGCTATTATTCGTTGTATACGATGGAAAAACAGTTATATTTATATTGTATTTAAGCTTCTGGCGTTGACTTCTGAGGCCGTTGCTATTCGATGTGGTGGAAGAACGCCATAGAGGGAAGCCTAGGTAGCCAGGATCGTAGAAATGTCCGTATCTTTCACACTGTTTGCAATTTTTGGTTGTATACGATGGAAAAACTGTTTTATTTATTATGTATTTTACGGTTCGGGCGTTGACTTCTAAGGCCCTAACTATTCGATCTGGTGGAGCAACGCCCTAGAGTGAAGCCTAGGTTGCCCGGTACGTAGAAATGACCATCACTATCAAACTGGTTGCAATTACTTGTTTTATACGATGGAAAAGCTGTTGTATTTATATCGTATTTTATGCTTCTGGCGCTGGCTTCTTGGGCCCTAACTATTCCATCTGGTGGAACAACGCCCTAGGGTGAAGCCTAGGTTGCCCGGAAAGTAGAAATGACCATAACTTTCACACTGGTAGCAATTTTTCGTTTTATACGATGGAAAAACTGTTCTATTTATTTTATATTTTATGCTTCGGGCGTTGACTTCTAAGGCCCTAGCTATTCGATCTGGTGGAACAACGCCCTAGGGTGAAGCCTAGGTTGCCCGGAACGCAGAAATGACCATAACTTTTACACTGGTAGCAATTATTCGTTTTATACAATGGAAAAACTGTTCTATTTATTTTGTATTTTATGCTTCGGGCGTTGACTTCTAAGGCCCTAACTGTTTGATCTGGCGGAGCAACGCCCTAGGGTGAAGCCTAGGTTGCCCGGAACGTAGAAATGACCATTACCTTCACACTGTTTGCAATTATTTTCTTTTATACGATGGAAAAGCTGTTGTATTTATATCGTATTTTATGCTTCTGGCGTTGACTTCTTAGGCCCTAACTATTCGATCTGGTAGAGCAACGCCCTAGAGTGAAGCCCAGGTTGCCCGGTACGTAGAAATGACCATAATTTTCACACTGGTTGCTATTATTCGTTTTATACGATGGAAAAACTGTTGTATTTATATTGTATTTTATTCTTATGGCGTTGAATTCTAAGTCCCTAGCTATTCGATTTGGTGGAGCAACGCCCTAGAGTGAAACCTAGGTTACCCGGAACGTAAAAATGACAAGTACTTTCATACTGTTTTCAGTTATTCCTGTTATACGATGAAAAAACTTTTGCATCTTTATTGTGTTTTATGCTTCTGGCGTTGACTTCTAAGGCCCTAGCTATTCGATTTGGTGGAGCACCGCCCTAGAGTGAAGCCTAGGTTGCCCGGAACGTAGAAATGACCATAACTTCCACACTGGTTGCAATTATTCGTTTTATACGATGGAAAAGCTGTTGTATTTATATCGTTTTTTATGCTCCTGGCGTTGACTTCTTAGGCCCTAACTATTCGATCTGGTGGTACAACGCCCTAGGGTGAAGCCTAGGTTGCCCGGAACGTAGAAATGACCATAACTTTTACACTGGCAGCAATTATTCGTTTTATACAATAGAAAAACCGTTCTATTTATTTTGTATTTTATGCTTCGGGCGTTGACTTCTAAGGCCCTAACTGTTTGATCTGGTGGAGAATCGACGTAGAGTGAAGCCTAGGTTGCCCGGAACGTAGAAATGACCATAACTTTCACACTGGTTGCTATTATTCGTTGTATACGATGGAAAAACTGTTATATTTATATTGTATTTAAGCTTCTGGCGTTGACTTCTGAGGCCGTTGCTATTCGATGTGGTGGAAGAACGCCATAGAGGGAAGCCTAGGTAGCCCGGATCGTAGAAATGTCAATATCTTTCACACTGTTTGCAATTTTTCGTTTTATACGATGGAAAAACTGTTTTATTTATTTTGTATTTTACGCTTCGGGCGTTGACTTCTAAGGCCCTAACTATTCGATCTGGTGGAGCAACGCCCTAGAGTGAAGCCTAGGTTGCCCGGTACGTAGAAATGACCATCACTATCAAACTGGTTGCAATTACTTGTTTTATACGATGGAAAAGCTGTTGTATTTATATCGTATTTTATGCTTCTGGCGCTGGCTTCTTGGGCCCTAACTATTCCATCTGGTGGAACAACGCCCTAGGGTGAAGCCTAGGTTGCCCGGAAAGTAGAAATGACCATAACTTTCACACTGGTAGCAATTTTTCGTTTTATACGATGGAAAAACTGTTCTATTTATTTTATATTTTATGCTTCGGGCGTTGACTTCTAAGGCCCTAGCTATTCGATCTGGTGGAACAACGCCCTAGGGTGAAGCCTAGGTTGCCCGGAACGCAGAAATGACCATAACTTTTACACTGGTAGAAATTATTCGTTTTATACAATGGAAAAACTGTTCTATTTATTTTGTATTTTATGCTTCGGGCGTTGACTTCTAAGGCCCTAACTGTTTGATCTGGCGGAGCAACGCCCTAGGGTGAAGCCTAGGTTGCCCGGAACGTAGAAATGACCATTACCTTCACACTGTTTGCAATTATTTTCTTTTATACGATGGAAAAGCTGTTGTATTTATATCGTATTTTATGCTTCTGGCGTTGACTTCTTAGGCCCTAACTATTCGATCTGGTAGAGCAACGCCCTAGAGTGAAGCCCAGGTTGCCCGGTACGTAGAAATGACCATAATTTTCACACTGGTTGCTATTATTCGTTTTATACGATGGAAAAACTGTTGTATTTATATTGTATTTTATTCTTATGGCGTTGAATTCTAAGTCCCTAGCTATTCGATTTGGTGGAGCAACGCCCTAGAGTGAAACCTAGGTTACCCGGAACGTAAAAATGACAAGTACTTTCATACTGTTTTCAGTTATTCCTGTTATACGATGAAAAAACTTTTGCATCTTTATTGTGTTTTATGCTTCTGGCGCTGACTTCTAAGGCCCTAGCTATTCGATTTGGTGGAGCACCGCCCTAGAGTGAAGCCTAGGTTGCCCGGAACGTAGAAATGACCATAACTTCCACACTGGTTGCAATTATTCGTTTTATACGATGGAAAAGCTGTTGTATTTATATCGTTTTTTATGCTCCTGGCGTTGACTTCTTAGGCCCTAACTATTCGATCTGGTGGTACAACGCCCTAGGGTGAAGCCTAGGTTGCCCGGAACGTAGAAATGACCATAACTTTTACACTGGCAGCAATTATTCGTTTTATACAATAGAAAAACCGTTCTATTTATTTTGTATTTTATGCTTCGGGCGTTGACTTCTAAGGCCCTAACTGTTTGATCTGGTGGAGAATCGACGTAGAGTGAAGCCTAGGTTGCCCGGAACGTAGAAATGACCATAACTTTCACACTGGTTGCTATTATTCGTTGTATACGATGGAAAAACTGTTATATTTATATTGTATTTAAGCTTCTGGCGTTGACTTCTGAGGCCGTTGCTATTCGATGTGGTGGAAGAACGCCATAGAGGGAAGCCTAGGTAGCCCGGATCGTAGAAATGTCAATATCTTTCACACTGTTTGCAATTTTTCGTTTTATACGATGGAAAAACTGTTTTATTTATTTTGTATTTTACGCTTCGGGCGTTGACTTCTAAGGCCCTAACTATTCGATCTGGTGGAACAACGCCCTAGGGTGAAGCCTATGTTGCCCGGAACGTAGAAATGACCATTACTTTCGCACTGTTTGCAATTATTCCTTTTATACGATGGAAAAGCTGTTGTATTTATATCGTATTTTATGCTTCTGGCGTAGACTTCTATGGCCCTAGCTATTCGATCTAGTGGAGCAACGCCCTAGAGTGAAGCCTAGGTTACTCGGAACGTAGAAATGACCATTACTTTCACACTGTTTGCAATTATTCCTTTTATACGATGGAAAAGCTGCTGTATTTATATCGTATTTTATGCTTCTGGCGTTGACTTCTAAGGCCCTAACTATTCAATCTGGTGGAGCAACGCCCTAGTGTGAAACCTAGGTTACCCGGAACGTAGAAATGTCCAGTACTTTCAGACTGGTTGCTGTTATCCGTTTCATACGATGGAAAAGCTGTTATATTTATTTTGCATTTTATGCTTCGGGCGTTGACTTCTAAGGCCCTAACTGCTTGGTCTGGTGGAGAAACGCCCTAGAGTGAAGCCTAGGTTGCCCGGAACGTAGAAATGATCATTACTTTCGCACTGGTTGCAATTAGTCATGCTATACGATGGAAAAACTGTTGCATTTTTATTGTGTTTTATGCTTCTGGCGTTGACTTCTATGGCCCTACCAATTCGATCTGGTGGAGCAACGCCCTAGAGTGCAGCCTAGGTAGCCCGGAACGTAGAAATGACCACAACTATCACACTGATTGCTATTATTCGTTTTATACGATCGAAAAACTGTTATATTTATGTTGTATATTATGCTTCTGTCGTTGCCTTCTAAGGCACTACCTATTCGATCTTGTGGAGCATCACTCTACAGTGAAGCCTAGGTTGCCCGGGACGTAGAAATGACCATAACTTTCACACTGGTAGCAATTACTCATTGTATACGATGGAAAAACTGTTGTACTTATATTGCATTTTATTCTTCTGGCGTTGAATTCTTAGTCCCTAGCTACTCGATCTGGTGGAGCAGCGCCCTAGAGTGAAGCCTAGATTAACCGGAACGTAGTAATGACCAGTACTATCACACTGTTTGCAGTTATTCCTGTTATACGAAGGAAAGCTGTTGCATCTTTATGGTATTTTATGCTTCTGGCGTTGATTTCTAAGGCCCTAACTGTTCGATCTGGTGGAGGAAGGCCTTGGACTGAAGCCTAGGTTGCTCGGAACGTAGAAATGACCATTACCTTCACACTGTTTGCAATTATTCATTTTATAAGATGGCAAAGCTGTAGTATTTATATTGTATTTTATGCTTCCGGCGTTAAGTCCTAAGGCCGTAGCTATCAGATGTGGAGCAGCAACGCCCTAGAGTGACACGTAGGTTGCCGGGCACGTAGAAATGACCATTACTTTCACAATGTTCGCAATCATTCATTTTATACGATGGAAAAACTGTTGTACTTATATTGTATTTTATGCTTCGGGCGTTGACTTCTAAGGCCCTAACTATTCGATTTGGTGGAGCAACGCCCTACAGTGAAGCCTAGGTTGCCCGGAACGTAGAAATGACCAGTACTTTCACACTGGTTACAGTTATTCGTTTTATACAATGGAAAAACTGTTCTATTTATTTTGCATTTTATGCTTCGGGCGTTGACTTCTAAGGCCCTAACTATTCGATCTGGTGGAGCAACGCCCTAGAGTGAAGCCTAGGTTGCCCGGAACGTAGAAATGACCGTAACTTTCACACTGGTTGCTATTATTCGTTTTACACGATGGAAAAACTGTTCTTCTTATTTTGTATTTTATGCATCGGGCGTTGACTTCTAAGGCCCTAACTATTTAATCTATTGGGGCAACGCCCTAGGGTGAAGCCTAGGTTGCCCGGAAAGTAGAAATGACGTTAACTTTCACACTGGTTGCTATTATTCGTTCCATACGATGGAAAAACTGTTATATTTATATTGTATTTTATGCTTCTGGCGTTGATTTCTTAGGCCCTAACTATTCAATCTGGTGGAACAACGCCCTAGAGTGAGGCCTAGGTTACCCGGACCGTAGAAATAACCAGTACTTTCACACTGTTTGCAGTTATTCCTGCTATACGATGGAAAAACTGTTGCATCTTTATTGAATTTTATGCTTCTGGCGCTGACTTCTAAGGCCCTAACTATTCTATCTGGTGGATCAACGCCCTAGAGTGAAGCCTGGGTTGCTCGGAATGTAGAAATGACCATAACATTCACACTGGTTGAAATTATTCGTTTTATACGATTGAAAAAATGTTATATTTGTATTGAATTTTATGCTTCTGGCGTTGATTTCTTAGGCCCTAACTATTCAATCTGGTGGAACAACGCCCTAGAGTGAGGCCTAGGTTGCCCGGAACGTAGAAATGACCATCACTTCCATACTGGTAGCAATTATTCGTTTTATACGATGGAAAAACTGTTGTGTTTATACTGTATTTTATGCATCTGGCGTTTACTTCTAAGGCACTAACTATTCGATCTGGTGGAGCAACGCCCTAGAGTGAAGCCTAGGTTGCCCGGAACGTAGAAATGACCATCACTTTCAAACTGGTTGCAATTATTCCTGTTATAGGATGGAAAGACAGTTGTATTTTTATTGTATTTTATGCTTCAGGCGTTGACTTCTGAGGCCGTAGCTATTCGATGTGGTGGAAGAACGCCATAGAGTGAAGCCTGGGTTGCCCGGAACGTAGAAATGACCATAACTTTCATACTGGTTGCAATTATTCGTTCTATACGATGGAAAAACTGTTATATTTATATTGTATCTTATGCTTCTGGCGTTGACTTCTTAGGCCCTAACAATTCGATATGGTGGAACAACACCCTAGAGTGAAGCCTTGGTTGCCTGGAACGTACAAATGACCATCACTTTCACACGGGTTGCAATTATTCCTGTTATAGGACGGAAAGACTGTTGTATTTTTATTGTATTTTATGCTTCAGCCGTTGACTTCTGAGGCCGTAGCTATTCGATGTGGTGGAAGAACGCCATAGAGTGAAGCCTGGGTTGCCCGGAACGTAGAAATGACCATAACTTTCATACTGGTTGCAATTATTCGTTCTATACGATGGAAAAACTGTTATATTTATATTGTATCTTATGCTTCTGGCGTTGACTTCTTAGGCCCTAACAATTCGATCTGGTGGAACAACGCCCTAGAGTGAAGCCTTGGTTGCCTGGAACGTGCAAATGACCATCACTTTCACACGGGTTGCAATTATTCCTGTTATAGGATGGAAAGGCTGTTGTATTTTTATTGTATTTTATGCCTCAGGCGTTGACTTCTGAGGCCGTAGCTATTCGATGTAGTGGAAGAGCGCCATAGAGTGAAGCCTAGGTTGCGCGGAACGTAGAAATGACCAGAACTTTCATACTGGTTGCAATTATTCGTTTTATATGATGGAAAAACTGTTGTATTTATATTGTATTTTATGCTGCTGGCGTTCACTTCTTAGGCCCAAGCTATTCGATCTGGTGGAGCAACGACCTAGAGTGAGGCCTAGGTTGCCCGGAACGTTGAATCGGCCATCACTTTCAAACTGGTTGCAATTATTCCTGTTATATAGTGGAAACACTGTTGTACTTTTATTGCATTTTATGCTTCGGGCGTTGACTTCTGAGGCCGTAGCTATTCGATATGGTGGATGAACGCCATATAGTGAAGCCTAGGTTGCTCGGAACGAAGAAATGACCATAACTATCATACTGGTTGCAATCATTCGTTTTATATGATGGAAGAACTGATGTATTTATATTGTATTCTGTGCTGCTGGCGTTCACTTCTTGGGCCCTAACTATTCAGTCTGGTGGAACAACGCCCTGGGGTGAAGCCTAGGTTGCCCGGAACGTAGAAATGACCATAACTTTCACACGGGTTGCAATTATTGCTGTTATAGGATGGAAAGACTGTTGTATTTTTATCGCATTTTATGCTTCAGGCGTTGACTTCTGAGGCCGTAGCTATTCGATGTGGAGGAAAAACGCCATAGAGTGAAGCCTGTGTTGCCCGGAACGTAGAAATGACCATCACTTTCACACGGGTTGCAATTATTCCTGTTATAGGATGGAAAGACTGTTGTATTTTTATTGTATTTTATGCTTCAGGCGTTGACTTCTGCGGCCGTAGCTATTCGATGTGGCGGAAGAGCGCCATAGAGTGAAGCCTAGGTTGCCCGGAACGTAGAAATGACCAGAACTTTCATACTGGTTGCAATTATTCGTTCTATATGATGGAAGAACTGATGTATTTATATTGTATTTTATGCTGCTGGCGTTCACTTCTTAGGCCCTAACTATTCGGTCTGGTGGAGCAACGCCCTAGTGTGAAACCTAGGTTACCCGGAACGTAGAAATGTCCAGTACTTTCAGACTGGTTGCTGTTATCCGTTTCATACGATGGAAAAGCTGTTATATTTATTTTGCATTTTATGCTTCGGGCGTTGACTTCTAAGGCCCTAACTGTTTGGTCTGGTGGAGAAACGCCCTAGAGTGAAGCCTAGGTTGCCCGGAACGTAGAAATGATCATTACTTTCGCACTGGTTGCAATTAGTCATGCTATACGATGGAAAAACTGTTGCATTTTTATTGTGTTTTATGCTTCTGGCGTTGACTTCTATGGCCCTACCTATTCGATCTGGTGGAGCAACGCCCTAGAGTGCAGCCTAGGTAGCCCGGAACGTAGAAATGACCACAACTATCACACTGATTGCTATTATTCGTTTTATACGATGGAAAAACTGTTATATTTATATTGAATTTTATGCTTCTGGCGTTGATTTCTTAGGCCCTAACTATTCAATCTGGTGGAACAACGCCCTAGAGTGAGGCCTAGGTTGCCCGGAACGTAGAAATGACCATCACTTCCATACTGGTAGCAATTATTCGTTTTATACGATGGAAAAACTGTTGTGTTTATACTGTATTTTATGCATCTGGCGTTTACTTCTAAGGCACTAACTATTCGATCTGGTGGAGCAACGCCCTAGAGTGAAGCCTAGGTTGCCCGGAACGTAGAAATGACCATCACTTTCAAACTGGTTGCAATTATTCCTGTTATAGGATGGAAAGACAGTTGTATTTTTATTGTATTTTATGCTTCAGGCGTTGACTTCTGAGGCCGTAGCTATTCGATGTGGTGGAAGAACGCCATAGAGTGAAGCCTGGGTTGCCCGGAACGTAGAAATGACCATAACTTTCATACTGGTTGCAATTATTCGTTCTATACGATGGAAAGACTGTTATATTTATATTGTATCTTATGCTTCTGGCGTTGACTTCTTAGGCCCTAACAATTCGATCTGGTGGAACGACGCCCTAGAGTGAAGCCTTGGTTGCCTGGAACGTACAAATGACCATCACTTTCACACGGGTTGCAATTATTCCTGTTATAGGACGGAAAGACTGTTGTATTTTTATTGTATTTTATGCTTCAGCCGTTGACTTCTGAGGCCGTTGCTATTCGATGTAGTGGAAGAACGCCATAGAGTGAAGCCTAGGTTGCCCGGAAAGTAGAAATGACGTTAACTTTCATACTGGTTGCAATTATTCGTTTAATACGATGGAAAAACTGTTGTATTTATATTGTATTTTATGCTTCTGGCGTTCACTTCTTAGGCCCTAACTATTCGGTCTGGTGGAGCAACGCCCTAGTGTGAAACCTAGGTTACCCGCAACGTAGAAATGTCCAGTACTTTCAGACTGGTTGCTGTTATCCGTTTCATACGATGGAAAAGCTGTTATATTTATTTTGCATTTTATGCTTCGGGCGTTGACTTCTAAGGCCCTAGCTGTTTGGTCTGGTGGAGAAACGCTCTAGAGTGAAGCCTAGGTTGCCCGGAACGTAGAAATGATCATTACTTTCGCACTGGTTGCAATCAGTCATGCTATACGATGGAAAAACTGTTGCATTTTTATTGTGTTTTATGCTTCTGGCGTTGACTTCTATGGCCCTACCTATTCGATCTGGTGGAGCAACGCCCTAGAGTGCAGCCTAGGTAGCCAGGAACGTAGAAATGACCATAACTTTCACACTGACTGCTATTATTCGTTTTATACGATCGAAAAACTGTTATATTTATGTTGTATATTATGCTTCTGGCGTTGCCTTCTAAGGCACTACCTATTCGATCTTGTGGAGCATCACTCCACAGTGAAGCCTAGGTTGCCCGGGACGTAGAAATGACCATCACTTCCATACGGGTAGCAATTATACGTTTTATACGATGGAAAAAACTGTTGTATTTATATTGTATTTTATGCTTCTGGCGTTGACTTCTAAGGCACTAACTATTCCATCTGGTGGAGCAACGCCCTAGAGTGATGCCAAGATTACCCGGAACGTAGAAATGACCAGTACTATCACACTGTTTGCAGTTATTCCTGTTATACGATGGAAAGCTGTTGCATCTTTCTCGTATTTTATGCTTCTGGCGTTGACTTCTAAGGCCCTAACTATTCGATCTGATGGAGCAAGGCCCTACACTGAAGCCTAGGTTGCCCGGAACGTAGAAATGACCATAACATTCACACTGGTTGCTGTTATTCGTTTCATACGATGGAAAAGCTGTTACATTTATTTTGCATTTTATGCTTCGGGCGTTGACTTCTAAGTTCCTAGCTATTCCATCTGGTGGAGCAACACCCTAGAGTGCAGCCGAGGTTGCTCGGAACGTAGAAATGGCCATTACCTTCACACAGTTTGCAATTATTCATTTTATACGATGGCAAAGCTGATGTACTTATATTGTATTTTATGCTTCGGGCGTTGACTTCTAAGGCCCTAACTATTCGATCTGGTGGAGCAATGCCTCAGAGTTAAGTCTAGGATGCCCGAAACGCCGAAATGATCATTACCTTCACGCATGTTGCAATTATTCCGGTTATACGATGAAAAGACTGTTGTATTTTTATTGTATTTTATGCTTCAGGCGTAGGCTTCTAAGGCCGTAGCTATTCGATATGGTGGAGCACCGCCCTAGAGTGATGCCTAGGTTGCACGGAACGCAGAAATGACCACTACTTTCACACAGTTTGCAATTATTCATTTAATACGATGGAAAAGCTGTTGTATTTATATCGTATTTTATTCTTCTGGTGTTGACTTCTTAGGCCCTAACTATTCGATCTGGTGGAACAACGCCGTAGAGTGAAGCCTAGGTTGCCCGGAACGTAGAAATGACCATTACTTTCACACTGTTTGCAATTATTCCTTTTATACCATGGAAAAGCTGTTGTATTTATATCGTATTCTATGCTTCTGGCGTTGACTTCTAAGGACCTAACTATTCGATCTGGTGGCGCAACGCCCTAGAGTGAAGCCTAGGTTGCTCGGGATATAGAAATGACCATAACTTTCACACTGGTTGCAATTATTCGTTTTCTGCGATGGAAAAACTGTTGTATTTATATTGTATTTTATGCTCCTGGCGTTCAGTTCTTAGGGCCTAACTATTCGATCTGATGGAACAATGCCCTAGGGTGAAGCCTAGGTTGCCAGGAACGTAAACATGACCATAACTTTCACACGGGCTACAATTATTCCTGTTATAGGATGGAAAGACTGTTGTATTTATATTGTATCTAATGCTTCTGGCGATCACTTCCTAGGCCCTAACTATGCGATCTGGCGGAACAACGCCCTCGGGTGTAGCCTAGGTTGCCCGGAACTTAGAAATGACCATTACTTTCACACTGAT
Organism: Calliopsis andreniformis; assembly: GCF_051401765.1. NCBI lineage: Eukaryota > Metazoa > Arthropoda > Insecta > Hymenoptera > Andrenidae > Calliopsis > Calliopsis andreniformis. The sequence goes on from NW_027480423.1 coordinate 22,891,365, forward strand.
TGCAAATATACATTATATACGATGGAAAAGCTGTTGTATTTATATTGTATTTTATGCTCCTGGCGTTGACTTCTAAGGCCGTAGTTATTAGATGTGGCGGAGCAACGACCTAGTGTGACGGCTAGATTGCCCGGAACGTAGAAATGGCCATTACTTTCACAATGTTTGCAATTATTCATTTTATACGATGGAAAAACTGTTGTACTTATATTGTATTTAATGCTTCGGGCGTTGACTTCTAAGGCCCTAACGGTTTGATCTGGTGGAGCAACGCCCTAGAGTGAAGCCTAGGTTGCCCGGAACGTAGAAATGACCATAACTTTCACACTGGTTGCTATTATTCGTTTTATACGATGGAAAAGCTGTTGTATTTATATCGTATCTTATGCTTCTGGCGTTGACTTCTTAGGCCCTAACTACTCCATCTGGTGGAACAACGCCCTTGGGTGAAGCCTAGGTTGCGCGGAACGTAGCAATGAATATAACTTTCACACTGGTAGCAATTATTCGTTTTATACGATGGAAAAACTGTTGTATTTATATTGTATTTTATGCTTCTGGCGTTCACTTCTTGGCCCTAAATATTCGATATGGTGGAAAAACGCCCTAGGGTGTAGCCTAGGTTGCCCGGAACGTAGAAATGACCATAACTTTTACACTGGTAGCAATTATTCGTTTTATACAATGGAAAAACCGCTCTATTTATTTTGTGTTTTATGCTTCGGGCGTTGACTTCTAAGGCCCTAACTATTCGATCTGGTGGAGCAACGCCCTAGAGTGAAGCCTAGGTTGCTCGGGATATAGAAATGACCATAACTTTCACACTGGTTGCAATTATTCGTTTTCTGCGATGGAAAAACTGTTGTATTTATATTGTATTTTATGCTTCTGGCGTTCAATTCTTAGGGCCTAACTATTCGATCTGATGGAACAATGCCCTAGGGTGAAGCCTAGGTTGCCAGGAACGTAAACATGACCATAACTTTCACACGGGCTACAATTATTCCTGTTATAGGATGGAAAGACTGTTGTATTTATATTGTATCTAATGCTTCTGGCGATCACTTCCTAGGCCCTAACTATGCGATCTGGCGGAACAACGCCCTCGGGTGTAGCCTAGGTTGCCCGGAACTTAGAAATGACCATTACTTTCACACTGATTGCAAATATACATTATATACGATGGAAAAGCTGTTGTATTTATATTGTATTTTATGCTCCTGGCGTTGACTTCTAAGGCCGTAGTTATTAGATGTGGCGGAGCAACGACCTAGTGTGACGGCTAGATTGCCCGGAACGTAGAAATGGCCATTACTTTCACAATGTTTGCAATTATTCATTTTATACGATGGAAAAACTGTTGTACTTATATTGTATTTTATGCTTCTGGCGATGAATCCTAAGTCCCTAACTATGCGATCTGATAGAGCAACACTCCAGAGTGAAGCGTAGGTTGTCCGGAACGTATAAGTGACCATAACTTTCACTCTGGTTGCAATTATTCGTTTTATACGATGGAAAAGCTGTTGTATTTATATCGTATTTTATGCTTCTGGCGTTGACTTCTTAGGCCCTAACTATTCGATCTGGTGGAACAACGCCCTAGAGTGAAGCCTAGGTTGCCTGGAACGTAGAAAGGACCATAACTTTCACACTGGTTGCTATTATTCGTTTTATGCGATGGAAAAACTCTTATATTTATATTGTATTTTATGCTTCTGGCGTTGACTTCTTAGGCCCTAGCTATTCGATCTGGTGGAACAACGCCCTAGTGTGAAGCCTAGTTTGCCTGGAACGTAGAAATGACCATCACTTTCACACGGGCTGCAATTATTCCTGTTATAGGATGGAAAGACTGTTGTATTTATATTGTATCTAATGCTTCTGGCGATCACTTCCTAGGCCCTAACTATGCGATCTGGTGGAACAACGCCCTCGGGTGTAGCCCAGGTTGCGCGGAACGTAGCAATGAATATAACTTTCACACTGGTAGCAATTATTCGTTTTATACGATGGAAAAACTGTTGTATTTATATTGTATTTTATGCTTCTGGCGTTCACTTCTTGGCCCTAATTATTCGATATGGTGGAAAAACGCCCTAGGGTGTAGCCTAGGTTGCCCGGAACGTAGAAATGACCATAACTTTTACACTGGTAGCAATTATTCGTTTTATACAATGGAAAAACCGCTCTATTTATTTTGTGTTTTATGCTTCGGGCGTTGACTTCTAAGGCCCTAACTGTTCGATATGGTGGAACAACGCCCTAGAGTGAAGCCTAAGTTGGCCGGAACGAAGAAATGACCATCACTTTCAAACTGGTTGCAATTAATCCTGTTATACGATGGAAAAACTGTTGTATTTTTATTGCATTTTATGCTTCGGGCGTTGACTTCTAAGGCCCTAACTATTCAATCTGTTGAAGCAACGCCCTAGAGTGAAGCCTGGGTTGCTCGGAATGTAGGAATGACCATAACTTTCACACTGGTTGCAATTATTCGTTTTATACGATGGAAAAACTGTTGTATTTATATTGTATTATATGATTCTGGCGTTCACTTCTTAGGCCCTAACTATTCGATCTGGTGGAACAACGCCCTAGGGTGAAGCCTAGGTTGCCCGGAACGAAGAAATGACCATAACTTTTACACTGGTAGCAATTATACGTATTATACAATGGAGAAGCTCTTGTATTTATATTGTATTTTATGCCTCTGGCGTTGACTTCTAAGGCCCTAGCTATTCGATCTAGTGGAGCAACGCCCTAGAGTGAAGCCTAGGTTGCCCGGAACGTAGAAATGAACATCACTTTCAAACTGGTTGCAATTAATCCTGTTATACGATGGAAAAACTGTTGTATTTATATCGTATTTTATGCTTCTGGCGCTGACTTCTTAGGCCCTAACTATTCCATCTGGTGGAACAACGCCCTAGGGTGAAGCCTAGGTTGCCCGGAAAGTAGAAATGACCATAACTTTCACACTGGTGTCAATTATTCGTTTTATACGATGGAAAAACTGTTCTATTTATTTTGTATTTTATGCTTCGGGCGTTGACTTCTAAGGCCCTAACTATTCGATCTGGTAGAGCAACGCCCTAGAGTGAAGCCCAGGTTGCCCGGTACGTAGAAATGACCATATCTTTCACACTGGTTGCTATTATTCGTTTTATACGATGGAAAAACTGTTGTGTTTATATTGAATTTTATTCTTATGGCGTTGAATTCTAAGTCCCTAGCTATTCGATCTGGTGGAGCAACGCCCTAGAGTGAAACCTAGGTTACCCGGAACGTAGAAATGACAAGTACTTTCATACTGTTTGCAGTTATTCCTGTTATACGATGAAAAAACTTTTGCATCTTTATTGTATTTTATGCTTCTGGCGTTGACTTCTAAGGCCCTAGCTATTCGATTTGGTGGAGCACCGCCCCAGAGTGAAGCCTAGGCTGCCCGGAACGTAGAAATGACCATAACTTTTCCACTGGCAGCAATTATTCGTTTTATACAATGGAAAAACCGTTCTATTTATTTTGTATTTTATGCTTCGGGCGTTGACTTCTAAGGCCCTAACTGTTTGATCTGGTGGAACAACGACCTAGGGTGAAGCCTAGGTTGCCCGGAACGCAGAAATGACCATAACTTTTACACTGGTAGCAATTATTCGTTTTATACAATGGAAAAACTGTTCTATTTATCTTGTATTTCATACTTCGGGCGTTGACTTCTAAGGCCCTAACTGTTCGATCTGGTGGAGCAACGCCCTAGAGTGAAGCCTAGGTTGCCCGGTACGTAGAAATGACCATCACTATCAAACTGGTTGCAATTACTTGTTTTATACGATGGAAAAGCTGTTGTATTTATATCGTATTTTATGCTTCTGGCGCTGACTTCTTAGGCCCTAACTATTCCATCTGGTGGAACAACGCCCTAGGGTGAAGCCTAGGTTGCCCGGAAAGTAGAAATGTCCATAACTTTCACACTGGTGTCAATTATTCGTTTTATACGATGGAAAAACTGTTCTATTTATTTTGTATTTTATGCTTCGGGCGTTGACTTCTAAGGCCCTAACTATTCGATCTGGTAGAGCAACGCCCTAGAGTGAAGCCCAGGTTGCCCGGTACGTAGAAATGACCATAACTGTCACACTGGTTGCTATTATTCGTTTTATACGATGGAAAAACTGTTGTGTTTATATTGAATTTTATTCTTATGGCGTTGAATTCTAAGTCCCTAGCTATTCGATCTGGTGGAGCAACGCCCTAGAGTGAAACCTAGGTTACCCGGAACGTAGAAATGACAAGTACTTTCATACTGTTTGCAGTTATTCCTGTTATACGATGAAAAAACTTTTGCATCATTATTGTATTTTATGCTTCTGGCGTTGACTTCTAAGGCCCTAGCTATTCGATTTGGTGGAGCACCACACCAGAGTGAAGCCTAGGCTGCCCGGAACGTAGAAATGACCATAACTTTTACACTGGCAGCAATTATTCGTTTTATACAATGGAAAAACCGTTCTATTTATTTTGTATTTTATGCTTCGGGCGTTGACTTCCAAGGCCCTAACGGTATGATCTGGTGGAGCATCGCCGTACAGTGAAGCCTAGGTTGCCCGGAACGTAGAAATGACCACAACTTTCACACTGGTTGCTATTATTCGTTGTATACGATGGAAAAACAGTTATATTTATATTGTATTTAAGCTTCTGGCGTTGACTTCTGAGGCCGTTGCTATTCGATGTGGTGGAAGAACGCCATAGAGGGAAGCCTAGGTAGCCAGGATCGTAGAAATGTCCGTATCTTTCACACTGTTTGCAATTTTTGGTTGTATACGATGGAAAAACTGTTTTATTTATTATGTATTTTACGGTTCGGGCGTTGACTTCTAAGGCCCTAACTATTCGATCTGGTGGAGCAACGCCCTAGAGTGAAGCCTAGGTTGCCCGGTACGTAGAAATGACCATCACTATCAAACTGGTTGCAATTACTTGTTTTATACGATGGAAAAGCTGTTGTATTTATATCGTATTTTATGCTTCTGGCGCTGGCTTCTTGGGCCCTAACTATTCCATCTGGTGGAACAACGCCCTAGGGTGAAGCCTAGGTTGCCCGGAAAGTAGAAATGACCATAACTTTCACACTGGTAGCAATTTTTCGTTTTATACGATGGAAAAACTGTTCTATTTATTTTATATTTTATGCTTCGGGCGTTGACTTCTAAGGCCCTAGCTATTCGATCTGGTGGAACAACGCCCTAGGGTGAAGCCTAGGTTGCCCGGAACGCAGAAATGACCATAACTTTTACACTGGTAGCAATTATTCGTTTTATACAATGGAAAAACTGTTCTATTTATTTTGTATTTTATGCTTCGGGCGTTGACTTCTAAGGCCCTAACTGTTTGATCTGGCGGAGCAACGCCCTAGGGTGAAGCCTAGGTTGCCCGGAACGTAGAAATGACCATTACCTTCACACTGTTTGCAATTATTTTCTTTTATACGATGGAAAAGCTGTTGTATTTATATCGTATTTTATGCTTCTGGCGTTGACTTCTTAGGCCCTAACTATTCGATCTGGTAGAGCAACGCCCTAGAGTGAAGCCCAGGTTGCCCGGTACGTAGAAATGACCATAATTTTCACACTGGTTGCTATTATTCGTTTTATACGATGGAAAAACTGTTGTATTTATATTGTATTTTATTCTTATGGCGTTGAATTCTAAGTCCCTAGCTATTCGATTTGGTGGAGCAACGCCCTAGAGTGAAACCTAGGTTACCCGGAACGTAAAAATGACAAGTACTTTCATACTGTTTTCAGTTATTCCTGTTATACGATGAAAAAACTTTTGCATCTTTATTGTGTTTTATGCTTCTGGCGTTGACTTCTAAGGCCCTAGCTATTCGATTTGGTGGAGCACCGCCCTAGAGTGAAGCCTAGGTTGCCCGGAACGTAGAAATGACCATAACTTCCACACTGGTTGCAATTATTCGTTTTATACGATGGAAAAGCTGTTGTATTTATATCGTTTTTTATGCTCCTGGCGTTGACTTCTTAGGCCCTAACTATTCGATCTGGTGGTACAACGCCCTAGGGTGAAGCCTAGGTTGCCCGGAACGTAGAAATGACCATAACTTTTACACTGGCAGCAATTATTCGTTTTATACAATAGAAAAACCGTTCTATTTATTTTGTATTTTATGCTTCGGGCGTTGACTTCTAAGGCCCTAACTGTTTGATCTGGTGGAGAATCGACGTAGAGTGAAGCCTAGGTTGCCCGGAACGTAGAAATGACCATAACTTTCACACTGGTTGCTATTATTCGTTGTATACGATGGAAAAACTGTTATATTTATATTGTATTTAAGCTTCTGGCGTTGACTTCTGAGGCCGTTGCTATTCGATGTGGTGGAAGAACGCCATAGAGGGAAGCCTAGGTAGCCCGGATCGTAGAAATGTCAATATCTTTCACACTGTTTGCAATTTTTCGTTTTATACGATGGAAAAACTGTTTTATTTATTTTGTATTTTACGCTTCGGGCGTTGACTTCTAAGGCCCTAACTATTCGATCTGGTGGAGCAACGCCCTAGAGTGAAGCCTAGGTTGCCCGGTACGTAGAAATGACCATCACTATCAAACTGGTTGCAATTACTTGTTTTATACGATGGAAAAGCTGTTGTATTTATATCGTATTTTATGCTTCTGGCGCTGGCTTCTTGGGCCCTAACTATTCCATCTGGTGGAACAACGCCCTAGGGTGAAGCCTAGGTTGCCCGGAAAGTAGAAATGACCATAACTTTCACACTGGTAGCAATTTTTCGTTTTATACGATGGAAAAACTGTTCTATTTATTTTATATTTTATGCTTCGGGCGTTGACTTCTAAGGCCCTAGCTATTCGATCTGGTGGAACAACGCCCTAGGGTGAAGCCTAGGTTGCCCGGAACGCAGAAATGACCATAACTTTTACACTGGTAGCAATTATTCGTTTTATACAATGGAAAAACTGTTCTATTTATTTTGTATTTTATGCTTCGGGCGTTGACTTCTAAGGCCCTAACTGTTTGATCTGGCGGAGCAACGCCCTAGGGTGAAGCCTAGGTTGCCCGGAACGTAGAAATGACCATTACCTTCACACTGTTTGCAATTATTTTCTTTTATACGATGGAAAAGCTGTTGTATTTATATCGTATTTTATGCTTCTGGCGTTGACTTCTTAGGCCCTAACTATTCGATCTGGTAGAGCAACGCCCTAGAGTGAAGCCCAGGTTGCCCGGTACGTAGAAATGACCATAATTTTCACACTGGTTGCTATTATTCGTTTTATACGATGGAAAAACTGTTGTATTTATATTGTATTTTATTCTTATGGCGTTGAATTCTAAGTCCCTAGCTATTCGATTTGGTGGAGCAACGCCCTAGAGTGAAACCTAGGTTACCCGGAACGTAAAAATGACAAGTACTTTCATACTGTTTTCAGTTATTCCTGTTATACGATGAAAAAACTTTTGCATCTTTATTGTGTTTTATGCTTCTGGCGTTGACTTCTAAGGCCCTAGCTATTCGATTTGGTGGAGCACCGCCCTAGAGTGAAGCCTAGGTTGCCCGGAACGTAGAAATGACCATAACTTCCACACTGGTTGCAATTATTCGTTTTATACGATGGAAAAGCTGTTGTATTTATATCGTTTTTTATGCTCCTGGCGTTGACTTCTTAGGCCCTAACTATTCGATCTGGTGGTACAACGCCCTAGGGTGAAGCCTAGGTTGCCCGGAACGTAGAAATGACCATAACTTTTACACTGGCAGCAATTATTCGTTTTATACAATAGAAAAACCGTTCTATTTATTTTGTATTTTATGCTTCGGGCGTTGACTTCTAAGGCCCTAACTGTTTGATCTGGTGGAGAATCGACGTAGAGTGAAGCCTAGGTTGCCCGGAACGTAGAAATGACCATAACTTTCACACTGGTTGCTATTATTCGTTGTATACGATGGAAAAACTGTTATATTTATATTGTATTTAAGCTTCTGGCGTTGACTTCTGAGGCCGTTGCTATTCGATGTGGTGGAAGAACGCCATAGAGGGAAGCCTAGGTAGCCCGGATCGTAGAAATGTCAATATCTTTCACACTGTTTGCAATTTTTCGTTTTATACGATGGAAAAACTGTTTTATTTATTTTGTATTTTACGCTTCGGGCGTTGACTTCTAAGGCCCTAACTATTCGATCTGGTGGAGCAACGCCCTAGAGTGAAGCCTAGGTTGCCCGGTACGTAGAAATGACCATCACTATCAAACTGGTTGCAATTACTTGTTTTATACGATGGAAAAGCTGTTGTATTTATATCGTATTTTATGCTTCTGGCGCTGGCTTCTTGGGCCCTAACTATTCCATCTGGTGGAACAACGCCCTAGGGTGAAGCCTAGGTTGCCCGGAAAGTAGAAATGACCATAACTTTCACACTGGTAGCAATTTTTCGTTTTATACGATGGAAAAACTGTTCTATCTATTTTATATTTTATGCTTCGGGCGTTGACTTCTAAGGCCCTAGCTATTCGATCTGGTGGAGCAACGCCCTAGGGTGAAGCCTAGGTTGCCCGGAACGCAGAAATGACCATAACTTTTACACTGGTAGCAATTATTCGTTTTATACAATGGAAAAACTGTTCTATTTATTTTGTATTTTATGCTTCGGGCGTTGACTTCTAAGGCCCTAACTGTTTGATCTGGCGGAGCAACGCCCTAGGGTGAAGCCTAGGTTGCCCGGAACGTAGAAATGACCATTACCTTCACACTGTTTGCAATTATTTTCTTTTATACGATGGAAAAGCTGTTGTATTTATATCGTATTTTATGCTTCTGGCGTTGACTTCTTAGGCCCTAACTATTCGATCTGGTAGAGCAACGCCCTAGAGTGAAGCCCAGGTTGCCCGGTACGTAGAAATGACCATAATTTTCACACTGGTTGCTATTATTCGTTTTATACGATGGAAAAACTGTTGTATTTATATTGTATTTTATTCTTATGGCGTTGAATTCTAAGTCCCTAGCTATTCGATTTGGTGGAGCAACGCCCTAGAGTGAAACCTAGGTTACCCGGAACGTAAAAATGACAAGTACTTTCATACTGTTTTCAGTTATTCCTGTTATACGATGAAAAAACTTTTGCATCTTTATTGTGTTTTATGCTTCTGGCGTTGACTTCTAAGGCCCTAGCTATTCGATTTGGTGGAGCACCGCCCTAGAGTGAAGCCTAGGTTGCCCGGAACGTAGAAATGACCATAACTTCCACACTGGTTGCAATTATTCGTTTTATACGATGGAAAAGCTGTTGTATTTATATCGTTTTTTATGCTCCTGGCGTTGACTTCTTAGGCCCTAACTATTCGATCTGGTGGTACAACGCCCTAGGGTGAAGCCTAGGTTGCCCGGAACGTAGAAATGACCATAACTTTTACACTGGCAGCAATTATTCGTTTTATACAATAGAAAAACCGTTCTATTTATTTTGTATTTTATGCTTCGGGCGTTGACTTCTAAGGCCCTAACTGTTTGATCTGGTGGAGAATCGACGTAGAGTGAAGCCTAGGTTGCCCGGAACGTAGAAATGACCATAACTTTCACACTGGTTGCTATTATTCGTTGTATACGATGGAAAAACTGTTATATTTATATTGTATTTAAGCTTCTGGCGTTGACTTCTGAGGCCGTTGCTATTCGATGTGGTGGAAGAACGCCATAGAGGGAAGCCTAGGTAGCCCGGATCGTAGAAATGTCAATATCTTTCACACTGTTTGCAATTTTTCGTTTTATACGATGGAAAAACTGTTTTATTTATTTTGTATTTTAAGCTTCGGGCGTTGACTTCTAAGGCCCTAACTATTCGATCTGGTGGAGCAACGCCCTAGAGTGCAGCCTAGGTTGCCCGGAACGTAGAAATGACCACAGCTTTCACACTGGTTGCTATAATTCGTTTTATATGATGGAAAAACTGTTGTATTTATATTGTATTTTATGCTTCTGGCGTTCACTTCTTAGGCCCTAACTCTTCGATCTGGTGGAACAACGGCCTACGGTGAAGCCTAGGTTGCCCGGAACGTAGAAATGTCCATAACTTTTACACTGGTTGCAATTATTCGTTTCATACAATGGAAAAACTGTTCTATTTATTTTATATTTTATGCTTCGGGCGTTGACTTCTAAGGCCCTAACTATTCGATCTGGTGGAGCAACGCCCTAGAGTGAAGCCTAGGTTGCCCGGTACGTAGAAATGACCATCACTATCAAACTGGTTGCAATTACTTGTTTTATACGATGGAAAAGCTGTTGTATTTATATCGTATTTTATGCTTCTGGCGCTGACTTCTTAGGCCGTAACTATTCGATCTGGTGGAGCAACGCCCTAGAGTGAAGCCTAGGTTGCCCGGAACGTAGAAATGACCATTACCTTCAAACAGTTTGCAATTATTTTCTTTTATACGATGGAACAAGCTGTTGTATTTATATCGTATTTTATGCTTCTGGCGTTGACTTCTATGGCCCTAGCTATTCGATCTAGTGGAGCGACGCCGTAGAGTGAAGCCTAGGTTGCCCGGAACGTAGAAATGACCATCACTTTCAAACTGGTTGCAATTAATCATGTTATACGATGGAAAAACTGTTGTATTTTTATTGCATTTTATGCTTCGGGCGTTGACTTCTAAGGCCCTAACTATTCAATCTGTTGGAGCAACGCCCTAGAGTGAAGCCTAGGTTAATCGGAATGTAGAAATGACCATAACTTTCACACTGGTTGCAATTATTCGTTTTATACGATGGAAAAACTGTTGTATTTATATTGTATTTTATGCTTCTGGCGTTCACTTCTTAGGCCCTAACTATTCGATCTGGTGGAGCAACGCCCTAGTGTGATACCTAGGTTACCCGGAACGTAGAAATGTCCAGTACTTTCAGACTGGTTGCTGTTATCCGTTTCATACGATGGAAAAGCTGTTATATTTATTTTGCATTTTATGCTTCGGGCGTTGACTTCTAAGGCCCTAACTGTTTGGTCTGGTGGAGAAACGCCCTAGAGTGAAGCCTAGGTTGCCCGGAACGTAGAAATGATCATTACTTTCGCACTGGTTGCAATTAGTCATGCTATACGATGGAAAAACTGTTGCATTTTTATTGTGTTTTATGCTTCTGGCGTTGACTTCTATGGCCCTACCTATTCGATCTGATGGAGCAAGGCCCTAGACTGAAGCCTAGGTTGCCCGGAACGTAGAAATGACCATGACATTCACACTGGTTGCTGTTATTCGTTTCATACGGTGGAAAAGCTGTTACATTTATTTTGCATTTTATGCTTCGGGCGTTGACTTCTAAGTTCCTAGCTATTCCATCTGGTGGAGCAACACCCTAGAGTGCAGCCGAGGTTGCTCGGAACGTAGAAATGGCCATTACCTTCACACAGTTTGCAATTATTCATTTTATACGATGGCAAAGCTGATGTACTTATATTGTATTTTATGCTTCGGGCGTTGACTTCTAAGGCCCTAACTATTCGATCTGGTGGAGCAACTCCCGAGAGTGAAGCCTAGGTTGCCCGGAACGTAGAAATGACCATAACTATCACTCTGGTTGCTATTATTCGTTTTATACGAATGGAAAAACTGTTATATTTATATTGTATTTTATGCTTCAGGCGCTGACTTCTGATGCCGTAGCTATTCGATGTGGTGGAAGAACGCCATAGAGTGAAGCCTAGGTTGCCCGGAACGTAGAAATGTCCATATCTTTCACACTGTTTGCAATTATTCATTTTATACGGTGGCAAAGCTGTTGCATTTATATTGTATTTTATGCTTCTGGCGTTGTCTCCTTAGGCCCTAACTATTCAAGCTGTTGCAGCAATGCCTCAGAGTTAAGTCTAGGATGCCCGAAACGCCGAAATGATCATTACCTTCACGCATGTTGCAATTATTCCGGTTATACGATGAAAAGACTGTTGTATTTTTATTGTATTTTATGCTTCAGGCGTAGGCTTCTAAGGCCGTAGCTATTCGATATGGTGGAGCACCGCCCTAGAGTGATGCCTAGGTTGCTCGGAACGCAGAAATGACCACTACTTTCACACAGTTTGCAATTATTCATTTAATACGATGGAAAAGCTGTTGTATTTATATCGTATTTTATTCTTCTGGTGTTGACTTCTTAGGCCCTAACTATTCGATCTGGTGGAACAACGCCGTAGAGTGAAGCCTAGGTTGCCCGGAACGTAGAAATGACCATTACTTTCACACTGTTTGCAATTATTCCTTTTATACCATGGAAAAGCTGTTGTATTTATATCGTATTCTATGCTTCTGGCGTTGACTTCTAAGGACCTAACTATTCGATCTGGTGGAGCAACGCCCTAGAGTGAAGCCTAGGTTGCTCGGGATATAGAAATGACCATAACTTTCACACTGGTTGCAATTATTCGTTTTCTGCGATGGAAAAACTGTTGTATTTATATTGTATTTTATGCTTCTGGCGTTCAATTCTTAGGGCCTAACTATTCGATCTGATGGAACAATGCCCTAGGGTGAAGCCTAGGTTGCCAGGAACGTAAACATGACCATAACTTTCACACGGGCTACAATTATTCCTGTTATAGGATGGAAAGACTGTTGTATTTATATTGTATCTAATGCTTCTGGCGATCACTTCCTAGGCCCTAACTATGCGATCTGGCGGAACAACGCCCTCGGGTGTAGCCTAGGTTGCCCGGAACTTAGAAATGACCATTACTTTCACACTGATTGCAAATATACATTATATACGATGGAAAAGCTGTTGTATTTATATTGTATTTTATGCTCCTGGCGTTGACTTCTAAGGCCGTAGTTATTAGATGTGGCGGAGCAACGACCTAGTGTGACGGCTAGATTGCCCGGAACGTAGAAATGGCCATTACTTTCACAATGTTTGCAATTATTCATTTTATACGATGGAAAAACTGTTGTACTTATATTGTATTTTATGCTTCTGGCGATGAATCCTAAGTCCCTAACAATGCGATCTTCTGGAGCAACACTCCAGAGTGAAGCGTAGGTTGTCCGGAACGTATAAGTGACCATAACTTTCACTCTGGTTGCAATTATTCGTTTTATACGATGGAAAAGCTGTTGTATTTATATCGTATTTTATGCTTCTGGCGTTGACTTCTTAGGCCCTAACTATTCGATCTGGTGGAACAACGCCCTAGAGTGAAGCCTAGGTTGCCTGGAACGTAGAAAGGACCATAACTTTCACACTGGTTGCTATTATTCGTTTTATGCAATGGAAAAACTCTTATATTTATATTGTATTTTATGCTTCTGGCGTTGACTTCTTAGGCCCTAGCTATTCGATCTGGTGAAACAACGCCCTAGTGTGAAGCCTAGTTTGCCTGGAACGTAGAAATGACCATCACTTTCACACGGGCTGCAATTATTCCTGTTATAGGATGGAAAGACTGTTGTATTTATATTGTATCTAATGCTTCTGGCGATCACTTCCTAGGCCCTAACTATGCGATCTGGTGGAACAACGCCCTCGGGTGTAGCCCAGGTTGCCCGGAACGTAGAAATGACCATAACTTTTACACTGGTAGCAATTATTCGTTTTATACAATGGAAAAACTGTTCTATTTATTTTGTATTTAATGCTTCGGGCGTTGACTTCTAAGGCCCTAACGGTTTGATCTGGTGGAGCAACGCCCGAGAGTGAAGCCTAGGTTGCCCGGAACGTAGAAATGACCATAACTTTCACACTGGTTGCTATTATTCGTTTTATACGATGGAAAAGCTGTTGTATTTATATCGTATCTTATGCTTCTGGCGTTGACTTCTTAGGCCCTAACTACTCCATCTGGTGGAACAACGCCCTTGGGTGAAGCCTAGGTTGCGCGGAACGTAGCAATGAATATAACTTTCACACTGGTAGCAATTATTCGTTTTATACGATGGAAAAACTGTTGTATTTATATTGTATTTTATGCTTCTGGCGTTCACTTCTTGGCCCTAAATATTCGATATGGTGGAAAAACGGCCTAGGGTGTAGCCTAGGTTGCCCGGAACGTAGAAATGACCATAACTTTTACACTGGTAGCAATTATTCGTTTTATACAATGGAAAAACCGTTCTATTTATTTTGTGTTTTATGCTTCGGGCGTTGACTTCTAAGGCCCTAACTGTTCGATATGGTGGAACAACGCCCTAGAGTGAAGCCTAAGTTGCCCGGAACGAAGAAATGACCATCACTTTCAAACTGGTTGCAATTAATCCTGTTATACGATGGAAAAACTGTTGTATTTTTATTGCATTTTATGCTTCGGGCGTTGACTTCTAAGGCCCTAACTATTCAGTCTGTTGGAGCAACGCCCTAGAGTGAAGCCTAGGTTAATCGGAATGTAGAAATGACCATAACTTTCACACTGGTTGCAATTATTCGTTTTATACGATGGAAAAACTGTTGTATTTATATTGTATTTTATGCTTCTGGCGTTCACTTCTTAGGCCCTAACTATTCGATCTGGTGGAGCAACGCCCTAGTGTGAAACCTAGGTTACCCGGAACGTAGAAATGTCCAGTACTTTCAGACTGGTTGCTGTTATCCGTTTCATACGATGGAAAAGCTGTTATATTTATTTTGCATTTTATGCTTCGGGCGTTGACTTCTAAGGCCCTAACTGTTTGGTCTGGTGGAGAAACGCCCTAGAGTGAAGCCTAGGTTGCCCGGAACGTAGAAATGATCATTACTTTCGCACTGGTTGCAATTAGTCATGCTATACGATGGAAAAACTGTTGCATTTTTATTGTGTTTTATGCTTCTGGCGTTGACTTCTATGGCCCTACCTATTCGATCTGATGGAGCAAGGCCCTAGACTGAAGCCTAGGTTGCCCGGAACGTAGAAATGACCATGACATTCACACTGGTTGCTGTTATTCGTTTCATACGATGGAAAAGCTGTTACATTTATTTTGCATTTTATGCTTCGGGCGTTGACTTCTAAGTTCCTAGCTATTCCATCTGGTGGAGCAACACCCTAGAGTGCAGCCGAGGTTGCTCGGAACGTAGAAATGGCCATTACCTTCACACAGTTTGCAATTATTCATTTTATACGATGGCAAAGCTGATGTACTTATATTGTATTTTATGCTTCGGGCGTTGACTTCTAAGGCCCTAACTATTCGATCTGGTGGAGCAACTCCCGAGAGTGAAGCCTAGGTTGCCCGGAACGTAGAAATGACCATAACTATCACACTGGTTGCTATTATTCGTTTTATACGAATGGAAAAACTGTTATATTTATATTGTATTTTATGCTTCAGGCGCTGACTTCTGATGCCGTAGCTATTCGATGTGGTGGAAGAACGCCATAGAGTGAAGCCTAGGTTGCCCGGAACGTAGAAATGTGCATATCTTTCACACTGTTTGCAATTATTCATTTTATACGGTGGCAAAGCTGTTGCATTTATATTGTATTTTATGCTTCTGGCGTTGTCTCCTTAGGCCCTAACTATTCAAGCTGTTGCAGCAATGCCTCAGAGTTAAGTCTAGGATGCCCGAAACGCCGAAATGATCATTACCTTCACGCATGTTGCAATTATTCCGGTTATACGATGAAAAGACTGTTGTATTTTTATTGTATTTTATGCTTCAGGCGTAGGCTTCTAAGGCCGTAGCTATTCGATATGGTGGAGCACCGCCCTAGAGTGATGCCTAGGTTGCTCGGAACGCAGAAATGACCACTACTTTCACACAGTTTGCAATTATTCATTTAATACGATGGAAAAGCTGTTGTATTTATATCGTATTTTATTCTTCTGGTGTTGACTTCTTAGGCCCTAACTATTCGATCTGGTGGAACAACGCCGTAGAGTGAAGCCTAGGTTGCCCGGAACGTAGAAATGACCATTACTTTCACACTGTTTGCAATTATTCCTTTTATACCATGGAAAAGCTGTTGTATTTATATCGTATTCTATGCTTCTGGCGTTGACTTCTAAGGACCTAACTATTCGATCTGGTGGAGCAACGCCCTAGAGTGAAGCCTAGGTTGCTCGGGATATAGAAATGACCATAACTTTCACACTGGTTGCAATTATTCGTTTTCTGCGATGGAAAAACTGTTGTATTTATATTGTATTTTATGCTTCTGGCGTTCAATTCTTAGGGCCTAACTATTCGATCTGATGGAACAATGCCCTAGGGTGAAGCCTAGGTTGCCAGGAACGTAAACATGACCATAACTTTCACACGGGCTACAATTATTCCTGTTATAGGATGGAAAGACTGTTGTATTTATATTGTATCTAATGCTTCTGGCGATCACTTCCTAGGCCCTAACTATGCGATCTGGCGGAACAACGCCCTCGGGTGTAGCCTAGGTTGCCCGGAACTTAGAAATGACCATTACTTTCACACTGATTGCAAATATACATTATATACGATGGAAAAGCTGTTGTATTTATATTGTATTTTATGCTCCTGGCGTTGACTTCTAAGGCCGTAGTTATTAGATGTGGCGGAGCAACGACCTAGTGTGACGGCTAGATTGCCCGGAACGTAGAAATGGCCATTACTTTCACAATGTTTGCAATTATTCATTTTATACGATGGAAAAACTGTTGTACTTATATTGTATTTTATGCTTCTGGCGATGAATCCTAAGTCCCTAACAATGCGATCTTCTGGAGCAACACTCCAGAGTGAAGCGTAGGTTGTCCGGAACGTATAAGTGACCATAACTTTCACTCTGGTTGCAATTATTCGTTTTATACGATGGAAAAGCTGTTGTATTTATATCGTATTTTATGCTTCTGGCGTTGACTTCTTAGGCCCTAACTATTCGATCTGGTGGAACAACGCCCTAGAGTGAAGCCTAGGTTGCCTGGAACGTAGAAAGGACCATAACTTTCACACTGGTTGCTATTATTCGTTTTATGCGATGGAAAAACTCTTATATTTATATTGTATTTTATGCTTCTGGCGTTGACTTCTTAGGCCCTAGCTATTCGATCTGGTGGAACAACGCCCTAGTGTGAAGCCTAGTTTGCCTGGAACGTAGAAATGACCATCACTTTCACACGGGCTGCAATTATTCCTGTTATAGGATGGAAAGACTGTTGTATTTATATTGTATCTAATGCTTCTGGCGATCACTTCCTAGGCCCTAACTATGCGATCTGGTGGAACAACGCCCTCGGGTGTAGCCCAGGTTGCCCGGAACGTAGAAATGACCATAACTTTTACACTGGTAGCAATTATTCGTTTTATACAATGGAAAAACTGTTCTATTTATTTTGTATTTATTGCTTCGGGCGTTGACTTCTAAGGCCCTAACGGTTTGATCTGGTGGAGCAACGCCCTAGAGTGAAGCCTAGGTTGCCCGGAACGTAGAAATGACCATAACTTTCACACTGGTTGCTATTATTCGTTTTATACGATGGAAAAGCTGTTGTATTTATATCGTATCTTATGCTTCTGGCGTTGACTTCTTAGGCCCTAACTACTCCATCTGGTGGAACAACGCCCTTGGGTGAAGCCTAGGTTGCGCGGAACGTAGCAATGAATATAACTTTCACACTGGTAGCAATTATTCGTTTTATACGATGGAAAAACTGTTGTATTTATATTGTATTTTATGCTTCTGGCGTTCACTTCTTGGCCCTAAATATTCGATATGGTGGAAAAACGGCCTAGGGTGTAGCCTAGGTTGCCCGGAACGTAGAAATGACCATGACTTTTACACTGGCAGCAATTATTCGTTTTATACAATGGAAAAACCGTTCTATTTATTTTGTATTTTATGCTTCGGGCGTTGACTTCCAAGGCCCTAACGGTATGATCTGGTGGGGCATCGCCGTACAGTGAAGCCTAGGTTGCCCGGAACGTAGAAATGACCACAACTTTCACACTGGTTGCTATTATTCGTTGTATACGATGGAAAAACAGTTCTATTTATATTGTATTTAAGCTTCTGGCGTTGACTTCTGAGGCCGTTGCTATTCGATGTGGTGGAAGAACGCCATAGAGGGAAGCCTAGGTAGCCAGGATCGTAGAAATGTCCGTATCTTTCACACTGTTTGCAATTTTTGGTTGTATACGATGGAAAAACTGTTTTATTTATTATGTATTTTACGGTTCGGGCGTTGACTTCTAAGGCCCTAACTATTCGATCTGGTGGAGCAACGCCCTAGAGTGAAGCCTAGGTTGCCCGGTACGTAGAAATGACCATCACTATCAAACTGGTTGCAATTACTTGTTTTATACGATGGGAAAGCTGTTGTATTTATATCGTATTTTATGCTTCTGGCGCTGGCTTCTTGGGCCCTAACTATTCCATCTGGTGGAACAACGCCCTAGGGTGAAGCCTAGGTTGCCCGGAAAGTAGAAATGACCATAACTTTCACACTGGTAGCAATTTTTCGTTTTATACGATGGAAAAACTGTTCTATTTATTTTATATTTTATGCTTCGGGCGTTGACTTCTAAGGCCCTAGCTATTCGATCTGGTGGAACAACGCCCTAGGGTGAAGCCTAGGTTGCCCGGAACGCAGAAATGACCATAACTTTTACACTGGTAGCAATTATTCGTTTTATACAATGGAAAAACTGTTCTATTTATTTTGTATTTTATGCTTCGGGCGTTGACTTCTAAGGCCCTAACTGTTTGATCTGGCGGAGCAACGCCCTAGGGTGAAGCCTAGGTTGCCCGGAACGTAGAAATGACCATTACCTTCACACTGTTTGCAATTATTTTCTTTTATACGATGGAAAAGCTGTTGTATTTATATCGTATTTTATGCTTCTGGCGTTGACTTCTTAGGCCCTAACTATTCGATCTGGTAGAGCAACGCCCTAGAGTGAAGCCCAGGTTGCCCGGTACGTAGAAATGACCATAATTTTCACACTGGTTGCTATTATTCGTTTTATACGATGGAAAAACTGTTGTATTTATATTGTATTTTATTCTTATGGCGTTGAATTCTAAGTCCCTAGCTATTCGATTTGGTGGAGCAACGCCCTAGAGTGAAACCTAGGTTACCCGGAACGTAGAAATGACCATAACTTTTACACTGGCAGCAATTATTCGTTTTATACAATAGAAAAACCGTTCTATTTATTTTGTATTTTATGCTTCGGGCGTTGACTTCTAAGGCCCTAACTGTTTGATCTGGTGGAGAATCGACGTAGAGTGAAGCCTAGGTTGCCCGGAACGTAGAAATGACCATAACTTTCACACTGGTTGCTATTATTCGTTGTATACGATGGAAAAACTGTTATATTTATATTGTATTTAAGCTTCTGGCGTTGACTTCTGAGGCCGTTGCTATTCGATGTGGTGGAAGAACGCCATAGAGGGAAGCCTAGGTAGCCCGGATCGTAGAAATGTCAATATCTTTCACACTGTTTGCAATTTTTCGTTTTATACGATGGAAAAACTGTTTTATTTATTTTGTATTTTACGCTTCGGGCGTTGACTTCTAAGGCCCTAACTATTCGATCTGGTGGAGCAACGCCCTAGAGTGCAGCCTAGGTTGCCCGGAACGTAGAAATGACCACAGCTTTCACACTGGTTGCTATAATTCGTTTTATATGATGGAAAAACTGTTGTATTTATATTGTATTTTATGCTTCTGGCGTTCACTTCTTAGGCCCTAACTCTTCGATCTGGTGGAACAACGGCCTACGGTGAAGCCTAGGTTGCCCGGAACGTAGAAATGTCCATAACTTTTACACTGGTTGCAATTATTCGTTTCATACAATGGAAAAACTGTTCTATTTATTTTATATTTTATGCTTCGGGCGTTGACTTCTAAGGCCCTAACTATTCGATCTGGTGGAGCAACGCCCTAGAGTGAAGCCTAGGTTGCCCGGTACGTAGAAATGACTATCACTATCAAACTGGTTGCAATTACTTGTTTTATACGATGGAAAAGCTGTTGTATTTATATCGTATTTTATGCTTCTGGCGCTGACTTCTTAGGCCGTAACTATTCGATCTGGTGGAACAACGCCCTAGGGTGAAGCCTAGGTTGCCCGGAACGTAGAAATGACCATAACTTTTACACTGGTAGCAATTATTCGTTTTATACAAAGGAAAAACTGTTCTATTTATTTTGTATTTTATGCTTCGGGCGTTGACTTCTAAGGACCTAACTATTCGATCTGGTGGAGCAACGCCCTAGAGTGAAGCCTAGGTTGCCCGGAACGTAGAAATGACCATTACCTTCAAACAGTTTGCAATTATTTTCTTTTATACGATGGAACAAGCTGTTGTATTTATATCGTATTTTATGCTTCTGGCGTTGACTTCTATGGCCCTAGCTATTCGATCTAGTGGAGCGACGCCCTAGAGTGAAGCCTAGGTTGCCCGGAACGTAGAAATGACCATCACTTTCAAACTGGTTGCAATTAATCATGTTATACGATGGAAAAACTGTTGTATTTTTATTGCATTTTATGCTTCGGGCGTTGACTTCTAAGGCCCTAACTATTCAATCTGTTGGAGCAACGCCCTAGAGTGAAGCCTAGGTTGCTCGGAATGTAGAAATGACCATAACTTTCACACTGGTTGCAATTATTCGTTTTATACGATGGAAAAACTGTTGTATTTATATTGTATTTTATGCTTCTGGCGTTCACTTCTTAGGCCCTAACTATTCGATCTGGTGGAGCAACGCCCTAGTGTGAAACCTAGGTTACCCGGAACGTAGAAATGTCCAGTACTTTCAGACTGGTTGCTGTTATCCGTTTCATACGATGGAAAAGCTGTTATATTTATTTTGCATTTTATGCTTCGGGCGTTGACTTCTAAGGCCCTAACTGTTTGGTCTGGTGGAGAAACGCCCTAGAGTGAAGCCTAGGTTGCCCGGAACGTAGAAATGATCATTACTTTCGCATTGGTTGCAATTAGTCATGCTATACGATGGAAAAACTGTTGCATTTTTATTGTGTTTTATGCTTCTGGCGTTGACTTCTATGGCCCTACCTATTCGATCTGATGGAGCAAGGCCCTAGACTGAAGCCTAGGTTGCCCGGAACGTAGAAATGACCATAACATTCACACTGGTTGCTGTTATTCGTTTCATACGATGGAAAAGCTGTTACATTTATTTTGCATTTTATGCTTCGGGCGTTGACTTCTAAGTTCCTAGCTATTCCATCTGGTGGAGCAACACCCTAGAGTGCAGCCGAGGTTGCTCGAAACGTAGAAATGGCCATTACCTTCACACAGTTTGCAATTATTCATTTTATACGATGGCAAAGCTGATGTACTTATATTGTATTTTATGCTTCGGGCGTTGACTTCTAAGGCCCTAACTATTCGATCTGGTGGAGCAACTCCCTAGAGTGAAGCCTAGGTTGCCCGGAACGTAGAAATGACCATAACTATCACACTGGTTGCTATTATTCATTTTATACGGTGGCAAAGCTGTTGCATTTATATTGTATTTTATGCTTCTGGCGTTGTCTCCTTAGGCCCTAACTATTCAAGCTGGTGCAGCAATGCCTCAGAGTTAAGTCTAGGATGCCCGAAACGCCGAAATGATCATTACCTTCACGCATGTTGCAATTATTCCGGTTATACGATGAAAAGACTGTTGTATTTTTATTGTATTTTATGCTTCAGGCGTAGGCTTCTAAGGCCGTAGCTATTCGATATGGTGGAGCACCGCCCTAGAGTGATGCCTAGGTTGCTCGGAACGCAGAAATGACCACTACTTTCACACAGTTTGCAATTATTCATTTAATACGATGGAAAAGCTGTTGTATTTATATCGTATTTTATTCTTCTGGTGTTGACTTCTTAGGCCCTAACTATTCGATCTGGTGGAACAACGCCGTAGAGTGAAGCCTAGGTTGCCCGGAACGTAGAAATGACCATTACTTTCACACTGTTTGCAATTATTCCTTTTATACCATGGAATAGCTGTTGTATTTATATCGTATTCTATGCTTCTGGCGTTGACTTCTAAGGACCTAACTATTCGATCTGGTGGAGCAACGCCCTAGAGTGAAGCCTAGGTTGCTCGGGATATAGAAATGACCATAACTTTCACACTGGTTGCAATTATTCGTTTTCTGCGATGGAAAAACTGTTGTATTTATATTGTATTTTATGCTTCTGGCGTTCAATTCTTAGGGCCTAACTATTCGATCTGATGGAACAATGCCCTAGGGTGAAGCCTAGGTTGCCAGGAACGTAAACATGACCATAACTTTCACACGGGCTACAATTATTCCTGTTATAGGATGGAAAGACTGTTGTATTTATATTGTATCTAATGCTTCTGGCGATCACTTCCTAGGCCCTAACTATGCGATCTGGCGGAACAACGCCCTCGGGTGTAGCCTAGGTTGCCCGGAACTTAGAAATGACCATTACTTTCACACTGATTGCAAATATACATTATATACGATGGAAAAGCTGTTGTATTTATATTGTATTTTATGCTCCTGGCGTTGACTTCTAAGGCCGTAGTTATTAGATGTGGCGGAGCAACGACCTAGTGTGACGGCTAGATTGCCCGGAACGTAGAAATGGCCATTACTTTCACAATGTTTGCAATTATTCATTTTATACGATGGAAAAACTGTTGCACTTATATTGTATTTTATGCTTCTGGCGATGAATCCTAAGTCCCTAACTATGCGATCTGATGGAGCAACACTCCAGAGTGAAGCGTAGGTTGTCCGGAACGTATAAGAGACCATAACTTTCACTCTGGTTGCAATTATTCGTTTTATACGATGGAAAAGCTGTTGTATTTATATCGTATTTTATGCTTCTGGCGTTGACTTCTTAGGCCCTAACTATTCGATCTGGTGGAACAACGCCCTAGAGTGAAGCCTAGGTTGCCTGGAACGTAGAAAGGACCATAACTTTCACACTGGTTGCTATTATTCGTTTTATGCGATGGAAAAACTCTTATATTTATATTGTATTTTATGCTTCTGGCGTTGACTTCTTAGGCCCTAGCTATTCGATCTGGTGGAACAACGCCCTAGTGTGAAGCCTAGTTTGCCTGGAACGTAGAAATGACCATCACTTTCACACGGGCTGCAATTATTCCTGTTATAGGATGGAAAGACTGTTGTATTTATATTGTATCTAATGCTTCTGGCGATCACTTCCTAGGCCCTAACTATGCGATCTGGTGGAACAACGCCCTCGGGTGTAGCCCAGGTTGCCCGGAACGTAGAAATGACCATAACTTTTACACTGGTAGCAATTATTCGTTTTATACAATGGAAAAACTGTTCTATTTATTTTGTATTTAATGCTTCGGGCGTTGACTTCTAAGGCCCTAACGGTTTGATCTGGTGGAGCAACGCCCTAGAGTGAAGCCTAGGTTGCCCGGAACGTAGAAATGACCATAACTTTCACACTGGTTGCTATTATTCGTTTTATACGATGGAAAAGCTGTTGTATTTATATCGTATCTTATGCTTCTGGCGTTGACTTCTTAGGCCCTAACTACTCCATCTGGTGGAACAACGCCCTTGGGTGAAGCCTAGGTTGCGCGGAACGTAGCAATGAATATAACTTTCACACTGGTAGCAATTATTCGTTTTATACGATGGAAAAACTGTTGTATTTATATTGTATTTTATGCTTCTGGCGTTCACTTCTTGGCCCTAAATATTCGATATGGTGGAAAAACGCCCTAGGGTGTAGCCTAGGTTGCCCGGAACGTAGAAATGACCATAACTTTTACACTGGTAGCAATTATTCGTTTTATACAATGGAAAAACCGTTCTATTTATTTTGTGTTTTATGCTTCGGGCGTTGACTTCTAAGGCCCTAACTGTTCGATATGGTGGAACAACGCCCTAGAGTGAAGCCTAAGTTGCCCGGAACGAAGAAATGACCATCACTTTCAAACTGGTTGCAATTAATCCTGTTATACGATGGAAAAACTGTTGTATTTTTATTGCATTTTATGCTTCGGGCGTTGACTTCTAAGGCCCTAACTATTCAATCTGTTGGAGCAACGCCCTAGAGTGAAGCCTAGGTTGCTCGGAATGTAGAAATGACCATAACTTTCACACTGGTTGCAATTATTCGTTTTATACGATGGAAAAACTGTTGTATTTATATTGTATTTTATGATTCTGGCGTTCACTTCTTAGGCCCTAACTATTCGATCTGGTGGAACAACGCCCTAGGGTGAAGCCTAGGTTGCCCGGAACGTAGAAATGACCATAACTTTTACACTGGTAGCAATTATACGTATTATACAATGGAGAAGCTCTTGTATTTATATTGTATTTTATGCCTCTGGCGTTGACTTCTAAGGCCCTAGCTATTCGATCTAGTGGAGCAACGCCCTAGAGTGAAGCCTAGGTTGCCCGGAACGTAGAAATGAACATCACTTTCAAACTGGTTGCAATTAATCCTGTTATACGATGGAAAAACTGTTGTATTTATATCGTATTTTATGCTTCTGGCGCTGACTTCTTAGGCCCTAACTATTCCATCTGGTGGAACAACGCCCTAGGGTGAAGCCTAGGTTGCCCGGAAAGTAGAAATGACCATAACTTTCACACTGGTGTCAATTATTCGTTTTATACGATGGAAAAACTGTTCTATTTATTTTGTATTTTATGCTTCGGGCGTTGACTTCTAAGGCCCTAACTATTCGATCTGGTAGAGCAACGCCCTAGAGTGAAGCCCAGGTTGCCCGGTACGTAGAAATGACCATAACTTTCACACTGGTTGCTATTATTCGTTTTATACGATGGAAAAACTGTTCTATTTATTTAATATTTTATACTTCGGGCATTGACTTCTAAGGCCCTAACTATTCGATCTGGTGGAGCAACGCCCTAGAGTGAAGCCTAGGTTGCCCGGTACGTAGAAGTGACCATCACTATCAAACTGGTTGCAATTATTTGTTTTATACGATGGAAAAGCTGTTGTATTTATATCGTATTTTATGCTTCTGGCGTTGACTTCTTAGGCCCTAACTATTCCATCTGGTTAAACAACGCCCTGGGGTGAAGCCTAGGTTGCCCGGAAAGTAGAAATGACCATAACTTTCACACTGGTAGCAATTATTCGTTTTATACGATGGAAAAACTGTTCTATTTATTTTGTATTTTATGCTTCGGGCGTTGACTTCTAAGGCCCTAACTATTCGATCTGGTAGAGCAACGCCCTAGAGTGAAGCCGAGGTTGCCCGGAACGTAGAAATGACCATCACTTTCACACGGGTTGCAATTATTCCTGTTATAGGTTGGAAAGACTGTTGTATTTTTATTGCATTTTATGCTTCAGGCGTTGATTTCTGAGGCCGTAGCTATTCGATGTGGAGGAAAAACGCCATAGAGTGAAGCCTATGTTGCCCGGAACGTAGGAATGACCATCACTTTCACACGGGTTGCAATTATTCCTGTTATAGGATGGAAAGACTGTTGTATTTTTATTGTATTTTATGCTTCAGGCGTTGACTTCTGAGGCCGTAGCTATTCGATGTGGTGGAAGAGCGCCATAGAGTGAAGCCCAGGTTGCCCGGAACGTAGAAGTGACCAGAACTTTCATACTGGTTGCAATTATTCGTTTTATATGATGGAAAAGCTGTTGTATTTATATTGTATTTTATGCTGCTGGCGTTCACTTCTTAGGCCCAAACTATTCGATCTGGTGGAGCAACGACCTAGAGTGAGGCCTAGGTTGCCCGGAACGTAGAATCGGCCATCACTTTCAAACTGGTTGCAATTATTCCTGTTATATGGTGGAAACACTGTTGTACTTTTATTGCATTTTATGCTTCGGGCGTTGACTTCTGAGGCCGTAGCTATTCGATGTGGTGGATGAACGCAATAGAGTGAAGCCTAGGTTGCTCGGAACGAAGAAATGACCATAACTATCATACTGGTTGCAATCATTCGTTTTATATGATGGAAGAACTGATGTATTTATATTGTATTTTATGCTGCTGGCGTTCACTTCTTAGGCCCTAACTATTCAGTCTGGTGGAACAGCGCCCTGGGGTGAAGCCTAGGTTGCCCGGAACGTAGAAATGACCATAACTTTCACACGGGTTGCAATTATTGCTGTTATAGGATGGAAAGACTGTTGTATTTTTATCGCATTTTATGCGTCGGGCATTGACTTCTAAGGCCCTAGCTATTCCACCGGTTGGAGCAACGCCCTAGGGTGAAGCCTAGGTCGCCCGGAAAGTAGAAATGTCCATAACTTTCATACTGGTTGCAATTTTTCGTTTTATATGATGGAAAAACTGTTGTATTTATATTGTATTTTATGCTTCTGGCGTTCACTTCTTAGGCCCTAACTGTTCGATCTGGTGGAACAACGTCCTAGGGTGAAGCCTAGGTTGCCCGGAACGTCGAAATGACCATAACTTTCACACTGGTTGCTATTATTCCTGTTATATGATGGAAAAACTGTTGTACTTTTATTGCATTTTATGCTTCGGGCATTGACGTCTAAGGTCCTATCTATTCAATCTATTGGAGCAATGCCCTAGGGTGAAGCCTAGGTTGCCCGGAAAGTAGAAATGACCATAACTTTCACACTGGTTGCAATTATTCCTGTTCTACGATGGACAAGCTGTTGTATTTATATCGTATTTTATGCTTCTGGCGTTGACTTCTAAGGACCTAACTATTCGATCTGGTGGAGCAACGCTCTAGAGTGAAGTATAGGTTGCTCGGAATGTAGGAATGACCATAAATTTCACACTGGTTGCAATTATTCATTTTATACGATGGAATAACTGTGGTACTCATATTGTATTTTATCCTTCTGGCGTTGAATGCTTTGGCCCAAACTATTCCCTCTGGCGGATCAACGCCGTAGAGTGAAACCTACGTTGCCCGGAACGCAGAAATGACCATAACTTTTACACTGGTAGCAATTATTCGTTTTATACAATGGAAAAACTGTTATATTTATATTGTATCTTATGCTTCTGGCGTTGACTTCTTAGGCGCTAACAATTCGATCTGGTGGAGCAACGCCCTAGAGTGAAGCCTAGGTTGCCTGGAACGTACAAATGACCATCGCTTTCACACGGGTTGCAATTATTCCTGTTATACTATGGAAAGACTGTTATATTTATATTGTATTTTATGCTTCTGCCGTTGACTTCTTAGGCCCTAACTATTCGTTCTGGTGGAACAACGCCGTAGTGTGAAGCCTAGGTTGCCCGGAACGCAGCAGTAACCATTACCTTCACACTGTTTGCAATTATTCCATTTATACGATGGAAAGGCTGTTGTATTTATATCGTATTTTATGCTTCGGGCGTTGACTTCTGAGGTCGTAGCTATTCGATATGGTGGAGCACCGCCCTAGAGTGAAGCCTAGGTTGCCCGGTACGTAGAAATGACCATCACTATCAAACTGGTTGCAATTACTTGTTTTATACGATGGAAAAGCTGTTGTATTTATATCGTATTTTATGCTTCTGGCGCTGGCTTCTTGGGCCATAACTATTCCATCTGGTGGAACAACGCCCTAGGGTGAAGCCTAGGACGCTCGGAACGTAGAAATGACCACTACTTTCACACTGTTTGCAATTACTCATTTAATACGATGGAAAAGCTGTTGTATTTATATCGTATTTTATGCTTCGGGCGTTGACTTCTGAGGCCCAAACATTTCGATCTGGTGGAGCAACGCCGTACAGTGAAGCCTAGGTTGCCCGGAACGTAGAAATGACCACAACTTTCACACTGGTTGCTATTATTCGTTGTATACGATGGAAAAACAGTTATATTTATATTGTATTTAAGCTTCTGGCGTTGACTTCTGAGGCCGTTGCTATTCGATGTGGTGGAAGAACGCCATAGAGGGAAGCCTAGGTAGCCAGGATCGTAGAAATGTCCGTATCTTTCACACTGTTTGCAATTTTTGGTTGTATACGATGGAAAAACTGTTTTATTTATTTTGTATTTTACGCTTCGGGCGTTGACTTCTAAGGCCCTAACTATTCGATCTGGTGGAGCAACGCCCTAGAGTGAAGCCTAGGTTGCCCGGTACGTAGAAATGACCATCACTATCAAACTGGTTGCAATTACTTGTTTTATACGATGGAAAAGCTGTTGTATTTATATCGTATTTTATGCTTCTGGCGCTGGCTTCTTGGGCCATAACTATTCCATCTGGTGGAACAACGCCCTAGGGTGAAGCCTAGGTTGACCGGAACGTAGAAATGACCATAACTTTTACACTGGTAGCAATTATTCGTTTTATACAAAGGAAAAACTGTTCTATTTATTTTGTATTTTATGCTTCGGGCGTTGACTTCTAAAGACCTAACTATTCGATCTGGTGGAGCAACGCCCTAGAGTGAAGCCTAGGTTGCCCGGAACGTAGAAATGACCATTACCTTCAAACAGTTTGCAATTATTTTCTTTTATACGAGGAAAAAGCTGTTGTATTTATATCGTATTTTATGCTTCTGGCGTTGACTTCTATGGCCCTAGCTATTCGATCTAGTGGAGCAACGCCCTAGAGTGAAGCCTAGGTTGCCCGGAACGTAGAAATGACCATCACTTTCAAACTGGTTGCAATTAATCATGTTATACGATGGAAAAACTGTTGTATTTTTATTGCATTTTATGCTTCGGGCGTTGACTTCTAAGGCCCTAACTATTCAATCTGTTCGAGCAACGCCCTAGAGTGAAGCCTAGGTTGCTCGGAATGTAGAAATGACCATAACTTTCACACTGGTTGCAATTATTCGTTTTATACAATGGAAAAACTGTTGTATTTATATTGTATTTTATGCTTCTGGCGTTGACTTCTTAGGCCCTAACTATTCGATCTGGTTGAGCAATGCCTCCGAGTTAAGTCTAGGATGCCCGAAACGCGGAAATGATCATTACTTTCACGCTTGTTGCAATTATTCCTGTTATAGGATGAAAAGACCGTTTTATTTTTATTGTATTTTATGCTTCAGGCGTAGGCTTCTAAGGCCGTAGCTATTGGATGTGGTGGAGCACCGCCCTAGAGTGAAGCCTAGGTTGCTCGGAATATAGAAATGACCATAACTTTCACACTGGTTGCAATTATTCGTTTTCTACGATGGAAAAACTGTTGTATTTATACTGTATTTTATGCTTCTGGCGTTCACTTCTTAGGGCCTAACTATTCGATCTGATGGAACAATGCCCTAGGGTGAAGCCTAGGTTGCCCGGAACGTAGAAATGTCCATAACTTTTACACTGGTAGCAATTATACGTATTATACAATGGAGAAGCTCTTGTATTTATATTGTATTTTATGCCTCTGGCGTTGACTTCTAAGGCCCTAGCTATTCGATCTAGTGGAGCAACGCCCTAGAGTGAAGCCTAGGTTGCCCGGAACGTAGAAATGAACATCACTTTCAAACTGGTTGCAATTAATCCTGTTATACGATGGAAAAACTGTTGCATTTTTATTGCATTTTATGCTTCTGGCGCTGACTTCTTAGGCCCTAACTATTCCATCTGGTGGAACAACGCCCTAGGGTGAAGCCTAGGTTGCCCGGAAAGTAGAAATTACCATAACTTCCACACTGGTAGCAATTTTTCGTTTTATACGATGGAAAAACTGTTCTATTTATTTAATATTTTATGCTTCGGGCGTTGACTTCTAAGTCCCTAGCTATTCGATCTGGTGGAGCAACGCCCTAGAGTGAAGCCTAGGTTGCCCGTTACGTAGAAGTGACCATCACTATCAAACTGGTTGCAATTATTTGTTTTATACGATGGAAAAGCTGTTGTATTTATATCGTATTTTATGCTTCTGGCGTTGACTTCTTAGGCCCTAACTATTCCATCTGGTTAAACAACGCCCTGGGGTGAAGCCTAGGTTGCCCGGAAAGTAGAAATGACCATAACTTTCACACTGGTAGCAATTATTCGTTTTATACGATGGAAAAACTGTTCTATTTATTTTGTATTTTATGCTTCGGGCGTTGACTTCTAAGGCCCTAACTATTCGATCTGGTAGAGCAACGCCCTTGAGTGAAGCCCAGGTTGCCCGGTACGTAGAAATGACCATAACTTTCACACTGGTTGCTATTATTCGTTTTATACGATGGAAAAACTGTTGTGTTTATATTGAATTTTATTCTTATGGCGTTGAATTCTAAGTCCCTAGATATTCGATCTGGTGGAGCAACGCCCTAGAGTGAAACCTAGGTTACCCCGAACGTAGAAATGACAAGTACTTTCATACTGTTTGCAGTTATTCCTGTTATACGATGAAAAAACTTTTGCATCTTTATTGTATTTTATGCTTCTGGCGTTGACTTCTAAGGCCCTAGCTATTCGATTTGGTGGAGCACCGCCCCAGAGTGAAGCCTAGGTTGCCCGGAACGTAGAAATGACCATAACTTCCACACGGGTTGCAATTATTCCTGTTATAGGATGGAAAGACTGTTGTATTTTTATTGCATTTTATGCTTCAGGCGTTGATTTCTGAGGCCGTTGCTATTCGATGTGGAGGAAAAACGCCATAGAGTGAAGCCTATGTTGCCCGGAACGTAGGAATGACCATCACTTTCACACGGGTTGCAATTATTCCTGTTATAGGATGGAAAGACTGTTGTATTTTTATTGTATTTTATGCTTCAGGCGTTGACTTCTGAGGCCGTAGCTATTCGATGTGGTGGAAGAGCGCCATAGAGTGAAGCCTAGGTTGCCCGGAACGTAGAAGTGACCAGAACTTTCATACTGGTTGCAATTATTCGTTTTATATGATGGAAAAGCTGTTGTATTTATATTGTATTTTATGCTGCTGGCGTTCACTTCTTAGGCCCAAACTATTCGATCTGGTGGAGCAACGACCTAGAGTGAGGCCTAGGTTGCCCGGAACGTAGAATCGGCCATCACTTTCAAACTGGTTGCAATTATTCCTGTTATATGGTGGAAACACTGTTGTACTTTTATTGCATTTTATGCTTCGGGCGTTGACTTCTGAGGCCGTAGCTATTCGATGTGGTGGATGAACGCAATAGAGTGAAGCCTAGGTTGCTCGGAACGAAGAAATGACCATAACTATCATACTGGTTGCAATCATTCGTTTTATATGATGGAAGAACTGATGTATTTATATTGTATTTTATGCTGCTGGCGTTCACTTCTTAGGCCCTAACTATTCAGTCTGGTGGAACAGCGCCCTGGGGTGAAGCCTAGGTTGCCCGGAACGTAGAAATGACCATAACTTTCACACGGGTTGCAATTATTGCTGTTATAGGATGGAAAGACTGTTGTATTTTTATCGCATTTTATGCGTCGGGCATTGACTTCTAAGGCCCTAGCTATTCCACCGGTTGGAGCAACGCCCTAGGGTGAAGCCTAGGTCGCCCGGAAAGTAGAAATGTCCATAACTTTCATACTGGTTGCAATTTTTCGTTTTATATGATGGAAAAACTGTTGTATTTATATTGTATTTTATGCTTCTGGCGTTCACTTCTTAGGCCCTAACTGTTCGATCTGGTGGAACAACGTCCTAGGGTGAAGCCTAGGTTGCCCGGAACGTCGAAATGACCATAACTTTCACACTGGTTGCTATTATTCCTGTTATATGATGGAAAAACTGTTGTACTTTTATTGCATTTTATGCTTCGGGCATTGACGTCTAAGGTCCTATCTATTCAATCTATTGGAGCAATGCCCTAGGGTGAAGCCTAGGTTGCCCGGAAAGTAGAAATGACCATAACTTTCACACTGGTTGCAATTATTCCTGTTCTACGATGGACAAGCTGTTGTATTTATATCGTATTTTATGCTTCTGGCGTTGACTTCTAAGGACCTAACTATTCGATCTGGTGGAGCAACGCTCTAGAGTGAAGTATAGGTTGCTCGGAATGTAGGAATGACCATAAATTTCACACTGGTTGCAATTATTCATTTTATACGATGGAATAACTGTGGTACTCATATTGTATTTTATCCTTCTGGCGTTGAATGCTTTGGCCCAAACTATTCCCTCTGGCGGATCAACGCCGTAGAGTGAAACCTACGTTGCCCGGAACGCAGAAATGACCATAACTTTTACACTGGTAGCAATTATTCGTTTTATACAATGGAAAAACTGTTATATTTATATTGTATCTTATGCTTCTGGCGTTGACTTCTTAGGCGCTAACAATTCGATCTGGTGGAGCAACGCCCTAGAGTGAAGCCTAGGTTGCCTGGAACGTACAAATGACCATCGCTTTCACACGGGTTGCAATTATTCCTGTTATACTATGGAAAGACTGTTATATTTATATTGTATTTTATGCTTCTGCCGTTGACTTCTTAGGCCCTAACTATTCGTTCTGGTGGAACAACGCCGTAGTGTGAAGCCTAGGTTGCCCGGAACGCAGCAGTAACCATTACCTTCACACTGTTTGCAATTATTCCATTTATACGATGGAAAGGCTGTTGTATTTATATCGTATTTTATGCTTCGGGCGTTGACTTCTGAGGTCGTAGCTATTCGATATGGTGGAGCACCGCCCTAGAGTGAAGCCTAGGTTGCCCGGTACGTAGAAATGACCATCACTATCAAACTGGTTGCAATTACTTGTTTTATACGATGGAAAAGCTGTTGTATTTATATCGTATTTTATGCTTCTGGCGCTGGCTTCTTGGGCCATAACTATTCCATCTGGTGGAACAACGCCCTAGGGTGAAGCCTAGGACGCTCGGAACGTAGAAATGACCACTACTTTCACACTGTTTGCAATTACTCATTTAATACGATGGAAAAGCTGTTGTATTTATATCGTATTTTATGCTTCGGGCGTTGACTTCTGAGGCCCAAACATTTCGATCTGGTGGAGCAACGCCGTACAGTGAAGCCTAGGTTGCCCGGAACGTAGAAATGACCACAACTTTCACACTGGTTGCTATTATTCGTTGTATACGATGGAAAAACAGTTATATTTATATTGTATTTAAGCTTCTGGCGTTGACTTCTGAGGCCGTTGCTATTCGATGTGGTGGAAGAACGCCATAGAGGGAAGCCTAGGTAGCCAGGATCGTAGAAATGTCCGTATCTTTCACACTGTTTGCAATTTTTGGTTGTATACGATGGAAAAACTGTTTTATTTATTTTGTATTTTACGCTTCGGGCGTTGACTTCTAAGGCCCTAACTATTCGATCTGGTGGAGCAACGCCCTAGAGTGAAGCCTAGGTTGCCCGGTACGTAGAAATGACCATCACTATCAAACTGGTTGCAATTACTTGTTTTATACGATGGAAAAGCTGTTGTATTTATATCGTATTTTATGCTTCTGGCGCTGGCTTCTTGGGCCATAACTATTCCATCTGGTGGAACAACGCCCTAGGGTGAAGCCTAGGTTGACCGGAACGTAGAAATGACCATAACTTTTACACTGGTAGCAATTATTCGTTTTATACAAAGGAAAAACTGTTCTATTTATTTTGTATTTTATGCTTCGGGCGTTGACTTCTAAAGACCTAACTATTCGATCTGGTGGAGCAACGCCCTAGAGTGAAGCCTAGGTTGCCCGGAACGTAGAAATGACCATTACCTTCAAACAGTTTGCAATTATTTTCTTTTATACGAGGAAAAAGCTGTTGTATTTATATCGTATTTTATGCTTCTGGCGTTGACTTCTATGGCCCTAGCTATTCGATCTAGTGGAGCAACGCCCTAGAGTGAAGCCTAGGTTGCCCGGAACGTAGAAATGACCATCACTTTCAAACTGGTTGCAATTAATCATGTTATACGATGGAAAAACTGTTGTATTTTTATTGCATTTTATGCTTCGGGCGTTGACTTCTAAGGCCCTAACTATTCAATCTGTTCGAGCAACGCCCTAGAGTGAAGCCTAGGTTGCTCGGAATGTAGAAATGACCATAACTTTCACACTGGTTGCAATTATTCGTTTTATACAATGGAAAAACTGTTGTATTTATATTGTATTTTATGCTTCTGGCGTTGACTTCTTAGGCCCTAACTATTCGATCTGGTTGAGCAATGCCTCCGAGTTAAGTCTAGGATGCCCGAAACGCGGAAATGATCATTACTTTCACGCTTGTTGCAATTATTCCTGTTATAGGATGAAAAGACCGTTTTATTTTTATTGTATTTTATGCTTCAGGCGTAGGCTTCTAAGGCCGTAGCTATTGGATGTGGTGGAGCACCGCCCTAGAGTGAAGCCTAGGTTGCTCGGAATATAGAAATGACCATAACTTTCACACTGGTTGCAATTATTCGTTTTCTACGATGGAAAAACTGTTGTATTTATACTGTATTTTATGCTTCTGGCGTTCACTTCTTAGGGCCTAACTATTCGATCTGATGGAACAATGCCCTAGGGTGAAGCCTAGGTTGCCCGGAACGTAGAAATGTCCATAACTTTTACACTGGTAGCAATTATACGTATTATACAATGGAGAAGCTCTTGTATTTATATTGTATTTTATGCCTCTGGCGTTGACTTCTAAGGCCCTAGCTATTCGATCTAGTGGAGCAACGCCCTAGAGTGAAGCCTAGGTTGCCCGGAACGTAGAAATGAACATCACTTTCAAACTGGTTGCAATTAATCCTGTTATACGATGGAAAAACTGTTGCATTTTTATTGCATTTTATGCTTCTGGCGCTGACTTCTTAGGCCCTAACTATTCCATCTGGTGGAACAACGCCCTAGGGTGAAGCCTAGGTTGCCCGGAAAGTAGAAATTACCATAACTTCCACACTGGTAGCAATTTTTCGTTTTATACGATGGAAAAACTGTTCTATTTATTTAATATTTTATGCTTCGGGCGTTGACTTCTAAGTCCCTAGCTATTCGATCTGGTGGAGCAACGCCCTAGAGTGAAGCCTAGGTTGCCCGTTACGTAGAAGTGACCATCACTATCAAACCGGTTGCAATTATTTGTTTTATACGATGGAAAAGCTGTTGTATTTATATCGTATTTTATGCTTCTGGCGTTGACTTCTTAGGCCCTAACTATTCCATCTGGTTAAACAACGCCCTGGGGTGAAGCCTAGGTTGCCCGGAAAGTAGAAATGACCATAACTTTCACACTGGTAGCAATTATTCGTTTTATACGATGGAAAAACTGTTCTATTTATTTTGTATTTTATGCTTCGGGCGTTGACTTCTAAGGCCCTAACTATTCGATCTGGTAGAGCAACGCCCTTGAGTGAAGCCCAGGTTGCCCGGTACGTAGAAATGACCATAACTTTCACACTGGTTGCTATTATTCGTTTTATACGATGGAAAAACTGTTGTGTTTATATTGAATTTTATTCTTATGGCGTTGAATTCTAAGTCCCTAGATATTCGATCTGGTGGAGCAACGCCCTAGAGTGAAACCTAGGTTACCCCGAACGTAGAAATGACAAGTACTTTCATACTGTTTGCAGTTATTCCTGTTATACGATGAAAAAACTTTTGCATCTTTATTGTATTTTATGCTTCTGGCGTTGACTTCTAAGGCCCTAGCTATTCGATTTGGTGGAGCACCGCCCCAGAGTGAAGCCTAGGTTGCCCGGAACGTAGAAATGACCATAACTTCCACACGGGTTGCAATTATTCCTGTTATAGGATGGAAAGACTGTTGTATTTTTATTGCATTTTATGCTTCAGGCGTTGATTTCTGAGGCCGTTGCTATTCGATGTGGAGGAAAAACGCCATAGAGTGAAGCCTATGTTGCCCGGAACGTAGGAATGACCATCACTTTCACACGGGTTGCAATTATTCCTGTTATAGGATGGAAAGACTGTTGTATTTTTATTGTATTTTATGCTTCAGGCGTTGACTTCTGAAGCCGTAGCTATTCGATGTGGTGGAAGAGCGCCATAGAGTGAAGCCTAGGTTGCCCGGAACGTAGAAGTGACCAGAACTTTCATACTGGTTGCAATTATTCGTTTTATATGATGGAAAAGCTGTTGTATTTATATTGTATTTTATGCTGCTGGCGTTCACTTCTTAGGCCCAAACTATTCGATCTGGTGGAGCAACGACCTAGAGTGAGGCCTAGGTTGCCCGGAACGTAGAATCGGCCATCACTTTCAAACTGGTTGCAATTATTCCTGTTATATGGTGGAAACACTGTTGTACTTTTATTGCATTTTATGCTTCGGGCGTTGACTTCTGAGGCCGTAGCTATTCGATGTGGTGGATGAACGCAATAGAGTGAAGCCTAGGTTGCTCGGAACGAAGAAATGACCATAACTATCATACTGGTTGCAATCATTCGTTTTATATGATGGAAGAACTGATGTATTTATATTGTATTTTATGCTGCTGGCGTTCACTTCTTAGGCCCTAACTATTCAGTCTGGTGGAACAGCGCCCTGGGGTGAAGCCTAGGTTGCCCGGAACGTAGAAATGACCATAACTTTCACACGGGTTGCAATTATTGCTGTTATAGGATGGAAAGACTGTTGTATTTTTATCGCATTTTATGCGTCGGGCATTGACTTCTAAGGCCCTAGCTATTCCACCGGTTGGAGCAACGCCCTAGGGTGAAGCCTAGGTCGCCCGGAAAGTAGAAATGTCCATAACTTTCATACTGGTTGCAATTTTTCGTTTTATATGATGGAAAAACTGTTGTATTTATATTGTATTTTATGCTTCTGGCGTTCACTTCTTAGGCCCTAACTGTTCGATCTGGTGGAACAACGTCCTAGGGTGAAGCCTAGGTTGCCCGGAACGTCGAAATGACCATAACTTTCACACTGGTTGCTATTATTCCTGTTATATGATGGAAAAACTGTTGTACTTTTATTGCATTTTATGCTTCGGGCATTGACGTCTAAGGTCCTATCTATTCAATCTATTGGAGCAATGCCCTAGGGTGAAGCCTAGGTTGCCCGGAAAGTAGAAATGACCATAACTTTCACACTGGTTGCAATTATTCCTGTTCTACGATGGACAAGCTGTTGTATTTATATCGTATTTTATGCTTCTGGCGTTGACTTCTAAGGACCTAACTATTCGATCTGGTGGAGCAACGCTCTAGAGTGAAGTATAGGTTGCTCGGAATGTAGGAATGACCATAAATTTCACACTGGTTGCAATTATTCATTTTATACGATGGAATAACTGTGGTACTCATATTGTATTTTATCCTTCTGGCGTTGAATGCTTTGGCCCAAACTATTCCCTCTGGCGGATCAACGCCGTAGAGTGAAACCTACGTTGCCCGGAACGCAGAAATGACCATAACTTTTACACTGGTAGCAATTATTCGTTTTATACAATGGAAAAACTGTTATATTTATATTGTATCTTATGCTTCTGGCGTTGACTTCTTAGGCGCTAACAATTCGATCTGGTGGAGCAACGCCCTAGAGTGAAGCCTAGGTTGCCTGGAACGTACAAATGACCATCGCTTTCACACGGGTTGCAATTATTCCTGTTATAGTATGGAAAGACTGTTATATTTATATTGTATTTTATGCTTCTGCCGTTGACTTCTTAGGCCCTAACTATTCGTTCTGGTGGAACAACGCCGTAGTGTGAAGCCTAGGTTGCCCGGAACGCAGCAGTAACCATTACCTTCACACTGTTTGCAATTATTCCATTTATACGATGGAAAGGCTGTTGTATTTATATCGTATTTTATGCTTCGGGCGTTGACTTCTGAGGTCGTAGCTATTCGATATGGTGGAGCACCGCCCTAGAGTGAAGCCTAGGATGCTCGGAACGTAGAAATGACCACTACTTTCACACTGTTTGCAATTACTCATTTAATACGATGGAAAAGCTGTTGTATTTATATCGTATTTTATGCTTCGGGCGTTGACTTCTGAGGCCCAAACATTTCGATCTGGTGGAGCAACGCCGTACAGTGAAGCCTAGGTTGCCCGGAACGTAGAAATGACCACAACTTTCACACTGGTTGCTATTATTCGTTGTATACGATGGAAAAACAGTTATATTTATATTGTATTTAAGCTTCTGGCGTTGACTTCTGAGGCCGTTGCTATTCGATGTGGTGGAAGAACGCCATAGAGGGAAGCCTAGGTAGCCAGGATCGTAGAAATGTCCGTATCTTTCACACTGTTTGCAATTTTTGGTTGTATACGATGGAAAAACTGTTTTATTTATTTTGTATTTTACGCTTCGGGCGTTGACTTCTAAGGCCCTAACTATTCGATCTGGTGGAGCAACGCCCTAGAGTGAAGCCTAGGTTGCCCGGTACGTAGAAATGACCATCACTATCAAACTGGTTGCAATTACTTGTTTTATACGATGGAAAAGCTGTTGTATTTATATCGTATTTTATGCTTCTGGCGCTGGCTTCTTGGGCCATAACTATTCCATCTGGTGGAACAACGCCCTAGGGTGAAGCCTAGGTTGACCGGAACGTAGAAATGACCATCACTTTCAAACTGGTTGCAATTAATCATGTTATACGATGGAAAAACTGTTGTATTTTTATTCCATTTTATGCTTCGGGCGTTGACTTCTAAGGCCCTAACTATTCAATCTGTTCGAGCAACGCCCTAGAGTGAAGCCTAGGTTGCTCGGAATGTAGAAATGACCATAACTTTCACACTGGTTGCAATTATTCGTTTTATACGATGGAAAAACTGTTGTATTTATATTGTATTTTATGCTTCTGGCGTTCACTTCTTAGGCCCTAACTATTCGATCTGGTGGAACAACGCCCTAGGGTGAAGCCTAGGTTGCCCGGAACGTAGAAATGACCATAACTTTTACACTGGTAGCAATTATTCGTTTTATACAATGGAAAAACTGTTGTATTTATATTGTATTTTATGCTTCTGGCGTTGACTTCTTAGGCCCTAACTATTCGATCTGGTTGAGCAATGCCTCCGAGTTAAGTCTAGGATGCCCGAAACGCCGAAATGATCATTACTTTCACGCTTGTTGCAATTATTCCTGTTATAGGATGAAAAGACCGTTTTATTTTTATTGTATTTTATGCTTCAGGCGTAGGCTTCTAAGGCCGTAGCTATTGGATGTGGTGGAGCACCGCCCTAGAGTGAAGCCTAGGTTGCTCGGAATATAGAAATGACCATAACTTTCACACTGGTTGCAATTATTCGTTTTCTACGATGGAAAAACTGTTGTATTTATACTGTATTTTATGCTTCTGGCGTTCACTTCTTAGGGCCTAACTATTCGATCTGATGGAACAATGCCCTAGGGTGAAGCCTAGGTTGCCCGGAACGTAGAAATGACCATAACTTTTACACTGGTAGCAATTATACGTATTATACAATGGAGAAGCTCTTGTATTTATATTGTATTTTATGCCTCTGGCGTTGACTTCTAAGGCCCTAGCTATTCGATCTAGTGGAGCAACGCCCTAGAGTGAAGCCTAGGTTGCCCGGAACGTAGAAATGAACATCACTTTCAAACTGGTTGCAATTAATCCTGTTATACGATGGAAAAACTGTTGCATTTTTATTGCATTTTATGCTTCTGGCGCTGACTTCTTAGGCCCTAACTATTCCATCTGGTTAAACAACGCCCTGGGGTGAAGCCTAGGTTGCCCGGAAAGTAGAAATGACCATAACTTTCACACTGGTAGCAATTATTCGTTTTATACGATGGAAAAACTGTTCTATTTATTTTGTATTTTATGCTTCGGGCGTTGACTTCTAAGGCCCTAACTATTCGATCTGGTAGAGCAACGCCCTTGAGTGAAGCCCAGGTTGCCCGGTACGTAGAAATGACCATAACTTTCACACTGGTTGCTATTATTCGTTTTATACGATGGAAAAACTGTTGTGTTTATATTGAATTTTATTCTTATGGCGTTGAATTCTAAGTCCCTAGATATTCGATCTGGTGGAGCAACGCCCTAGAGTGAAACCTAGGTTACCCCGAACGTAGAAATGACAAGTACTTTCAT
This sequence comes from Calliopsis andreniformis, assembly GCF_051401765.1. Lineage (NCBI taxonomy): Eukaryota > Metazoa > Arthropoda > Insecta > Hymenoptera > Andrenidae > Calliopsis > Calliopsis andreniformis. The sequence goes on from NW_027480423.1 coordinate 22,931,197, forward strand.
ACTGTTTGCAGTTATTCCTGTTATACGATGAAAAAACTTTTGCATCTTTATTGTATTTTATGCTTCTGGCGTTGACTTCTAAGGCCCTAGCTATTCGATTTGGTGGAGCACCGCCCCAGAGTGAAGCCTAGGTTGCCCGGAACGTAGAAATGACCATAACTTCCACACGGGTTGCAATTATTCCTGTTATAGGATGGAAAGACTGTTGTATTTTTATTGCATTTTATGCTTCAGGCGTTGATTTCTGAGGCCGTTGCTATTCGATGTGGAGGAAAAACGCCATAGAGTGAAGCCTAGGTTGCCCGGAACGTAGAAATGACCATCACTTTCACACGGGTTGCAATTATGCCTGTTATAGGATGGAAAGACTGTTGTATTTTTATTGTATTTTATGCTTCAGGCGTTGACATCTGAGGCCGTAGCTATTCGATGTGGTGGAAGAACGCCATAGAGTGAAGCCTAGGTTGCCCCGAACGTAGAAATGACCATAACTTTCATACTGGTTGCAATTATTCCATTTATACGATGGAAAGGCTGTTGTATTTATATCGTATTTTATGCTTCGGGCGTTGACTTCTGAGGTCGTAGCTATTCGATATGGTGGAGCACCGCCCTAGAGTGAAGCCTAGGATGCTCGGAACGTAGAAATGACCACTACTTTCACACTGTTTGCAATTACTCATTTAATACGATGGAAAAGCTGTTGTATTTATATCGTATTTTATGCTTCGGGCGTTGACTTCTGAGGCCCAAACATTTCGATCTGGTGGAGCAACGCCGTACAGTGAAGCCTAGGTTGCCCGGAACGTAGAAATGACCACAACTTTCACACTGGTTGCTATTATTCGTTGTATACGATGGAAAAACAGTTATATTTATATTGTATTTAAGCTTCTGGCGTTGACTTCTGAGGCCGTTGCTATTCGATGTGGTGGAAGGACGCCATAGAGGGAAGCCTAGGTAGCCAGGATCGTAGAAATGTCCGTATCTTTCACACTGTTTGCAATTTTTGGTTGTATACGATGGAAAAACTGTTTTATTTATTTTGTATTTTACGCTTCGGGCGTTGACTTCTAAGGCCCTAACTATTCGATCTGGTGGAGCAACGCCCTAGAGTGAAGCCTAGGTTGCCCGGTACGTAGAAATGACCATCACTATCAAACTGGTTGCAATTACTTGTTTTATACGATGGAAAAGCTGTTGTATTTATATCGTATTTTATGCTTCTGGCGCTGGCTTCTTGGGCCATAACTATTCCATCTGGTGGAACAACGCCCTAGGGTGAAGCCTAGGTTGCCCGGAACGTAGAAATGACCATAACTTTTACACTGGTAGCAATTATTCGTTTTATACAAAGGAAAAACTGTTCCATTTATTTTGTATTTTATGCTTCAGGCGTTGACTTCTAAGGACCTAACTATTCGATCTGGTTGAGCAATGCCTCCGAGTTAAGTCTAGGATGCCCGAAACGCCGAAATGATCATTACTTTCACGCTTGTTGCAATTATTCCTGTTATAGGATGAAAAGACCGTTTTATTTTTATTGTATTTTATGCTTCAGGCGTACGCTTCTAAGGCCGTAGCTATTGGATGTGGTGGAGCACCGCCCTAGAGTGAAGCCTAGGTTGCTCGGAATATAGAAATGACCATAACTTTCACACTGGTTGCAATTATTCGTTTTCTACGATGGAAAAACTGTTGTATTTATACTGTATTTTATGCTTCTGGCGTTCACTTCTTAGGGCCTAACTATTCGATCTGATGGAACAATGCCCTAGGCTGAAGCCTAGGTTGCCCGGAACGTAGAAATGACCATAACTTTTACACTGGTAGCAATTATACGTATTATACAATGGAGAAGCTCTTGTATTTATATTGTATTTTATGCCTCTGGCGTTGACTTCTAAGGCCCTAGCTATTCGATCTAGTGGAGCAACGCCCTAGAGTGAAGCCTAGGTTGCCCGGAACGTAGAAATGAACATCACTTTCAAACTGGTTGCAATTAATCCTGTTATACGATGGAAAAACTGTTGCATTTTTATTGCATTTTATGCTTCGGGCGTTGACTTCTAAGGACCTGACTATTCAATCTGTCGGAGCAACGCCCTAGAGTGAAGCCTAGGTTGCTCGGAATGTAGAAATGACCATAGCATTCACACTGGTTGCAATTATTCGTTTTATACGATGGAAAAACTGTTGTATTTATATTGTATTTTATGCTTCTGGCGTTCACTTCCTCGGCCCTAGCTATTCGATCTGGTGGAACAACGCCCTAGGGTGAAGCCTAGGTTGCCCGGAACGCGGAAATGACCATAACTTTTACACTGGTAGCAATTATTCGTTTTATACAATGGAAAAACTGTTCTATTTATTTTGTATTTTATGCTTCGGGCGTTGACTTCTAAGGCCCTAACTGTTTGATCTGGTGGAGCAGCGCCCTAGGGTGAAGCCTAGGTTGCCCGGAACGTAGAAATGACCATTACCTTCACACTGTTTGCAATTATTTTCTTTTATACGATGGAAAAGCTGTTGTATTTATATCGTATTTTATGCTTCTGGCGTTGACTTCTTAGGCCCTAACTATTCGATCTGGTAGAGCAACGCCCTAGAGTGAAGCCCAGGTTGCCCGGTACGTAGAAATGACCATAATTTTCACACTGGTTGCTATTATTCGTTTTATTCGATGGAAAAACTGTTGTATTTATATTGTATTTTATTCTTATGGCGTTGAATTCTAAGTCCCTAGCTATTCGATCTGGTTGAGCAACGCCCTAGAGTGAAGCCTAGGTTGCCCGGAACGTAGAAATGAACATCACTTTCAAACTGGTTGCAATTAATCCTGTTATACGATGGAAAAACTGTTGCATTTTTATTGCATTTTATGCTTCGGGCGTTGACTTCTAAGGACCTGACTATTCAATCTGTCGGAGCAACGCCCTAGAGTGAAGCCTAGGTTTCCCGGAACGTAGAAATGACCATAACTTCCACACTGGTTGCAATTATTCGTTTTATACGATGGAAAAGCTGTTGTATTTATATCGTTTTTTATGCTCCTGGCGTTGACTTCTTAGGCCCTAACTATTCGATCTGGTGGTACAACGCCCTAGGGTGAAGCCTAGGTTGCCCGGAAAGTAGAAATGACCATAACTTTCACACTGGTAGCAATTATTCGTTTTATACGATGGAAAAACTGTTCTATTTATTTTGTATTTTATGCTTCGGGCGTTGACTTCTAAGGCCCTAACTATTCGATCTGGTAGAGCAACGCCCTAGAGTGAAGCCCAGGTTGCCCGGTACGTAGAAATGACCATAACTTTCACACTGGTTGCTATTATTCGTTTTATACGATGGAAAAACTGTTGTGTTTATATTGAATTTTATTCTTATGGCGTTGAATTCTAAGTCCCTAGATATTCGATCTGGTGGAGCAACGCCCTAGAGTGAAACCTAGGTTACCCCGAACGTAGAAATGACAAGTACTTTCATACTCTTTGCAGTTATTTCTGTTATACGATGAAAAAACTTTTGCATCTTTATTGTATTTTATGCTTCTGGCGTTGACTTCTAAGGCCCTAGCTATTCGATTTGGTGGAGCACTGCCCCAGAGTGAAGCCTAGGTTGCCCGGAACGTAGAAATGACCATAACTTCCACACGGGTTGCAATTATTCCTGTTATAGGATGGAAAGACTGTTGTATTTTTATTGCATTTTATGCTTCAGGCGTTGATTTCTGAGGCCGTTGCTATTCGATGTGGAGGAAAAACGCCATAGAGTGAAGCCTAGGTTGCCCGGAACGTAGAAATGACCATCACTTTCACACGGGTTGCAATTATGCCTGTTATAGGATGGAAAGACTGTTGTATTCTTATTGTATTTTATGCTTCAGGCGTTGACATCTGAGGCCGTAGCTATTCGATGTGGTGGAAGAACGCCATAGAGTGAAGCCTAGGTTGCCCGGAACGTAGAAATGACCATAACTTTCATACTGGTTGCAATTATTCGTTTTATATGATGGAAGAACTGATGTATTTATATTGTATTTTATGCTGCTGGCGTTCACTTCTTAGGCCCTAACTATTCGGTCTGGTGGAGCAACGCCCTAGTGTGAAACCTAGGTTACCCGGAACGTAGAAATGTCCAGTACTTTCAGACTGGTTGCTGTTATCCGTTTCATACGATGGAAAAGCTGTTATATTTATTTTGCATTTTATGCTTCGGGCGTTGACTTCTAAGGCACTACCTATTCGATCTTGTGGAGCATCACTCTACAGTGAAGCCTAGGTTGCCCGGGACGTAGAAATGACCATAACTTTCAAACTGGTAGCAATTACTCATTGTATACGATGGAAAAACTGTTGTACTTATATTGCATTTTATTCTTCTGGCGTTGAATTCTTAGTCCCTAGCTACTCGATCTGGTGGAGCAGCGCCCTAGAGTGAAGCCTAGATTAACCGGAACGTAGTAATGACCAGTACTATCACACTGTTTGCAGTTATTCCTGTTATACGAAGGAAAGCTGTTGCATCTTTATGGTATTTTATGCTTCTGGCGTTGATTTCTAAGGCCCTAACTGTTCGATCTGGTGGAGGAAGGCCTTAGACTGAAGCCTAGGTTGCCCGGAACGTAGAAATGACCATTACCTTCACACTGTTTGCAATTATTCATTTTATAAGATGGCAAAGCTGTAGTATTTATATTGTATTTTATGCTTCCGGCGTTAAGTCCTAAGGCCGTAGCTATCAGATGTGGAGCACCAACGCCCTAGAGTGACACGTAGGTTGCCGGGCACGTAGAAATGACCATTACTTTCACAATGTTCGCAATCATTCATTTTATACGATGGAAAAACTGTTGTACTTATATTGTATTTGATGCTTCGGGCGTTGACTTCTAAGGCCCTAACTATTCGATTTGGTGGAGCAACGCCATACAGTGAAGCCTAGGTTGCCCGGAACGTAGAAATGACCAGTACTTTCACACTGGTTACAGTTATTCGTTTTATACAATGGAAAAACTGTTCTATTTATTTTGCATTTTATGCTTCGGGCGTTGACTTCTAAGGCCCAAGCTATTCGATCTGGTGGAGCAACGACCTAGAGTGAGGCCTAGGTTGCCCGGAACGTAGAATCGGCCATCACTTTCAAACTGGTTGCAATTATTCCTGTTATATGGTGGAAAGACTGTTGTACTTTTATTGCATTTTATGCTTCGGGCGTTGACTTCTGAGGCCGTAGCTATTCGATATGGTGGATGAACGCCATATAGTGAAGCCTAGGTTGCCCGGAACGTAGGAATGACCATCACTTTCACACGGGTTGCAATTATTCCTGTTATAGGATGGAAAGACTGTTGTATTTTTATTGTATTTTATGCCTCAGGCATTGACTTCTGAGGCCGTAGCTATTCGATCTAGTGGAAGAGCGCCATAGAGTGAAGCCTAGGTTGCCCGGAACGTAGAAATGACAAGAACTTTCATACTGGTTGCAATTATTCGTTTTATATGATGGAAAAGCTGTTGTATTTATATTGTATTTTATGCTGCTGGCGTTCACTTCTTAGGCCCAAGCTATTCGATCTGGTGGAGCAACGACCTAGAGTGAGGCCTAGGTTGCCCGGAACGTAGAATCGGCCATCACTTTCAAACTGGTTGCAATTATTCCTGTTATATGGTGGAAACACTGTTGTACTTTTATTGCATTTTATGCTTCGGGCGTTGACTTCTGAGGCCGTAGCTATTCGATATGGTGGATGAACGCCATATAGTGAAGCCTAGGTTGCCCGGAACGTAGGAATGACCATCACTTTCACACGGGTTGCAATTATTCCTGTTATATGATGGAAAGACTGTTGTATTTTTATTGTATTTTATGCCTCAGGCATTGACTTCTGAGGCCGTAGCTATTCCATGTAGTGGAAGAGCGCCATAGAGTGAAGCCTAGGTTGCCCGGAACGTAGAAATGACCAGAACTTTCATACTGGTTGCAATTATTCGTTTTATATGATGGAAAAGCTGTTGTATTTATATTGTATTTTATGCTGCTGGCGTTCACTTCTTAGGCCCAAGCTATTCGATCTGGTGGAGCAACGACCTAGAGTGAGGCCTAGGTTGCCCGGAACGTAGAATCGGCCATCACCTTCAAACTGGTTGCAATTATTCCTGTTATATGGTGGAAACACTGTTGTACTTTTATTGCATTTTATGCTTCGGGCGTTGACTTCTGAGGCCGTAGCTATTCGATATGGTGGATGAACGCCATATAGTGAAGCCTAGGTTGCTCGGAACGAAGAAATGACCATAGCTATCATACTGGTTGCAATCATTCGTTTTATATGATGGAAGAACTGATGTATTTATATTGTATTTTATGCTGCTGGCGTTCACTTCTTAGGCCCTAACTATTCAGTCTGATGGAACAACGCCCTGGGGTGAAGCCTAGGTTGCCCGGAACGTAGAAATGACCATAACTTTCACACGGGTTGCAATTATTGCTGTTATAGGATGGAAAGACTGTTGTATTTTTATTGTATTTTATGCTTCAGGCGTTGACTTCTGCGGCCGTAGCTATTCGATGTGGTGGAAGAGCGCCATAGAGTGAAGCCTAGGTTGCCCGGAACGTAGAAATGACCAGAACTTTCATACTGGTTGCAATTATTCGTTTTATATGATGGAAGAACTGATGTATTTATATAGTATTTTATGATGCTGGCGTTCACTTCTTAGGCCCTAACTATTCGGTCTGGTGGAGCAACGCCCTAGTGTGAAACCTAGGTTACCCGGAACGTAGAAATGTCCAGTACTTTCAGACTGGTTGCTGTTATCCGTTTCATACGATGGAAAAGCTGTTATATTTATTTCGCATTTTATGCTTCGGGCGTTGACTTCTAAGGCCCTAACTGTTTGGTCTGGTGGAGAAACGCCCTAGAGTGAAGCCTAGGTTGCCCGGAACGTAGAAATGATCATTACTTTCGCACTGGTTGCAATTAGTCATGCTATACGATGGAAAAACTGTTGCATTTTTATTGTGTTTTATGCTTCTGGCGTTGACTTCTATGGCCCTAACTATTCGATCTGGTGGAGCAACGCCCTAGAGTGCAGCCTAGGTAGCCCGGAACGTAGAAATGACCACAACTATCACACTGATTGCTATTATTCGTTTTATACGATCGAAAAACTGTTATATTTATGTTGTATATTATGCTTCTGTCTTTGCCTTCTAAGGCACTACCTATTCGATCTTGTGGAGCATCACTCTACAGTGAAGCCTAGGTTGCCCGGGACGTAGAAATGACCATAACTTTCACACTGGTAGCAATTACTCATTGTATACGATGGAAAAACTGTTGTACTTATATTGCATTTTATTCTTCTGGCGTTGAATTCTTAGTCCCTAGCTACTCGATCTGGTGGAGCAGCGCCCTAGAGTGAAGCCTAGATTACCCGGAACGTAGAAATGACCAGTACTATCACACTGTTTGCAGTTATTCCTGTTATACGATGGCAAGCTGTTGCATCTTTATCGTATTTTATGCTTCTGGCGTTGACTTCTAAGGCCCTAACTATTCGATCTGATGGAGCAAGGCCCTAGACTGAAGCGTAGGTTGCCCGGAACGTAGAAATGACCATAACATTCACACTGGTTGCTGTTATTCGTTTCATACGATGGAAAAGCTGTTATATTTATTTTGCATTTTATGCTTCGGGCGTTGACTTCTAAGTTCCTAGCTATTCCATCTGGTGGAGCAACACCCTAGAGTGCAGCCTAGGTTGCTCGGAACGTAGAAATGGCCATTACCTTCACACAGTTTGCAATTATTCATTTTATACGATGGCAAAGCTGATGTACTTATATTGTATTTTATGCTCCTGGCGTTCACTTCTTAGGCCCTAGCTATTCGATCTGGTTAAACAACGCCCTTGGGTGAAGCCTAGGTAGCCCGGAACGTAGAAATGACCACAACTTTCACACTGATTGCTATTACTCGTTTTATACGATGGAAAAACTGTTATATTTATATTGTATATTATGCTTCTGGCGTTGCCTTCTAAGGCACTAACTATTCGATCTGGTGGAGCAACGTCCTAGAGTGAAGCCTAGGTTGACCGGAACGTAGAAATGACCATAACTTTTACACTGGTAGCAATTATTCGTTTTACACAATGGAAAAACTCTTCTATTTATCTTGTATTTTATGCTTCGGGCGTTGACTTCTGAGGTCGTAGCTATTCGATATGGTGGAGCACCGCCCTAGAGTGAAGCCTAGGATGCTCGGAACGTAGAAATGACCACTACTTTCACACTGTTTGCAATTATTCATTTAATACGATGGAAAAGCTGTTGTATTTATATCGTATTTTATGCCTCTGGCGTTGACATCTAAGGCTGTAGCTATTAGATGTGGTGGAGCAACGCCCTAGAGTGACGCCTAGGGTGCTCGGAACGTAGGAATGACCATTACTTTCACACTGGTTGCAATTATTCGTTTTATACGATGGAAAAGCTGTTGTATTAATATTGTATTTTATGCTTCTGGCGTTGACTTCTAAGGCCCTAGCTATTCGATCTAGTGGAGCAACGCCCTAGAGTGAAGCCTAGGTTGCCCGGAGAGGAGAAATGACCATCACTTTCAAACTGGTTGCAATTATTCCTGTTATATGATGGAAACACTGATGTATTTTTTTTGTATTTTATGGTTCGGGCGTTGACTTCTAAGGCCCTAACTGTTTGATCTGGTGGAGCAACGCCCTAGAGTGAAGCCTAGCTTGCCCGGAACGTAGAAATGACCATAACATTAACACTGGTTGCTATTATTCGTTTTATACGATGGAAAAACTGTTATATTTATATTGTATTTTATTCTTCTGGCGTTCACTTCTTAGGCCCTAACTATTCGATCTGGTGGAACAACACCGTAGAGTGAAGCCTAGGTTGCCCGGAACGTAGAAATGACCATTACTTTCACACTGTTTGCAATTATTCCTTTTATACAATGGAAAAGCTGTTGTATTTATATCGTATTTTATGCTTCTGGCGTTGACATCTAAGGACCTAACTATTCGATCTGGTGCAACAACGGCCTAGGGTGAAGCCTAGGTAGCCCGGAACGTAGAAATGACCATAACTTTTACACTGTTAGCAATTATTCGTTTTATACAATGGAAAAACTGTTCTATTTATTTTGTATTTAATGCTTCGGGCGTTGGCTTCTAAGGCCCTAACTGTTTGATTTGGTGAAGCAACGCCCTAGAGTGAAAGCTAGGTTGCCCGGTACGTAGAAATGACCATCACCTTCAAACTGGTTGCAGTTATTCGTTTTATACGATGGAAAAGTTGTTGTATTTATATCGTATTTTATGCTACTGGCGTTGACTTCTTAGGCCCTAACTATTCGATCTGGTGGAACAACGCCCTAGAGTGAAGCCTAGGTTGCCTGGAACGAAGAAATGACCATCACCTTCACACGGGTTGCAATTGTTCCTGTTATAGGATGGAAAGACTGTTGTATTTTTATTGTATTTTAGACTTCAGGTGTTGACTTCTGAGGCCGTAGCTATTCGATGTGGTGGAAGAACGCCATAGAGTGAAGCCTAGGTTGCCCGGAACGTAGAAATGACCATAACTTTTACACTGGTAGCAATTATTCGTTTTACACAATGGAAAAACTCTTCTATTTATCTTGTATTTTATGCTTCGGGCGTTGACTTCTGAGGCCCTAACTGTTTGATCTGTTGGCGCAACGCCCCAGGGTGAAGCGTAGGTTGCCCGGAAGGTAGAAATGACCATAACTTTCATACTGGTTGCAATTATTCGTTTTATATGATGGAAAAACTGTTGTATTTATATTGTATTTTATGCTTCTGGCGTTCACTCCTTAGGCCCTAACTATTCGATCTGGTGGAACAACGGCCTAGGGTGAAGCCTAGGTAGCCCGGAACGTAGAAATGACCATAACTTTTACACTGTTAGCAATTATTCGTTTTATACAATGGAAAAACTGTTCTATTTATTTTGTATTTAATGCTTCGGGCGTTGGCTTCTAAGGCCCTAACTGTTTGATCTGGAGGAGCAACACCCTAGAGAGAAAGCTAGGTTGCCCGGAACGTAGAAATGACCATAACTTTCACACTGGTTGCTATTATTCGTTTTATACGATGGAAAAACTGTTGTATTTATATTGTATTTTATGCTTCTGGCGTTCACTCCTTAGGCCCTAACTATTCGGTCTGGTGGAACAACGGCCTAGGGTGAAGCCTAGGTAGCCCGGAACATAGAAATGACCATAACTTTTACACTGTTAGCAATTATTCGTTTTATACAATGGAAAAACTGTTCTATTTATTTTGTATTTAATGCTTCGGGCGTTGGCTTCTAAGGCCCTAACTGTTTGATCTGGTGGAGCAACGCCCTAGAGTGAAAGCTAGGTTGCCCGGTACGTAGAAATGACCATCACCTTCAAACTGGTTGCAGTTATTCGTTTTATACGATGGAAAAACTGTTTTATTTTTATTGCATTTTATGGTTCTGGCGTTCACTTCTTAGGCCCTAACTATTCGATCTGGTGGAACAACGGCCTAGGGTGAAGCCCAGGTTGGCCGGAACGTAGAAATGACCATTACTTTCACACTGTTTGCAATTACTCCTTTTATACGATGTTAAAGCTGTTGTATTTATATCGTATTTTATGCTTCTGGCGTTTACTTCGAAGGACCTAACTATTCGATCTGGTGGAGCAACGCCCTAGAGTGAAGCCTAGGTTGCCTGGAACGTAGAAATGACAATAATTTCTACACTGGTAGCAATTATTCGTTTTATACAATGGAAAAGCTGTTCTATTTAGTTTGCATTTTATGATTCGGGCGTTGACTCCTAAGGCCCTAACTGATTGATCTGGTGGAGCAACGCCCTAGAGTGAAGCCTAGATTGCCCGGAACGTTGAAATGACCATAACCTTCACCCTGGTTGCAATTACTCGTGTTATACGATGGAAAAACTGTTGTACTTATATTGTATTTTATTCTTATGGCGCTGGATTCTAAGTCCCAAGCTATTCGATCTGGTGGAGCAACGCCCTAGAGTGAAACCTAGGTTACCCGGAACGTAGAAATGACCAGTACTTTCACACTGTTTGCAGTTATTCCTGTTATACGATGGAAAAACTTTTGCATCTTTATTGTATTTTATGCTTCTGGCGTTGACTTCTAAGGCCCTAGCTATTCGGATTGGCGGAGCAACGCCCTAGAGTGGAGCCCAGGTTGTCCGGTACGTAGAAATGACCATTACTTTCACACTGTTTGCAAATACACATTATATACGATGGAAAATCTGTTGTATTTATGTTGTATTTTATGCTCCTGGCGTTGACTTCTTAGGCCCTATCTATTTGATCTGGTGGAGCACCGCCCTAGAGTAAAGCCTAGGTTGCCCGGAACGTAGAAATGACCATAACTTCCACACTGGTAGCAATTATTCGTTTTATACGATGGAAAAAGTGTTTTATGTATTTTGTATTTTATGCTTCGGCCGTTGACTTCTAAGGCCCTAACTATTCGATCTGTTGGAGCAACGCCCTAGGGTGAAGCCTAGGTTGCCGGAAAGTAGAAATGACCATAACTTTCACACTGGTTGCTATCATTCGTTTTATACGATAGAAAAACTGTTATATTTATATTGTATTTTATGCTTCTGGCGTTGACTTCTTAGGCCCTAACTGTTCGATCTGGTGGAACAACGCCCTAGGGTGAAGCCTAGGTTGCCCGGAACGTAGATATGACCATAACCTTCACACAGGTTGCAATTATTCGTCTTATACGATGGAAAAGCTGTTGTATTTATATCGTATTTTATGCTTCAGGCGTTGACTTCTTAGGCCCTAACTATTCGATCTGGTGGAACAACGGCCTAGGGTGAAGCCTAGGTTGCCTGGAACGTAGAAATGACCATTACTTTCACACTGGTTTCAATTATTCGTTTTATACGATGGAAAAGCTGTGGCATCTTTATTGTATTTTATTCATCTGGGGTTGACTTCTTAGGCCCGAACTATTCGATCTAGTGGAGCAACGCCCTAGAGCGAAGCCTAGGTGTTTCGGAACGTAGAAATGACCATCACTTTCAAACTGGTTGCAATTAACCCTGTTATACGATGGAAAAACTGTTGTATTTTTATTGCATTTTATGCTTCGGGCGCTGACTTCTAAGGCCCTAACTATTCAATCTGTTGGAGCAACGCCCTAGGGCGAAGCCTAGGTTGCCCGGAACGTAGAAATGACCATAACTTTAACACTGGTTTCTATTATTCGTTTTATACGATGGAAAAACTGTTATATTTATATTGTATAGTATGCTTCTGGCGTTCACTTCTTAGGACCTAACTATTCGATCTGGTGGAACTACACCGTAGAGTGAAGCCTAGGTTGCCCGGAACGTAGAAATGACCATTACTTTCACACTGTTTGCAATTATTCCTTTTATACAATGGAAAAGCTGTTGTATTTTTATCGTATTTTATGCTTCTGGCGTTGACATCTAAGGACCTAACTAGTCGATCTGGTGGAGCAGCGCCCTAGAGTGAAGCCTAGGTTGCTCGGAATGTAGAAATGACCATTACTTTCACACTGGTTGCAATCATTCGTTTTATACGATGGAAAAGCTGTTGTATTTATATTGTATTTTATGCCTCTGGCGTTGACTTCTAAGGCCGTAGCTATTAGATGTGGTGGAGCAACGCCCTAGAGTGACGCCGAGGGTGCTCGGAACGTATAAATGACCATTACCTACACACTGGTTGCAATTATTCGTTTTATACGATGGAAAAGCTGTTGTATTTATATTGTATTTTGTGCTTCTGGCGTTGGCTTCTAAGGCCCTAGCTATTCGATCTAGTGGAGCAACGCCCTAGAGTGAAGCCTAGGTTGCCGGAAAGGAGAAATGACCATTACTTTCACAATGTTTGCAATTATTCATTTTATACGATGGAAAAGCTGCTTTATTTATATCGTATTTTATGCTTCTGGGGTTGACTTCTTAGGTCCTAACTATTCCATCTGGTGGGTCAACGGCCTAGGGTGAAGCCTAGGATGCCCGGAACGTAGAAATGACCATTACTTTCACAATGTTTGCAATTATTCATTTTATACGATGGAAAAACTTTTGAACTTATATTGTATTTTATTCTTCTGGCGTTGACTTCTTAGGCCCTAACTATTCGATCTGGCGGAGCAACGCCCTAGAGTGGAGCCCAGGTTGTCCGGTACGTAGAAATGACCATTACTTTCACACTGTTTGCAAATACACATTATATACGATGGAAAATCTGTTGTATTTATGTTGTATTTTATGCTCCTGGCGTTGACTTCTTAGGCCCTATCTATTTGATCTGGTGGAGCACCGCCCTAGAGTAAAGCCTAGGTTGCCCGGAACGTAGAAATGACCATAACTTCCACACTGGTAGCAATTATTCGTTTTATACGATGGAAAAAGTGTTTTATGTATTTTGTATTTTATGCTTCGGCCGTTGACTTCTAAGGCCCTAACTATTCGATCTGTTGGAGCAACGCCCTAGGGTGAAGCCTAGGTTGCCGGAAAGTAGAAATGACCATAACTTTCACACTGGTTGCTATCATTCGTTTTATACGATAGAAAAACTGTTATATTTATATTGTATTTTATGCTTCTGGCGTTGACTTCTTAGGCCCTAACTGTTCGATCTGGTGGAACAACGCCCTAGGGTGAAGCCTAGGTTGCCCGGAACGTAGATATGACCATAACCTTCACACAGGTTGCAATTATTCGTCTTATACGATGGAAAAGCTGTTGTATTTATATCGTATTTTATGCTTCAGGCGTTGACTTCTTAGGCCCTAACTATTCGATCTGGTGGAACAACGGCCTAGGGTGAAGCCTAGGTTGCCTGGAACGTAGAAATGACCATTACTTTCACACTGGTTTCAATTATTCGTTTTATACGATGGAAAAGCTGTGGCATCTTTATTGTATTTTATTCATCTGGGGTTGACTTCTTAGGCCCGAACTATTCGATCTGGTGGAACTACTCCCTAGGGTGAAGCCTAGGTTGCTCGGAAAGTATAAATGACCATAAGTTTCATACTGGTTGCAATTATTCCTGTAATATGATGGAAAAACTGTTGTATTTTTATTGCATTTTATGCTTCGGGCATTGACTTCTAAGGTACTAACTATTCGATCTAGTGGAGCAACGCCCTAGAGTGAAGCCTAGGTTGCCCGGCACGTCGAAATAACCATCACTTTCAAACTGGTTGCAATTATTCCTGTTATATGATGGAAAAACTGTTGTATTTTTATTGCATTTTATGCTTCGGGCATTGACTTCTAAGGCCCTAGCTATTCAATCTGTTGGAGCAACGCGCTAGGGTGAAGCCTAGGTTGCCCGGAACGTAGAAATGACCATAACTTTCAAACTGGTTGCAATTAATCCTGTTATACGATGAAAAACTATTCTATTTATTTTGTATTTAATGCTTCTGGCGTTGACTTCTAAGGCCCTAGCTATTCGATCTAGTGGAGCAACGCCCTAGAGCGAAGCCTAGGTTGACCGGAGCGTAGAAATGACCATTACATTCACACTGATTGCAATTATTCATTTTATGCGATGGAAAAACTGTTGAATTTATTTTGTATTTTATGCTTCTGGCGTTGACTTCTTAGGCCCTAACTATTCGATATGGTGGAGCCACGTCCTAGGGTGAAGCCTAGGTGGCCCGGAACGTAGAAATGACCATAACGTTCACACTGGTTGCAATTATTCGTTTTATACAATGGAAAAACTGTTCTATTTATATTGTATTTTATGCTTCTGGCGTTGACTTCTTAGGCCATAACTACTCTATATGGTGGAGCAACGCCCTAGATTGAAGCCTAGGTTGCACGGAACGTAGAAATGACCATAACTTTCACACTGGCAGCAATTATTCGTTTTATACAATGGAAAGACTGTTCTATTTATTTTGTATTTTATGCTTCTGGCGTTGACTTCTAAGGCCCTAACTACTCGATCTGGTGGAGCAACGCCCTAGAGTGAAGCCTAGGTTCCCCGGAACGTAGAAATGACCAGTCCATTCACACTGGTTGCAATTATTCGTTCTATACGATGGAAAAGCTGTTGTATTTATATCGTATTTTATGCTTCTGGCGTTGACTTCATGGGCCCTAACTGTTCCATCTGGTGGAACAACGCCCTAGGGTGAAGCCTAGGTTGCCCGGAACGTAGAAATGACCATAACTTTTACACTGGTTGGTATCATTCGTTTTATACGAAAGAAAAACTGTTATATTTATATAGTTTTTTATGCTTCTGGCGTTGACTTCTTAGGCCCTAACAGTTCGATCTGGTGGAACAACGCCCTAGGGTGAAGCCTAGGTTGCCCGGAAACTAGAAATGACCATAACTTTCACACTGGGTGCAATTATTCGTTTTATACGATGGAAAAGCTGTGGCATCTTTGTTGTATTTTATTCATCTGGGGTTGACTTCTAAGGCCGTAGCTATTAGGTGTGGTGGAGAAACGCCCTAGAGTGACGCCTAGGTTGCCCGGAACGTAGAAATGACCATTACTTTCACAATGTTTGCAATTATTCATTTTATACGATGGAAAAACTTTTGTACTTATATTGTATTTTATTCTTCTGGCGTTGACTTCTTAGGCCGTAACTATTCGATCTTGTGGAACAACGCCCTAGAGTGAAGACTAGGTTGCCTGGAACGTAGAAATGACCATTACTTTCACACTGTTTACAGTTATTCCTGTTATACGATGGAAAAACTTTTGCATCTTTATTGTATTTTATGCTTCTGACGTTGACTTCTAAGGCCCTAACTACTCGATCTGATGGAGCAACGCCCTAGAGTGAAGCCTAGGTTGCCCGGAACGTAGAAATGACCATTACATTCACACTGGCTGCAATTATTCGTCTTATACGATGGAAAAGCTGTTGTATTTATATCGTATTTTATGCTTCTGGCGTTGACTTCTTAGGCCCTAACTATTCCATCTGGTGGAACAACGCCCTTGGGTGAAGCCTGGGTAGCGCGGAACGTAGCAATGACCATAACGTTCACACTGGTAACAGTTATTCGTTTTATACAATGGAATAACTGTTCTATTTATTTTGTGTTTAATGCTTCGGGCGTTGACTTCTAAGGCCCTAACTGTTTGATCTGGTGGGGCAACGCCCTAGAGTGAAGCCTTTGTCGCCCGGAACGTAGAAATGACCATAACTTTCACACTGGTTGCTATTATTCGTTTTAGACGATGGAAATACTGTTATATTTATATTGTATTTTATGCTTCTGGCGTTGCCTTCTTAGGCCCTAGCTATTCAATCTGGTGGAGCAACGCCCCAGAGTGAAACCTAGGTTGCTCGGAAAGTAGAAATGACCATAACTTTCACACTGGTTGCAATTATTCGTTTTATACGATGGAAAAGCAGTGGCATCTTTATTGTATTTTATTCATCTGGGGTTGACTTCTAAGGCCATAGCTATTAGGTGTGGTGGAGCAACGCCCTAGAGTGACGCCTAGGTTGCCCCGAACATGGAAATGACCTTTACTTTCATACTGTTTGCAAATATACATTATATACGATGGAAAAGCTGTTGTATTTATATTGTGTTTTATGCTTCTGGCGTTGACTTCTTAGGCCCTAACAATTTAATCTGGTAGAGCACCGCCCTGGAGTGAAGCATAGGTTGCCCGGAACGTAGAACATACCATTACCCTCACACTGGTTGCAATTATTCCTGTTATACGATGGAAAAACTGTTGCATCTTTATTGTATTTTATGCTTCTGGCGTTGACTGCTAAGGCCCTAACTATACCATCTGGTGGAGCAACGCCCTAGAGTGAAGCCTAGGCTGCCCGAAACGTAGAAATGACCATAACTTTCACACTGGTTGCTATTATTCGTTTTGTTCGATGGAAAAACTGTTATATCTATATTTTATTTTATGCTTCTGGCGTTGACTTCTAAGGCCGTAGCTATTAGATGTGGTGGAGCAACGCCCTAGAGTGACGCCTATGCTTCCCGGAACGTAGAAATGACCATTACTTTTACACTGGTTCCAATTACTCGTTTTATACGATGGAAAAACTTTTGTAATTATTTTGTATATGGTGCTTCTGGCGTTGACTTCTTAGGCCCTAACCATTGGATCTGGTGGACCAACGCCTTAGAGTGAACCCTAGGTTGCCCGGAACGTAGAAGTGACCGTCACCTTCTCACTGGTTGCAATTATACCTGTTATACGATGGAAAAACTGTTAGATTTTTATTGTACTTTATGCTTCTGGCGTTGACTTCTAAGGTCCTACCCATTCGATCTGGTCGAGCAACGCCCTAGAGTGAAGCCTAGGTTGCACGGAACGTTGAAATGACCGTCACCTTCTCACTGGTTGCAATTATACCTGTTATACGATGGAAAAACTGTTGTATTTTTATTGTATTTTATGCTTCGGGCGTTGTCTTCTAAGGCCCTAACTCTTCGATCTGGTGGAGCAACGCCCTGTAGTGAAGTCTAGGTTGACCGGAGCGTAGAAATGACCATTACCTTTTCACTGTTTACAATTATTCGTTTTATACGATGGAAAAGCTGTTGAATTTATTTTGTATTTTATGCTTCTGGCGTTGACTTCTAAGGCCCTAAGAATTCGATCTGGTGCAGCAATGCCTCAGAGTTAAGTGTAGGATGACCGAAACGTCGAAATGATCATTACTTTCACACTGGTTGTTATTATCCGTTTTACACCATGGAAAAACTGTTGTATTTATATTGTATTTTATGCTTCTGGCGTTGCCTTCTGAGGCCCTAACTATTCGCCCTGGCGGAGCAACGCCGTAGAGTGAAGCCTAGGTGGCCCGGACCGTAGAAATGACCATAACGTTCATACTGGTTGCAATTATTCGTTTTATACAATGGAAAAACTGTTCTATTTATATTGTATTTTATGCTTCTGGCGTTGACTTCTTAGGCCATAACTACTCTATATGGTGGAGCAACGCCCTAGATTGAAGCCTAGGTGGCCCGGAACGTAGAAATGACCATAACGTTCACACTGGTTGCAATTATTCGTTTTATACAATGGAAAAACTGTTCTATTTATATTGTATTTTATGCTTCTGGCGTTGACTTCTTAGGCCATAACTACTCTATATGGTGGAGCAACGCCCTAGATTGAAGCCTAGGTTGCACGGAACGTAGAAATGACCATAACTTTCACACTGGCAGCAATTATTCGTTTTATACAATGGAAAGACTGTTCTATTTATTTTGTATTTTATGCTTCGGGCGTTGTCTTCTAAGGCCCTAACTCTTCGATCTGGTGGAGCAACGCCCTAGAGTGAAGCCTAGGTTGACCGGAGCGTAGAAATGACCATTACATTCACACTGATTGCAATCATTCGTTTTATACGATGGAAAAGCTGTTGTATTTTTATTATATTTTTTGCTTCTAGCGTTGACTTCTTAGGCCCTAACTATTCGATCTGGTGGAGCAACGCCCTAGAGTGAAGCCTAGGTTGGCGGGAACGTAGATATGACCATAACCGTCACACAGGTTGCAATTATTCGTTTTATACGATGGGAAGGCTGTTGTATTCATTTTGTAGTTTATGCACCTGTCGTTGACTTCTAAGGCCCTAACTCTTCGATCTGGTGAAGCAACGCCTCAGAGTTAAGTCTAGGATGCCCGAATAGTCGAAATGATCATTACTTTCGCACTGGTTGCAATTATTCATGCTATACGATGGAAAAACTGCTGCATTTGTATTGTATTTTCTGCTTCTGGCTTCCACTTCAAAGGTCCTAGCTATTCGATCTGGTGGGGCAGCGTCCAATAGTGAAGCCTATATTGCCCGGAACGAAGAAATCACCATACCTTTCACACTGGTTTCAATTATTCGTTTTATACAATGGAACAACTGTTGTATTTATATTGCATTTTGTGCTTCTGGCGTTGACTTCTAAGTCCCTAGGTATTCGATCTGGTGGTGCAACGCCCTAGAGTGTAGCCGAGGTTGCCCGGAACGTAGAAATGACCATTACCTTCACACTGTTTGCAATTATTCATTTTATACGATGGAAATGCTGTTGTATTTATGTCGTATATTATGCTCCGGGCGTTGACTTCTTAGTCCCTAACTGTTCGATCTGGTGGAGCAACGCCCTACAGTGCAGCCTAGGTTGCCCGGAACGTAGAAAGGACCATTACCTTCACGCTTGTTGCAATTATTCCTGTTATACGATGAAAAAACTGTTGTATTCATATTGCATTTTATGCTTCTGGCTTTGAATTCAAAGTCCCTAGCTATTCGATATGGTGGAGCACCGTCCTGAAGTGAAGCCTAGGTTGCCCGGAAGGTAGAAATGACCATTACTTGCACACTGTTTATAATTATTCATTTTATACGATGGAAAAGCTGTTGTATTTATGTCGTATTTTATGCTTCGGGCGTTGGCTTCTTAGGCCCTGACTATTCGATCAGGTGGAGCAATGCCTCAGAGTTATGTCTAGGATGCCCGAAACGCCGAAATGATCATTACTTTCACACTGGTTGCAATTATTCATGCTATACGATGGAATGGCTGTTGCATTTTTATTGTATTTTCAGCTTCTCGCTTCGACTTCTAAGGTCCTAGCTATTCGATCTGGTGGGGCAACGTCCAATAGTGGAGCCTATGATGCCCGGAACGTAGAAATCACCATAACTTTCACACTGGTTGCAGTTATTCGTTTTATACAATGGAAAAACTGTTGTGTTTATATTGCATTTTATGCTTCTGGCGTTGTCTTCTAAGGCCGTAGCTATTCGATGTGGTGGAGCAATGCCCTGGAGTGAAGCCTAGGTTGTCCGGAACGTAGAAATGACCATTACTTTCACACTGGTTGCAATTATTCGTTATATACGATGGAAAAACTGATGTACTATTATAGTATTTTACGCTTCTGGCGTTGAACTCTAAGACCCTAGCTATTCGCTCTGGTGGAGCAACACCCTAGAGCGAAGCCTAGGTTGCGCGGAACTTAGAAATGACCATTACTTTCACACTGGTTCCAATTATTCCCATTATACGATGGAAAAACTGTTGCATTTATTTTGTATTTTATGCTTCTGGCGTTGACGTCTTAGGCCCAAACTATTGGATCTGGTGGACCAACGCCCTAGAGTGAAGCCTAGGTTGCCCGGAACGTAGAAATGACGATATCTTTCACACTGGTGGCAATTATTCCTGATATACGATTGAAAAACTGTTGTATTTATATTGTACTTTATGCTTCTGGCGTTGACTTCTTATGCCCTAACCATTCGATCTGGTGAAACAACGCCCTAGAGTGAAGCCTGGTTTGCCCGGAACGTAGAAATGACCATCACTTTCACACTGGTTGCAATTACTCCGGTTATACGATGGACAAACTGTTGGATTTTTATTGTACTTTAAGCTTCTGGCGTTGACTTATAAGGTCCTAGGTACTCTGTCTCGTTGGGCAACGCCCAAGAGTGAAGCGTATGTTGCCCGAACCGTAGAAATGACCAATACTTTCACACTGGTTACAATTATTCTTTTTGTACGATGGAAAAACTGTTGTATTTATATCGTATTTTATGCGTCTGGAGTTGTTTTCTAAGGCCGTAACAATTCGACCTGGTGGTGCAACATCCTAGAGTGAAGCCTAGGTTGCCCGGAGCGTAGAAAAGACCATCACTTTCACACTGGCTGCAATTATTCCTGTTATACGATGTAAAAACTGTTGCATCTATATTGTATTTCATGCTTTTGGCGATGACATCTAAGGCCGTAGCATCTCGATGTGGTGGAGCAACGCCCTAGAGTGAAGCCTAGGTTGCCCGCAACGTAGAAATGACCATAACTTTCATACTGGTTGCAATTATTCTTTTTATACGATGGAAAAACTGTTGTATTTTTATTGTATTTTATGCGTCTGGAGTTGTTTTCTAAGGCCGCAACTATTCGACCTGGTGGTGCAACATCCTAGAGTGAAGCCTAGGTTGCCCGGAGCGTAGAAATGACCATCACTTTCACACTGGCTGCAATTATTCCTGTTATACGATGTAAAAACTGTTGCATCTATATTGTGTTTTATGCTTCTGGCGATGACTTCTAAGGCCGTAGCAACTCGATGTGGTGGAGCAACGCCCTAGAGTGAAGCCTAGGTTGCCCGGAACGTAGAAATGACCATAACTTTCATACTGGTTGCAATTATTCGTTTTATACAATGGAAAAACTGTTCTATTTATTTAATATTTTATGCTGCTGGCGTTGACTTCTTACGCCCTAACTATTGGATCTGGTGGACTAACGCCCTAGAGTGAAGCCTAGGTTGGCAGGAACGTAGAAATGAACATCGCTTTCCCACTGGTTGCAATTATTCCTGTTATACGATGGAAAAACTGTTGTATTTATATTGTATTTTATGCTTCTGGCGTTGTCTTTTAAGGCCCTAACTATTCGATCTAGTGGAGGAACGCCCTAGGGTGAAGCCCAGGTTGCCCGGCCTTAGAAGTCAACGCGCGAAACATAAAACACAAAATAAATAGAACAGTTTTTCCGTTGTATAAATCGAATAATTGCTACCAGTGTGAAAGTTATGGTCATTTCTACGTTCCGGGCAACCTAGGCTTCACCCTAGTGCGTTGTTCCACCAGATCGAATAGTTAAGGCCTAAGAAGCGAACGCCAGAAGCATAAAATTCAATATAAATACAACAGTTTTTCCATCGAATAAAACGAATAATAGCCACCTGTGTGAAAGTTATGGGCATTTCTACGTTCCGGGCAACCTAGGCTGCACTCTAGGGCGTTGCTCCAACAGATCGAATAGTCGGTGCCTTAGAAGTCGACGTCAGAAACATAAAATACAATATGAATACAACAGTTTTTCCATCGTATAAAACGAATAATTGCAACCAGTGTGTAAGTTATGGGCATTTCTACGTTCCGGGCAACCTAGGCTTCACTCTAGGGCATCGCTCCAACAGATCGAATAGTTGGTGCCTTAGAAGTCAACGTCAGAAGCATAAAATACAATATAAATCCAACAGTTTTTCCATCGTATGAAACGAATACTTGCATCCAGTATGAAAGTTATGGACATTTCTCCTTTCCGTGCAACCTAGGCTTTACCCTAGGGCGTTGCTCCAACAGCTTGAATAGTTAGGGCCTTAGAAGTCAACGCCCGAAGCATAAAATGCAATAAAAATACAACAGTTTTTCCATCGTATAACAGGAATAATTGTAACCAGTTTGAAAGTGATGGTCATTTCTACGCTCCGGGCAACCTAGGCTTCACTCCAGGGCGTTGCTCCAACAGATCGAATAGTTAGGGCCTCAGAAGTCAACGCCAGAAGCATAAAATACAATATAAATACAACAGCTTTTCCATCGTATAAAACGAATAATTGCAACCACTATGAAAGTTACGGTCATTTCTACTATCCGGGCAACCTAGGCTTCACCCTAGGGCGTTGCTCCAGCAGGTCGAATAGTTAGGGCCTTAGAAGTCAACGCCAGAAGCATAAGGTACAATATAAATGCAACAGCTTGTCCATCGTATAACAGGAACAATAGCAACCAGTGTGAAAGATATGGTCATTTCTACGTTCCGGGCAACCTAGGCGTCACTCTAAGGCGTTGCTCCACCAGATCGAATAGTTAGGGCCTAAGAAGTTAACGCCAGAAGCATAAAATACAATATAAATACAACAGTTTTTCCATCGTATAAAACGAATAATTGCAACCAGTATGAAAGTCATGGTCATTTCTACGTTCCGGGAAACCAAGCCCTCACTCTAGGGCGTTGCTCCAACAGATCGAACAGTTAGGGTCTCAGAAGTCAACGCCAGAAGCATAAAATGCAATATAAATACAACAGTTTTTCCATCGAATAAAACGAATAATAGCCACCTGTGTGAAGGTTATGGGCATTTCTACGTTCCGGGCAACCTAGGCTTTACTCTAGGGCGTTGCTCCAACAGATCGAATAGTTGGTGCCTTAGAAGTCAACGTCAGAAGCATAAAATACAATATAAATACAACAGTTTTTCCATCGTATAAAACGAATACTTGCATCCAGTATGAAAGTTATGGACATTTCTACTTTCCGTGCAACCTAGGCTTCACCCTAGGGCGTTGATCCAACAGATTGAATAGTTAGGGCCTTAGAAGTCAACGCCCGAAGCATAAAATGCAATAAAAATTCAACAATTTTTCCATCGTATAAAACGAATAATTGCAAGCAGTTTGAAAGTGATGGTCATTTCTACGTTCCGGGCAACCTAGGCTTCACCCTAGGGCGTTGCTCCAGCAGATCGAATAGTTAGGGCCTTAGAAGTCAACGCCAGCAGCATAAGGTACAATATAAATACAACAGCTTGTCCATCGTATAACAGGAACAATAGCAACCAGTGTGAAAGATATGGTCATTTCTACGTTCCGGGCAACCTAGGCGTCACTCTAAGGCGTTGCTCCACCAGATCGAATAGTTAGGGCCTAAGAAGACAACTCCAGAAGCATAAAATACAATATAAATGCAACAGCTTTTCCATCGTATAAAATGAATAATTGCAAAGAGTGTGAAAGTAATGGTCATTTCTACTTTCCGGGCAACCTAGGCTTCAGCCTAGGGCGATGCTGCACCAGATCGAATAGTTAGGGCCTTAGAAGACAACGCGCGCAACATAAAACACAAAATAAATGGAACAGTCTTTCCATTGTATAAATCGAATAATTGCTACCAGTGTGAAAGTTATAGTCATTTCTACGTTCCGGGCAACCTAGGCTTCACCCTAGTGCGTTGTTCCACCAGATCAAATAGTTAAGGCCTAAGAAGTGAACGCCAGAAGAACAAAGTACAATATAAATACAACAGTTTTTCCATCGTATAAAACGAATAATTGCAACCAGTATGAAAGATATGGACATTTCTACTTTCCGAGAAACCAAGGCTTCACTCTAGGGCGTTGCTCCAACAGATCGAATAGTTAGGGCCTCAGAAGTCAACGCCAGAAGCATAAAATACAATATAAATACAACAATTTTTCCATCGTATAAAACGAATAATTGCAACCACTATGAAAGTTATGGTCATTTCTACTATCCGGGCAACCTAGGCTTCACCCTAGGGCGTTGCTCCACCAGATCGAACAGTTAGTGCCTTAGAAGTCAACGCCAGAAGCATAAAATACAATATAAATATAACAGCTTTTCCATCGAATAAAACGAATAATAGCCACCAGTGTGAAGGTTATGGTCATTTCTATGTTCCGGGCAACCTAAGCTTCACTCTAGGGCGTAGCTCCACCAGATCGATTGGTTAGGGCCTAAGAAGTGAATGCCAGAAGCATAAAATACAATATAAATACAACAGTTTTTCCATCGTATAAAACGAATAATTGCAACCAGTGTGAAAGTTATGGGCATTTCTACGTTCCGGGCAACCTAGGCTGCACTCTAGGGCGTTGCTCCAACAGATCGAATAGTTGGTGCCTTAGAAGTCGACGTCAGAAGCATAAAATACAATATGAATACAACAGTTTTTCCATCGTATAAAACGAATAATTGCAACCAGTGTGAAAGTTATGGGCATTTCTACGTTCCGGGCAACCTAGGCTTTACTCTAGGGCGTTGCTCCAACAGATCGAATAGTTGGTGCCTTAGAAGTCAACGTCAGAAGCATAAAATACAATATAAATACAACAGTTTTTCCATCGTATAAAACGAATACTTGCATCCAGTATGAAAGTTATGGACATTTCTACTTTCCGTGCAACCTAGGCTTCACCCTAGGGCGTTGATCCAACAGATTGAATAGTTAGGGCCTTAGAAGTCAACGCCCGAAGCATAAAATGCAATAAAAATTCAACAATTTTTCCATCGTATAAAACGAATAATTGCAAGCAGTTTGAAAGTGATGGTCATTTCTACGTTCCGGGCAACCTAGGCTTCACCCTAGGGCGTTGCTCCAGCAGATCGAATAGTTAGGGCCTTAGAAGTCAACGCCAGCAGCATAAGGTACAATATAAATACAACAGCTTGTCCATCGTATAACAGGAACAATAGCAACCAGTGTGAAAGATATGGTCATTTCTACGTTCCGGGCAACCTAGGCGTCACTCTAAGGCGTTGCTCCACCAGATCGAATAGTTAGGGCCTAAGAAGACAACTCCAGAAGCATAAAATACAATATAAATGCAACAGCTTTTCCATCGTATAAAATGAATAATTGCAAAGAGTGTGAAAGTAATGGTCATTTCTACTTTCCGGGCAACCTAGGCTTCAGCCTAGGGCGATGCTGCACCAGATCGAATAGTTAGGGCCTTAGAAGACAACGCGCGCAACATAAAACACAAAATAAATGGAACAGTCTTTCCATTGTATAAATCGAATAATTGCTACCAGTGTGAAAGTTATAGTCATTTCTACGTTCCGGGCAACCTAGGCTTCACTCTAGTGCGTTGTTCCACCAGATCAAATAGTTAAGGCCTAAGAAGTGAACGCCAGAAGAACAAAGTACAATATAAATACAACAGTTTTTCCATCGTATAAAACGAATAATTGCAACCAGTATGAAAGATATGGACATTTCTACTTTCCGAGAAACCAAGGCTTCACTCTAGGGCGTTGCTCCAACAGATCGAATAGTTAGGGCCTCAGAAGTCAACGCCAGAAGCATAAAATACAATATAAATACAACAATTTTTCCATCGTATAAAACGAATAATTGCAACCACTATGAAAGTTATGGTCATTTCTACTATCCGGGCAACCTAGGCTTCACCCTAGGGCGTTGCTCCACCAGATCGAACAGTTAGTGCCTTAGAAGTCAACGCCAGAAGCATAAAATACAATATAAATATAACAGCTTTTCCATCGAATAAAACGAATAATAGCCACCAGTGTGAAGGTTATGGTCATTTCTATGTTCCGGGCAACCTAAGCTTCACTCTAGGGCGTAGCTCCACCAGATCGATTGGTTAGGGCCTAAGAAGTGAATGCCAGAAGCATAAAATACAATATAAATACAACAGTTTTTCCATCGTATAAAACGAATAATTGCAACCAGTGTGAAAGTTATGGGCATTTCTACGTTCCGGGCAACCTAGGCTGCACTCTAGGGCGTTGCTCCAACAGATCGAATAGTTGGTGCCTTAGAAGTCGACGTCAGAAGCATAAAATACAATATGAATACAACAGTTTTTCCATCGTATAAAACGAATAATTGCAACCAGTGTGAAAGTTATGGGCATTTCTACGTTCCGGGCAACCTAGGCTTCACTCTAGGGCGTCGCTCCATCAGATCGAATAGTTGGTGCCTTAGAAGTCAACGTCAGAAGCATAAAATACAATATAAATACAACAGTTTTTCCATCGTATGAAACGAATACTTGCATCCAGTATGAAAGTTATGGACATTTCTACTTTCCGTGCAACCTAGGCTTCACCCTAGGGCGTTGCTCCAACAGCTTGAATAGTTAGGGCCTTCGAAGTCAACGCCCGAAGCATAAAATGCAATAAAAATACAACAGTTTTTCCATCGTATAACAGGAATAATTGTAACCGGTTTGAAAGTGATGGTCATTTCTACGTTCCGGGCAACCTAGGTTTCACTCTAGGGCGTAGCTCCAACAGGTTGAATAGTTAGGGCCTTAGAAGTCAACGCCCGAAGCATAAAATGCAATAAAAATACAACAGTTTTTCCATCGTATAACAGGAATAATTGTAACCAGTTTGAAAGTGATGGTCATTTCTACGCTCCGGGCAACCTAGGCTTCACTCTAGGGCGTTGCTCCAACAGATCGAATAGTTAGGGCCTCAGAAGTCAACGCCAGAAGCATAAAATACAATATAAATACAACAGCTTTTCCATCGTATAAAACGAATAATTGCAACCACTATGAAAGTTATGGTCATTTCTACTATCCGGGCAACCTAGGCTTCACCCTAGGGCGTTGCTCCACCAGATCGAATAGTAAGGGCCTTAGAAGTCAACGCCAGAAGCATAAGGTACAATGTAAATACAACAGCTTTTACATCGTATAACAGGAACAATAGCAACCAGTGTGAAAGATATGGTCATTTCTACGTTCCGGGCAACCTAGGCGTCACTCTAAGGCGTTGCTACACCAGATCGAATAGTTAGTGCCTAAGAAGTCAACACCAGGAGCATAAAATACAATATAAATACAACAGGTTTTCCATCCTATAATATGAATAATTGCAACCAGTATGAAAGACACGGTCATTTCTACGTTTCGGGAAACCAAGGCTTCACTCTAGGGCGTTGCTCCAACAGATCGAATAGTTAGGGCCTCAGAAGTCAACGCCAGAAGCATAAAATACAATATAAATACAACAATTTTTCCATCGTATAAAACGAATAATTGCAACCACTATGAAAGTTATGGTCATTTCTACTATCCGGGCAACCTAGGCTTCACCCTAGGGCGTTGCTCCAGCAGATCGAATAGTTAGGGCCTTAGAAGTCAACGCCAGAAGCATAAGGTACAATATAAATACAACAGCTTGTCCATCGTATAACAGGAACAATAGCAACCAGTGTGAAAGATATGGTCATTTCTACGTTCCGGGCAACCTAGGCGTCACTCTAAGGCGTTGCTCCACCAGATCGAATAGTTAGGTCCTAAGAAGTCAACGCCAGAAGCATAAAATACAATATAAATACAACAGTTTTTCCATCGTATAAAACGAATAATTGCAACCAGTATGAAAGTCATGGTCATTTCTACGTTCCGGGAAACCAAGCCCTCACTCTAGGGCGTTGCTCCAACAGATCGAATAGTTAGGGTCTCAGAAGTCAACGCCAGAAGCATAAAATGCAATATAAATACAACAGTTTTTCCATCGAATAAAACGAATAATAGCCACCTGTGTGAAGGTTATGGGCATTTCTACGTTCCGGGCAACCTAGGCTTTACTCTAGGGCGTTGCTCCAACAGATCGAATAGTTGGTGCCTTAGAAGTCAACGTCAGAAGCATAAAATACAATATAAATACAACAGTTTTTCCATCGTATAAAAGGAATACTTGCATCCAGTATGAAAGTTATGGACATTTCTACTTTCCGTGCAACCTAGGCTTCACCCTAGGGCGTTGCTCCACCAGATCGAAAAGTTAGGGCCTAAGAAGTCAACGCCAGAAGCATAAAATACAATATAAATGCAACAGCTTTTCCATCGTATAAAATGAATAATTGCAAAGAGTGTGAAAGTAATGGTCATTTCTACTTTCCGGGCAACCTAGGCTTCAGCCGAGGGCGATGCTGCACCAGATCGAATAGTTAGGGCCTTAGAAGTCAACGCGCGCAACATAAAACACAGAATAAATAGAACAGTCTTTCCATTGTATAAATCGAATAATTACTACCAGTGTGAATTTATAGTCATTTCCACGTTCCGGGCAACATAGGCTTCACCCTAGTGCGTTGTTCCACCAGATCAAATAGTTAAGGCCTAAGAAGTGAACGCCAGAAGAACAAAATACAATATAAATACAACAGTATTTCCATCGTATAAAACGAATAATTGCAACCAGTATGAAAGATATGGACATTTCTACTTTCCGAGAAACCAAGGCTTCACTCTAGGGTGTTGCTCCAACAGATCGAATAGCTAGGGCCTCAGAAGTCAACGCCAGAAGCATAAAATACAATATAAATACAACAATTTTTCCATCGTATAAAACGAATAATTGCAACCACTATGAAAGTTATGGTCATTTCTACTATCCGGGCAACCTAGGCTTCACCCTAGGGCGTTGCTCCACCAGATCGAATAGTTGGGCCTTAGAAGTCAACGCCAGAAGCATAAGGTACAATATAAATACAACAGCTTTTCCATCGTATAACAGGAACAATAGCAACCAGTGTGAAAGATATGGTCATTTCTACGTTCCGGGCAACCAAAGCTTCACCCTAGGGCGTTGCTCCACCAGATCGAATAGTTAGGGCCTAAGAAGTCAACGCCAGAAGCATAAAATACGATATAAATGCAACAGCTTTTCCATCGTATAAAATGAATAATTGCAAAGAGAGTGAAAGTAATGGTCATTTCTACGTCCCGGGCAACCTAGGTTTCACTCTAGGGCGTTGCTCCACCAGATCGAATAGTTAGGGACTTAGAAGTCAACGCCAGAAGCATAAAATGCAATATAAATACAACAGTTTTTCCATCGAATAAAACGAATAATAGCCACCTGTGTGAAGGTTATGGGCATTTCTACGTTCCGGGCAACCTAGGCTTTACTCTAGGGCGTTGCTCCAACAGATCGAATAGTTGGTGCCTTAGAAGTCAACGTCAGAAGCATAAAATACAATATAAATACAACAGTTTTTCCATCGTATAAAAGGAATACTTGCATCCAGTATGAAAGTTATGGACATTTCTACTTTCCGTGCAACCTAGGCTTCACCCTAGGGCGTTGCTCCACCAGATCGAAAAGTTAGGGCCTAAGAAGTCAACGCCAGAAGCATAAAATACAATATAAATGCAACAGCTTTTCCATCGTATAAAATGAATAATTGCAAAGAGTGTGAAAGTAATGGTCATTTCTACTTTCCGGGCAACCTAGGCTTCAGCCGAGGGCGATGCTGCACCAGATCGAATAGTTAGGGCCTTAGAAGTCAACGCGCGCAACATAAAACACAGAATAAATAGAACAGTCTTTCCATTGTATAAATCGAATAATTACTACCAGTGTGAAAGTTATAGTCATTTCCACGTTCCGGGCAACCTAGGCTTCACCCTAGTGCGTTGTTCCACCAGATCAAATAGTTAAGGCCTAAGAAGTGAACGCCAGAAGAACAAAATACAATATAAATACAACAGTATTTCCATCGTATAAAACGAATAATTGCAACCAGTATGAAAGATATGGACATTTCTACTTTCCGAGAAACCAAGGCTTCACTCTAGGGTGTTGCTCCAACAGATCGAATAGCTAGGGCCTCAGAAGTCAACGCCAGAAGCATAAAATACAATATAAATACAACAATTTTTCCATCGTATAAAACGAATAATTGCAACCACTATGAAAGTTATGGTCATTTCTACTATCCGGGCAACCTAGGCTTCACCCTAGGGCGTTGCTCCACCAGATCGAATAGTTGGGCCTTAGAAGTCAACGCCAGAAGCATAAGGTACAATATAAATACAACAGCTTTTCCATCGTATAACAGGAACAATAGCAACCAGTGTGAAAGATATGGTCATTTCTACGTTCCGGGCAACCAAAGCTTCACCCTAGGGCGTTGCTCCACCAGATCGAACAGTTAGTGCCTTAGAAGTCAACGCCAGAAGCATAAAATGCAATATAAATACAACAGTTTTTCCATCGAATAAAACGAATAAGAGCCACCTGTGTGAAGGTTATGGGCATTTCTACGTTCCGTGCAACCTAGGCTTCACCCTAGGGCGTTGCTCCAACAGATTGAATAGTTAGGGCCTTAGAAGTCAACGCCCGAAGCATAAAATGCAATAAAAATACAACAATTTTTCCATCGTATAAAACGAATAATTGCAACCACTATGAAAGTTATGGTCATTTCTACTATCCGGGCAACCTAGGCTTCACCCTAGGGCGTTGCTCCACCAGATCGAACAGTTAGTGCCTTAGAAGTCAACGCCAGAAGCATAAAATACAATATAAATATAACAGCTTTTCCATCGAATAAAACGAATAATAGCCACCAGTGTGAAGGTTATGGTCATTTCTATGTTCCGGGCAACCTAAGCTTCACTCTAGGGCGTAGCTCCACCAGATCGATTGGTTAGGGCCTAAGAAGTGAATGCCAGAAGCATAAAATACAATATAAATACAACAGTTTTTCCATCGTATAAAACGAATAATTGCAACCAGTGTGAAAGTTATGGGCATTTCTACGTTCCGGGCAACCTAGGCTGCACTCTAGGGCGTTGCTCCAACAGATCGAATAGTTGGTGCCTTAGAAGTCGACGTCAGAAGCATAAAATACAATATGAATACAACAGTTTTTCCATCGTATAAAACGAATAATTGCAACCAGTGTGAAAGTTATGGGCATTTCTACGTTCCGGGCAACCTAGGCTTTACTCTAGGGCGTTGCTCCAACAGATCGAATAGTTGGTGCCTTAGAAGTCAACGTCAGAAGCATAAAATACAATATAAATACAACAGTTTTTCCATCGTATAAAACGAATACTTGCATCCAGTATGAAAGTTATGGACATTTCTACTTTCCGTGCAACCTAGGCTTCACCCTAGGGCGTTGATCCAACAGATTGAATAGTTAGGGCCTTAGAAGTCAACGCCCGAAGCATAAAATGCAATAAAAATTCAACAATTTTTCCATCGTATAAAACGAATAATTGCAAGCAGTTTGAAAGTGATGGTCATTTCTACGTTCCGGGCAACCTAGGCTTCACCCTAGGGCGTTGCTCCAGCAGATCGAATAGTTAGGGCCTTAGAAGTCAACGCCAGCAGCATAAGGTACAATATAAATACAACAGCTTGTCCATCGTATAACAGGAACAATAGCAACCAGTGTGAAAGATATGGTCATTTCTACGTTCCGGGCAACCTAGGCGTCACTCTAAGGCGTTGCTCCACCAGATCGAATAGTTAGGGCCTAAGAAGACAACTCCAGAAGCATAAAATACAATATAAATGCAACAGCTTTTCCATCGTATAAAATGAATAATTGCAAAGAGTGTGAAAGTAATGGTCATTTCTACTTTCCGGGCAACCTAGGCTTCAGCCTAGGGCGATGCTGCACCAGATCGAATAGTTAGGGCCTTAGAAGACAACGCGCGCAACATAAAACACAAAATAAATGGAACAGTCTTTCCATTGTATAAATCGAATAATTGCTACCAGTGTGAAAGTTATAGTCATTTCTACGTTCCGGGCAACCTAGGCTTCACTCTAGTGCGTTGTTCCACCAGATCAAATAGTTAAGGCCTAAGAAGTGAACGCCAGAAGAACAAAGTACAAT
Source organism: Calliopsis andreniformis (assembly GCF_051401765.1). NCBI lineage: Eukaryota > Metazoa > Arthropoda > Insecta > Hymenoptera > Andrenidae > Calliopsis > Calliopsis andreniformis. Next base: position 22,963,235 of record NW_027480423.1, read on the forward strand.
ATAAATACAACAGTTTTTCCATCGTATAAAACGAATAATTGCAACCAGTATGAAAGATATGGACATTTCTACTTTCCGAGAAACCAAGGCTTCACTCTAGGGCGTTGCTCCAACAGATCGAATAGTTAGGGCCTCAGAAGTCAACGCCAGAAGCATAAAATACAATATAAATACAACAATTTTTCCATCGTATAAAACGAATAATTGCAACCACTATGAAAGTTATGGTCATTTCTACTATCCGGGCAACCTAGGCTTCACCCTAGGGCGTTGCTCCACCAGATCGAACAGTTAGTGCCTTAGAAGTCAACGCCAGAAGCATAAAATACAATATAAATATAACAGCTTTTCCATCGAATAAAACGAATAATAGCCACCAGTGTGAAGGTTATGGTCATTTCTATGTTCCGGGCAACCTAAGCTTCACTCTAGGGCGTAGCTCCACCAGATCGATTGGTTAGGGCCTAAGAAGTGAATGCCAGAAGCATAAAATACAATATAAATACAACAGTTTTTCCATCGTATAAAACGAATAATTGCAACCAGTGTGAAAGTTATGGGCATTTCTACGTTCCGGGCAACCTAGGCTGCACTCTAGGGCGTTGCTCCAACAGATCGAATAGTTGGTGCCTTAGAAGTCGACGTCAGAAGCATAAAATACAATATGAATACAACAGTTTTTCCATCGTATAAAACGAATAATTGCAACCAGTGTGAAAGTTATGGGCATTTCTACGTTCCGGGCAACCTAGGCTTCACTCTAGGGCGTCGCTCCATCAGATCGAATAGTTGGTGCCTTAGAAGTCAACGTCAGAAGCATAAAATACAATATAAATACAACAGTTTTTCCATCGTATGAAACGAATACTTGCATCCAGTATGAAAGTTATGGACATTTCTACTTTCCGTGCAACCTAGGCTTCACCCTAGGGCGTTGCTCCAACAGCTTGAATAGTTAGGGCCTTCGAAGTCAACGCCCGAAGCATAAAATGCAATAAAAATACAACAGTTTTTCCATCGTATAACAGGAATAATTGTAACCGGTTTGAAAGTGATGGTCATTTCTACGTTCCGGGCAACCTAGGTTTCACTCTAGGGCGTAGCTCCAACAGGTTGAATAGTTAGGGCCTTAGAAGTCAACGCCCGAAGCATAAAATGCAATAAAAATACAACAGTTTTTCCATCGTATAACAGGAATAATTGTAACCAGTTTGAAAGTGATGGTCATTTCTACGCTCCGGGCAACCTAGGCTTCACTCTAGGGCGTTGCTCCAACAGATCGAATAGTTAGGGCCTCAGAAGTCAACGCCAGAAGCATAAAATACAATATAAATACAACAGCTTTTCCATCGTATAAAACGAATAATTGCAACCACTATGAAAGTTATGGTCATTTCTACTATCCGGGCAACCTAGGCTTCACCCTAGGGCGTTGCTCCACCAGATCGAATAGTAAGGGCCTTAGAAGTCAACGCCAGAAGCATAAGGTACAATGTAAATACAACAGCTTTTACATCGTATAACAGGAACAATAGCAACCAGTGTGAAAGATATGGTCATTTCTACGTTCCGGGCAACCTAGGCGTCACTCTAAGGCGTTGCTACACCAGATCGAATAGTTAGTGCCTAAGAAGTCAACACCAGGAGCATAAAATACAATATAAATACAACAGGTTTTCCATCCTATAATATGAATAATTGCAACCAGTATGAAAGACACGGTCATTTCTACGTTTCGGGAAACCAAGGCTTCACTCTAGGGCGTTGCTCCAACAGATCGAATAGTTAGGGCCTCAGAAGTCAACGCCAGAAGCATAAAATACAATATAAATACAACAATTTTTCCATCGTATAAAACGAATAATTGCAACCACTATGAAAGTTATGGTCATTTCTACTATCCGGGCAACCTAGGCTTCACCCTAGGGCGTTGCTCCAGCAGATCGAATAGTTAGGGCCTTAGAAGTCAACGCCAGAAGCATAAGGTACAATATAAATACAACAGCTTGTCCATCGTATAACAGGAACAATAGCAACCAGTGTGAAAGATATGGTCATTTCTACGTTCCGGGCAACCTAGGCGTCACTCTAAGGCGTTGCTCCACCAGATCGAATAGTTAGGTCCTAAGAAGTCAACGCCAGAAGCATAAAATACAATATAAATACAACAGTTTTTCCATCGTATAAAACGAATAATTGCAACCAGTATGAAAGTCATGGTCATTTCTACGTTCCGGGAAACCAAGCCCTCACTCTAGGGCGTTGCTCCAACAGATCGAATAGTTAGGGTCTCAGAAGTCAACGCCAGAAGCATAAAATGCAATATAAATACAACAGTTTTTCCATCGAATAAAACGAATAATAGCCACCTGTGTGAAGGTTATGGGCATTTCTACGTTCCGGGCAACCTAGGCTTTACTCTAGGGCGTTGCTCCAACAGATCGAATAGTTGGTGCCTTAGAAGTCAACGTCAGAAGCATAAAATACAATATAAATACAACAGTTTTTCCATCGTATAAAAGGAATACTTGCATCCAGTATGAAAGTTATGGACATTTCTACTTTCCGTGCAACCTAGGCTTCACCCTAGGGCGTTGCTCCACCAGATCGAAAAGTTAGGGCCTAAGAAGTCAACGCCAGAAGCATAAAATACAATATAAATGCAACAGCTTTTCCATCGTATAAAATGAATAATTGCAAAGAGTGTGAAAGTAATGGTCATTTCTACTTTCCGGGCAACCTAGGCTTCAGCCGAGGGCGATGCTGCACCAGATCGAATAGTTAGGGCCTTAGAAGTCAACGCGCGCAACATAAAACACAGAATAAATAGAACAGTCTTTCCATTGTATAAATCGAATAATTACTACCAGTGTGAATTTATAGTCATTTCCACGTTCCGGGCAACCTAGGCTTCACCCTAGTGCGTTGTTCCACCAGATCAAATAGTTAAGGCCTAAGAAGTGAACGCCAGAAGAACAAAATACAATATAAATACAACAGTATTTCCATCGTATAAAACGAATAATTGCAACCAGTATGAAAGATATGGACATTTCTACTTTCCGAGAAACCAAGGCTTCACTCTAGGGTGTTGCTCCAACAGATCGAATAGCTAGGGCCTCAGAAGTCAACGCCAGAAGCATAAAATACAATATAAATACAACAATTTTTCCATCGTATAAAACGAATAATTGCAACCACTATGAAAGTTATGGTCATTTCTACTATCCGGGCAACCTAGGCTTCACCCTAGGGCGTTGCTCCACCAGATCGAATAGTTGGGCCTTAGAAGTCAACGCCAGAAGCATAAGGTACAATATAAATACAACAGCTTTTCCATCGTATAACAGGAACAATAGCAACCAGTGTGAAAGATATGGTCATTTCTACGTTCCGGGCAACCAAAGCTTCACCCTAGGGCGTTGCTCCACCAGATCGAATAGTTAGGGCCTAAGAAGTCAACGCCAGAAGCATAAAATACGATATAAATGCAACAGCTTTTCCATCGTATAAAATGAATAATTGCAAAGAGAGTGAAAGTAATGGTCATTTCTACGTCCCGGGCAACCTAGGTTTCACTCTAGGGCGTTGCTCCACCAGATCGAATAGTTAGGGACTTAGAAGTCAACGCCAGAAGCATAAAATGCAATATAAATACAACAGTTTTTCCATCGAATAAAACGAATAATAGCCACCTGTGTGAAGGTTATGGGCATTTCTACGTTCCGGGCAACCTAGGCTTTACTCTAGGGCGTTGCTCCAACAGATCGAATAGTTGGTGCCTTAGAAGTCAACGTCAGAAGCATAAAATACAATATAAATACAACAGTTTTTCCATCGTATAAAAGGAATACTTGCATCCAGTATGAAAGTTATGGACATTTCTACTTTCCGTGCAACCTAGGCTTCACCCTAGGGCGTTGCTCCACCAGATCGAAAAGTTAGGGCCTAAGAAGTCAACGCCAGAAGCATAAAATACAATATAAATGCAACAGCTTTTCCATCGTATAAAATGAATAATTGCAAAGAGTGTGAAAGTAATGGTCATTTCTACTTTCCGGGCAACCTAGGCTTCAGCCGAGGGCGATGCTGCACCAGATCGAATAGTTAGGGCCTTAGAAGTCAACGCGCGCAACATAAAACACAGAATAAATAGAACAGTCTTTCCATTGTATAAATCGAATAATTACTACCAGTGTGAATTTATAGTCATTTCCACGTTCCGGGCAACCTAGGCTTCACCCTAGTGCGTTGTTCCACCAGATCAAATAGTTAAGGCCTAAGAAGTGAACGCCAGAAGAACAAAATACAATATAAATACAACAGTATTTCCATCGTATAAAACGAATAATTGCAACCAGTATGAAAGATATGGACATTTCTACTTTCCGAGAAACCAAGGCTTCACTCTAGGGTGTTGCTCCAACAGATCGAATAGCTAGGGCCTCAGAAGTCAACGCCAGAAGCATAAAATACAATATAAATACAACAATTTTTCCATCGTATAAAACGAATAATTGCAACCACTATGAAAGTTATGGTCATTTCTACTATCCGGGCAACCTAGGCTTCACCCTAGGGCGTTGCTCCACCAGATCGAATAGTTGGGCCTTAGAAGTCAACGCCAGAAGCATAAGGTACAATATAAATACAACAGCTTTTCCATCGTATAACAGGAACAATAGCAACCAGTGTGAAAGATATGGTCATTTCTACGTTCCGGGCAACCAAAGCTTCACCCTAGGGCGTTGCTCCACCAGATCGAATAGTTAGGGCCTAAGAAGTCAACGCCAGAAGCATAAAATACGATATAAATGCAACAGCTTTTCCATCGTATAAAATGAATAATTGCAAAGAGAGTGAAAGTAATGGTCATTTCTACGTCCCGGGCAACCTAGGTTTCACTCTAGGGCGTTGCTCCACCAGATCGAATAGTTAGGGACTTAGAAGTCAACGCCAGAAGCATAAAATGCAATATAAATACAACAGTTTTTCCATCGAATAAAACGAATAATAGCCACCTGTGTGAAGGTTATGGGCATTTCTACGTTCCGGGCAACCTAGGCTTTACTCTAGGGCGTTGCTCCAACAGATCGAATAGTTGGTGCCTTAGAAGTCAACGTCAGAAGCATAAAATACAATATAAATACAACAGTTTTTCCATCGTATAAAAGGAATACTTGCATCCAGTATGAAAGTTATGGACATTTCTACTTTCCGTGCAACCTAGGCTTCACCCTAGGGCGTTGCTCCACCAGATCGAAAAGTTAGGGCCTAAGAAGTCAACGCCAGAAGCATAAAATACAATATAAATGCAACAGCTTTTCCATCGTATAAAATGAATAATTGCAAAGAGTGTGAAAGTAATGGTCATTTCTACTTTCCGGGCAACCTAGGCTTCAGCCGAGGGCGATGCTGCACCAGATCGAATAGTTAGGGCCTTAGAAGTCAACGCGCGCAACATAAAACACAGAATAAATAGAACAGTCTTTCCATTGTATAAATCGAATAATTACTACCAGTGTGAAAGTTATAGTCATTTCCACGTTCCGGGCAACCTAGGCTTCACCCTAGTGCGTTGTTCCACCAGATCAAATAGTTAAGGCCTAAGAAGTGAACGCCAGAAGAACAAAATACAATATAAATACAACAGTATTTCCATCGTATAAAACGAATAATTGCAACCAGTATGAAAGATATGGACATTTCTACTTTCCGAGAAACCAAGGCTTCACTCTAGGGTGTTGCTCCAACAGATCGAATAGCTAGGGCCTCAGAAGTCAACGCCAGAAGCATAAAATACAATATAAATACAACAATTTTTCCATCGTATAAAACGAATAATTGCAACCACTATGAAAGTTATGGTCATTTCTACTATCCGGGCAACCTAGGCTTCACCCTAGGGCGTTGCTCCACCAGATCGAATAGTTGGGCCTTAGAAGTCAACGCCAGAAGCATAAGGTACAATATAAATACAACAGCTTTTCCATCGTATAACAGGAACAATAGCAACCAGTGTGAAAGATATGGTCATTTCTACGTTCCGGGCAACCAAAGCTTCACCCTAGGGCGTTGCTCCACCAGATCGAACAGTTAGTGCCTTAGAAGTCAACGCCAGAAGCATAAAATGCAATATAAATACAACAGTTTTTCCATCGAATAAAACGAATAAGAGCCACCTGTGTGAAGGTTATGGGCATTTCTACGTTCCGTGCAACCTAGGCTTCACCCTAGGGCGTTGCTCCAACAGATTGAATAGTTAGGGCCTTAGAAGTCAACGCCCGAAGCATAAAATGCAATAAAAATACAACAATTTTTCCATCGTATAAAACGAATAATTGCAACCAGTTTGAAAGTGATGGTCATTTCTACGTTCCGGGCAACCTAGGCTTCACCCTAGGGCGTTGCTCCAGCAGATCGAATAGTTAGAGCCTTAGAAGTCAACGCCAGAAGCATAAGGTACAATATAAATACAACAGCTTGTCCATCGTATAACAGGAACAATAGCAACCAGTGTGAAAGATATGGTCATTTCTACGTTCCGGGCAACCTAGGCGTCACTCTAAGGCGTTGCTCCACCAGATCGAATAGTTAGGGCCTAAGAAGTCAACGCCAGAAGCATAAAATACAATATAAATGCAACAGCTTTTCCATCGTATAAAATGAATAATTGCAAAGAGTGTGAAAGTAATGGTCATTTCTACTTTCCGGGCAACCTAGGCTTCACCCTAGGGCGTTGCTCCACCAGATCGAATAGTAAGGGCCTTAGAAGTCAACGCCAGAAGCATAAGGTACAATGTAAATACAACAGCTTTTACATCGTATAACAGGAACAATAGCAACCAGTGTGAAAGATATGGTCATTTCTACGTTCCGGGCAACCTAGGCGGCACTCTAAGGCGTTGCTACACCAGATCGAATAGTTAGTGCCTAAGAAGTCAACACCAGGAGCATAAAATACAATATAAATACAACAGGTTTTCCATCCTATAATATGAATAATTGCAACCAGTATGAAAGACACGGTCATTTCTACGTTTCGGGAAACCAAGGCTTCACTCTAGGGCGTTGCTCCAACAGATCGAATAGTTAGGGCCTCAGAAGTCAACGCCAGAAGCATAAAATACAATATAAATACAACAATTTTTCCATCGTATAAAACGAATAATTGCAACCACTATGAAAGTTATGGTCATTTCTACTATCCGGGCAACCTAGGCTTCACCCTAGGGCGTTGCTCCAGCAGATCGAATAGTTAGGGCCTTAGAAGTCAACGCCAGAAGCATAAGGTACAATATAAATACAACAGCTTGTCCATCGTATAACAGGAACAATAGCAACCAGTGTGAAAGATATGGTCATTTCTACGTTCCGGGCAACCTAGGCGTCACTCTAAGGCGTTGCTCCACCAGATCGAATAGTTAGGTCCTAAGAAGTCAACGCCAGAAGCATAAAATACAATATAAATACAACAGTTTTTCCATCGTATAAAACGAATAATTGCAACCAGTATGAAAGTCATGGTCATTTCTACGTTCCGGGAAACCAAGCCCTCACTCTAGGGCGTTGCTCCAACAGATCGAATAGTTAGGGTCTCAGAAGTCAACGCCAGAAGCATAAAATGCAATATAAATACAACAGTTTTTCCATCGAATAAAACGAATAATAGCCACCTGTGTGAAGGTTATGGGCATTTCTACGTTCCGGGCAACTTAGGCTTTACTCTAGGGCGTTGCTCCAACAGATCGTATAGTTGGTGCCTTAGAAGTCAACGTCAGAAGCATAAAATACAATATAAATACAACAGTTTTTCCAACGTATAAAACGAATACTTGCATCCAGTATGAAAGTTATGGACATTTCTACTTTCCGTGCAACCTAGGCTTCACCCTAGGGCGTTGCTCCACCAGATCGAATAGTTAGGGCCTAAGAAGTCAACGCAAGAAGCATAAAATACAATACAAATGCAACAATTTTTCCATCGTATAAAACGAATAATTGCAACCACTATGAAAGTTATGGTCATTTCTACTATCCGGGCAATCTAGGCTTCACCCTAGGGCGTTGCTCCACCAGATCGAATAGTTAGGGCCTTAGAAGTCAACGCCAGAAGCATAAGGTACAATATAAATACAACAGCTTTTCCATCGTATAAAAGGAACAATAGCAACCAGTGTGAAAGATATGGTCATTTCTACGTTCCGGGCACACAAAAGCTTCACTCTAGGGCGTTGCTCCACCAGATCGAACAGTTAGTGCCTTAGAAGTCAACGCCAGAAGCATAAAATACAATATAAATACAACAGTTTTTCCATCGTATAAAACGAATAATTGCAACCAGTATGAAAGTCATGGTCATTTCTACGTTCCGGGAAACCAAGGCCTCACTCTAGGGCGTTGCTCCAACAGATCGAATAGTTAGGGTCTCAGAAGTCAACTCCAGAAGCATAAAATGCAATATAAATACAACAGTTTTTCCATCGAATAAAACGAATAATAGCCACCTGTGTGAAGGTTATGGGCATTTCTACGTTCCGGGCAACCTAGGCTTTACTCTAGGCCGTTGCTCCAACAGATCGAATAGTTGGTGCCCTAGAAGTCAACGTCAGAAGCATAAAATACAATATAAATACAACAGTTTTTCCATCGTATAAAACGAATACTTGCATCCAGTATGAAAGTTATGGACATTTCTACTTTCCGTGCAACCTAGGCTTCACCCTAGGGCGTTGCTCCAACAGATTGAATAGTTAGGGCCTTAGAAGTCAACGCCCGAAGCATAAAATGCAATAAAAATACAACAGTTTTTCCATCGTATAACAGGAATAATTGTAACCAGTTTGAAAGTGATGGTCATTTCTACGTTCCGGGCAACCTAGGCTTCACTCCAGGGCGTTGCTCCACCAGATCGAATAGTTAGGGCCTAAGAAGTCAACACCAGGAGCATAAAATACAATATAAATACAACAGGTTTTCCATCCTATAATATGAATAATTGCAACCAGTATGAAAGTGATGGTCATTTCTACGTTCCGGGCACCCTAGGCTTCACTCTAGGGCGTTGCTCCACCATATCGAATACTTAGTGCCTTAGCAGTCAACGCCAGAAGCATAAAATACAATATAAATACAACAGTTTTTCCATCGTATAACAGGAATAATTGCAACCAGTTTGAAAGTTATGGTCATTTCTACTTTCCGGGCAACCTAGGCTTCACCCTAGGGCGTTGTTCCACCCGATCGAATAGTTAGGGCCTAAGAAGTCAGCGCCAGAAGCATAAAATACAATATAAATATAACAGCTTTTCCATCGAATAAAACGAATAATAGCCACCAGTGTGAAGGTTATGGTCATTTCTATGTTCCGGGCAACCTAAGCTTCACTCTAGGGCATTGCTCCACCAGATCGATCAGTTAGTGCCTTACAAGTCAACGCCAGAAGCATAAAATACAATATAAATACAACAGTTTTTCCATCGTATAAAACGAATAATTGCAACCAGTATGAAAGTTATGGTCATTTCTACTATCCGGGCAACCTAGGGTTCACCCTAGGGCGTTGCTCCACCATATCGAATACTTAGTGCCTTAGAAGTCAACGCCAGAAGCATAAAATACAATACAAATACAACAGTTTTTCCATCGTATAACAGGAATAATTGCAACCACTTTGAAAGTTATGGTCATTTCTACTTTCCGGGCAACCTAGGCTTCACCCTAGTGCGTAGCTCCACCAGATCGAATAGTTAGTGCCTTAGAAGTCATAGTCAGAAGCATTAAATACAGTATAAATGCAACAGTTCTTCCATCGTATAAAACGAATAATTGCAACCAGTATGAAAGTCATGGTCATTTCTACGTTCCGGGAAACCAACGCTTCACTCTAAGTCGTTGCTCCAACAGATCGAATAGTTAGGGCCTCAGAAGTCAACGCCAGAAGCAGAAAATACAATATAAATACAACAGTTTTTCCATCGTATAAAACGAATAATTGCAACCACTATGAAAGTTATGGCCATTTCAACTATCCGGGCAACCTAGGCTTCACCCTAGGGCGTTGCTCCACCAGACCGAATAGTTAGGGCCTTAGAAGTCAACGCCAGATGCATAAGGTACAATATAAATACAACAGCTTTTACATCGTATAACAGGAACAATAGCAACCAGTGTGAAAGATATGGTCATTTCTACGTTCCGGGCAACCGAGGCGTCACTCTAAGGCGTTGCTCCACCAGATCGAATAGTTAGGGCCTAAGAAGACAACTCCAGAAGCATAAAATACAATATAAATGCAACAGCTTTTCCATCGTATAAAATGAATAATTGCAGAGAGTGTGAAAGTAATGGTCATTTCTACGTCCCGGGCAACCTTGGTTTCACTCTAGGGCGTTGCTCCACCAGATCGAATAGTTAGGGCCTTGGAAGTCAACGCGCGAAACATAAAACACAAAATAAATAGAACAGTTTTTCCATTGTATAAATCGAATAATTGCTACCATTGTGAAAGTTATGGTCATTTCTACGTTCCGGGCAACCTAGGGTTCACCCTAGTGCGTCGTTCCACCAGATCGAATAGTTAGGGCCTAAGAAGTGAACGCCAGAAGCATAAAATACAATATAAATACAACAGTTTTTCCATCGTATAGAACGAATAATTGCAACCAGTGTGAAAGTTATGGTCATTTCTACGTTCCGGGCAACCTAGGTTTCACTCTAGGGCGTTGCTCCGCCAGATCGAATAGTTAGTGCGTTAGAAGTCAACGTCAGAAGCATGAAATACAATATAAATACAACAGTTTTTCCATCGTATAAAACGAATAATTGCAACCAGTATGAAAGTTATGGACATTTCTACTTTCCGGGCAACCTAGGATTCACCCTAGGGCGTTGCTCCAACAGATTGAATAGTTAGGGCCTTAGAAGTCAACGCCAGAAGCATAAGGTACAATATAAGTACAACAGCTTTTCCATCGTATAACAGGATCAATAGCAACCAGTGTGAAAGATATGGTCATTTCTACGTTCCGGGCAACCGAGGCGTCACTCTAAGGCGTTGCTCCACCAGATCGAATAGTTAGGGCCTAAGAAGACAACTCCAGAAGCATAAAATACAATATAAATGCAACAGCTTTTCCATCGTATAAAATGAATAATTGCAAAGAGTGTGAAAGTAATGGTCATTTCTACGTCCCGGGCTACCTAGGTTTCACTCTAGGGCGTTGCTCCACCAGATCGAATAGTTAGGGCCTTGGAAGTAAACGCGCGAAACATAAAACACAAAATAAATAGAACAGTTTTTCCATTGTATAAATCGAATAATTGCTACCATTTTGAAAGTTATGGTCATTTCTACGTTCCGGGCAACCTAGGCTTCACCCTAGTGCGTCGTTCCACCAGATCGAATAGTTAGGGCCTAAGAAGTGAACGCCAGAAGCATAAAATACAATATAAATACAACAGTTTTTCCATCGGATAGAACGAATAATTGCAACCAGTGTGAAAGTTATGGACATTTCCACTTTCCGGGCAACCTAGGCTTCACCCTAGGGCGTTGCTCCAACAGATTGAATAGCTAGGGCCTTAGAAGTCAACGCGCGAAACATAAAACACAAAATAAATAGAACAGTTTTTCCATTGTATAAATCGAATAATTGCTACCAGTGTGAAAGTTATGGTCATTTCTACGTTCCGGGCAACCTAGGCTTCACCCTAGTGCGTCGTTCCACCAGATGGAATAGTTAAGGCCTAAGAAGTGAACGCCAGAAGCATAAAATACAATATAAACACAACAGTTTTTCCATCGTATAAAACGAATAATTGCAACCAGTGTGAAAGTTATGGTCATTTCTACGTTCCGGGCAACATAGGCTTCACTCTAAGGCGTTGCTCCAACAGATCGAATAGTTGGTGCCTTACAAGTCAAAGTCAGAAGCATAAAATACAATATAAATACAACAGTTTTTCCATCGTATAAAACGAATAATTGCAACCAGTATGAAAGTTATGGACATTTCTACTTTCCGGGCAACCTAGGCTTCACCCTAGGGCGTTGCTCCAACAGATTGAATAGTTAGTGCCTTAGAAGTCAACGTCAGAAGCATAAAATACAGTATAAATACAACAGTTCTTCCATCGTATAAAAAGAATAATTCCAACCAGTATGAAAGTCATGGTCATTTCTACGTTCCGGGAAACCAAGGCTTCACTCTAGGGCGTTGCTCCAACAGATCGAATAGTTAGGGCCTCAGAAGTCAACGCCAGAAGCATAAAATACAATATAAATACAACAGCTTTTCCATCGTATAAAACGAATAATTGCAACCACTATGAAAGTTATGGCCATTTCTACTATCCGGGCAACCTAGGCTTCACCCTAGGGCGTTGCTCCACCAGACCGAATAGTTAGGGCCTTAGAAGTCAACGCCAGAAGCTTAAAATACAGTATAAATACAACAGTTTTTCCATCGTATAAAACGAATAATTGCAACCAGTATGAAATTTATGGACATTTCTACTTTCCGGGCAACCTAGGTTTCACGCTAGGGCGTGGCTCCACCAGATCGAATAGTTAGGGCCTTAGAAGTCAACGCGCGGAACATAAAACACAAAATAAATAGAACCGTTTGTCCATTGTATAAATCGAATAATTGCTACCAGTGTGAAAGTTATGGTCATTTCTACGTTCCGGGAAACCTAGGCTTCACCCTACTGCGTTGTTCCACCAGATCGAATAGTTAAGGCCTAAGAAGTGAACGCCAGAAGCATAAAACACAATATAAATACAACAGTTTATCCATCGTATAAAACGAATAATTGCAAAAAGTATGAAAGCTATGGACATTTCTACTTTCGGGGCAACCTAGGCTTCACCCTAGGGCGTTGCTCCAACAGATTGAATAGTTAGGGCCTTAGAAGTCAACGCCCGAAGCATAAAGTGCTATAAAAATACAACAGTTTTTCCATCGTATAATAGGAATAATTGTAACCAGTTTGAAAGTGATTGTCATTTCTACGTTGCGGGCAACCTAGGCTTCACTCTAGGGCGTTGCTCCACCAGATCGAATAGTTAGGGCCTAAGAAGTCAACACCAGGAGCATAAAATACAATATAAATACAACAGGTTTTCCACCCTATAATATGAATAAATGCAACCAGTGTGAAAGTGATGGTCATTTCTACGTTCCGGGCAACCTAGACTTCACTCTAGGGCGTTGCTCCACCAGATCGAATAGTTAGGGCCTAAGAAGTCAGCGCCAGAAGCATAAAATACAATATAAATATAACAGTTTTTCCATCGAATAAAACGAATAATAGCCACCAGTGTGAAGGTTATGGTCATTTCTACTTTCCGGGCAACCCAGGCTTCACCCTAGTGCGTAGCTCCACAAGATCGAATAGTTAGTGCCTTAGAAGTCAACGTCAGAAGCATAAAATACAGTATAAGTACAACAGTTCTTCCATCGTATAAAACGAATAATTGCAACCAGTATGAAAGTCATGGTCATTTCTACGTTCCGGGAAACCAAGGCTTCACTCTAAGTCGTTGCTCCAAGAGATCGAATAGTTAGGGCCTCAGAAGTCAACGCCAGAAGCATAAAATACAATATAAATACAACTGTTTTTCCATCGTATAAAACGAATAATTGCAACCACTATGAAAGTTATGGTCATTTCTACTATCCGGGCAACCTAGGCTTCACCCTAGGGCGATGCTGCACCAGATCGAATAGTTAGGGCCTTAGAAGTCAACACCAGAAGCATAAAATACAATATAAATACAACAGTTTTTCCATCGTATAAAACGAATAATTGCAACCAGTATGAAAGTCATGGTCATTTCTACGTTCCGGGAAACCAAGGCTTCACTCTAGGGCGTTGCTCCAACAGATCGAATAGTTAAGGCCCAAGAAGTGAACGCCAGAAGCATAAAATGCAATATAAATACAACAGTTTTTCCATCGTATAAAACGAATAATTGCAACCACTATGAAGGTTATGGTCATTTCTACTATCCGGGCAACCTAGGCTTCACCCTAGGGCGTTGCTCCACCAGATCGAATAGTTATGTCCTTAGAAGTCAACGCCAGAAGCATAAGGTACAATATAAATACAACAGCTTTTCCATCGTATAACAGGATCAATAGCAACCAGTGTGAAAGATATGGTCATTTCTACGTTCCGGGCAACCGAGGCGTCACTCTAAGGCGTTGCTCCACCAGATCGAATAGTTAGGGCCTAAGAAGTCAACACCAGGAGCATAAAATACAATATAAATACAACAGGTTTTCCACCCTATAATATGAATAAATGCAACCAGTGTGAAAGTGATGGTCATTTCTACGTTCCGGGCAACCTAGACTTCACTCTAGGGCGTTGTTCCACCAGATCGAATAGTTAGGGCCTAAGAAGTCAGCGCCAGAAGCATAAAATACAATATAAATATAACAGTTTTTCCATCGAATAAAACGAATAATAGCCACCAGTTTGAAAGTTATGGTCATTTCTACTTTCCGGGCAACCTAGGCTTCACCCTAGTGCGTAGCTCCACAAGATGGAATAGTTAGTGCCTTAGAAGTCAACGTCAGAAGCATAAAATACAGTATAAGTACAACAGTTCTTCCATCGTATAAAACGAATAATTGCAACCAGTATGAAAGTCATGGTCATTTCTACGTTCCGGGAAACCAAGGCTTCACTCTAAGTCGTTGCTCCAAGAGATCGAATAGTTAGGGCCTCAGAAGTCAACGCGCGGAACATAAAACACAAAATAAATAGAACCGTTTGTGCATTGTATATATCGAATAATTGCTACCAGTGTGAAAGTTATGGTCATTTCTACGGTCCGGGAAACCTAGGCTTCACCCTAGTGCGTTGTTGCACCAGATCGAATAGTTAAGGCCTAAGAAGTGAACGCCAGAAGCATAAAACACAATATAAATACAACAGTTTATCCATCGTATAAAACGAATAATTGCAAAAAGTATGAAAGTTATGGACATTTCTACTTCCGGGGCAACCTAGGCTTCACCCTAGGCCGTTGCTCCAACAGATTGAATAGTTAGGGCCTTAGAAGTCAACGCCCGAAGCATAAAATGCAATAAAAATACAACAGTTTTTCCATCGTATAACAGGAATAATTGCAACCAGTTTGAAAGTTATGGTCATTTCTACTTTCCGGGCAACCCAGGCTTCACCCTAGTGCGTAGCTCCACAAGATCGAATAGTTAGTGCCTTAGAAGTCAACGTCAGAAGCATAAAATACAGTATAAGTACAACAGTTCTTCCATCGTATAAAACGAATAATTGCAACCAGTATGAAAGTCATGGTCATTTCTACGTTCCGGGAAACCAAGGCTTCACTCTAAGTCGTTGCTCCAAGAGATCGAATAGTTAGGGCGTCAGAAGTCAACGCCAGAAGCATAAAATACAATATAAATACAACTGTTTTTCCATCGTATAAAACGAATAATTGCAACCACTATGAAAGTTATGGTCATTTCTACTATCCGGGCAACCTAGGCTTCACCCTAGGGCGATGCTGCACCAGATCGAATAGTTAGGGCCTTAGAAGTCAACACCAGAAGCATAAAATACAATATAAATACAACAGTTTTTCCATCGTATAAAACGAATAATTGCAACCAGTATGAAAGTCATGGTCATTTCTACGTTCCGGGAAACCAAGGCTTCACTCTAGGGCGTTGCTCCAACAGATCGAATAGTTAAGGCCCAAGAAGTGAACGCCAGAAGCATAAAATGCAATATAAATACAACAGTTTTTCCATCGTATAAAACGAATAATTGCAACCACTATGAAGGTTATGGTCATTTCTACTATCCGGGCAACCTAGGCTTCACCCTAGGGCGTTGCTCCACCAGATCGAATAGTTATGTCCTTAGAAGTCAACGCCAGAAGCATAAGGTACAATATAAATACAACAGCTTTTCCATCGTATAACAGGATCAATAGCAACCAGTGTGAAAGATATGGTCATTTCTACGTTCCGGGCAACCGAGGCGTCACTCTAAGGCGTTGCTCCACCAGATCGAATAGTTAGGGCCTAAGAAGTCAACACCAGGAGCATAAAATACAATATAAATACAACAGGTTTTCCACCCTATAATATGAATAAATGCAACCAGTGTGAAAGTGATGGTCATTTCTACGTTCCGGGCAACCTAGACTTCACTCTAGGGCGTTGTTCCACCAGATCGAATAGTTAGGGTCTAAGAAGTCAGCGCCAGAAGCATAAAATACAATATAAATATAACAGTTTTTCCATCGAATAAAACGAATAATAGCCACCAGTTTGAAAGTTATGGTCATTTCTACTTTCCGGGCAACCTAGGCTTCACCCTAGTGCGTAGCTCCACAAGATGGAATAGTTAGTGCCTTAGAAGTCAACGTCAGAAGCATAAAATACAGTATAAGTACAACAGTTCTTCCATCGTATAAAACGAATAATTGCAACCAGTATGAAAGTCATGGTCATTTCTACGTTCCGGGAAACCAAGGCTTCACTCTAAGTCGTTGCTCCAAGAGATCGAATAGTTAGGGCCTCAGAAGTCAACGCGCGGAACATAAAACACATAATAAATAGAACCGTTTGTGCATTGTATAAATCGAATAATTGCTACCAGTGTGAAAGTTATGGTCATTTCTACGGTCCGGGAAACCTAGGCTTCACCCTAGTGCGTTGTTGCACCAGATCGAATAGTTAAGGCCTAAGAAGTGAACGCCAGAAGCATAAAACACAATATAAATACAACAGTTTATCCATCGTATAAAACGAATAATTGCAAAAAGTATGAAAGTTATGGACATTTCTACTTCCGGGGCAACCTAGGCTTCACCCTAGGCCGTTGCTCCAACAGATTGAATAGTTAGGGCCTTAGAAGTCAACGCCCGAAGCATAAAATGCAATAAAAATACAACAGTTTTTCCATCGTATAATAGGAATAATTGTAACCAGTTTGAAAATGATGGTCATTTCTACGTTCCGGGCAACCTAGGCTTCACTCTAGGGCGTTGCTCCACCAGATCGAATAGTTAGGGCCTAAGAAGTCAACACCAGAAGCATAAAATACAATATAAATACAACAGTTTTTCCATCGTATAAAACGAATAATTGCAACCACTATGAAAGTTATGGTCATTTCTACTATCCGGGCAACCTAGGCTTCACCCTAGGGCGTTGCTCCACCAGATCGAATAGTTAGGTCCTTAGAAGTCAACGCCAGAAGCATAAGGTACAATATAAATACAACAGCTTTTCCATCGTATAACAGGATCAATAGCAACCAGTGTGAAAGATATGGTCATTTCTACGTTCCGGGCAACCGAGGCGTCACTCTAAGGCGTTGCTCCACCAGATCGAATAGTTAGGGCCTAAGAAGTCAACGCCAGAAGCATAAAATACAATATAAATGCAACAGCTTTTCCATCGTATAAAATGAATAATTGCAAAGAGTGTGAAAGTAATGGTCATTTCTACGTTCCGGGCAACCTAGGTTTCACTCTAGGGCGTTGCTCCACCAGATCGAATAGTTAGTGCGTTAGAAGTCAACGTCAGAAGCATAAAATACAGTATAAATACAACAGTTTTTCCATCGTATAAAACGAATAATTGCAACCAGTATGCAAGTTATGGACATTTCTACTTTCCGGGCAACCTAGGCTTGACCCTAGGGCGATGCTGCACCAGATCGAATAGTTAGGGCCTTAGAAGACAACGCGCGAAACATAAAACACAAAATAAATAGAACCGTTTGTCCATTGTATAAATCGAATAATTGCTACCAGTGTGAAAGTTATGGTCATTTCTACGTTCCGGGCAACCTAGGCTTCACCCTAGTTCGTTGTTCCACCAGATAGCATAGTTAAGGCCTAAGAAGTGAACGCCAGAAGCATAAAATACAATATAAATACAACAGTTTTTCCATCGTATAAAACGAGTAATTGCAACCAGTGTGAAAGTTATGGTCATTTCTACGTTCCGGGCAACATAGGCTTCACTCTAGGGCGTTGCTCCAACAGATCGAATAGTTGGTGCCTTACAAGTCAACGTCAGAAGCATAAAATACAATATAAATACAACAGTTTTTCCGTCGTATAAAACGAATAATTGCAACCAGTATGAAAGTTATGGACATTTCTACTTTCCGGGCAACCTAGGCTTCACCCTAGGGCGTTGCTCCAACAGATTGAATCGTTAGGGCCTTAGAAGTCAACGCCCGAAGCATAAAATGCAATAAAAATACAACAGTTTTTCCATCGTATAACAGGAATAATTGTAACCAGTTTGAAAGTGATTGTCATTTCTACGTTGCGGGCAACCTAGGCTTCACTATAGGGCGTTGCTCCACCATATCGAATAGTTAGGGCCTAAGAAGTCAACACCAGGAGCATAAAATACAATATAAATACGACAGGTTTTCCATCCTATAATATGAATAAATCCAACCAGTGTGAAAGTGATGGTCATTTCTACGTTCCGGGCAACCTAGGCTTCACCCTAGGGCGTTGCTCCACCAGATCGAACAGTTAGTGCCTGAGAAGTCAACGCCAGAAGCATAAAATACAATATAAATACAACAGTTTTTACATCGTATAAAACGAATAATTGCAACCACTATGAAAGTTATGGTCATTTCTACTATCCGGGCAACCTAGGCTTCACCCTAGGGCGTTGGTCCACCACATCGAATAGTTAGGGCCTTAGAAGTCAACGCCAGAAGCATAAGGTACAATATAAATACAACAGCTTTTCCATCGTATAACAGGAACAATAGCAACCAGTGTGAAAGTTATGGTCATTTCTACGTTCCGGGCAACATAGGCTTCACTCTAGGGCGTTGCTCCAACAGATCGAATAGTTAGGTCCTTAGATGTCAACGCCAGAAGCATAAAATACGATATAAATACAACAGTTTTTCCATCGTATAACAGGAACAATTGTAACCAGTTTGAAAGTGATTGTCATTTCTACGTTGCGGGCAACCTAGGTTTCACTCTAGGGCGTTGCTCCACCAGATCTAATAGTTAGTGCGTTAGAAGTCAACGTCAGAAGCATAAAATACAGTATAAATACAACAGTTTTTCCATCGTATAAAACGAATAATTGCAACCAGTATGAAAGTTATGGTCATTTCTACGTTCCGGGCAACCTAGGCCTCACTCTAGGGCGTTGCTCCACCAGATCGAATAGTTAGGGCCTTAGAAGTCAACGCCCGAAGCATAAAATGCAATAAAAATACAACAGTTTTTCCATCGTATAACAGGAATAATTGTAACCAGTTTGAAAGTGATTGTCATTTCTACGTTGCGGGCAACCTAGGCTTCACTCTAGAGCGTTGCTCCACCAGATCGAATAGTTAGGGCCTAAGAAGTCAACACCAGGAGCATAAAATACAATATAAATACAACAGGTTTTCCATCGTATAAAACGAATAATTGCAACCAGTATGAAAGTCATGGTCATTTCTACGTTCGGGAAACCAAGGCTTAACTCTAGGGCGTTGCTCCAACAGATCGAATAGTTTGGGCCTCAGAAGTCAACGCCAGAAGCATTATATACAATATAAATACAACAGTTTTTCCATCGTATAAAACGAATAATTGCAACCACTATGAAAGTTATGGTCATTTCTACTATCCGGGCAACCTAGGCTTCACCCTAGGGCGTTGCTCCACCAGATCGAATAGTTAGGGCCTTAGAAGTCAACGCCAGAAGCATAAGGTACAATATAAATACAACAGCTTTTCCATCGTATAACAGGAATAATTGCAATTAGTGTGAAAGATATGGTCATTTCTACGTTCCGGGCAACCTAGGCTTCACCCTAGGGCGTTGGTCCACCAGATCGAATAGTTAGGTCCTTAGAAGTCAACGCCAGAAGCATAAGGTACAATATAAATACAACAGCTTTTCCATCGTATAACAGGAACAATAGCAACCAGTGTGAAAGATATGATCATTTCTACGTTCCGGACAACCTAGGCGTCACTCTAAGGCGTCGCTCCACCAGATCGAATAGTTAGGGCCTAAGAAGTGAACGCCAGAAGCATACAATACAATATAAATGCAACAGCTTTTCCATCGTATAAAACGAATAATTGCAACCACTATGAAAGTTATGGTCATTTCTACTATCCGGGCAACCTAGGCTTCACCCTAGGGCGTTGCTCCACCAGATCGAATAGTTAGGGCCTTAGAAGTCAACGTCAGAAGCATAAAATACAGTATAAATACAACAGTGTTTCCATCGTATAAAGCGAATAATTGCAACCAGTGTGAAAGTTATGGTCATTTCTACGTTCCGGGCAACCTAGGCTTCACTCTAGGGCGTTGCTCCACCAGATTGAATAGTTAGTGCCTTAGAAGTCAACCCCCGAAGCGTAAAATGCAATAAAAATACAACAGTTTTTCCATCATATTACAGGAGTAATTGCAACCAGTTTGAAAGTGATGGTCATTTCTACGTTCCGGGCACCCTAGGCTTCTCTCTAGGGCGTTGCTCCACCATATCGAATACTTAGTGCCTTAGAAGTCAACGCCAGAAGCATAAAATACAACATAAATACAACAGTTTTTCCATCGTATAACAGGAATAATTGCATCCAGTTTGAAAGTTATGGTCATTTCTACTTTCCGGGCAACCTAGGCTTCACCCTAGTGCGTAGCTCCACCAGATCGAATAGTTAGTTCCTTAGAAGTCAACGTCAGAAGCATAAAATACAGTATAAATACAACAGTTCTTCCATCGTATAAAACGAATAATTGCAACCAGTATGAAAGTCATGGTCATTTCTACGTTCGGGAAACCAAGGCTTAACTCTAGGGCGTTGCTCCAACAGATCGAATAGTTTGGGCCTCAGAAGTCAACGCCAGAAGCATTATATACAATATAAATACAACAGTTTTTCCATCGTATAAAACGAATAATTGCAACCACTATGAAAGTTATGGTCATTTCTACTATCCGGGCAACCTAGGCTTCACCCTAGGGCGTTGCTCCACCAGATCGAATAGTTAGGGCCTTAGAAGTCAACGCCAGAAGCATAAGGTACAATATAAATACAACAGCTTTTCCATCGTATAACAGGAATAATTGCAATTAGTGTGAAAGATATGGTCATTTCTACGTTCCGGGCAACCTAGGCTTCACCCTAGGGCGTTGGTCCACCAGATCGAATAGTTAGGGCCTTAGAAGTCAACGCCAGAAGCATAAGGTACAATATAAATACAACAGCTTTTCCATCGTATAACAGGAACAATAGCAACCAGTGTGAAAGATATGATCATTTCTACGTTCCGGACAACCTAGGCGTCACTCTAAGGCGTCGCTCCACCAGATCGAATAGTTAGGGCCTAAGAAGTGAACGCCAGAAGCATACAATACAATATAAATGCAACAGCTTTTCCATCGTATAAAATGAATAATTGCAAAGAGTGTGAAAGTAGTGGTCATTTCTACGTTCCGGGCAACCTAGGTTTCACTCTAGGGCGTTGCTCCACCAGATCGAATAGTTAGTGCCTTAGAAGTCAACGTCAGAAGCATAAAATACAGTATAAATACAACAGTGTTTCCATCGTATAAAGCGAATAATTGCAACCAGTGTGAAAGTTATGGTCATTTCTACGTTCCGGGCAACCTAGGCTTCACTCTAGGGCGTTGCTCCACCAGATTGAATAGTTAGTGCCTTAGAAGTCAACCCCCGAAGCGTAAAATGCAATAAAAATACAACAGTTTTTCCATCATATTACAGGAGTAATTGCAACCAGTTTGAAAGTGATGGTCATTTCTACGTTCCGGGCACCCTAGGCTTCTCTCTAGGGCGTTGCTCCACCATATCGAATACTTAGTGCCTTAGAAGTCAACGCCAGAAGCATAAAATACAACATAAATACAACAGTTTTTCCATCGTATAACAGGAATAATTGCATCCAGTTTGAAAGTTATGGTCATTTCTACTTTCCGGGCAACCTAGGCTTCACCCTAGTGCGTAGCTCCACCAGATCGAATAGTTAGTTCCTTAGAAGTCAACGTCAGAAGCATAAAATACAGTATAAATACAACAGTTCTTCCATCGTATAAAACGAATAATTGCAACCAGTATGAAAGTCATGGTCATTTCTACGTTCGGGAAACCAAGGCTTAACTCTAGGGCGTTGCTCCAACAGATCGAATAGTTTGGGCCTCAGAAGTCAACGCCAGAAGCATTATATACAATATAAATACAACAGTTTTTCCATCGTATAAAGCGAATAATTGCAACCACTATGAAAGTTATGGTCATTTCTACTATCCGGGCAACCTAGGCTTCACCCTAGGGCGTTGCTCCACCAGATCGAATAGTTAGGGCCTTAGAAGTCAACGTCAGAAGCATAAAATACAGTATAAATACAACAGTGTTTCCATCGTATAAAGCGAATAATTGCAACCAGTGTGAAAGTTATGGTCATTTCTACGTTCCGGGCAACCTAGGCTTCACTCTAGGGCGTTGCTCCACCAGATTGAATAGTTAGTGCCTTAGAAGTCAACCCCCGAAGCGTAAAATGCAATAAAAATACAACAGTTTTTCCATCATATTACAGGAGTAATTGCAACCAGTTTGAAAGTGATGGTCATTTCTACGTTCCGGGCACCCTAGGCTTCTCTCTAGGGCGTTGCTCCACCATATCGAATACTTAGTGCCTTAGAAGTCAACGCCAGAAGCATAAAATACAACATAAATACAACAGTTTTTCCATCGTATAACAGGAATAATTGCATCCAGTTTGAAAGTTATGGTCATTTCTACTTTCCGGGCAACCTAGGCTTCACCCTAGTGCGTAGCTCCACCAGATCGAATAGTTAGTTCCTTAGAAGTCAACGTCAGAAGCATAAAATACAGTATAAATACAACAGTTCTTCCATCGTATAAAACGAATAATTGCAACCAGTATGAAAGTCATGGTCATTTCTACGTTCGGGAAACCAAGGCTTAACTCTAGGGCGTTGCTCCAACAGATCGAATAGTTTGGGCCTCAGAAGTCAACGCCAGAAGCATTATATACAATATAAATACAACAGTTTTTCCATCGTATAATACGAATAATTGCAACCACTATGAAAGTTATGGTCATTTCTACTATCCGGGCAACCTAGGCTTCACCCTAGGGCGTTGCTCCACCAGATCGAATAGTTAGGGCCTTAGAAGTCAACGCCAGAAGCATAAGGTACAATATAAATACAACAGCTTTTCCATCGTATAACAGGAATAATTGCAATTAGTGTGAAAGATATGGTCATTTCTACGTTCCGGGCAACCTAGGCTTCACCCTAGGGCGTTGGTCCACCAGATCGAATAGTTAGGGCCTTAGAAGTCAACGCCAGAAGCATAAGGTACAATATAAATACAACAGCTTTTCCATCGTATAACAGGAACAATAGCAACCAGTGTGAAAGATATGATCATTTCTACGTTCCGGACAACCTAGGCGTCACTCTAAGGCGTCGCTCCACCAGATCGAATAGTTAGGGCCTAAGAAGTGAACGCCAGAAGCATACAATACAATATAAATGCAACAGCTTTTCCATCGTATAAAATGAATAATTGCAAAGAGTGTGAAAGTAGTGGTCATTTCTACGTTCCGGGCAACCTAGGTTTCACTCTAGGGCGTTGCTCCACCAGATCGAATAGTTAGTGCCTTAGAAGTCAACGTCAGAAGCATAAAATACAGTATAAATACAACAGTGTTTCCATCGTATAAAGCGAATAATTGCAACCAGTGTGAAAGTTATGGTCATTTCTACGTTCCGGGCAACCTAGGCTTCACTCTAGGGCGTTGCTCCACCAGATTGAATAGTTAGTGCCTTAGAAGTCAACCCCCGAAGCGTAAAATGCAATAAAAATACAACAGTTTTTCCATCATATTACAGGAGTAATTGCAACCAGTTTGAAAGTGATGGTCATTTCTACGTTCCGGGCACCCTAGGCTTCTCTCTAGGGCGTTGCTCCACCATATCGAATACTTAGTGCCTTAGAAGTCAACGCCAGAAGCATAAAATACAACATAAGTACAACAGTTTTTCCATCGTATAACAGGAATAATTGCATCCAGTTTGAAAGTTATGGTCATTTCTACTTTCCGGGCAACCTAGGCTTCACCCTAGTGCGTAGCTCCACCAGATCGAATAGTTAGTTCCTTAGAAGTCAACGTCAGAAGCATAAAATACAGTATAAATACAACAGTTCTTCCATCGTATAAAACGAATAATTGCAACCAGTATGAAAGTCATGGTCATTTCTACGTTCGGGAAACCAAGGCTTAACTCTAGGGCGTTGCTCCAACAGATCGAATAGTTTGGGCCTCAGAAGTCAACGCCAGAAGCATTATATACAATATAAATACAACAGTTTTTCCATCGTATAAAACGAATAATTGCAACCACTATGAAAGTTATGGTCATTTCTACTATCCGGGCAACCTAGGCTTCACCCTAGGGCGTTGCTCCACCAGATCGAATAGTTAGGGCCTTAGAAGTCAACGTCAGAAGCATAAAATACAGTATAAATACAACAGTGTTTCCATCGTATAAAGCGAATAATTGCAACCAGTGTGAAAGTTATGGTCATTTCTACGTTCCGGGCAACCTAGGCTTCACTCTAGGGCGTTGCTCCACCAGATTGAATAGTTAGTGCCTTAGAAGTCAACCCCCGAAGCGTAAAATGCAATAAAAATACAACAGTTTTTCCATCATATTACAGGAGTAATTGCAACCAGTTTGAAAGTGATGGTCATTTCTGCGTTCCGGGCACCCTAGGCTTCTCTCTAGGGCGTTGCTCCACCATATCGAATACTTAGTGCCTTAGAAGTCAACGCCAGAAGCATAAAATACAACATAAATACAACAGTTTTTCCATCGTATAACAGGAATAATTGCATCCAGTTTGAAAGTTATGGTCATTTCTACTTTCCGGGCAACCTAGGCTTCACCCTAGTGCGTAGCTCCACCAGATCGAATAGTTAGTTCCTTAGAAGTCAACGTCAGAAGCATAAAATACAGTATAAATACAACAGTTCTTCCATCGTATAAAACGAATAATTGCAACCAGTATGAAAGTCATGGTCATTTCTACGTTCGGGAAACGAAGGCTGAACTCTAGGGCGTTGCTCCAACAGATCGAATAGTTTGGGCCTCAGAAGTCAACGCCAGAAGCATTATATACAATATAAATACAACAGTTTTTCCATCGTATAAAACGAATAATTGCAACCACTATGAAAGTTATGGTCATTTCTACTATCCGGGCAACCTAGGCTTCACCCTAGGGCGTTGCTCCACCAGATCGAATAGTTAGGGCCTTAGAAGTCAACGTCAGAAGCATAAAATACAGTATAAATACAACAGTGTTTCCATCGTATAAAGCGAATAATTGCAACCAGTGTGAAAGTTATGGTCATTTCTACGTTCCGGGCAACCTAGGCTTCACTCTAGGGCGTTGCTCCACCAGATTGAATAGTTAGTGCCTTAGAAGTCAACCCCCGAAGCGTAAAATGCACTAAAAATACAACAGTTTTTCCATCATATTACAGGAGTAATTGCAACCAGTTTGAAAGTGATGGTCATTTCTGCGTTCCGGGCACCCTAGGCTTCTCTCTAGGGCGTTGCTCCACCATATCGAATACTTAGTGCCTTAGAAGTCAACGCCAGAAGCATAAAATACAACATAAATACAACAGTTTTTCCATCGTATAACAGGAATAATTGCATCCAGTTTGAAAGTTATGGTCATTTCTACTTTCCGGGCAACCTAGGCTTCACCCTAGTGCGTAGCTCCACCAGATCGAATAGTTAGTTCCTTAGAAGTCAACGTCAGAAGCATAAAATACAGTATAAATACAACAGTTCTTCCATCGTATAAAACGAATAATTGCAACCAGTATGAAAGTCATGGTCATTTCTACGTTCGGGAAACGAAGGCTTAACTCTAGGGCGTTGCTCCAACAGATCGAATAGTTTGGGCCTCAGAAGTCAACGCCAGAAGCATTATATACAATATAAATACAACAGTTTTTCCATCGTATAAAACGAATAATTGCAACCACTATGAAAGTTATGGTCATTTCTACTATCCGGGCAACCTAGGCTTCACCCTAGGGCGTTGCTCCACCAGATCGAATAGTTAGGGCCTTAGAAGTCAATGCCAGAAGCATAAGGTACAATATAAATACAACAGCTTTTCCATCGTATAACAGGAATAATTGCAATTAGTGTGAAAGATATGGTCATTTCTACGTTCCGGGCAACCTAGGCTTCACCCTAGGGCGTTGCTCCACCAGATCGA
This sequence comes from Calliopsis andreniformis, assembly GCF_051401765.1. Classification (NCBI taxonomy): domain Eukaryota; kingdom Metazoa; phylum Arthropoda; class Insecta; order Hymenoptera; family Andrenidae; genus Calliopsis; species Calliopsis andreniformis. The sequence continues at coordinate 22,989,573 of NW_027480423.1, forward strand.
ATAGTTAGGGCCTTAGAAGTCAACGCCAGAAGCAGAAGGTACGATATAAATACAACAGCTTTTCCATCGTATAACAGGAACAATAGCAACCAGTGTGAAAGATATGATCATTTCTACGTTCCGGGCAACCTAGGCGTCACTCTAAGGCGTCGCTCCACCAGATCGAATAGTTAGGGCCTAAGAAGTCAACGCCAGAAGCATAAAATACAATATAAATGCAACAGCTTTTCCATCGTATAAAATGAATAATTGCAAAGAGTGTGAAAGTAATGGTCATTTCTACGTTCCGGGCAACCTAGGTTTCACTCTAGGGCTCTGCTCCACCAGATCGAATAGTTAGTGCGTTAGAAGTCAACGTCAGAAGCATAAAATACAGTATAAATACAACAGTGTTTCCATCGTATAAAGCGAATAATTGCAACCAGTGTGAAAGTTAAGGTCATTTCTACGTTCCGGGCAACCTAGGCTTCACTCTAGGGCGTTGCTCCACCAGATTGAATAGTTAGTGCCTTAGAAGTCAACCCCCGAAGCGTAAAATGCAATAAAAATACAACAGTTTTTCCATCATATTACAGGAGTAATTGCAACCAGTTTGAAAGTGATGGTCATTTCTACGTTCCGGGCACCCTAGGCTTCTCTATAGGGCGTTGCTCCGCCATATCGAATACTTAGTGCCTTAGAAGTCAACGCCAGAAGCATAAAATACAACATAAATACAACAGTTTTTCCATCGTATAACAGGAATAATTGCATCCAGTTTGAAAGTTATGGTCATTTCTACTTTCCGGGCAACCTAGGCTTCACCCTAGTGCGTAGCTCCACCAGATCGAATAGTTAGTGCCTTAGAAGTCAACGTCAGAAGCATAAAATACAGTATAAATACAACAGTTCTTCCATCGTATAAAACGAATAATTGCAACCAGTATGAAAGTCATGGTCATTTCTACGTTCCGGGAAACCAAGGCTTCACCCTAGGGCGTTGCTCCACCAGATCGAATAGTTAGGGCCTTAGAAGTCAACGCCAGAAGCATAAGGTACAATATAAATACAACAGCTTTTCCATCGTATAACAGGAATAATTGCAATTAGTGTGAAAGATATGGTCATTTCTACGTTCCGGGCAACCTAGGCTTCACCCTAGGGCGTTGCTCCACCAGATCGAATAGTTAGGGCCTTAGAAGTCAACGCCAGAAGCATAAGGTACGATATAAATACAACAGCTTTTCCATCGTATAACAGGAATAATTGCAATTAGTGTGAAAGATATGGTCATTTCTACGTTCCGGGCAACCTAGGCTTCACCCTAGGGCGTTGCTCCACCAGATCGAATAGTTAGGGCCTTAGAAGTCAACGCCAGAAGCATAAGGTACGATATAAATACAACAGCTTTTCCATCGTATAACAGGAACAATAGCAACCAGTGTGAAAGATATGATCATTTCTACGTTCCGGGCAACCTAGGCGTCACTCTAAGGCGTCGCTCCACCAGATCGAATAGTTAGGGCCTAAGAAGTCAACGCCAGAAGCATAAAATACAATATAAATGCAACAGCTTTTCCATCGTATAAAATGAATAATTGCAAAGAGTGTGAAAGTAATGGTCATTTCTACGTTCCGGGCAACCTAGGTTTCACTCTAGGGCTCTGCTCCACCAGATCGAATAGTTAGTGCGTTAGAAGTCAACGTCAGAAGCATAAAATACAGTATAAATACAACAGTGTTTCCATCGTATAAAGCGAATAATTGCAACCAGTGTGAAAGTTATGGTCATTTCTACGTTCCGGGCAACCTAGGCTTCACTCTAGGGCGTTGCTCCACCAGATTGAATAGTTAGTGCCTTAGAAGTCAACCCCCGAAGCGTAAAATGCAATAAAAATACAACAGTTTTTCCATCATATTACAGGAGTAATTGCAACCAGTTTGAAAGTGATGGTCATTTCTACGTTCCGGGCACCCTAGGCTTCTCTCTAGGGCGTTGCTCCACCATATCGAATACTTAGTGCCTTAGAAGTCAACGCCAGAAGCATAAAATACAACATAAATACAACAGTTTTTCCATCGTATAACAGGAATAATTGCATCCAGTTTGAAAGTTATGGTCATTTCTACTTTCCGGGCAACCTAGGCTTCACCCTAGTGCGTAGCTCCACCAGATCGAATAGTTAGTTCCTTAGAAGTCAACGTCAGAAGCATAAAATACAGTATAAATACAACAGTTCTTCCATCGTATAAAACGAATAATTGCAACCAGTATGAAAGTCATGGTCATTTCTACGTTCGGGAAACCAAGGCTTAACTCTAGGGCGTTGCTCCAACAGATCGAATAGTTTGGGCCTCAGAAGTCAACGCCAGAAGCATTATATACAATATAAATACAACAGTTTTTCCATCGTATAAAACGAATAATTGCAACCACTATGAAAGTTATGGTCATTTCTACTATCCGGGCAACCTAGGCTTCACCCTAGGGCGTTGCTCCACCAGATCGAATAGTTAGGGCCTTAGAAGTCAACGCCAGAAGCATAAGGTACAATATAAATACAACAGCTTTTCCATCGTATAACAGGAATAATTGCAATTAGTGTGAAAGATATGGTCATTTCTACGTTCCGGGCAACCTAGGCTTCACCCTAGGGCGTTGCTCCACCAGATCGAATAGTTAGGGCCTTAGAAGTCAACGCCAGAAGCATAAGGTACGATATAAATACAACAGCTTTTCCATCGTATAACAGGAACAATAGCAACCAGTGTGAAAGATATGATCATTTCTACGTTCCGGGCAACCTAGGCGTCACTCTAAGGCGTCGCTCCACCAGATCGAATAGTTAGGGCCTAAGAAGTCAACGCCAGAAGCATAAAATACAATATAAATGCAACAGCTTTTCCATCGTATAAAATGAATAATTGCAAAGAGTGTGAAAGTAATGGTCATTTCTACGTTCCGGGCAACCTAGGTTTCACTCTAGCGCTCTGCTCCACCAGATCGAATAGTTAGTGCGTTAGAAGTCAACGTCAGAAGCATAAAATACAGTATAAATACAACAGTGTTTCCATCGTATAAAGCGAATAATTGCAACCAGTGTGAAAGTTATGGTCATTTCTACGTTCCGGGCAACCTAGGCTTCACTCTAGGGCGTTGCTCCACCAGATTGAATAGTTAGTGCCTTAGAAGTCAACCCCCGAAGCGTAAAATGCAATAAAAATACAACAGTTTTTCCATCATATTACAGGAGTAATTGCAACCAGTTTGAAAGTGATGGTCATTTCTACGTTCCGGGCACCCTAGGCTTCTCTATAGGGCGTTGCTCCGCCATATCGAATACTTAGTGCCTTAGAAGTCAACGCCAGAAGCATAAAATACAACATAAATACAACAGTTTTTCCATCGTATAACAGGAATAATTGCATCCAGTTTGAAAGTTATGGTCATTTCTACTTTCCGGGCAACCTAGGCTTCACCCTAGTGCGTAGCTCCACCAGATCGAATAGTTAGTGCCTTAGAAGTCAACGTCAGAAGCATAAAATACAGTATAAATACAACAGTTCTTCCATCGTATAAAACGAATAATTGCAACCAGTATGAACGTCATGGTCATTTCTACGTTCCGGGAAACCAAGGCTTCACCCTAGGGCGTTGCTCCACCAGATCGAATAGTTAGGGCCTTAGAAGTCAACGCCAGAAGCATAAGGTACAATATAAATACAACAGCTTTTCCATCGTATAACAGGAATAATTGCAATTAGTGTGAAAGATATGGTCATTTCTACGTTCCGGGCAACCTAGGCTTCACCCTAGGGCGTTGCTCCACCAGATCGAATAGTTAGGGCCTTAGAAGTCAACGCCAGAAGCATAAGGTACGATATAAATACAACAGCTTTTCCATCGTATAACAGGAATAATTGCAATTAGTGTGAAAGATATGGTCATTTCTACGTTCCGGGCAACCTAGGCTTCACCCTAGGGCGTTGCTCCACCAGATCGAATAGTTAGGGCCTTAGAAGTCAACGCCAGAAGCATAAGGTACGATATAAATACAACAGCTTTTCCATCGTATAACAGGAACAATAGCAACCAGTGTGAAAGATATGATCATTTCTACGTTCCGGGCAACCTAGGCGTCACTCTAAGGCGTCGCTCCACCAGATCGAATAGTTAGGGCCTAAGAAGTCAACGCCAGAAGCATAAAATACAATATAAATGCAACAGCTTTTCCATCGTATAAAATGAATAATTGCAAAGAGTGTGAAAGTAATGGTCATTTCTACGTTCCGGGCAACCTAGGTTTCACTCTAGGGCTCTGCTCCACCAGATCGAATAGTTAGTGCGTTAGAAGTCAACGTCAGAAGCATAAAATACAGTATAAATACAACAGTTTTTCCATCGTATAAAACGAATAATTGCAACCAGTGTGAAAGTTATGGTCATTTCTACGTTCCGGGCAACCTAGGCTTCACTCTAGGGCGTTGCTCCACCAGATTGCATAGTTAGTGCCTTAGAAGTCAACCCCCGAAGCGTAAAATGCAATAAAAATACAACAGTTTTTCCATCATATTACAGGAGTAATTGCAACCAGTTTGAAAGTGATGGTCATTTCTACGTTCCGGGCACCCTAGGCTTCACTCTAGGGCGTTGCTCCACCAGATTGCAAAGTTAGTGCCTTAGAAGTCAACCCCCGAAGCATAAAATGCAAAAAAATACAACAGTTTTTCCATCGTATAACAGGAATAATTGCAATTAGTGTGAAAGTGATGGTCATTTCTACGTTCCGGGCAACCTAGGCTTCACCCTAGGGCGTTGCTCCACCAGATCGAATAGTTAGGGCCTTAGAAGTCAACGCCAGAAGCATAAGGTACGATATAAATACAACAGCTTTTCCATCGTATAACAGGAACAATAGCAACCAGTGTGAAAGATATGATCATTTCTACGTTCCGGGCAACCTAGGCGTCCCTCTAAAGCGTCGCTCCACCAGATCGAATAGTTAGGGCCTAAGAAGTCAACGCCAGAAGCATAAAATACAATATAAATGCAACAGCTTTTCCATCGTATAAAACGAATAATTGCAACCACTATGAAAGTTATGGTCATTTCTACTATCCGGGCAACCTAGGCTTCACCCTAGGGCGTTGCTCCACCAGACCGAATAGTTAGGGCCTTAGAAGTCAACGCCAGAAGCATAAGGTACAATATAAATACAACAGCTTTTACATCGTATAACAGGAACAATAGCAACCAGTGTGAAAGATATGGTCATTTATACGTTCCGGGCAACCTAGGCGTCACTCTAACGCGTTGCTCCACCAGATCGAATAGTTAGGGCCCAAGAAGACAACGCCAGAAGCATAAAATACAATATAAATGCAACAGCTTTTCCATCGTATAAAATGAACAATTGCAAAGAGTGTGAAAGTAATGGTCATTTCTACGTCCCGGGCAACCTAGGTTTCACTCTAGCGCGTTGCTCCAGCAGATCGAATAGTTAGGTCCTTAGATGTCAACGCCAGAAGCATAAAATACGATATAAATACAACAGTTTTTCCATCGTATAACAGGAATAATTGTAACCAGTTTGAAAGTGATTGTCATTTCTACGTTGCGGGCAACCTAGGTTTCACTCTAGGGCGTTGCTCCAACAGATCGAATAGTTAGGGCCTCAGAAGTCAACGCCAGAAGCATAAAATACAATATAAATACAACAGCTTTTCCATCGTATAAAACGAATAATTGCAACCACTGTGAAAGTTATGGTCATTTCTACTATCCGGGCAACCTAGGCTTCACACTAGGGCGTTGCTCCACCAGACCGAATAGTTAGGGCCTTAGAAGTCAACGCCAGAAGCGTAAGGTACAATATAAATACAACAGCTTTTACATCGTATAACAGGAACAATAGCAACCAGTGTGAAAGATATGGTCATTTCTACGTTCCGGGCAACCTAGGCTTCACTCTAGGGCGTTGCTCCACCAGATCGAATAGTTAGGGCCTAAGAAGTCAACACCAGGAGCATAAAATACAATATAAATACAACAGTTTTTCCATCGAATAAAACGAATAATAGCCACCAGTGTGAAGGTTATGGTCATTTCTACGTTCCGGGCACCCTAGGCTTCACCCTAGTGCGTAGCTCCACCAGATCGAATAGTTAGTGCCTTAGAAGTCAACGTCAGAAGCATAAAATACAGTATAAGTACAACAGTTCTTCCAACGTATAAAACGAATAATTGCAACCAGTATGAAAGTCATGGTCATTTCTACGTTCCGGGAAACCAAGGCTTCACTCTAAGTCGTTGCTCCAAGAGATCGAATAGTTAGGGCCTCAGAAGTCAACGCCAGAAGCATAAAATACAATATAAATACAACAGTTTTTCCATCGTATAAAACGAATAATTGCAACCACTATGAAAGTTATGGTCATTTCTACTATCCGGGCAACCTAGGCTTCACCCTAGGGCGATGCTGCACCAGATCGAATAGTTAGGGCCTTAGAAGTCAACGCGCGGAACATAAAACACAAAATAAATAGAACCGTTTGTGCATTGTATAAATCGAAGAATTGCTACCAGTGTGAAAGTTATGGTCATTTCTACGTTCCGGGAAACCTAGGCTTCACCCTAGTGCGTTGTTCCACCAGATCGAATAGTTAAGGCCTAAGAAGTGAACGCCAGAAGCATAAAACACAATATAAATACAACAGTCTATCCATCGTATAAAACGAATAATTGCAAAAAGTATGAAAGTTATGGACATTTCTACTTTCGGGGCAACCTAGGCTTCACCCTAGGCCGTTGCTCCAACAAATTGAATAGTTAGGGCCTTAGAAGTCAACGCCCGAAGCATAAAATGCAATAAAAATACAACAGTTTTTCCATCGTATAATAGGAATAATTGTAACCAGTTTGAAAGTGATGGTCATTTCTACGTTCCGGGCAACCTAGGCTTCACTCTAGGGCGTTGCTCCACCAGATCGAATAGTTAGGGCCTAAGAAGTCAACACCAGAAGCATAAAATACAATATAAATACAACAGTTTTTCCATCGTATAAAACGAATAATTGCAACCAGTATGAAAGTCATGGTCATTTCTACGTTCCGGGAAACCAAGGCTTCACTCTAGGGCGTTGCTCCAACAGATCGAATAGTTAAGGCCCAAGAAGTGAACGCCAGAAGCATAAAATGCAATATAAATACAACAGTTTTTCCATCGTATAAAACGAATAATTGCAACCACTATGAAAGTTATGGTCATTTCTACTATCCGGGCAACCTAGGCTTCACCCTAGGGCGTTGCTCCACCAGATCGAATAGTTAGGGCCTTAGAAGTCAACGCCAGAAGCATAAGGTACAATATAAATACAACAGCTTTTCCATCGTATAACAGGAACAATAGCAACCAGTGTGAAAGATATGGTCATTTCTACGTTCCGGGCAACCGAGGCGTCACTCTAAGGCGTTGCTCCACCAGATCGAATAGTTAGGGCCTAAGAAGTCAACGCCAGAAGCATAAAATACAATATAAATGCAACAGCTTTTCTTTCGTATAAAATGAATAATTGCAAAGAGTGTGAAAGTAATGGTCATTTCTACGTTCCGGGCAACCTAGGTTTCACCCTAGGACGTTGCTCCACCAGATCGAATAGCTAGTGCGTTAGAAGTCAACGTCAGATGCATAAAATACAGTATAAATACAATAGTTTTTCCATCGTATAAAACGAATAATTGCAACCAGTATGAAAGTTATGGACATTTCTACTTTCCGGGCAACCTAGGCTTCACCCTAGGGCGATGCTGCACCAGATCGAATAGTTAGGGCCTTAGAAGACAACGCGCGAAACATAAAACACAAAATAAATAGAACCGTTTGTCCATTGTATAAATCGAATAATTGCTACCAGTGTGAAAGTTATGGTCATTTCTACGTTCCGGGCAACCTAGGCCTCACCCTAGTGCGTTGTTCCACCAGATAGCATAGTTAAGGCCTCAGAAGTGAACGCCAGAAGCATAAAATACAATATAAATACAACAGTTTTTCCATCGTATAAAACGAGTAATTGCAGCCAGTGTGAAAGTTATGGTCATTTCTACGTTCCGGGCAACATAGGCTTCACTCTAGGGCGTTGCTCCAACAGATCGAATAGTTTGGGCCTCAGAAGTCAACGCCAGAAGCATTAAATACAATATAAATGCAACAGTTTTTCCATCGTATAAAACGAATAATTGCAACCACTATGAAAGTTATGGTCATTTCTACTATCCGGGCAACCTAGGCTTCACCCTAGGGCGTTGCTCCACCAGATCGAACAGTTAGTGCCTTAGAAGTCAACGCCAGAAGCATAAAATACAAGATAAATACAACAGCTTTTCCATCGTATAAAGCGAATAATTGCAACCAGTACGAAAGTCATGGTCATTTCTACGTTCGGGAAACCAAGGCTTCACTCTAGGGCGTTGCTCCAACAGATCGAATAGTTTGGGCCTCAGAAGTCAACGCCAGAAGCATTAAATACAATATAAATACAACAGTTTTTCCATCGTATAACAGGAACAATAGCAACCAGTGTGAAAGATATGGTCATTTCTACGTTCCGGGCAACCTAAGCGTCACTCTAAGGCGTTGCTCCACCAGATCGAATAGTTAGGGCCTAAGAAGTCAACGCCAGAAGCATAAAATACAATATAAATGCAACAGCTTTTCAATCGTATAAAATGAATAATTGCAAAGAGTGTGAAAGTAATGGTCATTTCTACGTTCCGGGCAACCTAGGTTTCACTCTAGGGCTCTGCTCCACCAGATCGAATAGTTAGTGCGTTAGAAGTCAACGTCAGAAGCATAAAATACAGTATAAATACAACAGTTTTTCCATCGTATAAAACGAATAATTGCAACCAGTATGAAAGTTATGGACATTTCTACTTTCCGGGCAACCTAGGCTTCATCCTAGGGCGATGCTGCACCAGATCGAATAGTTAGCGCCTTAGGAGACAACGCGCGAAACATAAAACACAAAATAAATAAAACAGTTTTTCCATTGTATAAATCGAATAATTGCTACCAGTGTGAAAGTTATGGTCATTTCTACGTTCCGGGCAACCTAGGCGTCACCCTAGTGCGTTGTTCCACCAGATCGCATAGTTAAGGCCTATGAAGTGAACGCCAGAAGCATAAAATACAATATCAATACAACAGTTTTTCCATCGTATAAAACGAGTAATTGCAACCAGTGTGAAAGTTATGGTCATTTCTACGTTCCGCGCAACCTAGCCTTCACCCTAGGGCGTTGCTCCAACAGATTGAATAGTTAGGGCCTTAGAAGTCAACTCCCGAAGCATAAAATGCAATAAAAATACAACAGTTTTTCCATCGTATAAAACGAATAATTGCAACCACTATGAAAGTTATGGACATTTCTACTTTCCGGGCAACCTAGGCTTCACCCTAGGGCGTTGCTCCAACAGATTGAATAGTTAGGGCCTTAGAAGTCAACGCCCGAAGCATAAAATGCAATAAAAATACAACAGTATTTCCATCGTATAACAGGAATAATTGTAACCAGTTTGAAAGTGATTGTCATTTCTACGTTGCGGGCAACCTAGGCTTCACTCTAGGGCGTTGCTCCACCAGATCGAATAGTTAGGGCCTAAGAAGTCAACACCAGGAGCATAAAATACAATATAAATACAACAGGTTTTCCACCCTATAATATGAATAAATGCAACCAGTGTGAAAGTGATGGTCATTTCTACGTTCCGGGCAACCTAGACTTCACTCTAGGGCGTTGCTCCACCAGATCGAATAGTTAGGGCCTAAGAAGTCAGCGCCAGAAGCATAAAATACAATATAAATATAACAGTTTTTCCATCGAATAAAACGAATAATAGCCACCAGTGTGAAGGTTATGGTCATTTCTACGTTCCGGGCACCCTAGGCTTCACTCTAGGGCGTTGCTGCACCATATCGAATACTTAGTGCCTTAGAAGTCAACGCCAGAAGCATAAAATACAACATAAATACAACAGTTTTTCCATCGTATAACAGGAATAATTGCAACCAGTTTGAAAGTAATGGTCATTTCTACTTTCCGGGCAACCTAGGCTTCACCCTAGTGCGTAGCTCCACAAGATCGAATAGTTAGTGCCTTAGAAGTCAACGTCAGAAGCATAAAATACAGTATAAGTACAACAGTTCTTCCATCGTATAAAACGAATAATTGCAACCAGTATGAAAGTCATGGTCATTTCTACGTTCCGGGAAACCAAGGCTTCACTCTAAGTCGTTGCTCCAAGAGATCGAATAGTTAGGGCCTCAGAAGTCAACGCCAGAAGCATAAAATACAATATAAATACAACTGTTTTTCCATCGTATAAAACGAATAATTGCAACCACTATGAAAGTTATGGTCATTTCTACTATCCGGGCAACCTAGGCTTCACCCTAGGGCGATGCTGCACCAGATCGAATAGTTAGGGCCTTAGAAGTCAACACCAGAAGCATAAAATACAATATAAATACAACAGTTTTTCCATCGTATAAAACGAATAATTGCAACCAGTATGAAAGTCATGGTCATTTCTACGTTCCGGGAAACCAAGGCTTCACTCTAGGGCGTTGCTCCAACAGATCGAATAGTTAAGGCCCAAGAAGTGAACGCCAGAAGCATAAAATGCAATATAAATACAACAGTTTTTCCATCGTATAAAACGAATAATTGCAACCACTATGAAAGTTATGGTCATTTCTACTATCCGGGCAACCTAGGCTTCACCCTAGGGCGTTGCTCCACCAGATCGAATAGTTAGGTCCTTAGAAGTCAACGCCAGAAGCATAAGGTACAATATAAATACAACAGCTTTTCCATCGTATAACAGGATCAATAGCAACCAGTGTGAAAGATATGGTCATTTCTACGTTCCGGGCAACCGAGGCGTCACTCTAAGGCGTTGCTCCACCAGATCGAATAGTTAGGGCCTAAGAAGTCAACACCAGGAGCATAAAATACAATATAAATACAACAGGTTTTCCACCCTATAATATGAATAAATGCAACCAGTGGGAAAGTGATGGTCATTTCTACGTTCCGGGCAACCTAGACTTCACCCTAGTGCGTAGCTCCACAAGATCGAATAGTTAGTGCCTTAGAAGTCAACGTCAGAAGCATAAAATACAGTATAAGTACAACAGTTCTTCCATCGTATAAAACGAATAATTGCAACCAGTATGAAAGTCATGGTCATTTCTACGTTCCGGGAAACCAAGGCTTCACTCTAAGTCGTTGCTCCAAGAGATCGAATAGTTAGGGCCTCAGAAGTCAACGCGCGGAACATAAAACACAAAATAAATAGAACCGTTTGTGCATTGTATAAATCGAATAATTGCTACCAGTGTGAAAGTTATGGTCATTTCTACGGTCCGGGAAACCTAGGCTTCACCCTAGTGCGTTGTTCCACCAGATCGAATAGTTAAGGCCTAAGAAGTGAACGCCAGAAGCATAAAACACAATATAAATACAACAGTTTATCCATCGTATAAAACGAATAATTGCAAAAAGTATGAAAGTTATGGACATTTCTACTTCCGGGGCAACCTAGGCTTCACCCTAGGCCGTTGCTCCAACAGATTGAATAGTTAGGGCCTTAGAAGTCAACGCCCGAAGCATAAAATGCAATAAAAATACAACAGTTTTTCCATCGTATAATAGGAATAATTGTAACCAGTTTGAAAATGATGGTCATTTCTACGTTCCGGGCAACCTAGGCTTCACTCTAGGGCGTTGCTCCACCAGATCGAATAGTTAGGGCCTAAGAAGTCAACACCAGAAGCATAAAATACAATATAAATACAACAGTTTTTCCATCGTATAAAACGAATAATTGCAACCACTATGAAAGTTATGGTCATTTCTACTATCCGGGCAACCTAGGCTTCACCCTAGGGCGTTGCTCCACCAGATCGAATAGTTAGGTCCTTAGAAGTCAACGCCAGAAGCATAAGGTACAATATAAATACAACAGCTTTTCCATCGTATAACAGGATCAATAGCAACCAGTGTGAAAGATATGGTCATTTCTACGTTCCGGGCAACCGAGGCGTCACTCTAAGGCGTTGCTCCACCAGATCGAATAGTTAGGGCCTAAGAAGTCAACGCCAGAAGCATAAAATACAATATAAATGCAACAGCTTTTCCATCGTATAAAATGAATAATTGCAAAGAGTGTGAAAGTAATGGTCATTTCTACGTTCCGGGCAACCTAGGTTTCACTCTAGGGCGTTGCTCCACCAGATCGAATAGTTAGTGCGTTAGAAGTCAACGTCAGAAGCATAAAATACAGTATAAATACAACAGTTTTTCCATCGTATAAAACGAATAATTGCAACCAGTATGCAAGTTATGGACATTTCTACTTTCCGGGCAACCTAGGCTTGACCCTAGGGCGATGCTGCACCAGATCGAATAGTTAGGGCCTTAGAAGACAACGCGCGAAACATAAAACACAAAATAAATAGAACCGTTTGTCCATTGTATAAATCGAATAATTGCTACCAGTGTGAAAGTTATGGTCATTTCTACGTTCCGGGCAACCTAGGCTTCACCCTAGTTCGTTGTTCCACCAGATAGCATAGTTAAGGCCTAAGAAGTGAACGCCAGAAGCATAAAATACAATATAAATACAACAGTTTTTCCATCGTATAAAACGAGTAATTGCAAGCAGTGTGAAAGTTATGGTCATTTCTACGTTCCGGGCAACATAGGCTTCACTCTAGGGCGTTGCTCCAACAGATCGAATAGTTGGTGCCTTACAAGTCAACGTCAGAAGCATAAAATACAATATAAATACAACAGTTTTTCCGTCGTATAAAACGAATAATTGCAACCAGTATGAAAGTTATGGACATTTCTACTTTCCGGGCAACCTAGGCTTCACCCTAGGGCGTTGCTCCAACAGATTGAATCGTTAGGGCCTTAGAAGTCAACGCCCGAAGCATAAAATGCAATAAAAATACAACAGTTTTTCCATCGTATAACAGGAATAATTGTAACCAGTTTGAAAGTGATTGTCATTTCTACGTTGCTGGCAACCTAGGCTTCACTATAGGGCGTTGCTCCACCAGATCGAATAGTTAGGGCCTAAGAAGTCAACACCAGGAGCATAAAATACAATATAAATACAACAGGTTTTCCATCCTATAATATGAATAAATCCAACCAGTGTGAAAGTGATGGTCATTTCTACGTTCCGGGCAACCTAAGCTTCACTCTAGGGCGTTGCACCACCAGATCGAACAGTTGGTGCCTGAGAAGTCAACGCCAGAAGCATAAAATACAATATAAATACAACAGTTTTTCCATCGTATAAAACGAATAATTGCAACCAGTATGAAAGTCATGGTCATTTCTACGTTCGGGAAACCAAGGCTTCACTCTAGGGCGTTGCTCCAACAGATCGAATAGTTTGGGCCTCAGAAGTCAACGCCAGAAGCATTATATACACTATAAATACAACAGTTTTTCCATCGTATAAAACGAATAATTGCAACCACTATGAAAGTTATGGTCATTTCTACTATCCGGGCAACCTAGGCTTCACCCTAGGGCGTTGCTCCACCAGATCGAATTGTTAGGGCCTCAGAAGTCAACGCCAGAATCATAAAATACAATATAAATACAACAGTTTTTACATCGTATAAAACGAATAATTGCAACCACTATGAAAGTTATGGTCATTTCTACTATCCGGGCAACCTAGGCTTCACCCTAGGGCGTTGGTCCACCAGATCGAATAGTTAGGGCCTTAGAAGTCAACGCCAGAAGCATAAGGTACAATATAAATACAACAGCTTTTCCATCGTATAACAGGAACAATAGCAACCAGTGTGAAAGTTATGGTCATTTCTACGTTCCGGGGAACATAGGCTTCACTCTAGGGCGTTGCTCCAACAGATCGAATAGTTAGGTCCTTAGATGTCAACGCCAGAAGCATAAAATACGATATAAATACAACAGTTTTTCCATCGTATAACAGGAATAATTGTAACCAGTTTGAAAGTGATTGTCATTTCTACGTTGCGGGCAACCTAGGTTTCACTCTAGGGCGTTGCTCCACCAGATCTAATAGTTAGTGCGTTAGAAGTCAACGTCAGAAGCATAAAATACAGTATAAATACAACAGTTTTTCCATCGTATAAAACGAATAATTGCAACCAGTATGAAAGTTATGGTCATTTCTACGTTCCGGGCAACCTAGGCCTCACTCTAGGGCGTTGCTCCACCAGATCGAATAGTTAGGGCCTTAGAAGTCAACGCCCGAAGCATAAAATGCAATAAAAATACAACAGTTTTTCCATCGTATAACAGGAATAATTGTAACCAGTTTGAAAGTGATTGTCATTTCTACGTTGCGGGCAACCTAGGCTTCACCCTAGTGCGTAGCTCCACAAGATGGAATAGTTAGTGCCTAAGAAGTCAACGTCAGAAGCATAAAATACAGTATAAGTACAACAGTTCTTCCATCGTATAAAACGAATAATTGCAACCAGTATGAAAGTCATGGTCATTTCTACGTTCCGGGAAACCAAGGCTTCACTCTAAGTCGTTGCTCCAAGAGATCGAATAGTTAGGGCCTCAGAAGTCAACGCGCGGAACATAAAACACAAAATAAATAGAACCGTTTGTGCATTGTATAAATCGAATAATTGCTACCAGTGTGAAAGTTATGGTCATTTCTACGGTCCGGGAAACCTAGGCTTCACCCTAGTGCGTTGTTCCACCAGATCGAATAGTTAAGGCCTAAGAAGTGAACGCCAGAAGCATAAAACACAATATAAATACAACAGTTTATCCATCATATAAAACGAATAATTGCAAAAAGTATGAAAGTTATGGACATTTCTACTTCCGGGGCAACCTAGGCTTCACCCTAGGCCGTTGCTCCAACAGATTGAATAGTTAGGGCCTTAGAAGTCAACGCCCGAAGCATAAAATGCAATAAAAATACAACAGTTTTTCCATCGTATAATAGGAATAATTGTAACCAGTTTGAAAATGATGGTCATTTCTACGTTCCGGGCAACCTAGGCTTCACTCTAGGGCGTTGCTCCACCAGATCGAATAGTTAGGGCCTAAGAAGTCAACACCAGAAGCATAAAATGCAATATAAATACAACAGTTTTTCCATCGTATAACAGGAATAATTGCAACCAGTTTGAAAGTTATGGTCATTTCTACTTTCCGGGCAACCTAGGCTTCACCCTAGTGCGTAGCTCCACAAGATCGAATAGTTAGTGCCTTAGAAGTCAACGTCAGAAGCATAAAATACAGTATAAGTACAACAGTTCTTCCATCGTATAAAACGAATAATTGCAACCAGTATGAAAGTCATGGTCATTTCTACGTTCCGGGAAACCAAGGCTTCACTCTAAGTCGTTGCTCCAAGAGATCGAATAGTTAGGGCCTCAGAAGTCAACGCCAGAAGCATAAAATACAATATAAATACAACTGTTTTTCCATCGTATAAAACGAATAATTGCAACCACTATGAAAGTTATGGTCATTTCTACTATCCGGGCAACCTAGGCTTCACTCTAGGGCGTTGCTCCACCAGATCGAATAGTTAGTGCGTTAGAAGTCAACGTCAGAAGCATAAAATACAGTATAAATACAACAGTTTTTCCATCGTATAAAACGAATAATTGCAACCAGTATGCAAGTTATGGACATTTCTACTTTCCGGGCAACCTAGGCTTGACCCTAGGGCGATGCTGCACCAGATCGAATAGTTAGGGCCTTAGAAGACAACGCGCGAAACATAAAACACAAAATAAATAGAACCGTTTGTCCATTGTATAAATCGAATAATTGCTACCAGTGTGAAAGTTATGGTCATTTCTACGTTCCGGGCAACCTAGGCTTCACCCTAGTTCGTTGTTCCACCAGATAGCATAGTTAAGGCCTAAGAAGTGAACGCCAGAAGCATAAAATACAATATAAATACAACAGTTTTTCCATCGTATAAAACGAGTAATTGCAAGCAGTGTGAAAGTTATGGTCATTTCTACGTTCCGGGCAACATAGGCTTCACTCTAGGGCGTTGCTCCAACAGATCGAATAGTTGGTGCCTTACAAGTCAACGTCAGAAGCATAAAATACAATATAAATACAACAGTTTTTCCGTCGTATAAAACGAATAATTGCAACCAGTATGAAAGTTATGGACATTTCTACTTTCCGGGCAACCTAGGCTTCACCCTAGGGCGTTGCTCCAACAGATTGAATCGTTAGGGCCTTAGAAGTCAACGCCCGAAGCATAAAATGCAATAAAAATACAACAGTTTTTCCATCGTATAACAGGAATAATTGTAACCAGTTTGAAAGTGATTGTCATTTCTACGTTGCTGGCAACCTAGGCTTCACTATAGGGCGTTGCTCCACCAGACCGAATAGTTAGGGCCTAAGAAGTCAACACCAGGAGCATAAAATACAATATAAATACAACAGGTTTTCCATCCTATAATATGAATAAATCCAACCAGTGTGAAAGTGATGGTCATTTCTACGTTCCGGGCAACCTAAGCTTCACTCTAGGGCGTTGCACCACCAGATCGAACAGTTAGTGCCTGAGAAGTCAACGCCAGAAGCATAAAATACAATATAAATATAACAGTTTTTCCATCGAATAAAACGAATAATAGCCACCAGTGTGAAGGTTATGGTCATTTCTATGTTCTGGATAACCTAAGCTTCACTCTAGGGCGTTGCACCACCAGATCGAACAGTTAGTGCCTTAGAAGTCAACGCCAGAAGCATAAAATACAATATAAATACAACAGTTTTTCCATCGTATAAAACGAATAATTGCAACCAGTATGAAAGTCATGGTCATTTCTACGTTCGGGAAACCAAGGCTTAACTCTAGGGCGTTGCTCCAACAGATCGAATAGTTTGGGCCTCAGAAGTCAACGCCAGAAGCATTATATACAATATAAATACAACAGTTTTTCCATCGTATAAAACGAATAATTGCAACCACTATGAAAGTTATGGTCATTTCTACTATCCGGGCAACCTAGGCTTCACCCTAGGGCGTTGCTCCACCAGATCGAATAGTTAGGGCCTTAGAAGTCAACGCCAGAAGCATAAGGTACAATATAAATACAACAGCTTTTCCATCGTATAACAGGAATAATTGCAATTAGTGTGAAAGATATGGTCATTTCTACGTTCCGGGCAACCTAGGCTTCACCCTAGGGCGTTGGTCCACCAGATCGAATAGTTAGGGCCTTAGAAGTCAACGCCAGAAGCATAAGGTACAATATAAATACAACAGCTTTTCCATCGTATAACAGGAACAATAGCAACCAGTGTGAAAGATATGATCATTTCTGCGTTCCGGACAACCTAGGCGTCACTCTAAGGCGTCGCTCCACCAGATCGAATAGTTAGGGCCTAAGAAGTGAACGCCAGAAGCATACAATACAATATAAATGCAACAGCTTTTCCATCGTATAAAATGAATAATTGCAAAGAGTGTGAAAGTAGTGGTCATTTCTACGTTCCGGGCAACCTAGGTTTCACTCTAGGGCGTTGCTCCACCAGATCGAATAGTTAGTGCCTTAGAAGTCAACGTCAGAAGCATAAAATACAGTATAAATACAACAGTGTTTCCATCGTATAAAGCGAATAATTGCAACCAGTGTGAAAGTTATGGTCATTTCTACGTTCCGGGCAACCTAGGCTTCACTCTAGGGCGTTGCTCCACCAGATTGAATAGTTAGTGCCTTAGAAGTCAACCCCCGAAGCGTAAAATGCAATAAAAATACAACAGTTTTTCCATCATATTACAGGAGTAATTGCAACCAGTTTGAAAGTGATGGTCATTTCTACGTTCCGGGCACCCTAGGCTTCTCTCTAGGGCGTTGCTCCGCCATATCGAATACTTAGTGCCTTAGAAGTCAACGCCAGAAGCATAAAATACAACATAAGTACAACAGTTTTTCCATCGTATAACAGGAATAATTGCATCCAGTTTGAAAGTTATGGTCATTTCTACTTTCCGGGCAACCTAGGCTTCACCCTAGTGCGTAGCTCCACCAGATC
Organism: Calliopsis andreniformis; assembly: GCF_051401765.1. NCBI lineage: Eukaryota > Metazoa > Arthropoda > Insecta > Hymenoptera > Andrenidae > Calliopsis > Calliopsis andreniformis. The sequence goes on from NW_027480423.1 coordinate 23,007,660, forward strand.
GTATAGTTAGTGCCTTAGAAGTCAACGTCAGAAGCATAAAATACAGTATAAATACAACAGTTCTTCCATCGTATAAAACGAATAATTGCAACCAGTATGAAAGTCATGGTCATTTCTACGTTCCGGGAAACCAAGGCTTCACCCTAGGGCGTTGCTCCACCAGATCGAATAGTTAGGGCCTTAGAAGTCAACGCCAGAAGCATAAGGTACAATATAAATACAACAGCTTTTCCATCGTATAACAGGAATAATTGCAATTAGTGTGAAAGGTATGGTCATTTCTACGTTCCGGGCAACCTAGGCTTCACCCTAGGGCGTTGCTCCACCAGATCGAATAGTTAGGGCCTTAGAAGTCAACGCCAGAAGCATAAGGTACGATATAAATACAACAGCTTTTCCATCGTATAACAGGAACAATAGCAACCAGTGTGAAAGATATGATCATTTCTACGTTCCGGGCAACCTAGGCGTCACTCTAAGGCGTCGCTCCACCAGATCGAATAGTTAGGGCCTAAGAAGTCAACGCCAGAAGCATAAAATACAATATAAATGCAACAGCTTTTCCATCGTATAGAATGAATAATTGCAAAGAGTGTGAAAGTAATGGTCATTTCTACGTTCCGGGCAACCTAGGTTTCACTCTAGGGCTCTGCTCCACCAGATCGAATAGTTAGTGCGTTAGAAGTCAACGTCAGAAGCATAAAATACAGTATAAATACAACAGTTTTTCCATCGTATAAAACGAATAATTGCAACCAGTGTGAAAGTTATGGTCATTTCTACGTTCCGGGCAACCTAGGCTTCACTCTAGGGCGTTGCTCCACCAGATTGCATAGTTAGTGCCTTAGAAGTCAACCCCCGAAGCGTAAAATGCAATAAAAATACAACAGTTTTTCCATCATATTACAGGAGTAATTGCAACCAGTTTGAAAGTGATGGTCATTTCTACGTTCCGGGCACGCTAGGCTTCACTCTAGGGCGTTGCTCCACCAGATTGCATAGTTAGTGCCTTAGAAGTCAACCCCCGAAGCATAAAATGCAAAAAAATACAACAGTTTTTCCATCGTATAACAGGAATAATTGCAATTAGTGTGAAAGTGATGGTCATTTCTACGTTCCGGGCAACCTAGGCTTCACCCTAGGGCGTTGCTCCACCAGATCGAATAGTTAGGGCCTTAGAAGTCAACGCCAGAAGCATAAGGTACGATATAAGTACAACAGCTTTTCCATCGTATAACAGGAACAATAGCAACCAGTGTGAAAGATATGATCATTTCTACGTTCCGGGCAACCTAGGCGTCACTCTAAGGCGTCGCTCCACCAGATCGAATAGTTAGGGCCTAAGAAGTCAACGCCAGAAGCATAAAATACAATATAAATGCAACAGCTTTTCCATCGTATAAAACGAATAATTGCAACCACTATGAAAGTTATGGTCATTTCTACTATCCGGGCAACCTAGGCTTCACCCTAGGGCGTTGCTCCACCAGACCGAATAGTTAGGGCCTTAGAAGTCAACGCCAGAAGCATAAGGTACAATATAAATACAACAGCTTTTACATCGTATAACAGGAACAATAGCAACCAGTGTGAAAGATATGGTCATTTATACGTTCCGGGCAACCTAGGCGTCACTCTAACGCGTTGCTCCACCAGATCGAATAGTTAGGGCCCAAGAAGACAACGCCAGAAGCATGAAATACAATATAAATGCAACAGCTTTTCCATCGTATAAAATGAATAATTGCAAAGAGTGTGAAAGTAATGGTCATTTCTACGTCCCGGGCAACCTAGGTTTCACTCTAGCGCGTTGCTCCACCAGATCGAATAGTTAGGGCCTTAGAAGTCAACGCCAGATGCATAAAATACAATATAAATACAACAGTTTTTCCATCGTATAACAGGAAGAATTGCAACCAGTTTGAAAGATATGGTCATTTCTACGTTCCGGGCAACCTAGGCTTCACCCTAGTGCGTCGTTCCACGAGATCGAATAGTTAAGGCCTAAGAAGTGAACGCCAGTAGCATAAAATACAATATAAATACATCAGTTTTTCCAACGTATAAAACGAATAATTGCAACCAGGGTGAAAGTTATGGTCATTTCTACGTTCCGGGCAACATAGGCTTCACTCTAAGGCGTTGCTCCAACAGAACGAATAGTTGGTGCCTTACAAGTCAAAGTCAGAAGCATAAAATACAATATAAATACAACAGTTTTTCCATCGTATAAAACGAATAATTGCAACCAGTATGAAAGTTATGGACATTTCTACTTTCCGGGCAACCTAGGCTTCACCCTAGGGCGTTACTCCAACAGATTGAATAGTTAGGGCCTTAGAAGTCAACGCCCGAAGCATAAAATGCAATAAAAATACAACAGTTTTTCCATCGTATAAAACGAGTAATTGCAACCAGTGTGAAAGTTATGGTCATTTCTACGTTCCGGGCAACATAGGCTTCACTCTAGGGCGTTGCTCCAGCAGATCGAATAGTTAGGTCCTTAGATGTAAACGCCAGAAGCATAAAATACGATATAAATACAACAGTTTTTCCATCGTATAACAGGAATAATTGTAACCAGTTTGAAAGTGATTGTCATTTCTACGTTGCGGGCAACCTAGGTTTCACTCTAGGGCGTTGCTCCACCAGATCGAATAGTTAGTGCGTTAGAAGTCAACGTCAGAAGCATAAAATACAGTATAAATACAACAGTTTTTCCATCGTATAAAACGAATAATTGCAACCAATATGAAAGTTATCGTCATTTCTACTTTCCGGGCAACCTAGGATTCACCCTAGGGCGTTGCTCCAACAGATCGAATAGTTAGGGCCTAAGAAGTCAACACCAGGAGCATAAAATACAATATAAATGCAACAGCTTTTCCATCGTATAAAACGGATAATTGCAACCAATATGAAAGTTATCGTCATTTCTACTTTCCGGGCAACCTAGGATTCACCCTAGGGCGTTGCTCCAACAGATTGAATAGTTAGTGCCTTAGAAGTCAACGCCCGAAGCATAAAATGCAATAAAAATGCAACAGTTTTTCCATCATATAACAGGAGTAATTGCAACCAGTTTGAAAGTGATGGTCATTTCTACGTTCCGGGCACCCTAGGCTTCACTCTAGGGCGTTGCTCTACCATATCGAATACTTAGTGCCTTAGAAGTCAACGTCAGAAGCATAAAATACAGTATAAATACAACAGTTCTTATATCGTATAAAACGAATAATTGAAACCAGTATGAAAGTCATGGTCATTTCTACGTTCCGGGAAACCAAGGCTTCACTCTAGGGCGTTGCTCCAACAGATCGAATAGTTAGGGCCTCAGAAGTCAACGCCAGAAGCATAAAATACAATATAAATACAACAGCTTTTCCATCGTATAAAACGAATAATTGCAACCACTATGAAAGTTATGGTCATTTCTACTATCCGGGCAACCTAGGCTTCACACTAGGGCGTTGCTCCACCATACCGAATAGTTAGGGCCTTAGAAGTCAACGCCAGAAGCGTAAGGTACAATATAAATACAACAGCTTTTACATCGTATAACAGGAACAATAGCAACCAGTGTGAAAGATATGGTCATTTCTACGTTCCGGGCAACCTAGGCGTCACTCTAAGGCGTTGCTCCACCAGATCTAATAGTTAGGGCCCAAGAAAACAACGCCAGAAGCATAAAATACAATATAAATGCAACAGCCTTTCCATCGTATAAAATGAATAATTGCAAAGAGTGTGAAAGTAATGGTCCTTTCTACGTCCCGGGCAACCTAGGTTTCACTCTAGCGCGTTGCTCCACCAGATCGAATAGTTAGTGCGTTAGAAGTCAACGTCAGAAGCATAAAATACAGTATAAATACAACAGCTTTTCCATCGTATAAAACGGATAATTGCAACCAGTATGAAAGTTATGGACATTTCTACTTTCCGGGCAACCTAGGCTTCACCCTAGGGCGATGCTCCACCAGATCGAATAGTTAGGGCCTTAGAAGTCAACGCGCGAAACATAAAACACAAAATAAATAGAACAGTTTTTCCATTGTATAAATCGAATAATTGCTACCAGTGTGAAAGTTATGGTCATTTCTACGTTCCGGGCAACCTAGGCTTCACCCTAGTGCGTCGTTCCACCAGATCGAATAGTTAAGGCCTAAGAAGTGAACGCCAGAAGCATAAAATACAATATAAATACATCAGTTTTTCCAACGTATAAAACGAATAAATGCAACCAGTGTGAAAGTTATGGTCATTTCTACGTTCCGGGCAACATAGGCTTCACTCTAAGGCGTCGCTCCAACAGATCGAATAGTTGGTGCCTTACAAGTCAAAGTCAGAAGCATAAAATACAATATAAATACAACAGTTTTTCCATCGTATAAAACGAATAATTGCAACCAGTATGAAAGTTATGGACATTTCTACTTTCCGGGCAACCTAGGCTTCACCCTAGGGCGTTACTCCAACAGATTGAATAGTTAGGGCCTTAGAAGTCAAGGCCCGAAGCATAAAATGCAATAAAAATACAACAGTTTTTCCATCGTATAACAGGAATAATTGTAACCAGTTTGAAAGTGATGGTCATTTCTACGTTCCGGGCAACCTAGGCTTCACTCTAGGGCGTTGCTCCACCAGATCGAATAGTTAGGGCCTAAGAAGTCAACACCAGGAGCATAAAATACAATATAAATGCAACAGCTTTTCCATCGTATGAAATGAATAATTGCAAAGAGTGGGAAAGTAATGGTCATTTCTACGTTCCGTGTAACCTAGGCTTCACTCTAGGGTGTTGCTCCACCATATCGAATACTTAGTGCGATAGAAGTCAACGCCAGAAGCATAAAATACAATATAAATACAACAGTTTTTCCATCGTATAACAGGAATAATTGCAACCAGTTTGAAAGTTATGGTCATTTCTACTTGCCGGGCAACCTAGGCTTCACCCTAGGGCGTTGTTCCACCCGATCGCATAGTTAGGGCCTATGAAGTGAACGCCAGAAGCATAAAATACAATATAAATACAACAGTTTTTCCATCGTATAAAACGAATAATTGCAACCAGCGTGAAAGTTATGGTCATTTCTACGTTCCCGGCAACCTAGGCTTCACTCTAGGATGTGCCTCCACCATATCGAATAGTTAGGGGTTTAGAAGTAAACACCCGAAGCATAAAATACAATAAAAATACAACAGTTTTTCCATCGTATAAAACGAGTAATTGCAACCAGTGTGAAAGTTATGGTCATTTCTACGTTCCGGGCAACATAGGCTTCACTCTAGGGCGTTGCTCCAACAGATCGAATAGTTAGGTCCTTAGATGTCAACGCCAGAAGCATAAAATACGATATAAATACAACAGTTTTTCCATCGTATAACAGGAATAATTGTAACCAGTTTGAAAGTGATTGTCATTTCTACGTTGCGGGCAACCTAGGTTTCACTCTAGGGCGTTGCTCCACCAGATCGAATAGTTAGTGCGTTAGAAGTCAACGTCAGAAGCATAAAATACAGTATAAATACAACAGTTTTTCCATCGTATAAAACGAATAATTGCAACCAGTATGAAAGTTATGGACATTTCTACTTTCCGGGCAACCTAGGCTTCACCCTAGGGCGTTGCTCCAACAGATTGAATAGTTAGGGCCTTAGAAGTCAACGCCCGAAGCATAAAATGCAACAAAAATACAACAGTTTTTCCATCGTATAACAGGAATAATTGTAACCAGTTTGAAAGTGATTGTCATTTCTACGTTGCGGGCAACCTAGGTTTCACTCTAGGGCGTTGCTCCACGAGATCGAATAGTTAGTGCGTTAGAAGTCAACGTCAGAAGCATAAAATACAGTATAAATACAACAGCTTTTACATCGTATAACAGGAACAATAGCAACCAGTGTGAAAGATATGGTCATTTCTACGTTCCGGGCAACCTAGGCGTCACTCTAAGGCGTTGCTCCACCAGATCTAATAGTTAGGGCCCAAGAAAACAACGCCAGAATCATAAAATACAATATAAATGCAACAGCTTTTCCATCGTATAAAATGAATAATTGCAAAGAGTGTGAAAGTAATGGTCCTTTCTACGTCCCGGGCAACCTAGGTTTCACTCTAGCGCGTTGCTCCACCAGATCGAATAGTTAGTGCGTTAGAAGTCAACGTCAGAAGCATAAAATACAGTATAAATACAACAGCTTTTCCATCGTATAAAACGGATAATTGCAACCAGTATGAAAGTTATGGACATTTCTACTTTCCGGGCAACCTAGGCTTCACCCTAGGGCGATGCTCCACCAGATCGAATAGTTAGGGCCTTAGAAGTCAACGCGCGAAACATAAAACACAAAATAAATAGAACAGTTTTTCCATTGTATAAATCGAATAATTGCTACCAGTGTGAAAGTTATGGTCATTTCTACGTTCCGGGCAACCTAGGCTTCACTCTAGGGCGTTGCTCCAACAGATCGAATAGTTGGTGCCTTACAAGTCAAAGTCAGAAGCATAAAATACAATATAAATACAACAGTTTTTCCATCGTATAAAACGAATAATTGCAACCAGTATGAAAGTTATGGACATTTCTACTTTCCGGGCAACCTAGGCTTCACCCTAGGGCGTTACTCCAACAGATTGAATAGTTAGGGCCTTAGAAGTCAAGGCCCGAAGCATAAAATGCAATAAAAATACAACAGTTTTTCCATCGTATAACAGGAATAATTGTAACCAGTTTGAAAGTGATGGTCATTTCTACGTTCCGGGCAACCTAGGCTTCACTCTAGGGCGTTGCTCCACCAGATCGAATAGTTAGGGCCTAAGAAGTCAACACCAGGAGCATAAAATACAATATAAATGCAACAGCTTTTCCATCGTATGAAATGAATAATTGCAAAGAGTGGGAAAGTAATGGTCATTTCTACGTTCCGTGTAACCTAGGCTTCACTCTAGGGTGTGGCTCCACCATATCGAATACTTAGTGCCATAGAAGTCAACGCCAAAAGCATAAAATACAATATAAATACAACAGTTTTTCCATCGTATAACAGGAATAATTGCAACCAGTTTGAAAGTTATGGTCATTTCTACTTGCCGGGCAACCTAGGCTTCACCCTAGGGCGTTGTTCCACCCGATCGCATAGTTAGGGCCTATGAAGTGAACGCCAGAAGCATAAAATACAATATAAATACAACAGTTTTTCCATCGTATAAAACGAATAATTGCAACCAGCGTGAAAGTTATGGTCATTTCTACGTTCCCGGCAACCTAGGCTTCACTCTAGGATGTGCCTCCACCATATCGAATAGTTAGGGGTTTAGAAGTAAACACCCGAAGCATAAAATACAATAAAAATACAACAGTTTTTCCATCGTATAAAACGAGTAATTGCAACCAGTGTGAAAGTTATGGTCATTTCTACGTTCCGGGCAACATAGGCTTCACTCTAGGGCGTTGCTCCAACAGATCGAATAGTTAGGTCCTTAGATGTCAACGCCAGAAGCATAAAATACGATATAAATACAACAGTTTTTCCATCGTGTAACAGGAATAATTGTAACCAGTTTGAAAGTGATTGTCATTTCTACGTTGCGGGCAACCTAGGTTTCACTCTAGGGCGTTGCTCCACCAGATCGAATAGTTAGTGCGTTAGAAGTCAACGTCAGAAGCATAAAATACAGTATAAATACAACAGTTTTTCCATCGTATAAAACGAATAATTGCAACCAGTATGAAAGTTATGGACATTTCTACCTTCCGGGCAACCTAGGCTTCACCCTAGGGCGATGCTCCACCAGATCGAATAGTTAGGGCCTTAGAAGTCAACGCGCGAAACATAAAACACAAAATAAATAGAACAGTTTTTCCATTGTATAAATCGAATAATTGCTACCAGTGTGAAAGTTATGGTCATTTCTACGTTCCGGGCAACCTAGGCTTCACCCTAGTGCGTCGTTCCACCAGATCGAATAGTTAAGGCCTAAGAAGTGAACGCCAGAAGCATAAAATACAATATAAATACATCAGTTTTTCCAACGTATAAAACGAATAAATGCAACCAGTGTGAAAGTTATGGTCATTTCTACGTTCCGGGCAACATAGGCTTCACTCTAAGGCGTCGCTCCAACAGATCGAATAGTTGGTGCCTTACAAGTCAAAGTCAGAAGCATAAAATACAATATAAATACAACAGTTTTTCCATCGTATAAAACGAATAATTGCAACCAGTATGAAAGTTATGGACATTTCTACGTTCCCGGCAACCTAGGCTTCACTCTAGGATGTGCCTCCACCATATCGAATAGTTAGGGGTTTAGAAGTAAACACCCGAAGCATAAAATACAATAAAAATACAACAGTTTTTCCATCGTATAAAACGAGTAATTGCAACCAGTGTGAAAGTTATGGTCATTTCTACGTTCCGGGCAACATAGGCTTCACTCTAGGGCGTTGCTCCAACAGATCGAATAGTTAGGTCCTTAGATGTCAACGCCAGAAGCATAAAATACGATATAAATACAACAGTTTTTCCATCGTATAACAGGAATAATTGTAACCAGTTTGAAAGTGATTGTCATTTCTACGTTGCGGGCAACCTAGGTTTCACTCTAGGGCGTTGCTCCACCAGATCGAATAGTTAGTGCGTTAGAAGTCAACGTCAGAAGCATAAAATACAGTATAAATACAACAGTTTTTCCATCGTATAAAACGAATAATTGCAACCAGTATGAAAGTTATGGACATTTCTACTTTCCGGGCAACCTAGGCTTCACCCTAGGGCGTTGCTCCAACAGATTGAATAGTTAGGGCCTTAGAAGTCAACGCCCGAAGCATAAAATGCAACAAAAATACAACAGTTTTTCCATCGTATAACAGGAATAATTGTAACCAGTTTGAAAGTGATTGTCATTTCTACGTTGCGGGCAACCTAGGTTTCACTCTAGGGCGTTGCTCCACCAGATCGAATAGTTAGTGCGTTAGAAGTCAACGTCAGAAGCATAAAATACAGTATAAATACAACAGCTTTTACATCGTATAACAGGAACAATAGCAACCAGTGTGAAAGATATGGTCATTTCTACGTTCCGGGCAACCTAGGCGTCACTCTAAGGCGTTGCTCCACCAGATCTAATAGTTAGGGCCCAAGAAAACAACGCCAGAAGCATAAAATACAATATAAATGCAACAGCTTTTCCATCGTATAAAATGAATAATTGCAAAGAGTGTGAAAGTAATGGTCCTTTCTACGTCCCGGGCAACCTAGGTTTCACTCTAGCGCGTTGCTCCACCAGATCGAATAGTTAGTGCGTTAGAAGTCAACGTCAGAAGCATAAAATACAGTATAAATACAACAGCTTTTCCATCGTATAAAACGGATAATTGCAACCAGTATGAAAGTTATGGACATTTCTACTTTCCGGGCAACCTAGGCTTCACCCTAGGGCGATGCTCCACCAGATCGAATAGTTAGGGCCTTAGAAGTCAACGCGCGAAACATAAAACACAAAATAAATAGAACAGTTTTTCCATTGTATAAATCGAATAATTGCTACCAGTGTGAAAGTTATGGTCATTTCTACGTTCCGGGCAACCTAGGCTTCACCCTAGTGCGTCGTTCTACCAGATCGAATAGTTAAGGCCTAAGAAGTGAACGCCAGAAGCATAAAATACAATATAAATACATCAGTTTTTCCAACGTATAAAACGAATAAATGCAACCAGTGTGAAAGTTATGGTCATTTCTACGTTCCGGGCAACATAGGCTTCACTCTAAGGCGTCGCTCCAACAGATCGAATAGTTGGTGCCTTACAAGTCAAAGTCAGAAGCATAAAATACAATATAAATACAACAGTTTTTCCATCGTATAAAACGAATAATTGCAACCAGTATGAAAGTTATGGACATTTCTACTTTCCGGGCAACCTAGGCTTCACCCTAGGGCGTTACTCCAACAGATTGAATAGTTAGGGCCTTAGAAGTCAAGGCCCGAAGCATAAAATGCAATAAAAATACAACAGTTTTTCCATCGTATAACAGGAATAATTGTAACCAGTTTGAAAGTGATGGTCATTTCTACGTTCCGGGCAACCTAGGCTTCACTCTAGGGCGTTGCTCCACCAGATCGAATAGTTAGGGCCTAAGAAGTCAACACCAGGAGCATAAAATACAATATAAATGCAACAGCTTTTCCATCGTATGAAATGAATAATTGCAAAGAGTGGGAAAGTAATGGTCATTTCTACGTTCCGTGTAACCTAGGCTTCACTCTAGGGTGTGGCTCCACCATATCGAATACTTAGTGCCATAGAAGTCAACGCCAAAAGCATAAAATACAATATAAATACAACAGTTTTTCCATCGTATAACAGGAATAATTGCAACCAGTTTGAAAGTTATGGTCATTTCTACTTGCCGGGCAACCTAGGCTTCACCCTAGGGCGTTGTTCCACCCGATCGCATAGTTAGGGCCTATGAAGTGAACGCCAGAAGCATAAAATACAATATAAATACAACAGTTTTTCCATCGTATAAAACGAATAATTGCAACCAGCGTGAAAGTTATGGTCATTTCTACGTTCCCGGCAACCTAGGCTTCACTCTAGGATGTGCCTCCACCATATCGAATAGTTAGGGGTTTAGAAGTAAACACCCGAAGCATAAAATACAATAAAAATACAACAGTTTTTCCATCGTATAAAACGAGTAATTGCAACCAGTGTGAAAGTTATGGTCATTTCTACGTTCCGGGCAACATAGGCTTCACTCTAGGGCGTTGCTCCAACAGATCGAATAGTTAGGTCCTTAGATGTCAACGCCAGAAGCATAAAATACGATATAAATACAACAGTTTTTCCATCGTGTAACAGGAATAATTGTAACCAGTTTGAAAGTGATTGTCATTTCTACGTTGCGGGCAACCTAGGTTTCACTCTAGGGCGTTGCTCCACCAGATCGAATAGTTAGTGCGTTAGAAGTCAACGTCAGAAGCATAAAATACAGTATAAATACAACAGTTTTTCCATCGTATAAAACGAATAATTGCAACCAGTATGAAAGTTATGGACATTTCTACTTTCCGGGCAACCTAGGCTTCACCCTAGGGCGATGCTCCACCAGATCGAATAGTTAGGGCCTTAGAAGTCAACGCGCGAAACATAAAACACAAAATAAATAGAACAGTTTTTCCATTGTATAAATCGAATAATTGCTACCAGTGTGAAAGTTATGGTCATTTCTACGTTCCGGGCAACCTAGGCTTCACCCTAGTGCGTCGTTCCACCAGATCGAATAGTTAAGGCCTAAGAAGTGAACGCCAGAAGCATAAAATACAATATAAATACATCAGTTTTTCCAACGTATAAAACGAATAAATGCAACCAGTGTGAAAGTTATGGTCATTTCTACGTTCCGGGCAACATAGGCTTCACTCTAAGGCGTCGCTCCAACAGATCGAATAGTTGGTGCCTTACAAGTCAAAGTCAGAAGCATAAAATACAATATAAATACAACAGTTTTTCCATCGTATAAAACGAATAATTGCAACCAGTATGAAAGTTATGGACATTTCTACTTTCCGGGCAACCTAGGCTTCACCCTAGGGCGTTACTCCAACAGATTGAATAGTTAGGGCCTTAGAAGTCAAGGCCCGAAGCATAAAATGCAATAAAAATACAACAGTTTTTCCATCGTATAACAGGAATAATTGTAACCAGTTTGAAAGTGATGGTCATTTCTACGTTCCGGGCAACCTAGGCTTCACTCTAGGGCGTTGCTCCACCAGATCGAATAGTTAGGGCCTAAGAAGTCAGCACCAGGAGCATAAAATACAATATAAATGCAACAGCTTTTCCATCGTTTAAAACGGATAATTGCAACCAATATGAAAGTTATCGTCATTTCTACTTTCCGGGCAACCTAGGATTCACCATAGGGCGTTGCTCCAACAGATCGAATAGTTAGGGCCTAAGAAGTCAGCACCAGGAGCATAAAATACAATATAAATGCAACAGCTTTTCCATCGTTTAAAACGGATAATTGCAACCAATATGAAAGTTATCGTCATTTCTACTTTCCGGGCAACCTAGGATTCACCCTAGGGCGTTGCTCCAACAGATTGAATAGTTAGTGCCTTAGAAGTCAACGCCCGAAGCATAAAATGCAATAAAAATGCAACAGTTTTTCCATCAAATAACAGGAGTAATTGCAACCAGTTTGAAAGTGATGGTCATTTCTACGTTCCGGGCACCCTAGGCTTCACTCTAGGGCGTTGCTCTACCATATCGAATACTTAGTGCCTTAGAAGTCAACGTCAGAAGCATAAAATACAGTATAAATACAACAGTTCTTATATCGTATAAAACGAATAATTGAAACCAGTATGAAAGTCATGGTCATTTCTACGTTCCGGGAAACCAAGGCTTCACTCTAGGGCGTTGCTCCAACAGATCGAATAGTTAGGGCCTCAGAAGTCAACGCCAGAAGCATAAAATACAATATAAATACAACAGCTTTTCCATCGTATAAAACGAATAATTGCAACCACTATGAAAGTTATGGTCATTTCTACTATCCGGGCAACCTAGGCTTCACACTAGGGCGTTGCTCCACCAGACCGAATAGTTAGGGCCTTAGAAGTCAACGCCAGAAGCATAAGGTACAATATAAATACAACAGCTTTTACATCGTATAACAGGAACAATAGCAACCAGTGTGAAAGATATGGTCATTTCTACGTTCCGGGCAACCTAGGCGTCACTCTAAGGCGTTGCTCCACCAGATCTAATAGTTAGGGCCCAAGAAAACAACGCCAGAAGCATAAAATACAATATAAATGCAACAGCTTTTCCATCGTATAAAACGGATAATTGCAACCAGTATGAAAGTTATGGACATTTCTACTTTCCGGGCAACCCAGGCTTCACCCTAGGGCGATGCTCCACCAGATCGAATAGTTAGGGCCTTAGAAGTCAACGCGCGAAACATAAAACACAAAATAAATAGAACAGTTTTTCCATTGTATAAATCGAATAATTGCTACCAGTGTGAAAGTTATGGTCATTTCTACGTTCCGGGCAACCTAGGCTTCACCCTAGTGCGTCATTCCACCAGATCGAATAGTTAAGGCCTAAGAAGTGAACGCCAGAAGCATAAAATACAATATAAATACATCAGTTTTTCCAACGTATAAAACGAATAAATGCAACCAGTGTGAAAGTTATGGTCATTTCTACGTTCCGGGCAACATAGGCTTCACTCTAAGGCGTCGCTCCAACAGATCGAATAGTTGGTGCCTTACAAGTCAAAGTCAGAAGCATAAAATACAATATTAATACAACAGTTTTTCCATCGTATAAAACGAATAATTGCAACCAGTATGAAAGTTATGTACATTTCTACTTTCCGGGCAACCTAGGCTTCACCCTAGTTCGTTACTCCAACAGATTGAATAGTTAGGGCCTTAGAAGTCAACGCCCGAAGCATAAAATGCAATAAAAATACAACAGTTTTTCCATCGTATAACAGGAATAATTGTAACCAGTTTGAAAGTGATGGTCATTTCTACGTTCCGGGCAACCTAGGCTTCACTCTAGGGCGTTGCTCCACCAGATCGAATAGTTAGGGCCTAAGAAGTCAACACCAGGAGCATAAAATACAATATAAATGCAACAGCTTTTCCATCGTATGAAATGAATAATTGCAAAGAGTGGGAAAGTAATGGTCATTTCTACGTTCCGTGTAACCCAGGCTTCACTCTAGGGTGTTGCTCCACCATATCGAATACTTAGTGCCATAGAAGTCAACGCCAGAAGCATAAAATACAATATAAATACAACAGTTTTTCCATCGTATAACAGGAATAATTGCAACCAGTTTGAAAGTTATGGTCATTTCTACTTGCCGGGCAACCTAGGCTTCACCCTAGGGCGTTGTTCCACCCGATCGCATAGTTAGGGCCTATGAAGTGAACGTCAGAAGCATAAAATACAATATAAATACAACAGTTTTTCCATCGTATAAAACGAATAATTGCAACCAGTGTGAAAGTTATGGTCATTTCTACGTTCCCGGCAACCTAGGCTTCACTCTAGGATGTGCCTCCACCATATCGAATAGTTAGGGGTTTAGAAGTAAACACCCGAAGCATAAAATACAATAAAAATACAACAGTTTTTCCATCGTATAAAACGAGTAATTGCAACCAGTGTGAAAGTTATGGTCATTTCTATGTTCCGGGCAACATAGGCTTCACTCTAGGGCGTTGCTCCAACAGATCGAATAGGTAGGTCCTTAGATGTCAACGCCAGAAGCATAAAATACGATATAAATACAACAGTTTTTCCATCGTATAACAGGAATAATTGTAACCAGTTTGAAAGTGATTGTCATTTCTACGTTGCGGGCAACCTAGGTTTCACTCTAGGGCGTTGCTCCACCAGATCGAATAGTTAGTGCGTTAGAAGTCAACGTCAGAAGCATAAAATACAGTATAAATACAACAGTTTTTCCATCGTATAAAACGAATCATTGCAACCAGTATGAAAGTTATGGTCATTTCTACGTTCCAGGCAACCTAGGCCTCACTCTAGGGCGTTGCTCCACCAGATCGAATAGTTGGTGCCTTAGAAGTCAACGTCAGAAGCTTAAAATACAATATAAATACAACAGTTTTTCCATCGTATAAAACGAATAATTGCAACCAGTATGAAATTTATGGACATTTCTACTTTCCGGGCAACCTAGGCTTCACCCTAGGGAGTTGCTCCAACAGACTGAATAGTTAGGGCCTTAGAAGTCAACGCCCGAAGCATAAAATGCAAAAAAATACAACAGTTTTTCCATCGTATAACAGGAATAATTCCAATTATTGTGAAAGTGATGGTCATTTCTACGTTCTGGGCAACCTAGGCTTCACCCTAGGGCGTTGCTCCACCAGATCGAATAGTTGGGGCCTTAGAAGTCAACGCCAGAAGCATAAGGTACAATATAAATACAACAGCTTTTCCATCGTATAACAGGAACAATAGCAACCAGTGTGAAAGATATGATCATTCCTACGTTCCGGGCAACCTAGGCGTCACTCTAAGGCGTCGCTCCAACAGATCGAATAGTTAGGGCCTAAGAAGTCAACGCCAGAAGCATAAAATACAATATGAATGCAACAGCTTTTCCATCGTATAAAATGAATAATTGCAAAGAGTGTGAAAGTAATGGTCATTTCTACGTTCCGGGCAACCTAGGTTTCACTCTAGGGCGTTGCTCCACAAGATCGAATAGTTAGTGCCTTAGAAGTCAACGTCAGAAGCATAAAATACAGTATAAATACAACAGTTTTTCCATCGTATAAAACGAATAATTGCAACCAGTGTGAAAGTTATGGTCATTTCTACGTTCCGGGCAACCTAGGCTTCACTCTAGGGCGTTGCTCCACCAGATTGAATAGTTAGTGCCTTAGAAGTCAACCCCCGAAGCGTAAAATGCAATAAAAATACAACAGTTTTTCCATCATATTACAGGAGTAATTGTAACCAGTTTGAAAGTGATGGTCATTTCTACGTTCCGGTCACCCTAGGCTTCACCCTAGGGCGTTGCTCCACCATATCGAATACTTAGTGCCTTAGAAGTCAACGCCAGAAGCATAAAATACAACATAAATACAACAGTTTTTCCATCGTATAACAGGAATAATTGCAACCAGTTTGAAAGTTATGGTCATTTCTACTTTCCGGGCAACCTAGGCTTCACCCTAGTGCGTAGCTCCACCAGATCGAACAGTTAGTGCCTTAGAAGTCAACGACAGAAGCATAAAATACAGTATAAGTACAACAGTTCTTCCATCGTATAAAACGAATAATTGCAACCAGTATGAAAGTCATGGTCATTTCTACGTTCCGGGAAACCAAGGCTTCACTCTAAGTCGTTGCTCCAAGAGATCGAATAGTTAGGGCCTCAGAAGTCAACGCCAGAAGCATAAAATACAATATAAATACAACAGCTTTTCCATCGTATAAAACGAATAATTGCAACCATTATGAAAGTTATGGTCATTTCTACTATCCGGGCAACCTAGGCTTCACCCTAGGGCGTTGCTCCACCAGACCGAATAGTTAGGGCCTCAGAAGTCAACGCCAGAAGCATAAAATACAATATGAATGCAACAGCTTTTCCATCGTATAAAATGAATAATTGCAAAGAGTGTGAAAGTAATGGTCATTTCTACGTTCCGGGCAACCTAGGTTTCACTCTAGGGCGTTGCTCCACAAGATCGAATAGTTAGTGCCTTAGAAGTCAACGTCAGAAGCATAAAATACAGTATAAATACAACAGTTTTTCCATCGTATAAAACGAATAATTGCAACCAGTGTGAAAGTTATGGTCATTTCTACGTTCCGGGCAACCTAGGCTTCACTCTAGGGCGTTGCTCCACCAGATTGAATAGTTAGTGCCTTAGAAGTCAACCCCCGAAGCGTAAAATGCAATAAAAATACAACAGTTTTTCCATCATATTACAGGAGTAATTGTAACCAGTTTGAAAGTGATGGTCATTTCTACGTTCCGGTCACCCTAGGCTTCACCCTAGGGCGTTGCTCCACCATATCGAATACTTAGTGCCTTAGAAGTCAACGCCAGAAGCATAAAATACAACATAAATACAACAGTTTTTCCATCGTATAACAGGAATAATTGCAACCAGTTTGAAAGTTATGGTCATTTCTACTTTCCGGGCAACCTAGGCTTCACCCTAGTGCGTAGCTCCACCAGATCGAACAGTTAGTGCCTTAGAAGTCAACGACAGAAGCATAAAATACAGTATAAGTACAACAGTTCTTCCATCGTATAAAACGAATAATTGCAACCAGTATGAAAGTCATGGTCATTTCTACGTTCCGGGAAACCAAGGCTTCACTCTAAGTCGTTGCTCCAAGAGATCGAATAGTTAGGGCCTCAGAAGTCAACGCCAGAAGCATAAAATACAATATAAATACAACAGCTTTTCCATCGTATAAAACGAATAATTGCAACCATTATGAAAGTTATGGTCATTTCTACTATCCGGGCAACCTAGGCTTCACCCTAGGGCGTTGCTCCACCAGACCGAATAGTTAGGGCCCAAGAAGACAACGCCAGAAGCATAAAATACAATATAAATGCAACAGCTTTTCCATCGTATAAAATGAATAATTGCAAAGAGTGTGAAATTAATGGTCATTTCTACGTCCCGGGCAACCTAGGTTTCGCTCTAGCGCGTTGCTCCACCAGATCGAATAGTTAGTGCGTTAGAAGTCAACGTCAGAAGCATAAAATACAGTATAAATACAACAGCTTTTCCATCGTATAAAACGGATAATTGCAACCAGTATGAAAGTTATGGACATTTCTACTTTCCGGGCAACCTAGGCTTCACCCTAGGGCGTTACTCCAACAGATTGAATAGTTAGGGCCTTAGAAGTCAACGCCCGAAGCATAAAATGCAATAAAAATACAACAGTTTTTCCATCGTATAACAGGAATAATTGTAACCAGTTTGAAAGTGATGGTCATTTCTACGTTCCGGGCAACCTAGGCTTCACTCTAGGGCGTTGCTCCACCAGATCGAATAGTTAGGGCCTTAGAAGTCAACGCCAGAAGCATAAAATACAATATAAATGCAACAGCTTTTCCATCGTATAAAATGAATAATTGCAAAGAGTTTGAATGTAATGGTCATTTCTACGTTCCGGGCAACCTAGGTTTCACTCTAGGGAGTTGCTCCACCAGAGCGAATAGTTAGTGCCTTAGAAGTCAACGTCAGAAGCATAAAATGCAGTATAAATACGACAGTTTCTCCATCGTATAAAACGAATAATTGCAACCTGTCCGAAAGTTATGGACATTTCTACTTTCCGGGCAACCTAGGCTTCACCCTAGGGCGATGCTCCACCAGATCGAATAGTTAGGACCTTAGAAGTGAACGCGCAAAACATAAAACACAAAATAAATAGAACAGTTTTCCCATTGTATAAATCGAATAATTCCTACCAGTGTGAAAGTTGTGGTCATTTCTACGTTCCGGGCAGCCTAGGCTTCACCCTAGTGCGTTGTTCCACCAGATCAAATAGTTAAGGCCTAAGAAGTGAACGCCAGAAGAATAAAATACAATATAAGTACAACAGTTTTTCCATCGTATGAAACGGATAATTGCAACCAGTATGAAAGTAATGGTCATATCTACTTCCCGGGCAACCTAGGATTCACCCTAGGGCGTTGCTCCAACAGATTGAAAAGTTAGTGCCTAAGAAGTGAACGCCAGAAGCATTAAATACAATATAAATACAACAGTTTTTCCATCGTATAAACCGGATAATTGAAACCAGTATGAAAGTTATATACATTTCTACTTTCCGTGCAGCCTAGGCTTCACCCTAGGGCGTTGCTCCAACAGATTGAATAGTTAGGGCCTTAGAAGTCAACACCAGGAGCATAAAATACAATATAAATACAACAGGTTTTCCATCCTATAATATGAATAATTGCAACCAGTGTGAAAGTGATGGTCATTTCTTCGTTCCGGGAAACCAAGGCTTCACTCTAGGGCGTTGCTCCAACAGATCGAATAGTTAGGGCCTCAGAAGTCAACGCCAGAAGCATAAAATACAATATAAATACAACAGTTTTTCCATCGTATAAAACGAATAATTGCAACCACTATGAAAGTTATGGTCATTTCTACGTTCCGGGCAACCTAGGCTTCACCCTAGGGCGTTGCTCCACCAGATCGAATAGTTAGGGCCTTAGAAGTCAACGCCAGAAGCATAAGGTACATTATAAATACAACAGCTTTTCCATCGTATAACAGGAACAATAGCAACCAGTGTGAAAGATATGGTCATTTCTACGTTCCGGGCAACCTAGGCGTCACTCTAATGCGTTGCTCCACCAGATCGAATAGTTAGGGCCTAAAAAGTCAACGCCAGAAGCATATAATACAATATAAATGCAACAGCTTTTCCATCGTATAAAATGAATAATTGCAAAGAGTTTGAAGGTAATGGTCATTTCTACGTTCCGGGCAACCTAGGTTTCACTCTAGGTCGTTGCTCCACCAGACCGAATAGTTAGTGCCTTAGAAGTCAACGTCAGAAGCATAAAATACAGTATAAATACAACAGTTTCTCCATCGTATAAAACGAATAATTGCAACCTGTCCGAAAGTTATGGACATTTCTACTTTCCGGGCAACCTAGGCTTCACCCTAGGGCGATGCTCCACCAGATCGAATAGTTAGGGCCTTAGAAGGCAACGCGCGAAACATAAAACACAAAATAAATAGAACAGTTTTTCCATTGTATAAATCGAATAATTCCTACCAGTGTGAAAGTTATGGTCATTTCTACGTTCCGGGTAGCCTAGGCTTCACGCTAGTGCGTTGTTCCACCAGATCGAAAAGCTAAGGCCTAAGAAGTGAGCGCCAGAAGCATAAAATACAATATAAATACAACAGTTTTTCCATCGTATAAAACGGATAATTGCAACCAGTATGAAGGTAATGGTCATATCTACTTCCCGGGCAACCTAGGATTCACACTAGGGCGTTGCTCCAACAGATTGAAAAGTTAGTGCCTAAGAAGTGAACGCCAGAAGCATTAAATACAACATAAATACAACAGTTTTTCCATCGTATAAACCGGATAATTGCAACCTGTATGAAAGTTATTTTCATTTCTACTTTCCGGGCAACCTAGGATTCACCCTAGGGCGTTGCTCCAACAGATTGAATAGCTAGTGCCTTAGAAGTCAACGCTCGAAGCATCAAATGCAATAAAAATGCAACAGTTTTTCCATCATATAACAGGAGTACTTGCAACCTGTTTGAAAGCGATGGTCATTTCTACGTTCCGGGCACCCTAGGCTTCACTCTAGGGCGATGCTCCACCATATCGAATACTTAGTGCCTTAGAAGTCAACGCCAGAAGCATAAAATACAATATAAATACAACAGTTTTTCCATCGTATAACAGGAATAATTGCAACCAGTTTGAAAGTTATGGTCATTTCTACTTTCCGGGCAACCTAGGCTTCACCCTAGGGCGTTGTTCCACCCGATCGAATAGTTAGGGCCTAAGAAGTGAACGCCAGAAGCATATAATACAATATAAATACAACAGTTTTTCCATCGTATAAAACGAATAATTGCAACCAGTGTGAAAGTTATGGTCATTTCTACGTTCCGGGCAACCTAGGCTTCACTCTAGGGCGTTGTTCCAACAGATCGAATAGTTGGTGCCGTAGAAGTCAACGTCAGAAGCAT
Organism: Calliopsis andreniformis; assembly: GCF_051401765.1. Classification (NCBI taxonomy): domain Eukaryota; kingdom Metazoa; phylum Arthropoda; class Insecta; order Hymenoptera; family Andrenidae; genus Calliopsis; species Calliopsis andreniformis. The sequence continues at coordinate 23,027,947 of NW_027480423.1, forward strand.
AAAATACAATATAAATACAACAGTTTTTCCATCGTATAAAACGAATAATTGCAACCAGTATTAAAGTTATGGACATTTCTACTTACCGGGCAGCCTAGGCTTCACCCTATGGCGTTGCTCCAACAGATTGAGTAGTTAGGGCCTTAGAAGTCAACACCAGCAGCATAAAATACAATATAAATACAACAGGTTTTCCATCGTATAATATGAATAATTGCAACCAGTGTGAAAGTGATGGTCATTTCTTCGTTCCGGCAACCTAGACTTCACTCTAGTGCGTTGTTCCACCAGATCTAATGGTTAAGGGCTAAGAAGTGAACGCCAGAAGCATAAAATACAATATAAATACAACAGTTTTTCCATCGTATAAAACGGATAATTGCAACCAGTATGAAAGTTATGGTCATTTCTACTTCCCGGGCAACCTAGGATTCACGCTAGGGCGTTGCTCCAACAGGTTGAAATGTTAGTGCCTAAGAAGTGAACGCCAGAATCATAAAATACAATTTAAATACAACAGTTTTTCCATCGTATAAAACGAATAATTGCAACCAGTATGAAAGTTATGGACATTTCTACTTTCCGGGCAACCTAGGCTTCACCCTAGGGCGTTGCTCCACCAGATCGAATAGTTAGGGCCTTAGAAGTCAACGCCAGAAGCATAAGGTACATTATAAATACAACAGCTTTTCCATCGTATAACAGGAACAATAGCAACCAGTGTGAAAGATATGGTTATTTCTACGTTCCGGGCAACCTAGGCGTCACTCTAAGGCGTTGCTCCACCAGATCGAATAGTTAGGGGCTAAGAAGTCAACGCCAGAAGCATAAAATACAATATAAATGCAACAGCTTTTCAATCGTATAAAATGAATAATTGCAAAGAGTTTGAATGTAATGGTCATTTCTACGTTCCGGGCAACCTAGGTTTCACTCTAGGGAGTTGCTCCACCAGATCGAATAGTTAGTGCCTTAGAAGTCAACGTCAGAAGCATAAAATACAGTATAAATACAACAGTTTTTCCATCGTATAAAACGAATAATTGCAACCTGTCCGAAAGTTATGGACATTTCTACTTTCCGGGCAACCTAGGCTTCACCCTAGGGCGATGCTCCACCAGATCGAATAGTTAGGACCTTAGAAGTCAACGCGCAAAACATAAAACACAAAATAAATAGAACAGTTTTCCCATTGTATAAATCGAATAATTCCTACCAGTGTGAAAGTTATGGTCATTTCTACGTTCCGGGCAGCCTAGGCTTCACCCTAGTGCGTTCTTCCACCAGATCAAGTAGTTAAGGCCTAAGAAGTGAACGCCAGAAGCATAAAATACAATATAAATACAACAGTTTTTCCATCGTATGAAACGGATAATTGCAACCAGTATGAAAGTAATGGTCATATCTACTTCCCGGGCAACCTAGGATTCACCCTAGGGCGTTGCTCCAACAGATTGAAAAGTTAGTGCCTAAGAAGTGAACGCCAGAAGCATTAAATACAATATAAATACAACAGTTTTTCCATCGTATAAAAGGAATAATTGCAAACAGTGTGAAAGTAATGGTCATTTCTACGATCCTGGCAACCGAGGCTTCACTCTACGGCGTTGTTCCACCATGTCGAATAGTTAGGGCCTAAGAAGTGAACGCCAGACGCATAAAATACAATATAAATATAACAGTTTTTCCATCGTATAAAACGAATAATAGCAACCAGTGTGAAAGTTATGGTCATTTCTACGTTCCGGGCAACCTAGGCTTCACTCTAGGGCGTTGCTCCACCAGATCAGACAGTTAGGGCCTTAGAAGCCAACGCCCGAAGCATTAAATACAAAGTAAATAGAACAGTTTTTCCATCGTATAAAAGAATAATTGCATCCAGCGTGAAACTTATGGTCATTTCTACTTTCCCAGCAACCTAGGCTTCACCCTAGGGCATTGCTCTAACAGATTCAATAGTTAGGGCCTGAGAAGTCAACGCCCGAGTCTTAAAATGCAATAAAAATACAGCAGGGTTTCCATCGTATAAAACGAATAATTGCTACCAGTGTGAAAGTGATGGTCATTTCTACGTACCGGGCAACCTAGGCTTCACTCTAGGGCGCTGCTCCACCAGAACGAATAGTTAGGTCCTTAGATGTCAACGCCAGAAGCATAAAATACGATATAAATACAACAGCTTTTCCATCGTATAAAAGGAATAATTGCAAACAGTGTGAAAGTAATGGTCATTTCTACGATCCGGGCAACAGAGGCTTCACTCTACGGCGTTGTTCCACCAGATCGAATAGTTAGGGCCTAAGAAGTGAACGCCAGACGCATAAAATACAATATAAATATAACAGTTTTTCCATCGTAACAAACGAATAATAGCAACCAGTGTGAAAGTTATGGTCATTTCTACGTTCCGAGCAACCTAGGCTTCACTCTAGGGCGGTACTCCACCATATCGAATAGCTACGGCCTTAGAAGCCTACGCCTGAAGCATAAAATGCAAAATAAATAGAACAGTTTTTCCATTGTATAAAACGAATAATTGCTGCCAGTGTGAAAGTTATGGTCATTTCTACTTTCCGGGCAACCTAGGCTTCACCCTAGGGCGTTGCTCCACCAGATCAAACAGTTAGGGCATTAGAAGCCAACGCCCGAAGCATTAAATACAAAATAAATAGAACAGATTTTCCATTGTATAAAACGAATAATTGCTACCAGTGTAAAAGTTATGGTCATTTCTACGTTCCGGGCAACCTAGGCTTCACGCTAGGCCGTTGTTCCACCAGATCGAATAGTTAGGGCGTAAGAAGTGAACGCCAGAAGCATAAAATACAATATAAATACAACAGTTTTTCCATCATATAAAACGAATAATTGCAACCAGTATGAAAGTTATGGTCATTTCTCCTTTCCGGGCAACCTAGGCTTCACCCTAGGGCGTTGCTCCACCAGATCAAACAGCTAGGGCCTTAGAAGTCTACTCCCGAAGCATAAAATACAAAATAAATAGAACAGTTTTTCCATTGTATAAAACGAATAATTGCTGCCAGTGTAAAAGTTATAGTCATTTCTACGTTCCGGGCAACCTAGGCTTCACCCTAGGGCGTTGTTCCACCTGATGGAATATTTAGGGCCTAAGAAGTCAACACCAGAAGCATAAAATACGATAAAAATACAACAGCTTTTCCATCGTATAAAACGGATAATTGCAACCAGTATGAAGGTAATGGTCATATCTACTTCCCGGGCAACCTAGGATTCACACTAGGGAGTTGCTCCAACAGATTGAAAAGTTAGTGCCTAAGAAGTGAACGCCAGAAGCATTAAATACAACATAAATACAACAGTTTTTCCATCGTATAAACCGGATAATTGCAACCTGTATGAAAGTTATTTTCATTTCTACTTTCCGGGCAACCTAGGATTCACCCTAGGGCGTTGCTCCAACAGATTGAATAGCTAGTGCCTTAGAAGTCAACGCTCGAAGCATCAAATGCAATAAAAATGCAACAGTTTTTCCATCATATAACAGGAGTACTTGCAACCTGTTTGAAAGCGATGGTCATTTCTACGTTCCGGGCACCCTAGGCTTCACTCTAGGGCGATGCTCCACCATATCGAATACTTAGTGCCTTAGAAGTCAACGCCAGAAGCATAAAATACAATATAAATACAACAGTTTTTCCATCGTATAACAGGAATAATTGCAACCAGTTTGAAAGTTATGGTCATTTCTACTTTCCGGGCAACCTAGGCTTCACCCTAGGGCGTTGTTCCACCCGAACGAATAGTTAGGGCCTAAGAAGTGAACGCCAGAAGCATATAATACAATATAAATACAACAGTTTTTCCATCGTATAAAACGAATAATTGCAACCAGTGTGAAAGTTATGGTCATTTCTACGTTCCGGGCAACCTAGGCTTCACTCTAGGGCGTTGTTCCAACAGATCGAATAGTTGGTGCCGTAGAAGTCAACGTCAGAAGCATAAAATACAATATAAATACAACAGTTTTTCCATCGTATAAAACGAATAATTGCAACCAGTATTAAAGTTATGGACATTTCTACTTACCGGGCAGCCTAGGCTTCACCCTATGGCGTTGCTCCAACAGATTGAGTAGTTAGGGCCTTAGTAGTCAACACCAGCAGCATAAAATACAATATAAATACAACAGGTTTTCCATCGTATAATATGAATAATTGCAACCAGTGTGAAAGTGATGGTCATTTCTTCGTTCCGGCAACCTAGACTTCACTCTAGTGCGTTGTTCCACCAGATCTAATGGTTAAGGGCTAAGAAGTGAACGCCAGAAGCATAAAATACAATATAAATACAACAGTTTTTCCATCGTATAAAACGGATAATTGCAACCAGTATGAAAGTTATGGTCATTTCTACTTCCCGGGCAACCTAGGATTCACGCTAGGGCGTTGCTCCAACAGGTTGAAATGTTAGTGCCTAAGAAGTGAACGCCAGAATCATAAAATACAATTTAGATACAACAGTTTTTCCATCGTATAAAACGAATAATTGCAACCAGTATGAAAGTTATGGACATTTCTACTTTCCGGGCAACCTAGGCTTCACCCTAGGGCGTTGCTCCACCAGATCGAATAGTTAGGGCCTTAGAAGTCAACGCCAGAAGCATAAGGTACATTATAAATACAACAGCTTTTCCATCGTATAACAGGAACAATAGCAACCAGTGTGAAAGATATGGTTATTTCTACGTTCCGGGCAACCTAGGCGTCACTCTAAGGCGTTGCTCCACCAGATCGAATAGTTAGGGGCTAAGAAGTCAACGCCAGAAGCATAAAATACAATATAAATGCAACAGCTTTTCAATCGTATAGAATGAATAATTGCAAAGAGTTTGAATGTAATGGTCATTTCTACGTTCCGGGCAACCTAGGTTTCACTCTAGGGAGTTGCTCCACCAGATCGAATAGTTAGTGCCTTAGAAGTCAACGTCAGAAGCATAAAATACAGTATAAATACAACAGTTTTTCCATCGTATAAAACGAATAATTGCAACCTGTCCGAAAGTTATGGACATTTCTACTTTCCGGGCAACCTAGGCTTCACCCTAGGGCGATGCTCCACCAGATCGAATAGTTAGGACCTTAGAAGTCAACGCGCAAAACATAAAACACAAAATAAATAGAACAGTTTTCCCATTGTATAAATCGAATAATTCCTACCAGTGTGAAAGTTATGGTCATTTCTACGTTCCGGGCAGCCTAGGCTTCACCCTAGTGCGTTCTTCCACCAGATCAAGTAGTTAAGGCCTAAGAAGTGAACGCCAGAAGCATAAAATACAATATAAATACAACAGTTTTTCCATCGTATGAAACGGATAATTGCAACCAGTATGAAAGTAATGGTCATATCTACTTCCCGGGCAACCTAGGATTCACCCTAGGGCGTTGCTCCAACAGATTGAAAAGTTAGTGCCTAAGAAGTGAACGCCAGAAGCATTAAATACAATATAAATACAACAGTTTTTCCATCGTATAAAAGGAATAATTGCAAACAGTGTGAAAGTAATGGTCATTTCTACGATCCTGGCAACCGAGGCTTCACTCTACGGCGTTGTTCCACCATGTCGAATAGTTAGGGCCTAAGAAGTGAACGCCAGACGCATAAAATACAATATAAATATAACAGTTTTTCCATCGTATAAAACGAATAATAGCAACCAGTGTGAAAGTTATGGTCATTTCTACGTTCCGGGCAACCTAGGCTTCACTCTAGGGCGTTGCTCCACCAGATCAGACAGTTAGGGCCTTAGAAGCCAACGCCCGAAGCATTAAATACAAAGTAAATAGAACAGTTTTTCCATCGTATAAAAGAATAATTGCATCCAGCGTGAAACTTATGGTCATTTCTACTTTCCCAGCAACCTAGGCTTCACCCTAGGGCATTGCTCTAACAGATTCAATAGTTAGGGCCTGAGAAGTCAACGCCCGAGTCTTAAAATGCAATAAAAATACAGCAGGGTTTCCATCGTATAAAATGAATAATTGCTACCAGTGTGAAAGTGATGGTCATTTCTACGTACCGGGCAACCTAGGCTTCACTCTAGGGCGCTGCTCCACCAGAACGAATAGTTAGGTCCTTAGATGTCAACGCCAGAAGCATAAAATACGATATAAATACAACAGCTTTTCCATCGTATAAAAGGAATAATTGCAAACAGTGTGAAAGTAATGGTCATTTCTACGATCCGGGCAACAGAGGCTTCACTCTACGGCGTTGTTCCACCAGATCGAATAGTTAGGGCCTAAGAAGTGAACGCCAGACGCATAAAATACAATATAAATATAACAGTTTTTCCATCGTAACAAACGAATAATAGCAACCAGTGTGAAAGTTATGGTCATTTCTACGTTCCGAGCAACCTAGGCTTCACTCTAGGGCGGTGCTCCACCATATCGAATAGCTACGGCCTTAGAAGCCTACGCCTGAAGCATAAAATGCAAAATAAATAGAACAGTTTTTCCATTGTATAAAACGAATAATTGCTGCCAGTGTGAAAGTTATGGTCATTTCTACTTTCCGGGCAACCTAGGCTTCACCCTAGGGCGTTGCTCCACCAGATCAAACAGTTAGGGCATTAGAAGCCAACGCCCGAAGCATTAAATACAAAATAAATAGAACAGATTTTCCATTGTATAAAACGAATAATTGCTACCAGTGTAAAAGTTATGGTCATTTCTACGTTCCGGGCAACCTAGGCTTCACGCTAGGCCGTTGTTCCACCAGATCGAATAGTTAGGGCGTAAGAAGTGAACGCCAGAAGCATAAAATACAATATAAATACAACAGTTTTTCCATCATATAAAACGAATAATTGCAACCAGTATGAAAGTTATGGTCATTTCTCCTTTCCGGGCAACCTAGGCTTCACCCTAGGGCGTTGCTCCACCAGATCAAACAGCTAGGGCCTTAGAAGTCTACTCCCGAAGCATAAAATACAAAATAAATAGAACAGTTTTTCCATTGTATAAAACGAATAATTGCTGCCAGTGTAAAAGTTATAGTCATTTCTACGTTCCGGGCAACCTAGGCTTCACCCTAGGGCGTTGTTCCACCTGATGGAATATTTAGGGCCTAAGAAGTCAACACCAGAAGCATAAAATACGATAAAAATACAACAGCTTTTCCATCGTATAAAACGGATAATTGCAACCAGTATGAAGGTAATGGTCATATCTACTTCCCGGGCAACCTAGGATTCACACTAGGGAGTTGCTCCAACAGATTGAAAAGTTAGTGCCTAAGAAGTGAACGCCAGAAGCATTAAATACAACATAAATACAACAGTTTTTCCATCGTATAAACCGGATAATTGCAACCTGTATGAAAGTTATTTTCATTTCTACTTTCCGGGCAACCTAGGATTCACCCTAGGGCGTTGCTCCAACAGATTGAATAGCTAGTGCCTTAGAAGTCAACGCTCGAAGCATCAAATGCAATAAAAATGCAACAGTTTTTCCATCATATAACAGGAGTACTTGCAACCTGTTTGAAAGCGATGGTCATTTCTACGTTCCGGGCACCCTAGGCTTCACTCTAGGGCGATGCTCCACCATATCGAATACTTAGTGCCTTAGAAGTCAACGCCAGAAGCATAAAATACAATATAAATACAACAGTTTTTCCATCGTATAACAGGAATAATTGCAACCAGTTTGAAAGTTATGGTCATTTCTACTTTCCGGGCAACCTAGGCTTCACCCTAGGGCGTTGTTCCACCCGATCGAATAGTTAGGGCCTAAGAAGTGAACGCCAGAAGCATATAATACAATATAAATACAACAGTTTTTCCATCGTATAAAACGAATAATTGCAACCAGTGTGAAAGTTATGGTCATTTCTACGTTCCGGGCAACCTAGGCTTCACTCTAGGGCGTTGTTCCAACAGATCGAATAGTTGGTGCCGTAGAAGTCAACGTCAGAAGCATAAAATACAATATAAATACAACAGTTTTTCCATCGTATAAAACGAATAATTGCAACCAGTATTAAAGTTATGGACATTTCTACTTTCCCAGCAACCTAGGCTTCACCCTAGGGCATTGCTCTAACAGATTCAATAGTTAGGGCCTGAGAAGTCAACGCCCGAGTCTTAAAATGCAATAAAAATACAGCAGGGTTTCCATCATATAAAACGAATAATTGCAACCAGTATGAAAGTTATGGTCATTTCTCCTTTCCGGGCAACCTAGGCTTCACCCTAGGGCGTTGCTCCACCAGATCAAACAGCTAGGGCCTTAGAAGTCTACTCCCGAAGCATAAAATACAAAATAAATAGAACAGTTTTTCCATTGTATAAAACGAATAATTGCTGCCAGTGTAAAAGTTATAGTCATTTCTACGTTCCGGGCAACCTAGGCTTCACCCTAGGGCGTTGTTCCACCTGATGGAATATTTAGGGCCTAAGAAGTCAACGCCAGAAGCATAAAATACGATAAAAATACAACAGCTTTTCCATCGTATAAAACGAATAATTGCAACCAGTTTGAAAGTGATGGACATTTCTACGTACCGGGCAACCTAGGCTTCACTCTAGGGCGTTGCTCCACCAGATCAAACAGCTAGGGCCTTAGAAGTCAATGCCCGAAGCATAAAATGCTATAAAAAGACAACAGTTTTTCCGTCATATAACAGGAATAATTGCAACCAGTTTGAAAGTGATGGTCACTTCTACGTTCCGGGAAACCTCGGCTTCACTCTAGGGCGTTGCTCCGCCAGATCGAATAGTTAGTGCATTAGAAGACAACGCCAGAAGCATAAAATACAATATAAATACAACAGCTTTTCCATCGTATAAAACGAATAATAGCAACCGGTGTGAAAGTTATGGTCACTTCTACGTTCCGGGCAACCTAGGTTTCACTCTTTGGCGTTAATCCACCAGATCAAACAGTTAGGGCCTTAGAAGCCAACGCCAGAAGCATAAAATACATTATAAATATAACAGTTTTTCTATCGTATAAAACGAATGATAGCAACCAGTGTGAAAGTTGTGGTCACTTCTACGTTCCGGACAACCTAGACTTCACTCTAGGGCGTTGCTCCACCAGATCGAATAGTTAGGTCCTTAGAAGTCAACGCCAGAAGCATAAAATACAATAAAGATGCAACAGTTTTTCCATCGTATAACAGGAATAACTGCAAACAGTATGAAAGTACTGGTCATTTCTGCGTTCCAGGCAACCTAGGTTTCACTCTAGGGCGTTGCTCCACCAGATCAAACAGTTAGGGCCTTAGAAGTCAACGCCCGAAGCATAAAATACAAAATAAATAGAACAGTTTTTCCATTGTATAAAACGAATAATTGCAACCAGTTTGAAAGTGATGGTCATTTCTACGTACCGGGCAACCTAGGCTTCACTCTAGGGTGTTGCTCCACCAGATCAAACAGTTAGGGCCTTAGAAGTCAACGCCCGATGCATAAAATACAAAATAAATAGAACAGATATTCCATTGTATAAAACGAATAATTGCTACCAGTGTAAATATTATGGTCATTTCTACGTTCCGGGAAACCTAGGCTTCACCCTAGGGCGTTGTACCACCAGATCGAATAGTTCGTGCCTAAGAAGTGATCGCCAGAAGCATAAAATACAAAATAAATAGAACAGTTTTTCCATCGTATAAAACGAATAATTGCTGCCAGTGTGAAAGTTATGGTCATTTCTACTTTCCGGGCAACCTAGGCTTCACCCTACGGCGTTGCTCCAACAGATTGAATAGTTAGGGCCTTAGAAGTCAAGGCCCGAAGCATAAAGTGCAATAAAAATACAACAGTTTTTCCATCGTATAACAGGATTAATTGCAACCAGTTTGAAAGTGATGGTCATTTCTACGTTCCGGGCAACCTAGGCATCACTCTAGGGCGTTGCTCCACCAGATCGAATAGTTAGGGCCTAAGAAGTTGACGCCAGAAGCATAAAATGCAATATAAATACAACAGTTTTTCCATCGTATAAAACGAATAATTGCTGCCAGTGTGAAAGTTATGGTCATTTCTACTTTCCGGGCAACCTAGGCTTCACCCTAGGGCGTTGCTCCAACAGATTGAATAGTTAGGGCCTTAGAAGTCAAGGCCCGAAGCATAAAGTGCAATAAAAATACAACAGTTTTTCCATCGTATAACAGGATTAATTGCAACCAGTTTGAAAGTGATGGTCATTTCTACGTTCCGGGCAACCTAGGCATCACTCTAGGGCGTTGCTCCACCAGATCGAATAGTTAGGGCCTAAGAAGTGGACGCCAGAAGCATAAAATGCAATATAAATACAACAGTTTTTCCATCGTATAAAACGAATAATAGCAACCAGTGTGAAAGTTATGGTCATTTCTACATTCCGAGCAACATAGGCTTCACTCTAGGGCGCTGCTCCACCAGAACGAATAGTTAGGTCCTTAGATGTCAACGCCAGAAGCATAAAATACGAAATAAATACAACAGCTTTCCATCGTATTAAATGGGTAATTGCAAAGAGTGTGAAAATTGTGGTCATTTCTACGTTCCGAGCAACCTAGGCTTCACTCTAGGGCGGTGCTCCACCATATCGAATAGCTACGGCCTTAGAAGCTTACGCCTGAAGCATAAAATGCAAAATAAATAGAACAGTTTTCCCATTGTATAAATCGAATAATTCCTACCAGTGTGAAAGTTATGGTCATTTCTACGTTCCGGGCAGCCTAGGCTTCACCCTGGTGCGTTGTTCCACCAGATCAAATAGTTAAGGCCTAAGAAGTGAACGCCAGAAGCATAAAATACAATATAAATAGAACAGTTTTTCCATCGTATAAAACGAATAATTGCTGCCAGTGTGAAAGTTGTGGTCATTTCTACTTTCCGGGCAACCTAGGCTTCACCCTAGGGCGTTGCTCCAACAGATTGAAAAGTTAGTGCCTAAGAAGTGAACGCCAGAAGCTTTAAATACAATATAAATACAACAGTTTTTCCGTCGTATAAACCGGATAATTGCAACCAGAATGAAAGTTATATACATTTCTACTTTCCGTGCAGCCTAGGCTTCACCCTAGGGCGTTGCTCCAACAGATTGAATAGTTAGGGCCTTAGAAGTCAACACCAGGAGCATAAAATGCAATATAAATGCAACAGGTTTTCCATCCTATAATATGAATAATTGCAACCAGTGTGAAAGTGATGGTCATTTCTTCGTTCCGGGAAACCAAGGCTTCACTCTAGGGCGTTGCTCCAACAGATCGAATAGTTAGGGCCTCAGAAGCCAACGCCCGAAGCATTAAATACAAAATAAATAGAACAGTTTTTCCATTGTATAAAACGAATAATTGCTGCCAGTGTAAAAGTTATGGTCATTTCTACGTTCCGGTCAACCTAGGCTTCACCCTAGGGCGTTGCTCCGACAGATTGAATAGTTAGGGCCTTAGAAGTCAAGGCCCGAAGCATAAAATGCAATATAAATACAACAGCTTTTCCATCGTATAAAAGGAATAATTGCAAACAGTGTGAAAGTAATGGTCATTTCTACGATCCTGGCAACCGAGGCTTCACTCTACGGCGTTGTTCCACCATGTCGAATAGTTAGGGCCTAAGAAGTGAACGCCAGACGCATAAAATACAATATAAATATAACAGTTTTTCCATCGTATAAAACGAATAATAGCAACCAGTGTGAAAGTAATGGTCATTTCTACGATCCGGGCAACCGAGGCTTCACTCTACGGCGTTGTTCCACCAGATCGAATAGTTAGGGCCTAAGAAGTGAACGCCAGACGCATAAAATACAATATAAATACAACAGCTTTTCCATCGTATAAAACGAATAATTGCAACCAGTTTGAAAGTGATGGTCATTTCTACGTACCGGGCAACCTAGGCTTCACTCTAGGGCGTTGCTCCACCAGATCAAACAGTTAGGGCCTTAGAAGTCAATGCCCGAAGCATAAAATGCAATAAAAATACAACAGTTTTTCCATCATATAACCGGAATAATTGCAACCAGTTTGAAAGTGATGGTCATTTCTACGTTCCGGGCAACCTCGGCTTCACTCTAGGGCGTTGCTCCGCCAGATCGAATAGTTAGTGCATTAGAAGACAACGCCAGAAGCATAAAATACAATATAAATACAACAGCTTTTCCATCGTATAAAACGAATAATAGCAACCGGTGTGAAAGTTATGGTCACTTCTACGTTCCGGGCAACCTAGGTTTCACACCTTGGCGTTGCTCCACCAGATCAAACAGTTAGGGCCTTAGAAGCCAACGCCAGAAGCATAAAATACATTATAAATATAACAGTTTTTCTATCGTATAAAACGAATGATAGCAACCAGTGTGAAAGTTATGGTCACTTCTACGTTCCGGACAACCTAGACTTCACTCTAGGGCGTTGCTCCACCAGATCGAATAGTTAGGTCCTTAGAAGTCAACGCCAGAAGCATAAAATACGAAATAAATACAACAGCTTTCCATCGTATTAAATGGGTAATTGCAAACAGTGTGAAAATTGTGGTCATTTCTACGTTCCGAGCAACCTAGGCTTCACTCTAGGGCGGTGCTCCACCATATCGAATAGCTACGGCCTTAGAAGCTTACGCCTGAAGCATAAAATGCAAAATAAATAGAACAGTTTTTCCATTGTATAAAACGAATAATTGCTGCCAGTGTGAAGGTTATGGTCATTTCTACTTTCCGGGCAACCTAGGCTTCACCCTAGGGCGTTGCTCCACCAGATCAAACAGTTAGGGCATTAGAAGCCAACGCCCGAAGCATTAAATACAAAATAAATAGAACAGTTTTTCCATTGTATAAAACGAATAATTGCTACCAGTGTAAAAGTTATGGCCATTTCTACGTTCCGGGCAACCTAGGCTTCACCCTAGGGCGTTGCTCCAACAGATTGAATAGTTAGGGCCTTAGAAGTCAAGGCCCGATGCATAAAATGCAATAAAAATACAACAGCTTTTACATCGTATAACAGGATTAATTGCAACCAGTTTGAAGGTGATGGTCATTTCTACTTTCCGGGCAACCTAGGCTTCACCCTAGGGCGTTGCTCCACCAGATCAAACAGTTAGGGCATTAGAAGCCAACGCCCGAAGCATTAAATACAAAATAAATAGAACAGTTTTTCCATTGTATAAAACGAATAATTGCTACCAGTGTAAAAGTTATGGTCATTTCTACGTTCCGGGCAACCTAGGCTTCACCCTAGGGCGTTGCTCCAACAGATTGAATAGTTAGGGCCATAGAAGTCAATGCCCGAAGCATTAAATGCAATAAAAATACAACACTTTTTCCATCGTATAACAGGATTAATTGCAACCAGTTTGAAAGTGATGGTCATTTCAACGTTCCGGGCAACCTAGGCTTCACTCTAGGGCGTTGCTCCACCAGATCAAACAGTTAGGGCCTTAGAAGTCAATGCACGAAGCATAAAATGCAATAAAAATACAACAGTTTTTCCATCATATAACCGGAATAATTGCAACCAGTGTGAAAGTTATGGTCATTTCTACATTCCGAGCAACCTAGGCTTCACTCTAGGGCGCTGCTCCACCAGAACGAATAGTTATGTCCTTAGAAGTCAACGCCAGAAGCATAAAATACGAAATAAATACAACAGCTTTTCAATCGTATTAAATGGATAATTGCAAACAGTGTGAAAGTTGTGGTCATTTCTACGTTCCGAGCAACCTAGGCTTCACTCTAGGGCGTTGCTCCACCAGATCAAACAGTTAGGGCATTAGAAGCCAACGCCCGAAGCATTAAATACAAAGTAAATAGAACAGTTTTTCCATCGTATAAAAAGAATAATTGCATCCAGCGTGAAACTTATGGTCATTTCTACTTTCCCAGCAACCTAGGCTTCACCCTAGGGCATTGCTCCAACAGATTCAATAGTTAGGGCCTTAGAAGTCAACGCCCGAATCATAAAATACGATATAAATACAACAGCTTTTCCATCGTATAAAACGAATAATTGCAACCAGTTTGAAAGTGATGGTCATTTCTACGTTCCGAGCAACCTAGGCTTCACTCTAGGGCGGTGCTCCACCATATCGTATAGCTACGGCCTTAGAAGCCTACGCCTGAAGCATAAAATGCAAAATAAATAGAACAGTTTTTCCATTGTATAAAACGAATAATTGCTGCCAGTGTGAAAGTTATGGTCATTTCTACTTTCCGCGCAACCTAGGCTTCACCCTAGGGCGTTGCTCCACCAGATCAAACAGTTAGGGCATTAGAAGCCAACGCCCGAAGCATTAAATACAAAATAAATAGAACAGATTTTCCATTGTATAAAACGAATAATTGCTACCAGTGTAAAAGCTATGGTCATTTCTACTTTCCCAGCAACCTAGGCTTCACCCTAGGGCGTTGTTCCACCAGATCGAATAGTTAGGGCGTAAGAAGTGAACGCCAGAAGCATAAAATACAATATAAATACAACAGTTTTTCCATCATATAAAACGAATAATTGCAACCAGTATGAAAGTTATGGTCATTTCTAATTTCCGGGAAACCTAGGCTTCACCCTAGGGCGTTGCTCCACCAGATCAAACAGCTAGGGCCTTAGAAGTCAACGCCCGAAGCATAAAATACAAAATAAATAGAACAGTTTTTCCATTGTATAAAACGAATAATTGCAACCAGTTTGAAAGTGATGGTCATTTCTACGTACCGGGCAACCTAGGCTTCACTCTAGGGTGTTGCTCCACCAGATCAAACAGTTAGGGCCTTAGAAGTCAACGCCCGATGCATAAAATACAAAATAAATAGAACAGATATTCCATTGTATAAAACGAATAATTGCTACCAGTGTAAATATTATGGTCATTTCTACGTTCCGGGAAACCTAGGCTTCACCCTAGGGCGTTGTACCACCAGATCGAATAGTTCGTGCCTAAGAAGTGATCGCCAGAAGCATAAAATACAAAATAAATAGAACAGTTTTTCCATCGTATAAAACGAATAATTGCTGCCAGTGTGAAAGTTATGGTCATTTCTACTTTCCGGGCAACCTAGGCTTCACCCTACGGCGTTGCTCCAACAGATTGAATAGTTAGGGCCTTAGAAGTCAAGGCCCGAAGCATAAAGTGCAATAAAAATACAACAGTTTTTCCATCGTATAACAGGATTAATTGCAACCAGTTTGAAAGTGATGGTCATTTCTACGTTCCGGGCAACCTAGGCATCACTCTAGGGCGTTGCTCCACCAGATCGAATAGTTAGGGCCTAAGAAGTTGACGCCAGAAGCATAAAATGCAATATAAATACAACAGTTTTTCCATCGTATAAAACGAATAATAGCAACCAGTGTGAAAGTTATGGTCATTTCTACATTCCGAGCAACATAGGCTTCACTCTAGGGCGCTGCTCCACCAGAACGAATAGTTAGGTCCTTAGATGTCAACGCCAGAAGCATAAAATACGAAATAAATACAACAGCTTTCCATCGTATTAAATGGGTAATTGCAAAGAGTGTGAAAATTGTGGTCATTTCTACGTTCCGAGCAACCTAGGCTTCACTCTAGGGCGGTGCTCCACCATATCGAATAGCTACGGCCTTAGAAGCTTACGCCTGAAGCATAAAATGCAAAATAAATAGAACAGTTTTCCCATTGTATAAATCGAATAATTCCTACCAGTGTGAAAGTTATGGTCATTTCTACGTTCCGGGCAGCCTAGGCTTCACCCTGGTGCGTTGTTCCACCAGATCAAATAGTTAAGGCCTAAGAAGTGAACGCCAGAAGCATAAAATACAATATAAATAGAACAGTTTTTCCATCGTATAAAACGAATAATTGCTACCAGTGTAAATATTATGGTCATTTCTACGTTCCGGGAAACCTAGGCTTCACCCTAGGGCGTTGTTCCACCAGATCGAATAGTTCGTGCCTAAGAAGTGATCGCCAGAAGCATAAAATACAAAATAAATAGAACAGTTTTTCCATCGTATAAAACGAATAATTGCTGCCAGTGTGAAAGTTATGGTCATTTCTACTTTCCGAGCAACCTAGGCTTCACTCTAGGGCGGTGCTCCACCGTATCGAATAGCTACGGCCTTAGAAGCCTACGCCTGAAGCATAAAATGCAAAATAAATAGAACAGTTTTTCCATTGTATAAAACGAATAATTGCTGCCAGTGTGAAAGTTATGGTCATTTCTACTTTCCGGGCAACCTAGGCTTCACCCTAGGGCGTTGCTCCACCAGATGAAACAGTTAGGGCATTAGAAGCCAACGCCCGATGCATTAAATACAAAATAAATAGAACAGATTTTCCATTGTATAAAACGTATAATTGCAACCAGTTTGAAAGTGATGGTCATTTCTACGTACCGGGCAACCTAGGCTTCACTCTAGGGCGTTGCTCCACCAGATCAAACAGTTAGGGCCTTAGAAGTCAATGCACGAAGCATAAAATGCAATAAAAATACAACAGTTTTTCCATCATATAACCGGAATAATTGCAACCAGTTTGAAAGTGATGGTCATTTCTACGTTCCGGGCAACCTCGGCTTCACTCTAGGGCGTTGCTCCGCCAGATCGAATAGTTAGTGCATTAGAAGACAACGCCAGAAGCATAAAATACAATATAAATACAACAGCTTTTCCATCGTATAAAACGAATAATAGCAACCGGTGTGAAAGTTATGGTCACTTCTACGTTCCGGGCAACCTAGGTTTCACACTTTGGCGTTGCTCCACCAGATCAAACAGTTAGGGCCTTAGAAGCCAACGCCAGAAGCATAAAATACATTATAAATATAACAGTTTTTCTATCGTATAAAACGAATGATAGCAACCAGTGTGAAAGTTATGGTCACTTCTACGTTCCGGACAACCTAGACTTCACTCTAGGGCGTTGCTCCACCAGATCGAATAGTTAGGTCCTTAGAAGTCAACGCCAGAAGCATAAAATACGAAATAAATACAACAGCTTTCCATCGTATTAAATGGGTAATTGCAAACAGTGTGAAAATTGTGGTCATTTCTACGTTCCGAGCAACCTAGGCTTCACTCTAGGGCGGTGCTCCACCATATCGAATAGCTACGGCCTTAGAAGCTTACGCCTGAAGCATAAAATGCAAAATAAATAGAACAGTTTTTCCATTGTATAAAACGAATAATTGCTACCAGTGTAAAAGCTATGGTCATTTCTACTTTCCCAGCAACCTAGGCTTCACCCTAGGGCATTGCTCCACCAGATCAAACAGTTAGGGCATTAGAAGCCAACGCCCGAAGCATTAAATACAAAATAAATAGAACAGTTTTTCCATTGTATAAAACGAATAATTGCTACCAGTGTAAAAGTTATGGCCATTTCTACGTTCCGGGCAACCTAGGCTTCACCCTAGGGCGTTGCTCCAACAGATTGAATAGTTAGGGCCTTAGAAGTCAAGGCCCGATGCATAAAATGCAATAAAAATACAACAGCTTTTACATCGTGTAACAGGATTAATTGCAACCAGTTTGAAGGTGATGGTCATTTCTACTTTCCGGGCAACCTAGGCTTCACCCTAGGGCGTTGCTCCACCAGATCAAACAGTTAGGGCATTAGAAGCCAACGCCCGAAGCATTAAATACAAAGTAAATAGAACAGTTTTTCCATCGTATAAAAAGAATAATTGCATCCAGCGTGAAACTTATGGTCATTTCTACTTTCCCAGCAACCTAGGCTTCACCCTAGGGCGTTGCTCCAACAGATTCAATAGTTAGGGCCTTAGAAGTCAACGCCCGAATCATAAAATACGATATAAATACAACAGCTTTTCCATCGTATAAAACGAATAATTGCAACCAGTTTGAAAGTGATGGTCATTTCTACGTTCCGAGCAACCTAGGCTTCACTCTAGGGCGGTGCTCCACCATATCGTATAGCTACGGCCTTAGAAGCCTACGCCTGAAGCATAAAATGCAAAATAAATAGAACAGTTTTTCCATTGTATAAAACGAATAATTGCTGCCAGTGTGAAAGTTATGGTCATTTCTACTTTCCGCGCAACCTAGGCTTCACCCTAGGGCGTTGCTCCACCAGATCAAACAGTTAGGGCATTAGAAGCCAACGCCCGAAGCATTAAATACAAAATAAATAGAACAGATTTTCCATTGTATAAAACGAATAATTGCTACCAGTGTAAAAGCTATGGTCATTTCTACTTTCCCAGCAACCTAGGCTTCACCCTAGGGCGTTGTTCCACCAGATCGAATAGTTAGGGCGTAAGAAGTGAACGCCAGAAGCATAAAATACAATATAAATACAACAGTTTTTCCATCATATAAAACGAATAATTGCAACCAGTATGAAAGTTATGGTCATTTCTAATTTCCGGGAAACCTAGGCTTCACCCTAGGGCGTTGCTCCACCAGATCAAACAGCTAGGGCCTTAGAAGTCAACGCCCGAAGCATAAAATACAAAATAAATAGAACAGTTTTTCCATTGTATAAAACGAATAATTGCTGCCAGTGTAAAAGTTATAGTCATTTCTACGTTCCGGGCAACCTAGGCTTCACCCTAGGGCGTTGTTCCACCTGATGGAATATTTAGGGCCTAAGAAGTCAACGCCAGAAGCATAAAATACGATATAAATACAACAGCTTTTCCATCGTATAAAACGAATAATTGCAACCAGTTTGAAAGTGATGGTCATTTCTACGTACCGGGCAACCTAGGCTTCACTCTAGGGCGTTGCTCCACCAGATCAAACAGTTAGGGCCTTAGAAGTCAATGCCCGAAGCATAAAATGCAATAAAAATATAACAGTTTTTCCATCATATAACAGGAATAATTGCAACTAGTTTGAAAGTGATGGTCATTTCTACGTTCCGGGCAACCTAGGCTACACCCTGGGGCGTTGCTCCAACAGATAGAAAAGTTAGGGCCTTAGAAGTCAATGCCCGAAGCATAAAATGCTATAAAAAGACAACAGTTTTTCCGTCATATAACAGGAATAATTGCAACCAGTTTGAAAGTGATGGTCCTTTCTACGTTCCGGGAAACCTCGGCTTCACTCTAGGGCGTTGCTCCGCCAGATCGAATAGTTAGTGCATTAGAAGTCAACGCCAGAAGCATAAAATACAATATAAATACAACAGCTTTTCCATCGTATAAAACGAATAATAGCAACCAGTGTGAAAGTTATGGTCATTTCTACGTTCCGGGCAACCTAGGTTTCACTCCTTGGCGTTGCTCCACCAGATCAAACAGTTAGGGCCTTAGAAGCCAACGCCAGAATCATAAAATACATTATAAATATAACAGTTTTTCTATCGTATAAAACGACTGATAGCAACCAGTGTGAAAGTTATGGTCACTTCTACGTTCCGGACAACCTAGACTTCGCTCTAGGGCGTTGCTCCACCAGATCGAATAGTTAGGTCCTTAGAAGTCAACGCCAGAAGCATAAAATACGATATAAATACAACAGCTTTTCCATCGTATAAAAGGAATAATTGCAAACAGTGTGAAAGTAATGGTCATTTCTACGTTCCCGGCAACCTAGGCTTCACTCTACGGCGTTGTCCCACCAGATCGAATAGTTAGGGCCTAAGTAGTCAACACCAAAAGAATAAAATACAAAATAAATACAACAGTTTTTCTATCCTATAACAGGAATAATTGCAACCCGTGTGCAAGTGATGGTCATTTCTACGTTCCGGGCAACCTAGGCTTCACTCTAGGGCGTTGTTGCACCAGATCGAATAGTTAGGGCCTTAGAAGTCAACGCCCGAAGCATAAAATACATAATAAATAAAACACTTTTTCCATCGTATAAAACGAATAATTGCTACCAGTATGAAAGTTATGGTCATTTCTACTTTCCGGGCAACCTAGGCTTCACCCTAGGGCGTTGTTCCACCAGATCGAATAGTTAGGGCCTAAGAAGTGAACGCCAGAAGCATAAAATACAATATAAATACAACAGTTTTTCCATCATATAAAACGAATAATTGCAACCAGTATGAAAGTTATGGTCATTTCTACTTTCCGGGCAACCTAGGCTTCACGCTATGGCGTTGCTCCACCAGATCGAATAGTTAGGGCCTTAGAAGTCAACGCCCGAATCATAAAATAATATATAAATAGAACAGTTTTTCCATCGTATAAAACGAATAATTGCTACCAGTGTGAAAGTTATGGTCATTTCTACGTTCAGGGCAACCTACCCTTCACCCTAGGGCGTTGCTCCACCAGATGGAATAGTTAGGGCCTAAGATGTCAACGCCAGAAGCATAAAAAACAATAAAGATGCAACAGTTTTTCCATCGTATAACAGGAATAACTGCAAACAGTATGAAAGTAGTGGTCATTTCTACGTTCCGGGTAACCTAGGTTTTACTCTAGGGGGTTGCACCATCAGATCGAATAGTGAGGGACTTAGAATTCAACGCCATAAGAATAAAATACAATATAAGTACAACAGTTTTTCCACCGTATAAAGTGAATAATTGCAACCAGTGTGAAACATATGGTCATTTCTACATTCGGAGCAACCTAGGCTTCACTCTAGGGCGATGCTCCACCTGATCGAATAGTTAGGGCCTTAGGAGTCAACGCCAGAAGTCTAAAATACAATAAAAATACAACAGTCTTTCCATCCTATTACAGGAATAACTGCAACCCGTGTGAAGGTGATGGTCATTTCTGCGTTCCAGGCAACCTAGGTTTCACTCTAGGGCGTTGCTCCACCAGATCAAACAGTTAGGGCCTTCGAAGTCAACGCCCGAAGCATAAAATACAAAATAAATAGAGCAGTTTTTCCATTGTATAAAACGAATAATTGCAACCAGTGTAAATATTATGGTCATTTCTACGTTCCGGGCAACCTAGGCTTCACCCTAGGGCGTTGTTCCACCAGATCGAATAGTTAGGGCCTAAGAAGTGAACGCCAGAAGCATAAAATGCAATATAAATACAACAGTTTTTCCATCGTATAAAACGAATAATAGCAACCAGTGTGAAAGTTATGGTCATTTCTACATTCCGAGCAACCTAGGCTTCACTCTAGGGCGCTGCTCCACCAGAACGAATAGTTAGGTCCTTAGATGTCAACGCCAGAAGCATAAAATACGAAATAAATACAACAGCTTTCCATCGTATTAAATGGATAATTGCAAACAGTGTGAAAGTTGTGGTCATTTCTACGTTCCGAGCAACCTAGGCTTCGCTCTAGGGCGGTGCTCCACCATATCGAATAGGTACGGCCTTAGAAGCCTACGCCTGAAGCATAAAATGCAAAATAAATAGAACAGTTTTTCCATTGTATAAAACGAATAATTGCTGCCAGTGTGAAAGTTATGGTCATTTCCACTTTCCGGGCAACCTAGGCTTCACCCTAGGGCGTTGCTCCACCAGAACCAATAGTTAGGTCCTTAGATGTCAACGCCAGAAGCATAAAATACGAAATAAATACAACAGCTTTTCCATCGTATTAAATGGATAATTGCAAACAGTGTGAAAGTTGTGGTCATTTCTACGTTCCGAGCAACCTAGGCTTCACTCTAGGGCGGTGCTCCACCATATCGAATAGCTACGGCCTTAGAAGCCAACGCCCGAAGCATTAAATACAAAATAAATAGAACAGTTTTTCCATTGTATAAAACGAATAATTGCTACCAGTGTAAAAGTTATGGTCATTTCTACGTTCCGGGCAACCTAGGCTTCACCCTAGGCGGTTGTTCCACCAGATCGAATAGTTAGGGCCTACGAAGTGAACGCCAGAAGCATAAAATACAATATAAATACAACAGTTTTTCCATCATATAAAACGAATAATTGCAACCAGTATGAAGGTTATGGTCATTTCTACTTTCCTGGCAACCTAGGCTTCACTCTAGGGCGCTGCTTCACCAGAACGAATTGTTAGGTCCTTAGATGTCAACGCCAGAAGCATAAAATACGATATAAATACAACAGCTTTTCCATCGTATAAAAGGAATAATTGCAAACAGTGTGAAAGTAATGGTCATTTCTACGATCCGGGCAACCGAGGCTTCACTCTACGGCGTTGTTCCACCAGATCGAATAGTTAGGGCCTAAGAAGTGAACGCCAGACGCATAAAATACAATATAAATATAACAGTTTTTCCATCGTATAAAACGAATAATAGCAACCAGTGTGAAAGTTATGGTCAGTTCTACGTTACGGGCAACCTAGGCTTCACTCTACGGCGTTGCTCCACCAGATCAAACAGTTAGGGCTTTAGAAGTCAACGCCCGAAGCATAAAATACAAAATAAATAGAACAGTTTTTCCATTGTATAAAACGAATAATTGCTACCAGTGTAAAAGCTATGGTCATTTCTACTTTCCCAGCAACCTAGGCTTCACCCTAGGGCATTGCTCCACCAGATCAAACAGCTAGGGCCTTAGAAGCCAACGCCCGAAGCATAAAATACAATATAAATATAACAGTTTTTCCATCGTATAGAACGAATAATAGCAACCAGTGTGAAAGTTAACGTCATTTCTACTTTCCAGGCAACCTAGGCTTCACCCTAGGGCGTTGCTCCAACAGATTGAATAGCTAGGGCCTTAGAAGTCAACGCCCGATGCATAAAATACAAAATAAATACAACAGTTTTTCCATCGTGTAAAACGAATAATTGCTACCGGTGTGACAGTTATGGTCGTTTCTACGTTCCGGTCAACCTAGGCTTCACCATAGGGCGTTGTTCCACCAGATCGAATAGTTAGGGCCTAAGAAGTGAACGCCAGGAGCATAAAATACAATATAAATGCAACAGTTTTTCCATCATACAAAACGAATAATTGCCACCAGTATGAAAGCTATGGTCATTTCTACTTTACGGGCAACCTAGGCTACACCCTAGGGCGTTGCTCCAACAGATTGAATAGCTAGGGCCTTAGAAGTCAACGCCCGATGCATAAAATACAAAATAAATTTAACAGTTTTTCCATGGTGTAAAACGAATAATTGCTACCGGTGTGAAAGTTATGGTCATTTCTACGTTCCGGTCAACCTAGGCTTCACCATAGGGCGTGTTCCACCAGATCGAATAGTTAGGGCCTAAGAAGTGAACGCCAGAAGCATAAAATGCAATATAAATACAACAGTTTTTCCATCGTATAAAACGAATAATAGCAACCAGTGTGAAAGTTATGGTCATTTCTACATTCCGAGCATCCTAGGCTTCACTCTAGGGCGCTGCTCCACCAGAACCAATAGTTAGGTCCTTAGATGTCAACGCCAGAAGCATAAAATACGAAATAAATACAACAGCTTTTCCATCGTATTAAATGGATAATTGCAAACAGTGTGAATGTTGTGGTCATTTCTACGTTCCGAGCAACCTAGGCTTCACTCTAGGGCGGTGCTCCACCATATCGAATAGCTACGGCCTTAGAAGCCTACGCCTGAAGCATAAAATGCAAAATAAATAGAACAGTTTTTCCATTGTATAAAACGAATAATTGCTGCCAGTGTGAAAGTTATGGTCATTTCTACTTTCCGGGCAACCTAGGCTTCACCCTAGGGCGTTGCTCCACCAGATCAAACAGTTAGGGCATTAGAAGCCAACGCCCGAAGCATTAAATACGAAATAAATAGAACAGATTTTCCATTGTATAATACGAATAATTGCTACCAGTGTAAAAGTTATGGTCATTTCTACGTTCCGGGCAACCTAGGCTTCACTCTAGGGCGCTGCTCCACCAGAAACAATAGTTAGGTCCTTAGATGTCAACGCCAGAAGCATAAAATACGAAATAAATACAACAGCTTTTCCATCGTATTAAATGGATAATTGCAAACAGTGTGAAAGTTGTGGTCATTTCTACGTTCCGAGCAACCTAGGCTTCACTCTAGGGCGGTGCTCCACCATATCGAATAGCTACGGCCTTAGAAGCCTACGCCTGAAGCATAAAATACAATAAAGATGCAACAGCTTTTCCATCGTATAAAATGAATAATTGCACCCAGTGTGAAAGTTATTGTCATTTCTACTTTCCGCGCAACCTAGGCTTCACCCTGGGGCGTAGCCCCAACAGATAGAGTAGTTAGGGCCTTAGAAGTCAATGCCCGAAGCATAATATTCTATAAAAAGACAACAGTTTTTCCGTCATATAACAGGAATAATTGCAACCAGTTTGAAAGTGATGGTCATTTCTACTTTCCGGGCAACCTAGGCTTCACCCTAGGGCGTTGCTCCACCAGATCAAACAGTTAGGGCATTAGAAGCCAACGCCCGAAGCATTAAATACAAAATAAATAGAACAGATTTTCCATTGTATAAAGCGAATAATTGCTACCAGTGTAAAAGTTATGGTCATTTCTACGTTCCGGGCAACCTAGGCTTCACCCTAGGCCGTTGTTCCACCAGATCGAATAGTTAGGGCCTAAGAAGTGAACGCCAGGAGCATAAAATACAATATAAATGCAACAGTTTTTCCATCATACAAAACGAATAATTGCCACCAGTATGAAAGCTATGGTCATTTCTACTTTACGGGCAACCTAGGCTACACCCTAGGGCGTTGCTCCAACAGATTGAATAGCTAGGGCCTTAGAAGTCAACGCCCGATGCATAAAATACAAAATAAATTTAACAGTTTTTCCATCGTGTAAAACGAATAATTGCTACCGGTGTGAAAGTTATGGTCATTTCTACGCTCCGGTCAACCTAGGCTTCACCATAGGGCGTGTTCCACCAGATCGAATAGTTAGGGCCTAACAAGTGAACGCCAGAAGCATAAAATACAATATAAATGCAACAGTTTTTCCATCATACAAAACGAGTAATTGCCACCAGTATGAAAGCTATGGTCATTTCTACTTTACGGGCAACCTAGGCTACACCCTAGGGCGTTGCTCTTACAGATTGAATAGTTAGGGCCTTAGAAGTTAATGCCCGAAGCATAAAATGCATTAAAAATACAACAGTTTTTCCATCATATAACCGGAATAATTGCAACCAGTGTGAAAGTGATGGTCATTTGTACGTTCCGGGCAACCTAGGCTACACCCTGGGGCGTAGCTCCAACAGATAGAGTAGTTAGGGCCTTAGAAGTCAATGCCCGAAGCATAAAATTCTATAAAAAGACAACAGTTTTTCCGTCATATAACAGGAATAATTGCAACCAGTTTGAAAGTGATGGTCATTTCTACGATCCGGGCAACCGAGGCTTCACTCTACGGCGTTGTTCCACAAGATCGAAAAGTTAGGGCCTAAGAAGTGAACGCCAGACGCATAAAATACAATATAAATATAACAGTTTTTCCATCGTATAAAACGAATAATAGCAACCAGTGTGAAAGTTATGGTCATTTCTACGTTCCGGGCAACCTAGGCTTCACTCTAGGGCGTTGCTCCACCAGATCAAACAGTTAGGGCTTTAGAAGTCAACGCCCGAAGCATAAAGTACAAAATAAATAGAACAGTTTTTCCATTGTATAAAACGAATAATTGCTACCAGTGTAAAAGCTATGGTCATTTCTACTTTCCCAGCAACCTAGGCTTCACCCTAGGGCATTGCTCCAACAGATTCAATAGTTAGGGCCTTAGAAGTCAACGCCCGAATCATAAAATGCAATAAAAATACAGGAGGGTTTCCATCGTATAAAACTAATAATTGCTACCAGTGTGAAAGTGATGGTCATTTCTACGTACCGGGCAACCTAGGCTTCACTATAGGGCGCTGCTCCACCAGAACGAATAGTTAGGTCCTTAGATGTCAACGCCAGAAGCATGAAATACGAAATAAATACAACAGCTTTTCCATCGTATTAAATGGATAATTGCAAACAGTGTGAAAGTTGTGGTCATTTCTACGTTCCGAGCAACCTAGGCTTCACTCTAGGGCGGTGCTCCACCATATCGAATAGCTACGGCCTTAGAAGCCTACGCCTGAAGCATAAAATGCAAAATAAATAGAACAGTTTTTCCATTGTATAAAACGAATAATTGCTGCCAGTGTGAAAGTTATGGTCATTTCTACTTTCCGGGCAGCCTAGGCTTCACCCTAGGGCGTTGCTCCACCAGATCAAACAGTTAGGGCATTAGAAGCCAACGCCCGAAGCATTAAATACAAAATAAATAGAACAGATTTTCCATTGTATAAAACGAATAATTGCTACCAGTGTAAAAGTTATGGTCATTTCTACGTTCCGGGCAACCTAGGCTTCACCCTAGGCCGTTGTTCCACCAGATCGAATAGTTAGTGCCTTAGAAGTCAACGCCAGAAGCATAAAATACAATATAAATACAACAGTTTTTATATCGTATAAAACGAATAATTGCCACCAGTATGAAAGCTATGGTCATTTCTACTTTACTGGCAACCTAGGCTACACCCTAGGGCGTTGCTCTGACAGATTGAATAGTTAGGGCCTTAGAAGTTAATGCCCGAAGCATATAATGCAATAAAAATACAACAGTTTTTCCATCATATAACAGGAATATTTGCAACCAGTCTGAAAGTGATGGCAATTGCTATGTTCCGGGCAACTTAGGCTTCACTCTAGGGCGTCGCTCCACCAGATAGAATAGTTAGTGCCTTAGAAGTCAACGCCAGAAGCATAAAATACAATATAAATACAACAGTTTTTATATCGTATAAAACGAATAATTGCAACCAGTATGAAAGTTAACGTCATTTCTACTTTCCGGGCAACCTAGGCTTCACCCTAGGGCGTCGCTCCACCAGATAGAATAGTTAGTGCCTTAGAAGTCAACGCCAGAAGCATAAAATACAATATAAATACAACAGTTTTTATACCGTATAAAACGAATAATTGCAACCAGTATGAAAGTTAACGTCATTTCTACTTTCCGGGCAACCTAGGCTTCACCCTAGGGCGTTGCTCCAACAGATTGAATAGATAGGGCCTTAGAAGTCAACGCCGGAAGCATAAACTGCAATAAAAATACAACAGTTTTTCCATCGGTTAAAAGGATTAATTGCAACCAGTTTGAAAGTGATGGTCATTTCTACGTTCCGGGCAACCTAGGCTTCACTCTAGGGCGTTGCTCCACCAGGTCGAATAGTTAGAGCCTTAGAAGTCAACGCCAGAAGCATAAAATACGAAATAAATACAACAGCTTTTCCATCGTATTAAATGGATAATTGCAAACAGTGTGAAAGTTGTGGTCATTTCTACGTTCCGAGCAACCTAGGCTTCACTCTAGGGCGGTGCTCCACCATATCGAATAGCTACGGCCTTAGAAGCCTACGCCTGAAGCATAAAATGCAAAATAAATAGAACAGTTTTTCCATTGTATAAAACGAATAATTGCTGCCAGTGTGAAAGTTATGGTCATTTCTACTTTCCGGGCAACCTAGGCTTCACCCTAGGGCGTTGCTCCACCAGATCAAACAGTTAGGGCATTAGAAGCCAACGCCCGAAGCATTAAATACAAAATAAATAGAACAGTTTTTCCATTGTATAAAACGAATAATTGCTGCCAGTGTAAAAGTTATAGTCATTTCTACGTTCCGCGCAACCTAGGCTTCACCCTAGGGCGTTGTTCCACCTGATGGAATATTTAGGGCCTAAGAAGTCAACGCCAGAAGCATAAAATACGATATAAATACAACAGCTTTTCCATCGTATAAAACGAATAATTGCAACCAGTTTGAAAGTGATGGTCATTTCTACGTACCGGGCAACCTAGGCTTCACTCTAGGGCGTTGCTCCACCTGATCAAACAGCTATGGCCTTAGAAGTCAACGCCCGAAGCATAAAATGCATTAAAAATACAACAGTTTTTCCATCGTATAAAACGAATAATTGCAACCAGTATGAAAGTTAACGTCATTTCTTCTTTCCGGGCAACCTAGGCTTCACCCTTGGGCGTTGCTCCAACAGATTGAATAGTTAGGGCCTTAGAAGTCAACGCCGGAAGCATAAAATACAATATATGTACAACAGATTTTCCATCGTATGAAACGAATACTTTCAACCAGTGTGAATGAATGGTCATTTCTACATTCCGAGCAACCTACGCTTCACTCTAGGGCGTTGATCCGACAGATTGAATAGTCAGGGCCTTAGAAGTCAACGCCAGAAGCATAAAATACGAGATAAATACAACAACCTTTCCATCGTATAAAAGGAATAATTGCAAACAGTGTGAAAGTAATGGTCATTTCAACGATCCGGGCAACCTAGGCTTCACTCTACGGCGTTGTTCCACCAGATCGAATAGTTAGGGCCTAAGAAGTCAACGCCAGAAGCATAAAATACAATATAAATATAACAGTTTTCCCATCGTATAAAACGAATAATAGTAAGCAGTGTGAAAGTTATGGTCATTTCTACGATCCGGGCAACCTAGGCTTCACTCTACGGCGTTGTTCCACCAGATCCAATAGTTAGGGCCTTATAAGTCAACGCCAGAATCATAAAATACAATAAAGATGCAACAGCTTTACCATCGTATTAAACGAATACTTTCAACCAGTGTGAATGTTATGGTCATTTCTACATTCCGAGCAACCTAGCCTTCACTCTAGGTCGTTGATCCAACAGATTGAATAGTCAGGGCCTTAGAAGTCAACGCCAGAAGCATAAAATACAATATATATACAACAGATTTTCCATCGTGTAAAACGAATAATTGCAACCAGTTTGAAAGTGATGGTCATTTCTACGTACCGGGCAACCTAGGCTTCACTCTAGGTCGTTGCTCCACCAGATCAAACAGCTATGGCCTTAGAAGTCAACGCCCGAAGCATAAAATACAAAATAAATAGAACAGTTTTTCCAATTGTATAAAACGAATAATTGCTGCCAGTGTAAAAGTTATAGTCATTTCTACGTTCCGGGCAACCTAGGCTTCACCCTAGGGCGTTGGTCCACCTGATGGAATATTTAGGGCCTAAGAAGTCAACGCCAGAAGCATAAAATACGATATAAATACAACAGCTTTTCCATCGTATAAAACGAATAATTGCAACCAGTTTGAAAGTGATGGTCATTTCTACGTACCGGGCAACCTAGGCTTCACTCTAGGGCGTTGCTCGACCAGATCAAACAGTTAGGGCGTTAGAAGTCAATGCCCGAAGCATAAAATGCATTAAAAATACAACAGTTTTTCCGTCATATAACAGGAATAATTGCAACCAGTTTGAAAGTGATGGTCATTTCTACGTTCCGGGCAACCCAGGCTTCACTCTAGGGCGTTGCTCCACCAGATCAAATAGTTAGGGCCTTAGAAGTCAATGCCCGAAGCATAAAATGCATTAAAAATACAACAGTTTTTCCATCATATAACCGGAATAATTGCAACCAGTTTGAAAGTGATGGTCATTTCTACGTTTCGGGCAACCTAGGCTACACCCTGGGGCGTAGCTCCATCAGATAGAGTAGTTAGGGCCTTAGAAGTCAATGCCCGAAGCATAATATTCTATAAAAAGACAACAGTTTTTCCGTCATATAACAGGAATAATTGCAACCAGTTTGAAAGTGATGGTCATTTCTACGTTCCGGGAAACCTCGGTTTCACTCTAGGGCGTTGCTCCGCCAGATCGAATAGTTAGTGCATTAGAAGTCAACGCCAGAAGCATAAAATACAATATAAATACAACAGTTTTTCCATCGTATAAAACGAATAATTGCAACCAGTATGAAAGTTAACGTCATTTCTTCTTTCCGGGCAACCTAGGCTTCACCCTTGGGCGTTGCTCCAACAGATTGAATAGTTAGGGCCTTAGAAGTCAACGCCGGAAGCATAAAGTGCAATAAAAACTCAACAGTTTTTCCATCGTATAAAAGGATTAATTGCAACCAGTTTGAAAGTGATGGTCATTTCTACGTTCCGGGCAACCTAGGCTTCACTGTAGGGCGTTGCTCCACCATATGGAGTAGTTAGTGCCTTAGAAGTCAACGCCAGAAGCATAAAATACAATATATATACAACAGTTTTTCCGTCATATAACAGGAATAATTGCAACCAGTTTGAAAGTGATGGTCATTGCTACGTTCCGGGAAATCTCGGCTTCACTCTAGGGCGTTGCTCCGCCAGATCGAATAGTTAGTGCATTAGAAGTCAACGCCAGAAGCATAAAATACAATATAAATACAACAGATTTTCCATCGTATAAAACGAATAATTGCAACCAGTATGAAAGTTAACGTCATTTCTTCTTTCCGGGCAACCTAGGCTTCACCCTTGGGCGTTGCTCCACCAGATCAAACAGCTAGGGCCTTAGAAGTCAACGCCCGAAGCATAAAATACAATATAAATATAACAGTTTTTCCATCGTATAGAACGAATAATAGCAACCAGTGTGAAAGTTAACGTCATTTCTACTTTCCAGGCAACCTAGGCTTCACCCTAGGGCGTTGCTCCAACAGATTGAATAGTTAGGGCCTTAGATGTCAACGCGCGATGCATAAAACACAAAATAGATACAACAGTTTTTCCATCGTGTAAAACGAATAATTGCTACCGGTGTGAAAGTTATGGTCATTTCTACGTTCCGTTCAACCTAGGCTTCACCATAGGGCGTTGTTCCACCAGATCGAATAGTTAGGGCCTAAGAAGTGAACGCCAGAAGCATAAAATACAATATAAATACAACAGTTTTTCCATCATACAAAACGAATAATTGCCACCAGTATGAAAGCTATGGTCATTTCTACTTTACGGGCAATCTAGGCTGCACCCTAGGGCGTTGCTCTTACAGATTGAATAGTTAGG
The DNA here is from genome assembly GCF_051401765.1 of Calliopsis andreniformis. NCBI lineage: Eukaryota > Metazoa > Arthropoda > Insecta > Hymenoptera > Andrenidae > Calliopsis > Calliopsis andreniformis. Next base: position 23,058,620 of record NW_027480423.1, read on the forward strand.
GCCTTAGAAGTTAATGCCCGAAGCATATAATGCAATAAAAATACAACAGTTTTTCCATCATATAACAGGAATATTTGCAACCAGTCTGAAAGTGATGGCAATTGCTACGTTCCGGGCAACTTAGGCTTCACTCTAGGGCGTCGCTCCACCAGATAGAATGGTTAGTGCCTTAGAAGTCAACGCCAGAAGCATAAAATACAATATAAATACAACAGTTTTTCTATCGTATAAAACGAATAATTGCAACCAGTATGAAAGTTAACGTCATTTCTACTTTCCGGGCAACCTAGGCTTCACCCTAGGGCGTTGCTCCAACAGATTGAATAGATAGGGCCTTAGAAGTCAACGCCGGAAGCATAAAATGCAATAAAAATACAACAGTTTTTCCATCGGTTAAAAGGATTAATTGCAACCAGTTTGAAAGTGATGGTCATTTCTACGTTCCGGGCAACCTAGGCTTCACTCTAGGGCGTTGCTCCACCAGGTCGAATAGTTAGAGCCTTAGAAGTCAACGCCAGAAGCATAAAATACAATATAAGTAGAACAGTTTTTCCATCGTATAAAATGTATAATTGCAAATATTGCGAAAGTAATGGTCATTCCACGTTCCGGGCAACCTAGGCGTCACTCTAGTGCGTTGCTCCACCACATCTAATGGCTACGGCCTTAGACGACAACGACAGAAGCATAAAATACAATAAAGATGCAACAGCTTTTCCATCGTATAAAACGAATAATTGCACCCAGTGTGAAAGTTATTGTCATTTCTACTTTCCGCGCAACCTAGGCTTCACCCTAGGGCGTTGCTCCAACAGATTGAATAGTCAGGACCTTAGAAGTTAATGTCCGAAGCATAAAATGCAATAAAAATACAACAGTTTTTCCATCATATAACAGGAATAATTGCAACCAGTTTGAAAGTGATGGTTATTTCTACGTCCCGGCAACCTAGGTTTCACTCTAGGGCGTTGCTCCACCAGATCGAATAGTTAGAGCCTTAGAAGTCAACGCCAGAAGCATAAAATACAATATAAATAAAACAGTTTTTCCATCGTATAAAACGAATAATTGCTACCAGTATGGAAGTGATGGTCATGTCTACGATCCGGGCTACCTAGGCCTCACTCTAGGTCGTTGTTCCACCAGATCGAATAGTTAGGGCCTAAGAAGTGAACGCCAGAAGCATAAAATTCAATATAAATATAACAGTTTTACCATCGTATAAAACGAATAATAGTAACCAGTGTGAAAGTTATGGTCATTTCTACGATCCGGGCAACCTAGGCTTCACTCTACGGCGTTGCTCCACCAGATCGAATAGTTAGAGCTTTAGAAGTCAACGCCAGAACCATAAAATACAATATAAGTACAACAGTTTTTCCATCGTATAAAATGAATAATTGCAAATATTGCGAAAGTAATGGTCATTCCACGTTCCGGGCAACCTAGGCGTCACTCTAGTGCGTTGCTCCACCACATCTAATGGCTACGGCCTTAGACGACAACGACAGAAGCATAAAATACAATAAAGATGCAACAGCTTTTCCATCGTATAAAACGAATAATTGCACCCAGTGTGAAAGTTACTGCCATTTCTACTTTCCGCGCAACCTAGGCTTCACCCTAGGGCGTTGCTCCAACAGATTGAATAGTCAGGACCTTAGAAGTTAATGTCTGAAGCATAAAATGCAATAAAAATACAACAGTTTTTCCATCATATAACAGGAATAATTGCAACCAGTTTGAAAGTGATGGTCATTTCTACGTTCCGGGCAACCTAGGTTTCACTCTAGGGCGTTGCTCCACCAGATCAAACAGCTATGGCCTTAGAAGTGAACGCCCGAAGCATAAAATACAAAATAAATAGAACAGTTTTTCCATTGTATAAAACGAATAATTGCTGCCAGTGTAAAAGTTATAGTCATTTCTACGTTCCGGGCAACCTAGGCTTCACCCTAGGGCGTTGTTCCACCTGATGGAATATTTAGGGCCTAAGAAGTCAACGCCAGAAGCATAAAATACGATATAAATACAACAGCTTTTCCATCGTGTAAAACGAATAATTGCAACCAGTTTGAAAGTGATGGTCATTTCTACGTTCCGGGCAACCTAGGCTTCACTCTAGGTCGTTGCTCCACCAGATCAAACAGTTAGGGCCTTAGAAGTCAATGCCCGAAGCATAAAATGCATTAAAAATACAACAGTTTTTCCATCATATAACCGGAATAATTGCAACCAGTTTGAAAGTGATGGTCATTTCTACGTTCCGGGCAACCTAGGCTACACCCTGGGGCGTAGCTCCAACAGATAGAGTAGTTAGGGCCTTAGAAGTCAATGCCCGAAGCATAATATTCTATAAAAAGACAACAGTTTTTCCGTCATATAACAGGAATAATTGCAACCAGTTTGAAAGTGATGGTCATTTCTACGTTCCGGGAAACCTCGGTTTCACTCTAGGGCGTTGCTCCGCCAGATCGAATAGTTAGTGCATTAGAAGTCAGCGCCAGAAGCATAAAATACAATATAAATACAACAGTTTTTCCATCGTATAAAACGAATAATTGCAACCAGTATGAAAGTTAACGTCATTTCTTCTTTCCGGGCAACCTAGGCTTCACCCTTGGGCGTTGCTCCAACAGATTGAATAGTTAGGGCCTTAGAAGTCAACGCCGGAAGCATAAAATGCAATAAAAATTCAACAGTTTTTCCATCGTATAAAAGGATTAATTGCAACCAGTTTGAAAGTGATGGTCATTTCTACGTTCCGGGCAACCTAGGCTTCACTGTAGGGCGTTGCTCCACCATATCGAGTAGTTAGTGCCTTAGAAGTCAACGCCAGAAGCATAAAATACAATATATATACAACAGTTTTCCCGTCATATAACAGGAATAATTGCAACCAGTTTGAAAGTGATGGTCATTTCTACGTTCCGGGAAACCTCGTCTTCACTCTAGGGCGTTGCTCCGCCAGATCGAATAGTTAGTGCATTAGAAGTCAACGCCAGAAGCATAAAATACAATATAAATACAACAGATTTTCCATCGTATAAAACGAATAATTGCATCCAGTATGAAAGTTAACGTCATTTCTTCTTTCCGGGCAACCTAGGCTTCACCCTTGGGCGTTGCTCCACCAGATCAAACAGCTAGGGCCTTAGAAGTCAACGCCCGAAGCATAAAATACAATATAAATATAACAGTTTTTCCATCGTATAGAACGAATAATAGCAACCAGTGTGAAAGTTAACGTCATTTCTACTTTCCAGGCAACCTAGGCTTCACCCTAGGGCGTTGCTCCAACAGATTGAATAGTTAGGGCCTTAGATGTCAACGCCCGATGCATAAAATACAAAATAAATACAACAGTTTTTCCATCGTGTAAAACGAATAATTGCTACCGGTGTGAAAGTTATGGTCATTTCTACGTTCCGTTCAACCTAGGCTTCACCATAGGGCGTTGTTCCACCAGATCGAATAGTTAGGGCCTAAGAAGTGAACGCCAGAAGCATAAAATACAATATAAATACAACAGTTTTTCCATCATACAAAACGAATAATTGCCACCAGTATGAAAGCTATGGTCATTTCTACTTTACGGGCAACCTAGGCTACACCCTAGTGCGTTGCTCTTACAGATTGAATAGTTAGGGCCTTAGAAGTTAATGCCCGAAGCATATAATGCAATAAAAATACAACAGTTTTTCCATCATATAACAGGAATATTTGCAACCAGTCTGAAAGTGATGGCAATTGCTACGTTCCTGGCAACCTAGGCTTCACTCTAGGGCGTTGCTCCACCAGGTCGAATAGTTAGAGCCTTAGAAGTCAACGCCAGAAGCATAAAATACAATATAAGTAGAACAGTTTTTCCATCGTATAAAATGAATAATTGCAAATATTGCGAAAGTAATGGTCATTCCACGTTCCGGGCAACCTAGGCGTGACTCTAGTGCGTTGCGCCACCACATCTAATGGCTACGGCCTTAGACGACAACGACAGAAGCATAAAATACAATAAAGATGCAACTGCTTTTCCATCGTATAAAACGAATAATTGCACCCAGTGTGAAAGTTATTGTCATTTCTACTTTCCGCGCAACCTAGGCTTCACCCTAGGGCGTTGCTCCAACAGATTGAATAGTCAGGACCTTAGAAGTTAATGTCCGAAGCATAAAATGCAATAAAAATACAACAGTTTTTCCATCATATAACAGGAATAATTGCAACCAGTTTGAAAGTGATGGTTATTTCTACGTTCCGGGCAACCTAGGTTTCACTCTAGGGCGTTGCTCCACCAGATCGAATAGTTAGAGCCTTAGAAGTCAACGCCAGAAGCATAAAATACAATATAAATAAAACAGTTTTTCCATCGTATAAAATGAATAATTGCAAACAGTGTGAAAGTAATGGTCATTTCTACGATCCGGGCAACCTAGACTTCACTCTACGGCGTTGTTCCACCAGATCGAATAGTTAGGGCCTAAGAAGTCAACGCCAGAAGCATAAAATACAATATAAATATAACAGTTTTTCCATCGTATAAAACGAATAATAGCAACCAGTGTGAAAGTTATGGTCATTTCTACGTTCCGGGCAACCTACGCTTCACTGTAGGGCGTTGCTCCACCTGATGGAATAGTTAGGGCCTAAGAAGTCAACGCCAGAAGCATAAAATACAATATAAATATAACAGTTTTTCCATCGTATAAAACGAATAATAGCAACCAGTTTGAAAGTGATGGTCATTTCTACGTTCCGGCAACCTAGGCTTCACTCTAGGGCGTTGCTCCACCAGGTCGAATAGTTAGAGCCTTAGAAGTCAACGCCAGAAGCATAAAATACAATATAAGTAGAACAGTTTTTCCATCGTATAAAATGAATAATTGCAAATATTGCGAAAGTAATGGTCATTCCACGTTCCGGGCAACCTAGGCGTCACTCTAGTGCGTTGCGCCACCACATCTAATGGCTACGGCCTTAGACGACAACGACAGAAGCATAAAATACAATAAAGATGCAACTGCTTTTCCATCGTATAAAACGAATAATTGCACCCAGTGTGAAAGTTATTGTCATTTCTACTTTCCGCGCAACCTAGGCTTCACCCTAGGGCGTTGCTCCAACAGATTGAATAGTCAGGACCTTAGAAGTTAATGTCCGAAGCATAAAATGCAATAAAAATACAACAGTTTTTCCATCATATAACAGGAATAATTGCAACCAGTTTGAAAGTGATGGTTATTTCTACGTTCCGGGCAACCTAGGTTTCACTCTAGGGCGTTGCTCCACCAGATCGAATAGTTAGAGCCTTAGAAGTCAACGCCAGAAGCATAAAATACAATATAAATAAAACAGTTTTTCCATCGTATAAAATGAATAATTGCAAACAGTGTGAAAGTAATGGTCATTTCTACGATCCGGGCAACCTAGACTTCACTCTACGGCGTTGTTCCACCAGATCGAATAGTTAGGGCCTAAGAAGTCAACGCCAGAAGCATAAAATACAATATAAATATAACAGTTTTTCCATCGTATAAAACGAATAATAGCAACCAGTGTGAAAGTTATGGTCATTTCTACGTTCCGGGCAACCTACGCTTCACTGTAGGGCGTTGCTCCACCTGACGGAATAGTTAGGGCCTAAGAAGTCAACGCCAGAAGCATAAAATACAATATAAATATAACAGTTTTTCCATCGTATAAAACGAATAATAGCAACCAGTTTGAAAGTGATGGTCATTTCTACGTTCCGGCAACCTAGGCTTCACTCTAGGGCGTTGCTCCACCAGGTCGAATAGTTAGAGCCTTAGAAGTCAACGCCAGAAGCATAAAATACAATATAAGTACAACAGTTTTTCCATCGTATAAAATGAATAATTGCAAATATTGCGAAAGTAATGGTCATTCCACGTTCCGGGCAACCTAGGCGTCACTCTAGTGCGTTGCTCCACCACATCTAATGGCTACGGCCTTAGACGACAACGACAGAAGCATAAAATACAATAAAGGTGCAACAGCTTTTCCATCGTATATAACGAATAATTGCACCCAGTGTGAAAGTTATTGTCATTTCTACTTTCCGCGCAACCTAGGCCTCACCCTAGGGCGTTGCTCCAACAGATTGAATAGTCAGGACCTTAGAAGTTAATGTCCGAAGCATAAAATGCAATAAAAATGCAACAGTTTTTCCATCATATAACAGGAATAATTGCAACCAGTTTGAAAGTGATGGTCATTTCTACGTTCCGGGCAACCTAGGTTTCACTCTAGGGCGTTGCTCCACCAGATCGAATAGTTAGAGCCTTAGAAGTCAACGCCAGAAGCATAAAATACGATATAAATACAACAGCTTTTCCATCGTATAAAAGGAATAATTGCAAACAGTGTGAAAGTAATGGTCATTTCTACGATCCGGGCAACCTAGGCTTCACTCTACGGCGTTGTTCCACCAGATCGAATAGTTAGGGCCTAAGAAGTCAACGCCATAAGCATAAAATACAATATAAATATAACAGTTTTTCCATCGTATAAAACGAATAATAGCAACCAGTGTGAAAGTTATGGTCATTTCTACGTTCCGGGCAACCTACGCTTCACTGTAGGGCGTTGCTCCACCTGATGGAATAGTTAGGGCCTAAGAAGTCAACGCCAGAAGCATAAAATACGATATAAATACAACAGCTTTTCCATCGTATAAAACGAATAATTGCAACCAGTTTGAAAGTGATGGTCATTTCTACGTACCGGGCAACCTAGGCTTCATTCTAGGGCGTTGCTCCACCAGATCAAACAGTTAGGGCCTTAGAAGTCAATGCCCGAAGCATAAAATGCAATAAAAATACAACAGTTTTTCCATCATATAACCGGAATAATTGCAACCAGCTTGAAAGTGATGGTCATTTCTACGTTCCGGGCAACCTAGGCTACACCCTGGGGCGTTGCTCCAACAGATGAATAGTTAGGGCCTTAGAAGTCAATGCCCGAAGCATAAAATGCAATAAAAATACAACAGTTTTTCCGTCATATAACAGGAATAATTGCAACCAGTTTGAAAGTGATGGTCATTTCTACGTTCCGGGCAACCTAGGCTTCACTCTGAGGCGTTGCTCCACCAGATCCATTAGTTAGGGCCTTAGAAGTCAACGCCAGAAGCATAAAATACAATATATATACAACAGATTTTCCATCGTATTAAACGAATACTTTCAACCAGTGTGAATGAATGGTCATTTCTACATTCCGAGCAACCTAGGCTTCACTCTAGGGCGTTGATCCGACAGATTGAATAGTCAGGGCCTTAGAAGACAACGCTAGAAGCATAAAATGCGATATAAATACAACAACCTTTCCATCGTATAAAAGGAATAATTGCAAACAGTGTGAAAGTAATGGTCATTTCTACGATCCGGGCAACCTAGGCTTCACTCTACGGCGTTGTTCCACCAGATGGAATAGTTAGGGCCTAAGAAGTCAACGCCAGAAGCATAAAATACAATATAAATATAACAGTTTTTCCATCGTATAAAACGAATAATAGCAACCAATGTGAAAGTTATGGTCATTTCTACGTTCCGGGCAACCTAGGCTTCACTCTACGGCGTTGTTCCACCAGATCGAATAGTTAGGGCCAAAGAAGTCAACGCCAGAAGCATAAAATACAATATAAATATAACAGTTTTTCCATCGTATAAAACGAATAATAGCAACCAGTGTGAAAGTTATGGTCATTTCTACGTTCCGGGCAACCTAGGCTTCACTCTAGGGCGTTGCTCCACCAGATCAAACAGTTAGGGCCTTAGAAGTCAACGCCCGAAGCATAAAATACAAAATAAATATAACAGTTTTTCCATCGTATAAAACGAATAATAGCAACCAGTGTGAATGTTATGGTCATTTCTATGTTCCGGGCAACCTAGGCTTCACTCTACGGTGTTGTTCCTCCAGATCGAATAGTTAGGGCCTAAGAAGTGAACGCTAGAAGCATAAAATACAATATAAATATAACAGTTTTTCCATTGTATAAAACGAATAATAGCAACCAGTGTGAAAGTTATGGTCCTTTCTACGTTCCGGGCAACCTAGGCTTCACTATACGGTGTTGTTCCACCAGATCGAATAGTTAGGGCCTAAGAAGTAAACGCCAGAAGCATAAAATACAATATAAATATAACAGTTTTTCCATCGTATAAAACGAATAATAGCAACCAGTGTGAAAGTTATGGTCATTTCTACGTTCCGGGCAACCTAGGTTTCACTCTATGGCGTTGCTCCACCAGATCAAACAGTTAGGACTTTAGAAGTCAACGCCCGAAGCATAAAACACAAAATAAATAGAACAGTTTTTCCATTGTATAAAACGGATAATTGCTACCAGTGTAAAAGTTATGGTCATTTCTACGTTCCGTGCAACCTAGGCTTCACCCTAGGGCGTTGCTCCAACAGATTGAATAGTTAGGGACTTAGAAGTCAACGACCCAACCATAAAATGCAAAAAAAATACGACAGTGTTTCCATCATATAACAGGAATAATTGCAACCAGTTTGAAAGTGATGGTCATTTCTACGTACCGGGCAACCTAGGCTTCATTCTAGGGCGTTGCTCCACCAGATCAAACAGTTAGGGCCTTAGAAGTCAATGCCCGAAGCATAAAATGCAATAAAAATACAACAGTTTTTCCATCATATAACCGGAATAATTGCAACCAGTTTGAAAGTGATGGTCATTTCTACGTTCCGGGCAACCTAGGCTACACCCTGGGGCGTTGCTCCAACAGATGAATAGTTAGGGCCTTAGAAGTCAATGCCCGAAGCATAAAATGCAATAAAAATACAACAGTTTTTCCGTCATATAACAGGAATAAGTGCAACCAGTTTGAAAGTGATGGTCATTTCTACGTTCCGGGAAACCTCGGCTTCACTCTAGGGAGTTGCTCCGCCAGATCGAATAGTTAGTGCATTAGAAGTCAAGGCCAGAAGCATAAAATACAATATAAATAAAACAGTTTTTCCATCGTATAAAACGAATAATTGCTACCAGTATGGAAGTGATGGTCATGTCTACGATCCGGGCTACCTAGGCCTCACTCTAGGTCGTTGTTCCACCAGATCGAATAGTTAGGGCCTAAGAAGTGAACGCCAGAAGCATAAAATTCAATATAAATATAACAGTTTTACCATCGTATAAAACGAATAATAGTAACCAGTGTGAAAGTTATGGTCATTTCTACGATCCGGGCAACCTAGGCTTCACTCTACGGCGTTGCTCCACCAGATCGAATAGTTAGAGCCTTAGAAGTCAACGCCAGAACCATAAAATACAATATAAGTACAACAGTTTTACCATCGTATAAAATGAATAATTGCAAATATTGCGAAAGTAATGGTCATTCCACGTTCCGGGCAACCTAGGCGTCACTCTAGTGCGTTGCTCCACCACATCTAATGGCTACGGCCTTAGACGACAACGACAGAAGCATAAAATACAATAAAGATGCAACAGCTTTTCCATCGTATAAAACGAATAATTGCACCCAGTGTGAAAGTTACTGCCATTTCTACTTTCCGCGCAACCTAGGCTTCACCCTAGGGCGTTGCTCCAACAGATTGAATAGTCAGGACCTTAGAAGTTAATGTCCGAAGCATAAAATGCAATAAAAATACAACAGTTTTTCCATCATATAACAGGAATAATTGCAACCAGTTTGAAAGTGATGGTCATTTCTACGTTCCGGGCAACCTAGGCTACACCCTGGGGCGTAGCTCCAACAGATAGAGTAGTTAGGGCCTTAGAAGTCAATGCCCGAAGCATAATATTCTATAAAAAGACAACAGTTTTTCCGTCATATAACAGGAATAATTGCAACCAGTTTGAAAGTGATGGTCATTTCTACGTTCCGGGAAACCTCGGTTTCACTCTAGGGCGTTGCTCCGCCAGATCGAATAGTTAGTGCATTAGAAGTCAGCGCCAGAAGCATAAAATACAATATAAATACAACAGTTTTTCCATCGTATAAAACGAATAATTGCAACCAGTATGAAAGTTAACGTCATTTCTTCTTTCCGGGCAACCTAGGCTTCACCCTTGGGCGTTGTTCCACCAGATCGAACAGTTAGGGCCTAAGAAGTGAACGCCAGAAGCATAAAATACAATATAAATACAACAGTTTTTCCATCATACAAAACGAATAATTGCCACCAGTATGAAAGCTATGGTCATTTCTACTTTACGGGCAATCTAGGCTACACCCTAGGGCGTTGCTCCAACAGATTGAATAGTCAGGACCTTAGAAGTTAATGTCCGAAGCATAAAATGCAATAAAAATACAACAGTTTTTCCATCATATAACACGAATAATTGCAACCAGTTTGAAAGTGATGGTCATTTCTACGTTCCGGGCAACCTAGGTTTCACTCTAGGGCGTTGCTCCACCAGATCAAACAGCTAGGGCCTTAGAAGTCAACGCCCGAAGCATAAAATACAATATAAATATAACAGTTTTTCCATCGTATAGAACGAATAATAGCAACCAGTGTGAAAGTTAACGTCATTTCTACTTTCCAGGCAACCTAGGCTTCACCCTAGGGCGTTGCTCCAACAGATTGAATAGTTAGGGCCTTAGATGTCAACGCGCGATGCATAAAACACAAAATAGATACAACAGTTTTTCCATCGTGTAAAACGAATAATTGCTACCGGTGTGAAAGTTATGGTCATTTCTACGTTCCGTTCAACCTAGGCTTCACCATAGGGCGTTGTTCCACCAGATCGAATAGTTAGGGCCTAAGAAGTGAACGCCAGAAGCATAAAATACAATATAAATACAACAGTTTTTCCATCATACAAAACGAATAATTGCCACCAGTATGAAAGCTATGGTCATTTCTACTTTACGGGCAATCTAGGCTACACCCTAGGGCGTTGCTCTTACAGATTGAATAGTTAGGGCCTTAGAAGTTAATGCCCGAAGCATATAATGCAATAAAAATACAACAGTTTTTCCATCATATAACAGGAATATTTGCAACCAGTCTGAAAGTGATGGCAATTGCTACGTTCCGGGCAACTTAGGCTTCACTCTAGGGCGTCGCTCCACCAGATAGAATGGTTAGTGCCTTAGAAGTCAACGCCAGAAGCATAAAATACAATATAAATACAACAGTTTTTCTATCGTATAAAACGAATAATTGCAACCAGTATGAAAGTTAACGTCATTTCTACTTTCCGGGCAACCTAGGCTTCACCCTAGGGCGTTGCTCCAACAGATTGAATAGATAGGGCCTTAGAAGTCAACGCCGGAAGCATAAAATGCAATAAAAATACAACAGTTTTTCCATCGGTTAAAAGGATTAATTGCAACCAGTTTGAAAGTGATGGTCATTTCTACGTTCCGGGCAACCTAGGCTTCACTCTAGGGCGTTGCTCCACCAGGTCGAATAGTTAGAGCCTTAGAAGTCAACGCCAGAAGCATAAAATACAATATAAGTAGAACAGTTTTTCCATCGTATAAAATGTATAATTGCAAATATTGCGAAAGTAATGGTCATTCCACGTTCCGGGCAACCTAGGCGTCACTCTAGTGCGTTGCTCCACCACATCTAATGGCTACGGCCTTAGACGACAACGACAGAAGTATAAAATACAATAAAGATGCAACAGCTTTTCCATCGTATAAAACGAATAATTGCACCCAGTGTGAAAGTTATTGTCATTTCTACTTTCCGCGCAACCTAGGCTTCACCCTAGGTCGTTGCTCCAACAGATTGAATAGTCAGGACCTTAGAAGTTAATGTCCGAAGCATAAAATGCAATAAAAATACAACAGTTTTTCCATCATATAACAGGAATAATTGCAACCAGTTTGAAAGTGATGGTTATTTCTACGTTCCGGGCAACCTAGGTTTCACTCTAGGGCGTTGCTCCACCAGATCGAATAGTTAGAGCCTTAGAAGTCAACGCCAGAAGCATAAAATACAATATAAATAAAACAGTTTTTCCATCGTATAAAACGAATAATTGCTACCAGTATGGAAGTGATGGTCATGTCTACGATCCGGGCTACCTAGGCCTCACTCTAGGTCGTTGTTCCACCAGATCGAATAGTTAGGGCCTAAGAAGTGAACGCCAGAAGCATAAAATTCAATATAAATATAACAGTTTTACCATCGTATAAAACGAATAATAGTAACCAGTGTGAAAGTTATGGTCATTTCTACGATCCGGGCAACCTAGGCTTCACTCTACGGCGTTGCTCCACCAGATCGAATAGTTAGAGCCTTAGAAGTCAACGCCAGAACCATAAAATACAATATAAGTACAACAGTTTTTCCATCGTATAAAATGAATAATTGCAAATATTGCGAAAGTAATGGTCATTCCACGTTCCGGGCAACCTAGGCGTCACTCTAGTGCGTTGCTCCACCACATCTAATGGCTACGGCCTTAGACGACAACGACAGAAGCATAAAATACAATAAAGATGCAACAGCTTTTCCATCGTATAAAACGAATAATTGCACCCAGTGTGAAAGTTACTGCCATTTCTACTTTCCGCGCAACCTAGGCTTCACCCTAGGGCGTTGCTCCAACAGATTGAATAGTCAGGACCTTAGAAGTTAATGTCCGAAGCATAAAATGCAATAAAAATACTACAGTTTTTCCATCATATAACAGGAATAATTGCAACCAGTTTGAAAGTGATGGTCATTTCTACGTTCCGGGCAACCTAGGTTTCACTCTAGGGCGTTGCTCCACCAGATCAAACAGCTATGGCCTTAGAAGTGAACGCCCGAAGCATAAAATACAAAATAAATAGAACAGTTTTTCCATTGTATAAAACGAATAATTGCTGCCAGTGTAAAAGTTATAGTCATTTCTACGTTCCGGGCAACCTAGGCTTCACCCTAGGGCGTTGTTCCACCTGATGGAATATTTAGGGCCTAAGAAGTCAACGCCAGAAGCATAAAATACAAAATAAATATAACAGTTTTTCCATCGTATAAAACGAATAATAGCAACCAGTGTGAACGTTATGGTCATTTCTATGTTCCGGGCAACCTAGGCTTCACTCTACGGTGTTGTTCCTCCAGATCGTATAGTTAGGGCCTAAGAAGTGAACGCTAGAAGCATAAAATACAATATAAATATAACAGTTTTTCCATTATATAAAACGAATAATAGCAACCAGTGTGAAAGTTATGGTCATTTCTACGTTCCGGGCAACCTAGGTTTCACTCTAAGGCGTTGCTCCACCAGATCAAACAGTTAGGACTTTAGAAGTCAACGCCCGAAGCATAAAACACAAAATAAATAGAACAGTTTTTCCATTGTATAAAACGGATAATTGCTACCAGTGTAAAAGTTATGGTCATTTCTACGTTCCGTGCAACCTAGGCTTCACCCTAGGGCGTTGCTCCAACAGATTGAATAGTTAGGGCCTTAGAAGTCAATGCCCGAAGCATAAAATGCAATAAAAATACAACAGTTTTTCCATCGGTTAAAAGGATTAATTGCAACCAGTTTGAAAGTGATGGTCATTTCTACGTTCCGGGCAACCTAGGCTTCATTCTAGGGCGTTGCTCCACCAGATCAAACAGTTAGGGCCTTAGAAGTGAATGCCCGAAGCATAAAATGCAATAAAAATACAACAGTTTTTCCATCATATAACCGGAATAATTGCAACCAGTTTGAAAGTGATGGTCATTTCTACGTTCCGGGCAACCTAGGCTACACCCTGGGGCGTTGCTCCAACAGATGAATAGTTAGGGCCTTAGAAGTCAATGCCCGAAGCAGAAAATGCAATAAAAATACAACAGTTTTTCCGTCATATAACAGGAATAAGTGCAACCAGTTTGAAAGTGATGGTCATTTCTACGTTCCGGGAAACCTCGGCTTCACTCTAGGGAGTTGCTCCGCCAGATCGAATAGTTAGTGCATTAGAAGTCAAGGCCAGAAGCATAAAATACAATATAAATACAACAGTTTTTTCATCGTATAAAAAGGAATAATTGCAGCCAGTATGAAAGTTAACGTCATTTCTTCTTTCCTGGCAACCTAGGCTTCACCCTTGGGCGTTGCTCCAGCAGATTGAATAGTTAGGGCCTTAGAAGTCATCGCCGGAAGCATAAAATGCAATAAAAATACAACAGTTTTTCCATCGTATAAAAGGATTAATTGCAACCAGTTTGAAAGTGATGGTCATTTCTACGTTCCGGGCAACCTAGGCTTCACTCTAGGGCGTTGCTCCACCAGATCCAATAGTTAGGGCCTTAGAAGTCAACGCTAGAATCATAAAATACAATAAAGACGCAACAGCTTTTCCATCGTATTAAACGAATACTTTCAACCAGTGTGAATGTTATGGTGATTTCTACATTCCGAGCAACCTAGGCTTCACTCTAGGGCGTTGATCCAACAGACTGAATAGTCAGGGCCTTAGAAGTCAATGCCCGAAGCATAAAATGCCATAAAAATACAACAGTTTTTCCGTCACATAACAGGAATAATTGCAACCAGTTTGAAAGTGATGGTCATTTCTACGTACCGGGCAACCTAGGCTTCACTCTAGGGCGTTGCTCCACCAGATCAAACAGTTAGGGCCTTAGAAGTCAATGCCCGAAGCATAAAATGCATTAAAAATACAACAGTTTTTCCATCATATAACCGGAATACTTGCAACCAGTTTGAAAGTGATGGTCATTTCTACGTTCCGGGCAACCTAGGCTACACCCTGGGGCGTAGCTCCAACAGATAGAGTAGTTAGGGCCTTAGAAGTCAATGCCCGAAGCATAATATTCTATAAAAAGACAACAGTTTTTCCGTCATATAACAGGAATAATTGCAACCAGTTTGAAAGTGATGGTCATTTCTACGTTCCGGGAAACCTCGGTTTCACTCTAGGGCGTTGCTCCGCCAGATCGAATAGTTAGTGCATTAGAAGTCAACGCCAGAAGCATAAAATACAATATAAATACAACAGTTTTTCCATCGTATAAAACGAATAATTGCAACCAGTATGAAAGTTAACGTCATTTCTTCTTTCCGGGCAACCTAGGCTTCACCCTTGGGCGTTGCTCCAACAGATTGAATAGTTAGGGCCTTAGAAGTCAACGCCGGAAGCATAAAATGCAATAAAAATTCAACAGTTTTTTCATCGTATAAAAGGATTAATTGCAACCAGTTTGAAAGTGATGGTCATTTCTTCTTTCCGGGCAACCTAGGCTTCACCCTAGGGCGTTGCTCCAACAGATTGAATAGATAGGGCCTTAGAAGTCAACGCCGGAAGCATAAAATGCAATAAAAATACAACAGTTTTTCCATCGGTTAAAAGGATTAATTGCAACCAGTTTGAAAGTGATGGTCATTTCTACGTTCCGGGCAACCTAGGCTTCACTCTAGGGCGTTGCTCCACCAGGTCGAATAGTTAGAGCCTTAGAAGTCAACGCCAGAAGCATAAAATACAATATAAGTACAACAGTTTTTCCATCGTATAAAATGAATAATTGCAAATATTGCGAAAGTAATGGTCATTCCACGTTCCGGGCAACCTAGGCGTCACTCTAGTGCGTTGCTCCACCACATCTAATGGCTACGGCCTTAGACGACAACGACAGAAGCATAAAATACAATAAAGATGCAACAGCTTTTCCATTGTATAAAACGAATAATTGCTGCCAGTGTAAAAGTTATAGTCATTTCTACGTTCCGGGCAACCTAGGCTTCACCCTAGGGCGTTGTTCCACCTGATGGAATATTTAGGGCCTAAGAAGTCAACGCCAGAAGCATAAAATACGATATAAATACAACAGCTTTTCCATCGTGTAAAACGAATAATTGCAACCAGTTTGAAAGTGATGGTCATTTCTACGTACCGGGCAACCTAGGCTTCACTCTAGGTCGTTGCTCCACCAGATCAAACAGTTAGGGCCTTAGAAGTCAATGCCCGAAGCATAAAATGCATTAAAAATACAACAGTTTTTCCGTCATATAACCGGAATAATTGCAACCAGTTTGAAAGTGATGGTCATTTCTACGTTCCGGGCAACCTAGGCTACACCCTGGGGCGTAGCTCCAACAGATAGAGTAGTTAGGGCCTTAGAAGTCAATGCCCGAAGCATAATATTCTATAAAAAGACAACAGTTTTTCCGTCATATAACAGGAATAATTGCAACCAGTTTGAAAGTGATGGTCATTTCTACGTTCCGGGAATCCTCGGTTTCACTCTAGGGCGTTGCTCCGCCAGATCGAATAGTTAGTGCATTAGAAGTCAACGCCAGAAGCATAAAATACTATATAAGTACAACAGTTTTTCCATCGTATAAAACGAATAATTGCAACCAGTATGAAAGTTAACGTCATTTCTTCTTTCCGGGCAACCTAGGCTTCACCCTTGGGCGTTGCTCCAACAGATTGAATAGTTAGGGCCTTAGAAGTCAACGCCGGAAGCATAAAATGCAATAAAAATTCAACAGTTTTTCCATCGTATAAAAGGATTAATTGCAACCAGTTTGAAAGTGATGGTCATTTCTACGTTCCGGGCAACCTAGGCTTCACTGTAGGGCGTTGCTCCACCATATCGAGTAGTTAGTGCCTTAGAAGTCAACGCCAGAAGCATAAAATACAATATATATACAACAGTTTTTCCGTCATATAACAGGAATAATTGCAACCAGTTTGAAAGTGATGGTCATTTCTACGTTCCGGGAAACCTCGGCTTCACTCTAGGGCGTTGCTCCGCCAGATCGAATAGTTAGTGCATTAGAAGTCAACGCCAGAAGCATAAAATACAATATAAATACAACAGATTTTCCATCGTATAAAACGAATAATTGCAACCGGTATGAAAGTTAACGTCATTTCTTCTTTCCGGGCAACCTGGGCTTCACCCTTGGGCGTTGCTCCACCAGATCAAACAGTTAGGGACTTAGAAGTCAACGCCCCAACCATAAAATGCAAAAAAAATACGAGAGTGTTTCCATCATATAACAGGAATAATTGCAACCAGTTTGAATGTGATGGCCAATTCTACGTTCCGGGTAACCTAGGTTCCACTCCAGGGCGTGGCTCCACCAGATCGAATAGTTACGGCCTAAGATGTCAACGCCAGAAGCATAAAATACGATATAAATACAACAGATTTTCCATCGTATAAAACGAATAATTGAAACCAGTGTGAACGTAATGGTCATTTCTACGTTCCGAACACCCTAGGCGTCACTCTAGGGCGTTGCTCCACCACATCTAATAGCTACGGCATTAGAAGTCAACGCCAGAGGCATAAAATACAATATAAATACAACAGCTTTTCCATCGTATAAAACGAATGATTGCAACCAGTGTGAAAGTAATGGTCATTTCTACATGCCGAGCAACCTAGGCTTCACTCTAGGGCGCTGCTCCACCAGATCGAATAGTTAGGTCCTTAGACGTCAACGCCAGAAGCATAAAATACGATATAAATACAACAGCTTTTCCATCGTATAAAAGGAATAATTGCAAACAGTGTGAAAGTAATGGTCATTTCTACGATCCGGGCAACCTAGGCTTCACTCTACGGCGTTGTTCCACCAGATCGAATAGTTAGGGCCTAAGAAGTCAACGCCAGAAGCATAAAATACAATATAAATATAACAGTTTTTCCATCGTATAAAACGAATAATAGTAACCAGTGTGAAAGTTATGGTCATTTCTACGATCCGGGCAACCTAGGCTTCACTCTAGGGCGTTGATCCAACAGATTGAATAGTCAGGGCCTTAGAAGTCAACGCCAGAAGCATAAAATACAATATATATACAACAGATTTTCCATCGTATAAAACGAATGATTGCAACCAGTGTGAAAGTAATGGTCATTTCTACATTCCGAGCAACCTAGGCCTCACTCTAGGGCGCTGCTCCACCAGATCGAATAGTTAGGTCCTTAGATGTCAACGCCAGAAGCATAAAATACGATATAAATACAACAGCTTTTCCATCGTATAAAAGGAATAATTGCAAACAGTGTGAAAGTAATGGTCATTTCTACGATCCGTGCAACCTAGGCTTCACTGTACGGCGTTGTTCCACCAGATCGAATAGTTAGGGCCTAAGAAGTCAACGCCAGGAGCATAAAATACAATATAAATATAACAGTTTTTCCATCGTATAAAACGAATAATAGCAACCAGTGTGAAAGTTATGGTCATTTCTACGTTCCGGGCAACCTAGGCTTCACTCTAGGGAGTTGCTCCACGAGATCAAACAGTTAGGGCCTTAGAAGTCAACGCCCGAAGCATAAAATACAAAATAAATATAACAGTTTTTCCATCGTATAAAACGAATAATAGCAACCAGTTTGAAAGTGATGGTCATTTCTACGTTCCGGGCAACCTAGGCTTCGCTCTAGGGCGTTGCTCCACCAGGTCGAATAGTTAGAGCCTTAGAAGTCAACGCCAGAAGCATAAAATAAAATATAAGTACAACAGTTTTTCCATCGTATAAAATGAATAATTGCAAATATTGCGAAAGTAATGGTCATTCCACGTTCTGGGCAACCTAGGCGTCACTCTAGTGCGTTGCTCCACCACATCTAATGGCTACGGCCTTAGACGACAACGACAGAAGCATAAAATACAATAAAGATGCAACAGCATTTCCATCGTATAAAGCGAATAATTGCACCCAGTGTGAAAGTTATTGTCATTTCTACTTTCCGCGCAACCTAGGCTTCACCCTAGGGCGTTGCTCCAACAGATTGAATAGTCAGGACCTTACAAGTTAATGTCCGAAGCATAAAATGCAATAAAAATACAACAGTTTTTCCATCATATAACAGGAATAATTGCAACCAGTTTGAAAGTGATGGTCATTTCTACGTTCCGGGCAACCTAGGTTTCACTCTAGGGCGTTGCTCCACCAGATCGAATAGTTAGAGCCTTAGAAGTCAACGCCAGAAGCATAAAATACGATATAAATACAACAGCTTTTCCATCGTATAAAAGGAATAATTGCAAACAGTGTGAAAGTAATGGTCATTTCTACGATCCGGGCAACCTAGGCTTCACTGTACGGCGTTGTTCCACCAGATCGAATAGTTAGGGCCTAAGAAGTCAACGCCAGAAGCATAAAATACAATATAAATAGAACAGTTTTTCCAACGTATAAAACGAATAATAGCAACCAGTTTGAAAGTGATGGTCATTTCTACGTTCCGGGCAACCTAGGCTTAACTCTAGGGCGTTGCTCCACCAGATCCAATAGTTAGGGCCTTAGAAGTCAACGCCAGAATCATAAAATACAATAAAGATGCAACCGCTTTTCCATCGTATTAAACGAATACTTTCAACCAGTGTGAATGTTATGGCCATTTCTACATTCCGAGCAACCTAGGCTTCACTCCAGGGCGCTGCTCCACCAGATCGAATAGTTAGGTCCTTAGATGTCAACGCCAGAAGCATAAAATACGATATAAATACAACAGCTTTTCCATCGTATAAAAGGAATAATTGCAAACAGTGTGAAAGTAATGGTCATTTCTACGATCCGTGCAACCTAGGCTTCACTCTACGGCGTTGTTCCACCAGATCGAATAGTTAGGGCCTAGGAAGTCAACGCCAGAAGCATAAAATACAATATAAATATAACAGTTTTTCCATCGTATAAAACGAATAATAGCAACCAGTGTGAAAGTTATGGTCATTTCTACGTTCCGGGCAACCTAGGCTTCACCCTAGGGCGTTGCTCCAACAGATTGAATAGTTAGGGACTTAGAAGTCAACGCCCCAACCATAAAATGCAAAAAAAATACGAGAGTGTTTCCATCATATAACAGGAATAATTGCAACCAGTTTGAATGTGTTGGCCAATTCTACGTTCCGGGTAACCTAGGTTTCACTCCAGGGCGTTGCTCCACCAGATCTAATAGTTACGGCCTAAGATGTCAACGCCAGAAGCATAAAATACGATATAAATACAACAGATTTCCCATTGTATAAAACGAATAATTGCAACCAGTGTGAAAGTAATGGTCATTTCTACGTTCCGAACACCCTAGGTGTCACTCTAGGGCGTTGCTCCACCACATCTAATAGCTACGGCATTAGAAGTCAACGCCAGAGGCATAAAATACAATATAAATACAACAGCTTTTCCATCGTATAAAACGAATGATTGCAACCAGTGTGAAAGTAATGGCCATTTCTACATTCCGAGCAACCTAGGCTTCAGTCTAGGGCGCTGCTCCACCAGATCGAATAGTTAGGTCCTTAGATGTCAACGCCAGAAGCATAAAATACGATATAAATACAACAGCTTTTCCATCGTATAAAAGGAATAATTGCAAACAGTGTGAAAGTAATGGTCATTTCTACGATCGGGGCAACCTAGGCTTCACTCTATGGCGTTGTTTCACCAGATCGAATAGTTAGGGCCTAAGAAGTCAACGCCAGAAGCATAAAATACAATATAAATATAACAGTTTTTCCATCGTATAAAACGAATAATAGCAACCAGTGTGAAAGTTATGGTCATTTCTACGTACCGGGCAACCCAGGCTTCATTCTAGGGCGTTGCTCCACCAGATGAAACAGTTAGGGCCTTAGAAGTCAATGCCCGAAGCATAAAATGCAATAAAAATACAACAGTTTTTCCATCATATAACCGGAATAATTGCAACCAGTTTGAAAGTGATGGTCATTTCTACGTTCCGGGCAACCTAGGCTACACCCTGGGGCGTTGCTCCAACAGATGAATAGTTAGGGCCTTAGAAGTCAATGCCCGATGCATAAAATGCAATAAAAATACAACAGTTTTTCCGTCATATAACAGGAATAAGTGCAACGAGTTTGAAAGTGATGGTCATTTCTACGTTCCGGGAAACCTCGGCTTCACTCTAGGGAGTTGCTCCGCCAGATCGAATAGTTAGTGCATTAGAAGTCAAGGCCAGAAGCATAAAATACAATATAAATACAACAGTTTTTCCATCGTATAAAAAGGAATAATTGCATCCAGTATGAAAGTTAACGTCATTTCTTCTTTCCGGGCAACCTAGGCTTCACCCTTGGGCGTTGCTCCATCAGATTGAATAGTTAGGGCCTTAGAAGTCAACGCCGGAAGCATAAAATGCAATAAAAATACAACAGTTTTTCCATCGTATAAAAGGATTAATTGCAACCAGTTTGAAAGTGATGGTCATTTCTACGTTTCGGGCAACCTAGGCTTCACTCTAGGGCGTTGCTCCACCAGATCCAATAGTTAGGGCCTTAGAAGTCAACACCAGAATCATAAAATACAATAAAGATGCAACAGCTTTACCATCGTATTAAACGAATACTTTCAACCAGTGTGAATGTTATGGTCATTTCTACATTCCGAGCAACCTAGGCTTCACTCTAGGGCGTTGATCCAACAGATTGAATAGTCAGGGCCTTAGAAGTCAATGCCCGAAGCATAAAATGCAATAAAAATACAACAGTTTTTCCGTCACATAACAGGAATAATTGCAACCAGTTTGAAAGTGATGGTCATTCCTACGTTCCGGGAAACCTCGGCTTCACTCTAGGGCGTTGCTACGCCAGATCGAATAGTTAGTGCATTAGAAGTCAAGGCCAGAAGCATAAAATACAATATAAATACAACAGCTTTTCCATCGTATAAAACGAATGATTGCAACCAGTGTGAAAGTAATGGTCATTTCTACATTCCGAGCAACCCAGGCTTCACTCTAGGGCGCTGGTCCACCAGATCGAATAGTTAGGTCCTTAGATGTCAACGCCAGAAGCATAAAATACGATATAAATACAACAGCTTTTCCATCGTATAAAAGGAATAATTGCAAACAGTGTGAAAGTAACGGACATTTCTACGATCCGGGCAACCTAGGCTTCACTCTATGGCGTTGTTCCACCAGATCGAATAGTTAGGGCCTAAGAAGTCAACGCCAGAAGCATAAAATACGATATAAATACAACAGATTTTCCATCGTATAAAACGAATAATTGCAACCAGTTTGAAAGTGATGGTCATTTCTACGTACCGGGCAACCTAGGCTTCATTCTAGGGCGTTGCTCCACCAGATCAAACAGTTAGGGCCTTAGAAGTCAATGCCCGAAGCATAAAATGCAATAAAAATACAACAGTTTTTCCATCATATAACCGGAATAATTGCAACCAGTTTGTAAGTGATGGTCATTTCTACGTTCCGGGCAACCTAGGCTACACCCTGGGGCGTTGCTCCAACAGATGAATAGTTAGGGCTTTAGAAGTCAATGCCCGAAGCATAAAATGCAATAAATATACAACAGTTTTTATGTCATATAACAGGAATAATTGCAACCAGTTTGAAAGTGATGGTCATTTCTACGTTCCAGGAAACCTCGGCTTCACTCTAGGGCGTTGCTCCGCCAGATCGAATAGTTAGTGCATTAGAAGTCAAGGCCAGAAGCATAAAATACAATATAAATGCAACAGTTTTTCCATCGTATAAAAAGGAATAATTGCAGCCAGTATGAAAGCTAACGTCATTTCTTCTTTCCGGGCAACCTAGGCTTCACCCTTGGGCGTTGCTCCAACAGATTGAATAGTTAGGGCCTTAGAAGACAACGCCGGAAGCATAAAATGCAATAAAAATACAACAGCTTTTCCGTCGTATAAAAGGAATAATTTCAAACAGTGTGAAAGTAATGGTCATTTCTACGATCCGTGCAACCTAGGCTTCACTCTACGGCGTTGTTCCACCAGATCGAAGAGTTAGGGCCTAAGAAGTCAACGCCAGAAGCATAAAATACAATATAAATATAACAGTTTTTCCATCGTATAAAACGAATAATAGCAACCAGTGTGAAAGTTATGGTCATTTCTACGTTCCGGGCAACCTAGGCTTCACTCTAGGGCGTTGCTCCACCAGATCATACAGTTAGGGCATTAGAAGTCAACGCCCGAAGCATAAAATACAAAATAAATATAACAGTTTTTCCATCGTATAAAACGAATAATAGCAACCAGTGTGAAAGTTATGGTCATTTCTATGTTCCGGGCAACCTAGGCTTCACTCTAGGGCGTTGCTCCACCAGATCCAATAGTTAGGGCCTTAGAAGTCAACGCCAGAATCATAAAATACAATAAAGATGCAACCGCTTTACCATCGTATTAAACGAATACTTTCAACCAGTGTGAATGTTATGGTCATTTCTACATTCCGAGCAACCTAGGCTTCACTCTAGGGCGTTGATCCAACAGATTGAATAGTCAGGGCCTTAGAAGTCAACGCCAGAAGCATAAAATACAATATATATACAACAGATTTTCCATCGTATAAAACGAATGATTGCAACCAGTGTGAAAGTAATGGTCATTTCTACATTCCGAGCAACCTAGGCTTCACTCTAGGGCGTTGCTCCACCAGATCATACAGTTAGGGCATTAGAAGTCAACGCCCGAAGCATAAAATACAAAATAAATATAACAGTTTTTCCATCGTATAAAACGAATAATAGCAACCAGTGTGAAAGTTATGGTCATTTCTATGTTCCGGGCAACCTAGGCTTCACTCTACGGCGTTGTTCCACCAGATCGAATAGTTAGGGCCTAGGAAGTCAACGCCAGAAGCATAAAATACAATATAAATATAACAGTTTTTCCATCGTATAAAACGAATAATAGCAACCAGTGTGAAAGTTATGGTCATTTCTACGTTCCGGGCAACCTAGGCTTCACCCTAGGGCGTTGCTCCAACAGATTGAATAGTTAGGGACTTAGAAGTCAACGCCCCAACCATAAAATGCAAAAAAAATACGAGAGTGTTTCCATCATATAACAGGAATAATTGCAACCAGTTTGAATGTGTTGGCCAATTCTACGTTCCGGGTAACCTAGGTTTCACTCCAGGGCGTTGCTCCACCAGATCGAATAGTTACGGCCTAAGATGTCAACGCCAGAAGCATAAAATACGATATAAATACAACAGATTTCCCATTGTATAAAACGAATAATTGCAACCAGTGTGAAAGTAATGGTCATTTCTACGTTCCGAACACCCTAGGTGTCACTCTAGGGCGTTGCTCCACCACATCTAATAGCTACGGCATTAGAAGTCAACGCCAGAGGCATAAAATACAATATAAATACAACAGCTTTTCCATCGTATAAAACGAATGATTGCAACCAGTGTGAAAGTAATGGCCATTTCTACATTCCGAGCAACCTAGGCTTCAGTCTAGGGCGCTGCTCCACCAGATCGAATAGTTAGGTCCTTAGATGTCAACGCCAGAAGCATAAAATACGATATAAATACAACAGCTTTTCCATCGTATAAAAGGAATAATTGCAAACAGTGTGAAAGTAATGGTCATTTCTACGATCGGGGCAACCTAGGCTTCACTCTATGGCGTTGTTTCACCAGATCGAATAGTTAGGGCCTAAGAAGTCAACGCCAGAAGCATAAAATACAATATAAATATAACAGTCTTTCCATCGTATAAAACGAATAATAGCAACCAGTGTGAAAGTTATGGTCATTTCTACGTACCGGGCAACCCAGGCTTCATTCTAGGGCGTTGCTCCACCAGATCAAACAGTTAGGGCCTTAGAAGTCAATGCCCGAAGCATAAAATGCAACAAAAATACGAGAGTGTTTCCATCATATAACCGGAATAATTGCAACCAGTTTGAAAGTGATGGTCATTTCTACGTTCCGGGCAACCTAGGCTACACCCTGGGGCGTTGCTCCAACAGATGAATAGTTAGGGCTTTAGAAGTCAATGCCCGAAGCATGAAATGCAATAAATATACAACAGTTTTTCCGTCATATAACAGGAATAATTGCAACCAGTTTGAAAGTGATGGTCATTTCTACGTTCCGGGAAACCTCGGCTTCAGTCTAGGGCGTTGCTCCGCCAGATCGAATAGTTAGTGCATTAGAAGTCAAGGCCAGAAGCATAAAATACAATATAAATGCAACAGTTTTTCCATCGTATAAAAAGGAATAATTGCAGCCAGTATGAAAGTTAACGTCATTTCTTCTTTCCGGGCAACCTAGGCTTCACCCTTGGGCGTTGCTCCAACAGATTGAATAGTTAGGGCCTTAGAAGTCAACGCCGGAAGCATAAAATGCAATAAAAATACAACAGTTTTTCCATCGTATAAAACGAATAAATGCAACCAGTATGAAAGTTATGGTCATTTCTACGTTCCGGGCAACCTAGGCTTCACTCTATGGCGTTCTTCCACTACATCGAATAGCAACGGCCTCAGTAGTCAACGCCTGAAGCATAAAATACAATAAAAATACAACAGTCTTTCCGTCCTATAACAGGAATAATTGCAACCCGTGTGAAAGTGATGGTCATTTGTATGTTCTAGGCAACCTAGGTTTCACTCCAGGGCGCTGCTCCACTAGATCGAATAGTTAGGTCCTTAGATGTCAACGCCAGAAGCATAAAATACGATATAAATACAACAGCTTTTCCATCGTATAAAAGGAATAATTGCAAACAGTGTGAAAGTAATGGTCATTTCTACGATCCGGGCAACCTAGGCTTCACTCTACGGCGTTGTTCCACCAGATCGAATAGTTAGGGCCTAAGAAGTCAACGCCAGAAGCATAAAATACAATATAAATATAACAGTTTTTCCATCGTATAAAACGAATAATAGCAACCAGTGTGAAAGTTATGGTCATTTCTATGTTCCGGGCAACCTAGGCTTCACTCTACGGTGTTGTTCCACCAGATCGAATAGTTAGGGCCTAAGAAGTGAACGCCAGAAGCATAAAATACAATAGAAATATAACAGTTTTTCCATTGTATAAAACGAATAATAGCAACCAGTGTGAAAGTTATGGTCATTTCTACGTTCCGGGCAACCTAGGCTTCACTATACGGTGTTGTTCCACCAGATCGAATAGTTAGGGCCTAAGAAGTAAACGCCAGAAGCATAAAATTCAATATAAATATAACAGTTTTTCCATCGTATAAAACGAATAATAGCAACCAGTGTGAAAGTTATGGTCATTTCTACGTTCCGGGCTACCGAGGCTTCACTCTACGGTGTTGTTCGACCAGATCGAATAGTTAGGGCCTAAGAAGTGAACGCCAGATGCATAAAATACAATATAAATATAACAGTTTTTCCATCGTATAAAACGAATAATAGCAACCAGTGTGAAAGTTATGGTCATTTCTACATTCCGGGCAACCTGGGCTTCACTCTAAGGCGTTGCTCCACCAGATCAAACAGTTAGGACTTTAGAAGTCAACGCCCGAAGCATAAAATACAAAATAAATATAACAGTTTTTCCATCGCATAAAACGAATAATAGCAACCAGTGTGAAAGTTATGGTCATTTCTATGTTCCGGGCAACCTAGGCTTCACTCTACGGTGTTGTTCCACCAGATCGAATAGTTAGGGCCTAAGAAGTGAACGCCAGAAGCATAAAATACAATATAAATATAACAGTTTTTCCATTGTATAAAACGAATAATAGCAACCAGTGTGAAAGTTATGGTCATTTCTACGTTCCGGGCAACCTAGGCTTCACTATACGGTGTTGTTCCACCAGATCGAATAGTTAGGGCCTAAGAAGTAAACGCCAGAAGCATAAAATACAATATAAATATAACAGTTTTTCCATCGTATAAAACGAATAATAGCAACCAGTGTGAAAGTTATGGTCATTTCTACGTTCCGGGCTACCGAGGCTTCACTCTACGGTGTTGTTCGACCAGATCGAATAGTTAGGGCCTAAGAAGTGAACGCCAGAAGCATAAAATACAATATAAATATAACAGTTTTTCCATCGTATAAAACGAATAATAGCAACCAGTGTGAAAGTTATGGTCATTTCTACGTTCCGGGCAACCTAGGCTTCACTATACGGTGTTGTTCCACCAGATCGAATAGTTACGGCCTAAGATGTCAACGCCAGAAGCATAAAATACGATATAAATACAACAGATTTTCCATCGTATAAAACGAATAATTGCAACCAGTGTGAAAGTAATGGTCATTTCTACGTTCCGAACACCCTAGGCGTCACTCTAGGGCGTTGCTCCACCACATCTAATAGCTACGGCATTAGAAGTCAACGCCAGAGGCATAAAATACAATATAAATACAACAGCTTTTCCATCGTATAAAACGAATGATTGCAACCAGTGTGAAAGTAATGGCCATTTCTACATTCCGAGCAGCCTAGGCTTCACTCTAAGGCGTTGCTCCACCAGATCAAACAGTTAGGACTTTAGAAGTCAACGCCCGAAGCATAAAATACAAAATAAATAGAACAGTGTTTCCATTGTATAAAACGGATAATTGCTACCAGTGTAAAAGTTATGGTCATTTGTACGTTCCGTGCAACCTAGGCTTCACCCTAGGGCGTTGCTCCAACAGATTGAATAGTTAGGGACTTAGAAGTCAACGCCCCAACCATAAAATGCAAAAAAAATACGAGAGTGTTTCCATCATATAACAGGAATAATTGCAACCAGTTTGAATGTGATGGCCAATTCTACGTTCCGGGTAACCTAGGTTTCACTCCAGGGCGTTGCTCCACCAGATCGAATAGTTACGGCCTAAGATGTCAACGCCAGAAGCATAAAATACGATATAAATCCAACAGATTTTCCATCGTATAAAACGAATAATTGCAACCAGTGTGAAAGTAATGGTCATTTCTACGTTCCGAACACCCTAGGCGTCACTCTAGGGCGTTGCTCCACCACATCTAATAGCTACGGCATTAGAAGTCAACGCCAGAGGCATAAAATACAATATAAATACAACAGCTTTTCCATCGTATAAAACGAATGATTGCAACCAGTGTGAAAGTAATGGCCATTTCTACATTCCGAGCAACCTAGGCTTCAGTCTAGGGCGCTGCTCCTCCAGATCGAATAGTTAGGTCCTTAGATGTCAACGCCAGAAGCATAAAATACGATATAAATACAACAGCTTTTCCATCGTATAAAAGGAATAATTGCAAACAGTGTGAAAGTAATGGTCATTTCTACGATCGGGGCAACCTAGGCTTCACTCTATGGCGTTGTTTCACCAGATCGAATAGTTAGGGCCTAAGAAGTCAACGCCAGAAGCATAAAATACAATATGAATATAACAGTTTTTCCATCGTGTAAAACGAATAATAGCAACCAGTGTGAAAGTTATGGTCATTTCTACGTACCGGGCAACCTAGGCTTCATTCTAGGGCGTTGCTCCACCAGATCAAACAGTTAGGGCCTTAGAAGTCAATGCCCGAAGCATAAAATGCAATAAAAATACAACAGTTTTTCCATCATATAACCGGAATAATTGCAACCAGTTTGAAAGTGATGGTCATTTCTACGTTCCGGGCAACCTAGGCTACACCCTGGGGCGTTGCTCCAACAGATGTATAGTTAGGGCCTTAGAAGTCCATGCCCGAAGCATAAAATGCAATAAAAATACAACAGTTTTTCCGTCATATAACAGGAATAAGTGCAACCAGTTTGAAAGTGATGGTCATTTCTACGTTCCGGGAAACCTCGGCTTCACTCTAGGGAGTTGCTCCGCCAGATCGAATAGTTAGTGCATTAGAAGTCAAGGCCAGAAGCATAAAATACAATATAAATACAACAGTTTTTCAATCGTATAAAAAGGAATAATTGCAGCCAGTATGAAAGTTAACGTCATTTCTTCTTTCCGGGCAACCTAGGCTTCACCCTTGGGCGTTGCTCCAGCAGATTGAATAGCTAGGGCCTTAGAAGTCAACGCCGGAAGCATAAAATGCAATAAAAATACAACAGTTTTTCCATCGTATAAAAGGATTAATTGCAACCAGTTTGAAAGTGATGGTCATTTCTACGTTCCGGGCAACCTAGGCTTCACTCTAGGGCGTTGCTCCACCAGATCCAATAGTTAGGGCCTTAGAAGTCAACGCCAGAATCATAAAATACAATAAAGATGCAACAGCTTTACCATCGTATTAAACGAATACTTTCAACCAGTGTGAATGTTATGGTCATTTCTACATTCCGAGCATCCTAGGCTTCACTCTAGGGCGTTGATCCAACAGATTGAATAGTCAGGGCCTTAGAAGTCAATGCCCGAAGCATAAAATGCAATAAAAATACAACAGTTTTTCCGTCACATAACAGGAATAATTGCAACCAGTTTGAAAGTGATGGTCATTTCTACGTTCCGGGAAACCTCGGCTTCACTCTAGGGCGTTGCTACGCCAGATCGAATAGTTAGTGCATTAGAAGTCAAGGCCAGAAGCATAAAATACAACATAAATACAACAGCTTTTCCATCGTATAAAACGAATGATTGCAACCAGTGTGAAAGTAATGGTCATTTCTACATTCCGAGCAACCTAGGCTTCACTCTAGGGCGCTGCTCCACCAGATCGAATAGTTAGGTCCTTAGATGTCAACGCCAGAAGCATAGAATACGATATAAATACAACAGCTTTTCCATCGTATAAAAGGAATAATTGCAAACAGTGTGAAAGTTATGGTCATTTCTACGTACCGGGCAACCTAGGCTTCATTCTAGGGCGTTGCTCCACCAGATCAAACAGTTAGGGCCTTAGAAGTCAATGCCCGAAGCATAAAATGCAATAAAAATACAACAGTTTTTCCATCATATAACCGGAATAATTGCAACCAGTTTGAAAGTGATGGTCATTTCTACGTTCCGGGCAACCTAGGCTACACCCTGGGGCGTTGCTCCAACAGATGAATAGTTAGGGCCTTAGAAGTCAATGCCCGAAGCATAAAATGCAATAAAAATACAACAGTTTTTCCGTCATATAACAGGAATAAGTGCAACCAGTTTGAAAGTGATGGTCATTTCTACGTTCCGGGAAACCTCGGCTTCACTCTAGGGAGTTGCTCCGCCAGATCGAATAGTTAGTGCATTAGAAGTCAAGGCCAGAAGCATAAAATACAATATAAATACAACAGTTTTTCAATCGTATAAAAAGGAATAATTGCAGCCAGTATGAAAGTTAACGTCATTTCTTCTTTCCGGGCAACCTAGGCTTCACCCTTGGGCGTTGCTCCAGCAGATTGAATAGTTAGGGCCTTAGAAGTCAACGCCGGAAGCATAAAATGCAATAAAAATACAACAGTTTTTCCATCGTATAAAAGGATTCATTGCAACCAGTTTGAAAGTGATGGTCATTTCTACGTTCCGGGCAACCTAGGCTTCACACTAGGGCGTTGCTCCACCAGATCCAATAGTTAGGTCCTTAGAAGTCAACGCCAGAATCATAAAATACAATAAAGATGCAACAGCTTTACCATCGTATTAAACGAATACTTTCAACCAGTGTGAATGTTATGGTCATTTCTACATTCCGAGCAACCTAGGCTTCACTCTAGGGCGTTGATCCAACAGATTGAATAGTCAGGGCCTTAGAAGTCAATGCCCGAAGCATAAAATGCAATAAAAATACAACAGTTTTTCCGTCACATAACAGGAATAATTGCAACCAGTTTGAAAGTGATGGTCATTTCTACGTTCCGGGACACCTCGGCTTCACTCTAGGGCGTTGCTACGCCAGATCGAATAGTTAGTGCATTAGAAGTCAAGGCCAGAAGCATAAAATACAATATAAATACAACAGCTTTTCCATCGTATAAAACGAATGATTGCAACCAGTGTGAAAGTAATGGTCATTTCTACATTCCGAGCAACCTAGGCTTCACTCTAGGGCGCTGCTCCACCAGATCGAATAGTTAGGTCCTTAGATGTCAACGCCAGAAGCATAGAATACGATATAAATACAACAGCTTTTCCATCGTATAAAAGGAATAATTGCAAACAGTGTGAAAGTAATGGTCATTTCTACGATCGGGGCAACCTAGGCTTCACCCTAGGGCGTTGCTCCAACAGATTGAATAGTTAGGGGCTTAGAAGTCAACGCCCCAACCATAAAATGCAAAAAAAATACGAGAGTGTTTCCATCATATAACAGGAATAATTGCAACCAGTTTGAATGTGATGGCCAATTCTACGTTCCGGGTAACCTAGGTTTCACTCCAGGGCGTTGCTCCACCAGATCGAATAGTTACGGCCTAAGATGTCAACGCCAGAAGCATAAAATACGATATAAATACAACAGCTTTTCCATCGTATAAAAGGAATAATTGCAAACAGTGTGAAAGTAATGGTCATTTCTACGATCGGGGCAACCTAGGCTTCACTCTATGGCGTTGTTTCACCAGATCGAATAGTTAGGGCCTAAGAAGTCAACGCCAGAAGCATAAAATACAATATAAATATAACAGTTTTTCCATCGTATAAAACGAATAATAGCAACCAGTGTGAAAGTTATGGTCATTTCTACGTTCCGGGCAACCTAGGCTTCACTGTAGGGCGTTGCTCCACCAGATCAAACAGTTAGGGCCTTAGAAGTCAACGCCCGAAGCATAAAGTACAAAATGAATAGAACAGTTTTTCCATTGTATAAAACGAATAATTGCTGCCAGTGTAAAAGTTATAGTCATTTCTACGTTCCGGGCAACCTAGGCTTCACCCTAGGGCGTTGTTCCACCTGATGGAACAGTTAGGGCCTAAGAAGTCAACTCCAGAAGCATAAAATACGATATAAATACAACAGCTTTTCCATCGTATAAAACGAATAATTGCAACCAGTTTGAAAGTGATGGTCATTTCTACGTACCGGGCAACCTAGGCTTCATTCTAGGGCGTTGCTCCACCAGATCAAACAGTTAGGGCCTTAGAAGTCAATGCCCGAAGCATAAAATGCAATAAAAATACAACAGTTTTTCCATCATATAACCGGAATAATTGCAACCAGTTTGAAAGTGATGGTCATTTCTACGCTACGGGCAACCTAGGCTACACCCTGGAGCGTTGCTCCAACAGATGAATAGTTAGGGCCTTAGAAGTCAATGCCCGAAGCATAAAATGCAATAAAAATACAACAGTTTTTTCGTCATATAACAGGAATAATTGCAACCAGTTTGAAAGTGATGGTCATTTCTACGTTCCGGGAAACCTCGGCTTCACTCTAGGGTGTTGCTCCGCCAGATCGAATAGTTAGTGCATTAGAAGGCAAGGCCAGAAGCATAAAATACAATATAAATACAACAGCTTTTCCATCGTATAAAACGAATGATTGCAACCAGTGTGAAAGTAATGGTCATTTCTACATTCCGAGCAACCTAGGCTTCACTCTAGGGCGCTGCTCCACCAGATCGAATAGTTAGGTCCTTAGATGTCAACGCCAGAAGCATAAAATACGATATAAATACAACAGCTTTTCCATCGTATAAAAGGAATAATTGCAAACAGTGTGAAAGTAATGGTCATTTCTACGATCCGGGCAACCTAGGCTTCACTCTACGGCGTTGTTCCACCAGATCGAATAGTCAGGGCCTAAGAAGTCAACGCCAGAAGCATAAAATACAATATAAATATAACAGATTTTCCATCGTAAAAAACGAATAAAGGCAACCAGTGTGAAAGCTATGGTCATTTCTACGTTCCGGGCAACCCAGGCTTCACTCTAGGGCGTTGCTCCACCAGATCAAACAGTTAGGGCCTTAGAAGTCAACGGCCGAAGCATAAAATACAAAATAAATATAACAGTTTTTCCATCGTATAAAACGAATAATAGCAACCAGTGTGAAAGTTATGGTCATTTCTACGTTCCGGTCAACCTAGGCTTCACTCTAGGGCGCTGCTCCACCAGATCAAACAGTTAGGGCCTTAGAAGTCAACGCCCGAAGCATAAAACACAAAATAAATAGAACGGTTTTTCCATTGTATAAAACGAATAATTGCTACCAGTGTAAAAGTTATGGTCATTTCTACGTTCCGGGCAACCTAGGCTTCACCCTAGGGCGTTGCTCCAACAGATTGAATAGTTAGGGACTTAGAAGTCAACGCCCCAACCATAAAATGCAAAATAAATACGAGAGTGTTTCCATCATATAACAGGAATAATTGCAACCAGTTTGAAAGTGATGGCCAATTCTACGTTCCGGGCACCCTAGGCGGCACTCTAGGGCGTTGCTCCACCACATCTGATAGCTACGGCATTAGAAGTCAACGCCAGAGGCATAAAATACAATATAAATACAACAGCTTTTCCATCGTATAAAACGAATAATAGCAACCAGTGTGAAAGTAATGGTCATTCCTACATTCCGAGCAACCTAGGCTTCACTCTAGGGCGCTGCTCCACCAGATCGAATAGTTAGGTCCTTAGATGTCAACGCCAGAAGCATAAAATACGATATAAATACAACAGCTTTTCCATCGTATAAAAGGAATAATTGCAAACAGTGTGAAAGTAATGGACATTTCTACGATCCGGGCAACCTAGGCTTCACTCTATGGCGTTGTTCCACCAGATCCACCTAAGAAGTCAACGCCAGAAGCATAAAATACGATATAAATACAACAGCTTTTCCATCGTATAAAACGAATAATTGCAACCAGTTTGAAAGTGATGGTCATTTCTACGTACCGGGCAACCTAGGCTTCATTCTAGGGCGTTGCTCCACCAGATCAAACAGTTAGGGCCTTAGAAGTCAATGCCCGAAGCATAAAATGCAATAAAAATACAACAGTTTTTCCATCATATAACCGGAATAATTGCAACCAGTTTGAAAGTGATGGTCATTTCTACGTTCCGGGCAACCTAGGCTACACCCTGGGGCGTTGCTCCAACAGATGAATAGTTAGGGCCTTAGAAGTCAATGCCCGAAGCATAAAATGCAATAAAAATACAACAGTTTTTCCGTCATATAACAGGAATAATTGCAACCAGTGTGAAAGTTATGGTCATTTCTATGTTCCGGGCAACCTAGGCTTCACTCTACGGTGTTGTTCCACCAGATCGAATAGTTAGGGCCTAAGAAGTGAACGCCAGAAGCATAAAATACAATATAAATATAACAGTTTTTGCATTGTATAAAACGAATAATAGCAACCAGTGTGAAAGTTATGGTCATTTCTACGTTCCGAACACCCTAGGCGTCACTCTAGGGCGTTGCTCCACCACATCTAATAGCTACGGCATTAGAAGTCAACGCCAGAGGCATAAAATACAATATAAATACAACAGCTTTTCCATTGTATAAAACGAATGATTGCAACCAGTGTGAAAGTAATGGTCATTTCTACATTCCGAGCAACCTAGGCTTCACTCTAGGGCGCTGCTCCACCAGATCGAATATTTAGGTCCTTAGATGTCAACGCCAGAAGCATAAAATACGATATAAATACAACAGCTTTTCCATCGTATAAAAGGAATAGTTGCAAACAGTGTGAAAGTAATGGTCATTTCTACGATCCGGGCAACCTAGGCTTCACTCTATGGCGTTCTTCCACTACATCGAATAGCAACGGCCTCAGTAGTCAACGCCTGAAGCATAAAATACAATAAAAATACAACAGTCTTTCCGTCCTATAACAGGAATAGTTGCAACCCGTGTGAAAGTGATGGTCATTTGTACGTTCTAGGCAACCTAGGTTTCACTCCAGGGCGCTGCTCCACCAGATGGAATAGTTAGGGCCTTAGAAGTCAACGGCCGAAGCATAAAATACAAAATAAATACAACAGTTTTTCCATCGTATAAAACGAATAATAGCAACCAGTGTGAAAGTTATGGTCATTTCTACGTTCCGGTCAACCTAGGCTTCACTCTAGGGCGCTGCTCCACCAGATCAAACAGTTAGGGCCTTAGAAGTCAACGCCCGAAGCATAAAACACAAAATAAATAGAACGGTTTTTCCATTGTATAAAACGAATAATTGCTACCAGTGTAAAAGTTATGGTCATTTCTACGTTCCGGGCAACCTAGGCTTCACCCTAGGGCGTTGCTCCAACAGATTGAATAGTTAGGGACTTAGAAGTCAACGCCCCAACCATAAAATGCAAAATAAATACGAGAGTGTTTCCATCATATAACAGGAATAATTGCAACCAGTTTGAAAGTGATGGCCAATTCTACGTTCCGGGCACCCTAGGCGTCACTCTAGGGCATTGCTCCACCACATCTGATAGCTACGGCATTAGAAGTCAACGCCAGAGGCATAAAATACAATATAAATACAACAGCTTTTCCATCGTATAAAACGAATAATAGCAACCAGTGTGAAAGTAATGGTCATTTCTACATTCCGAGCAACCTTGGCTTCACTCTAGGGCGCTGCTCCACCAGATCGAATAGTTAGGTCCTTAGATGTCAACGCCAGAAGCATAAAATACGATATAAATACAACAGATTTTCCATCGTATAAAAGGAATAATTGCAGACAGTGTGAAAGTAATGGACATTTCTACGATCCGGGCAACCTAGGCTCCACTCTATGGCGCTGTTCGACCAGATCAAACAGTTAGGGCCTTAGAAGTCAACGCCCGAAGCATAAAGTACAAAATGAATAGAACAGTTTTTCCATTGTATAAAACGAATAACTGCTGCCAGTGTAAAAGTTATAGCCATTTCTACGTTCCGGGCAACCTAGGCTTCACCCTAGGTCGTTGTTCCACCTGATGGAACAGTTAGGGCCTAAGAAGACAACTCCAGAAGCATAAAATACGATATAAATACAACAGCTTTTCCATCGTATAAAACGAATAATTGCAACCAGTTTGAAAGTGATGGTCATTTCTACGTACCGGGCAACCTAGGCTTCATTCTAGGGCGTTGCTCCACCAGATCAAACAGTTAGGGCCTTAGAAGTCAATGCCCGAAGCATAAAATGCAATAAAAATACAACAGTTTTTCCATCATATAACCGGAATAATTGCAACCAGTTTGAAAGTGATGGTCATTTCTACGCTCCGGGCAACCTAGGCTACACCCTGGGGCGTTGCTCCAACAGATGAATAGTTAGGGCCTTAGAAGTCAATGCCCCAAGCATAAAATGCAATAAAAATACAACAGTTTTTCCGTCATATAACAGGAGTAATTGCAACCAGTTTGAAAGTGATGGTCATTTCTACGTTCCGGGAAACCTCGGCTTCACTCTAGGGCGTTGCTCCGCCAGATCGTATAGTTAGTGCATTAGAAGGCAAGTCCAGAAGCATAAAATACAATATAAATACAACAGCTTTTCCATCGTATAAAACGAATGATTGCAACCAGTGTGAAAGTAATGGTCATTTCTACATTCCGAGCAACCTAGGCTTCACTCTAGGGCGCTGCTCCACCAGATCGAATAGTTAGGTCCTTAGATGTCAACGCCAGAAGCATAAAATACGATATAAATACAACAGCTTTTCCATCGTATAAAAGGAATAATTGCAAACAGTGTGAAAGTAATGGAGATTTCTACGATCCGGGCAACCTAGGCTTCACTCTATGGCGTTGTTCCACCAGATCGAATAGGTAGGGCCTAAGAAGTCAACGCCAGAAGCATAAAATACGATATAAATACAACAGCTTTTCCATCGTATAAAACGAATAATTGCAACCAGTTTGAAAGTGATGGTCATTTCTACGTACCGGGCAACCTAGGCATCATTCTAGGGCGTTGCTCCACCAGATCAAACAGTTAGGGCCTTAGAAGTCAATGCCCGAAGCATAAAATGCAATAAAAATACAACAGTTTTTCCATCATATAACCGGAATAATTGCAACCAGTTTGAAAGTGATGGTCATTTCTACGTTCCGGGCAACCTAGGCTACACCCTGGGGCGTTGCTCCAACAGATGAATAGTTAGGGCCTTAGAAGTCAATGCCCGAAGCATTAAATGCAATAAAAATACAACAGTTTTTCCGTCATATAACAGGAATAAGTGCAACCAGTTTGAAAGTGATGGTCATTTCTACGTTCCGGGAAACCTCGGCTTCACTCTAGGGAGTTGCTCCGCCAGATCGAATAGTTAGTGCATTAGAAGTCAAGGCCAGAAGCATAAAATACAATATAAATACAACAGTTTTTCCATCGTATAAAAAGGAATAATTGCAGCCAGTATGAAAGTTAACGTCATTTCTTCTTTCCGGGCAACCTAGGCTTCACCCTTGGGCGTTGCTCCAGCAGATTGAATAGTTAGGGCCTTAGAAGTCAACGCCGCAAGCATAAAATGCAATAAAAATACAACAGTTTTTCCATCGTATAAAAGGATTAATTGCAACCAGTTTGAAAGTGATGGTCATTTCTACGTTCCGGGCAACCTAGGCTTCACTCTAGGGCGTTGCACCACCAGATCCAATAGTTAGGGCCTTAGAAGTCAACGCCAGAATCATAAAATACAATAAAGATGCAACAGCTTTACCATCGTATTAAACGAATACTTTCAACCAGTGTGAATGTTATGGTCATTTCTACATTCCGAGCAACCTAGGCTTCACTCTAGGGCGTTGATCCAACAGATTGAATAGTCAGGGCCTTAGAAGTCAATGCCCGAAGCATAAAATGCAATAAAAATACAACAGTTTTTCCGTCACATAACAGGAATAATTGCAACCAGTTTGAAAGTGATCGTCATTTCTACGTTCCGGGAAACCTCGGCTTCACTCTAGGGCGTTGCTACGCCAGATCGAATAGTTAGTGCATTAGAAGTCAAGGCCAGAAGCATAAAATACAATACAAATACAACAGCTTTTCCATCGTATAAAACGAATGATTGCAACCAGTGTGAAAGTAATGGTCATTTCTACATTCCGAGCAACCTAGGCTTCACTCTACGGTGTTGTTCCACCAGATCGAATAGTTAGGGCCTAAGAAGTGAACGCCAGAAGTATAAAATACAATATAAATATAACAGTTTTTCCATTGTATAAAACGAATAATAGCAACCAGTGTGAAAGTTATGGTCATTTCTACGTTCCGGGCAACCTAGGCTTCACTATACGGTGTTGTTCCACCAGATCGAATAGTTAGGGCCTAAGAAGTAAACGCCAGAAGCATAAAATACAATATAAATATAACAGTTTTTCCATCGTATAAAACGAATAATAGCAACCAGTGTGAAAGTTATGGTCATTTCTACGTTCCGGGCTACCGAGGCTTCACTTTAGGGCGCTGCTCCACCAGATCGAATAGTTAGGTCCTTAGATGTCAACGCCAGAAGCATAAAATACGATATAAATACAACAGCTTTTCCATCGTATAAAAGGAATAATTGCAAACAGTGTGAAAGTAATGGACATTTCTACGATCCGGGCAACCTAGGCTTCACTCTATGGCGTTGTTCCACCAGATCCACCTAAGAAGTCAACGCCAGAAGCATAAAATACGATATAAATACAACCGCTTTTCCATCGTATAAAACGAATAATTGCAACCAGTTTGAAAGTGATGGTCATTTCTACGTACCGGGCAACCTAGGCTTCATTCTAGGGCGTTGCTCCACCAGATCAAACAGTTAGGGCCTTAGAAGTCAATACCCGAAGCATAAAATGCAATAAAAATACAACAGTTTTTCCATCATATAACCGGAATAATTGCAACCAGTTTGAAAGTGATGGTCATTTCTACGTTCCGGGCAACCTAGGCTACACCCTGGGGCGTTGCTCCAACAGATGAATAGTTAGGGCCTTAGAAGTCAATGCCCGAGGCATAAAATGCAATAAAAATACAACAGTTTTTCCGTCATATAACAGGAATAATTGCAACCAGTTTGAAAGTGATGGTCATTTCTACGTTCCGGGAAACCTCGGCTTCACTCTAGGGCGTTGCTACGCCAGATCGAATAGTTAGGTCCTTAGATGTCAACGCCAGAAGCATAAAATACGATATGAATACAACAACTTTTCCATCGCATAAAAGGAATAATTGCAAACAGTGTGAAAGTAATGGTCATTTCTACGATCCGGGCAACCTAGGCTTCACTCTACGGCGTTGTTCCACCAGATCGAATAGTTAGGGCCTAAGAAGTCAACGCCAGAAGCATAAAATGCAATATAAATATAACAGTTTTTCCATCGTATAAAACGAATAATAGCAACCAGTGTGAAAGTTATGGTCATTTCTACGTTCCGGGCAACCTAGGCTTCACTCTAGGGCGTTGCTCCACCAGATCAAACAGTTAGTGCATTAGAAGTCAAGGCCAGAAGCATAAAATACAATATAAATGCAACAGCTTTTCCATCGTATAAAAAGGAATAATTGCATCCAGTATGAAAGTTAACGTCATTTCTTCTTTCCGGGCAACCTAGGCTTCACCCTTGGGCGTTGTTCCAACAGATTGAATAGTTAGGGCCATAGAAATCAACGCCGGAAGCATAAAATGCAATAAAAATACAACAGTTTTTCCATCGTATAAAACGAATAAATGCAACCAGTATGAAAGTTATGGTCATTTCTACGTTCCGGGCAACCTAGGCTTCACTCTATGGCGTTCTTCCACTACATCGAATAGCAACGGCCTCAGTAGTCAACGCCTGAAGCATAAAATACAATAAAAATACAACAGTCTTTCCGTCCTATAACAGGAATAATTGCAACCCGTGTGAAAGTGATGGTCATTTGTACGTTCTAGGCAACCTAGGCTTCACTGTAGGGCGTTCTTCCACCAGATCGAATTGTTAGGCCCTAAGAAGTCAACGCCAGAAGCATAAAATACTATATAAATATAACAGTTTTTCCATCGTATAAAACGAATAATAGCAACCAGTGTGAAAGTTATGGTCATTTCTACGTTCCGGGCAACCTAGGCTTCACTCTAAGGCGTTGCTCCACCAGATCAAACAGTTAGGGCTTTAGAAGTCATCGCCCGAAGCATAAAATACAAAATAAATAGAACAGTTTTTCCATTGTATAAAACGAATAATTGCTACCAGTGTAAAAGTTATGGTCATTTCTACGTTCCGAGCAACCTAGGCTTCACCCTGGGGCGTTGCTCCAACAGATTGAATAGTTAGGGACTTAGAAGTCAACGCCCCAACCATAAAATGCAAAAAAAAATACGAGAGTGTTTCCAACGTATAAAACGAATAATAGCAACCAGTGTGAAAGTTATGGTCATTTCTACGTTCCGGGCAACCTAGGCGTCACTCTAGGGCGTTGCTCCACCAGATCCAATAGTTAGGGCCTTAGAAGTCAACGCCCGAAGCATAAAGTTAAAATGAATAGAACAGTCTTTCCATTGTATAAAACGAATAATTGCTGCCAGTGTAAAAGTTATAGTCATTTCTACGTTCCGGGTAACCTAGCCTTCACCCTGGAGCGTTGTTCCACCTGATGGAATAGTTAGGGCCTAAGAAGTCAACGCCAGAAGCATAAAATACGATATAAATACAACAGCTTTTCCATCGTATAAAACTAATGATTGCTACCAGTGTGAAAGTAATGGTCATTTCTACATTCCGAGCAACCTAGGCTTCACTCTAGGGCGCTGCTCCACCAGATCGAATAGTTAGGTCCTTAGATGTCAACGCCAGAAGCATAAAATACAATACAAATATAACAGTTTTTCCATCGTATAAAACGAATAATAGCAACCAGTGTGAAAGTTATGGTCATTTCTACGTTCCGGGCAACCTAGGCTTCACTCTAGGGCGTTGCTCCACCAGATCATACAGGTAGGGCCTTAGAAGTCAACGCCCGAAGCATAAAATACAAAATAAATATAACTGTTTTTCCATCGTATAAAACGAATAATAGCAACCAGTGTGAAAGTTATGGTCATTTCTACGTTCCGGCCAACATAGGCTTCACTCTACGGTGTTGTTCCACCAGATCGAATAGTTAGGGCCTAAGAAGTGAACGCCAGAAGCATAAAATATAATATAAATATAACAGTTTTTCCACCGTATAAAACGAATAATAGCAACCAGTGTGAAAGTTATGGTCATTTCTACGTTCCGGGCAACCTAGGCTTCACTATACGGTGTTGTTCCACCAGATCGAATAGTTTGGGCCTAAGAAGTGAACGCCAGAAGCATAAAATACAATATAAATATAACAGTTTTTCCATCGTATAAAACGAATAATAGCAACCAGTGTGAAAGTTATGGTCATTTCTACGTTCCGGGCAACCTAGGCTTCACTCTAAGGCGTTGCTCCACCAGATCAAACGGTTAGGACTTTAGAAGTCAACGCCCGAAGCATAAAATACAAAATAAATAGAACAGTTTTTCCATTGTATAAAACGGATAATTGCTACCAGTGTAACAGTTATGGTCATTTCTACGTTGCGAGCAACCTAGGCTACACCCTAGGGCGTTGCTCCAACAGATTGAATAGTTAGGGACTTAGAAGTCAACACCCCAACCATAAAATGCAAAAAAAATACGAGAGTGTTTCCATCATATAACAGGAATAATTGCAACCAGTTTGAATGTGATGGCCAATTCTACGTTCCGGGTAACCTAGGTTTCACTCCAGGGCGTTGCCCCACCAGATCGAACAGTTACGGCCTAAGAAGTCAACGCCAGAAGCATAAAATACGATATAAATACAACAGCTTTTCCATCGTATAAAACGAATAATTGCAACCAGTGTGAAAGTAATGGTCATTTCTACGTTCCGAACACCCTAGGCGTCACTCTAGGGCGTTGCTCCACCACATCTAATAGCTACGGCATTAGAAGTCAACGCCAGAGGCATAAAATACAATATAAATACAACAGCTTTTCCATCGCATAAAACGAATGATTGCAACCAGTGTGAAAGTAATGGTCATTTCTACATTCCGAGCAACCTAGGCTTCACTCTAGGGCGCTGCTCCACCAGATCGAATAGTTAGGTCCTTAGATGTCAACGCCAGAAGCATAAAATACGATATAAATACAACAGCTTTTCCATCGCATAAAAGGAATAATTGCAAACAGTGTGAAAGTAATGGTCATTTCTACGTTGCGAGCAACCTAGGCTACACCCTAGGGCGTTGTCCCACCAGACCGAATAGTTAGGGCCTAAGAAGTCAACGCCCGAAGCATAAAGTACAAAATGAATAGAACAGTTTTTCCATTGTATAAAACGAATAATTGCAACCAGTATGAATTTTAACGACATTTCTACTTTCCGGGCAACCTAGGCTTCACCCTAGGGCGTTGCTCCAACAGATTGAATAGATAGGGCCTTAGAAGTCAATGCCCAAAGCATAAAATGCAATAAAAATACAACAGTTTTTCCATCATATAACCGGAATAATTGCAACCAGTTTGAAAGTGATGGTCATTTCTACGTTCCGGGCAACCTAGGCTTCACTCTAGGGCGTTGCTCCACCAGATCGAATAGATAGGGCCTTAGAAGTCAACGCCGGAAGCATAAAATGCAATAAAAATACAACAGTTTTTCCATCGTATAAAACGAATAATTGCTACCAGTATGAAAGTTATGGTCATTTCTACGTTGCGGGCAACCTAGGCTTCACTCTACGGTGTTGTTCGACCAGATCGAATAGTTAGGGCCTAAGAAGTGAACGCCAGAAGCATAAAATACAATTTAATATAACAGTTTTTCCATCGTATAAAACGAATAATAGCAACCAGTGTGAAAGTTATGGTCATTTCTACGTTCCGGGCAACCTAGGCTTCACTCTATGTCGTTCTTCCACTACATCGAATAGCAACGGCCTCAGAAGTCAACGCCTGAAGCATAAAATACAATAAAAATACAACAGTCTTTCCGTCCTATAACAGGAATAATTGCAACCCGTGTGAAAGTGATGGTCATTTGTACATTCCAGGCAACCTAGGCTTCACTCTAGGGCGTTGTTCCACCAGATCGAATT
The DNA here is from genome assembly GCF_051401765.1 of Calliopsis andreniformis. Taxonomy (NCBI): domain Eukaryota; kingdom Metazoa; phylum Arthropoda; class Insecta; order Hymenoptera; family Andrenidae; genus Calliopsis; species Calliopsis andreniformis. The sequence continues at coordinate 23,101,236 of NW_027480423.1, forward strand.
GTTAGGCCCAAAGAAGTCAACGCCAGAAGCATAAGATACAATATAAATATATCAGTTTTTCCATCGAATAGAACGAATAATAGCAACCAGTGTGAAAGTTATGGTCATTTCTACGTTCCGGGCAACCTAGGCTTCACTCTAGGGCGTTGCTCGACCAGATCAAACAGCTGGGGCCTTAGAAGTCAACGCCCGAAGCATAAAATACAATATAAACACAACAGTTTTTATATCGTATAAAACGAATAATTGCAACCAGTATGAATTTTAACGACATTTCTACTTTCCGGGCAACCTAGGCTTCACCCTAGGGCGTTGCTCCAACAGATTGAATAGATAGGGCCTTAGAAGTCAACGCCGGAAGCATAAAATGCAATAAAAATACAACAGTTTTTCCATCGTATAAAACGAATAATTGCTACCAGTATGAAAGTTATGGTCATTTCTACGTTGCGGGCAACCTAGGCTTCACTCTATGGCGTTCTTCCTCTACATCGAATGGCAACGGCCTCAGAAGTCAACGCCTGAAGCATAAAATACAATAAAAATACAACAGTCTTTCCGTCCTATAACAGGAATAATTGCAACCCGTGTGAAAGTGATGGTCATTTGTACGTTCTAGGCAACCTAGGCTTCACTGTAGGGCGTTGTTACACCAGGTCGAATTGTTAGGCCCTAAGAAGTCAACGCCAGAAGCATAATATACAATATAAATATAACAGTTTTTCCATCGTATAGAACGAATAATAGCAACCAGCGTGAAAGTTATGGTCATTTCTACGTTCCGGTCAAGCTACGCTTCACCATAGGGCGTTGTTCCACCAGATCGAATAGTTAGGGCCTAAGAAGTGAACGCCAGAAGCATAAAATACAATATAAATACAACAGGTTTTCCATCATACAAAACGAATAATAGCAACCAGTGTGAAAGGTATGGTCATTTCTACGTTCCGGGCAACCTAGGCTTCACTCTAGGGCGTTGCTCCACCAGATCAAACAGCTAGAGCCTTTGAAGTCAACGCCCGAAGCATAAAATACAAAATAAATAGAACAGTTTTTCCATTGTATAAAACGAATAATTGCTACCAGTGTAAAAGTTATGGTCAGTTCTACGTTCCGTGCAACCTAGGCCTCACTCTAGGTCGTTTTTCCACCAGATCGAATTGTTAGGGCCTAAGAAGTCAACGCCAGAAGCATAAGATACAATATACATATAACAGTTTTTCCATCGTATAGAACGAATAATAGCAACCGGTGTGAAAGTTAGCGTCATTTCTACTTTCCGGTCAACCTAGGCTTCACCCTCGGGCGTTGCTCCAACATATTGAATAGTTAGGACCTTAGAAGTTAATGCCCGAAGCATAAAATGCAATAAAAATACAACAGTTTTTCCATCATATAACAGGAATAATTGCAACCAGTTTGAAAGTGATGGTCATTTCTACGTTCCGGGCAACCTAGGCTTCACTCTAGGGCGTTGCTCCACCAGATCGAATAGTTAGTGCCTTAGAAGTCAACGCCGGAAGCATAAAATGCAATAAAAATACAACAGTTTTTCCATCGTATAAAACGAATAAATGCAACCAGTATGAAAGTTATGGTCATTTCTACGTTCCGGGCAACCTAGGCTTCACTCTATGGCGTTCTTCCACTACATCGAATAGCAACGGCCTCAGTAGTCAACGCCTGAAGCATAAAATACAATAAAAATACAACAGTCTTTCCGTCCTATAACAGGAATAATTGCAACCCGTGTGAAAGTGATGGTCATTTGTACGTTCTAGGCAACCTAGGCTTCACTGTAGGGCGTTCTTCCACCAGATCGAATTGTTAGGCCCTAAGAAGTCAACGCCAGAAGCATAAAATACTATATAAATATAACAGTTTTTCCATCGTATAAAACGAATAATAGCAACCAGTGTGAAAGTTATGGTCATTTCTACGTTCCGGGCAACCTAGGCTTCACTCTAAGGCGTTGCTCCACCAGATCAAACAGTTAGGGCTTTAGAAGTCATCGCCCGAAGCATAAAATACAAAATAAATAGAACAGTTTTTCCATTGTATAAAACGAATAATTGCTACCAGTGTAAAAGTTATGGTCATTTCTACGTTCCGAGCAACCTAGGCTTCACCCTGGGGCGTTGCTCCAACAGATTGAATAGTTAGGGACTTAGAAGTCAACGCCCCAACCATAAAATGCAAAAAAAAATACGAGAGTGTTTCCAACGTATAAAACGAATAATAGCAACCAGTGTGAAAGTTATGGTCATTTCTACGTTCCGGGCAACCTAGGCGTCACTCTAGGGCGTTGCTCCACCAGATCCAATAGTTAGGGCCTTAGAAGTCAACGCCCGAAGCATAAAGTTAAAATGAATAGAACAGTTTTTCCATTGTATAAAACGAATAATTGCTGCCAGTGTAAAAGTTATAGTCATTTCTACGTTCCGGGTAACCTAGCCTTCACCCTGGAGCGTTGTTCCACCTGATGGAATAGTTAGGGCCTAAGAAGTCAACGCCAGAAGCATAAAATACGATATAAATACAACAGCTTTTCCATCGTATAAAACTAATGATTGCTACCAGTGTGAAAGTAATGGTCATTTCTACATTCCGAGCAACCTAGGCTTCACTCTAGGGCGCTGCTCCACCAGATCGAATAGTTAGGTCCTTAGATGTCAACGCCAGAAGCATAAAATACAATACAAATATAACAGTTTTTCCATCGTATAAAACGAATAATAGCAACCAGTGTGAAAGTTATGGTCATTTCTACGTTCCGGGCAACCTAGGCTTCACTCTAGGGCGTTGATCCACCAGATCATACAGGTAGGGCCTTAGAAGTCAACGCCCGAAGCATAAAATACAAAATAAATATAACTGTTTTTCCATCGTATAAAACGAATAATAGCAACCAGTGTGAAAGTTATGGTCATTTCTACGTTCCGGCCAACATAGGCTTCACTCTACGGTGTTGTTCCACCAGATCGAATAGTTAGGGCCTAAGAAGTGAACGCCAGAAGCATAAAATATAATATAAATATAACAGTTTTTCCACCGTATAAAACGAATAATAGCAACCAGTGTGAAAGTTATGGTCATTTCTACGTTCCGGGCAACCTAGGCTTCACTATACGGTGTTGTTCCACCAGATCGAATAGTTTGGGCCTAAGAAGTGAACGCCAGAAGCATAAAATACAATATAAATATAACAGTTTTTCCATCGTATAAAACGAATAATAGCAACCAGTGTGAAAGTTATGGTCATTTCTACGTTCCGGGCAACCTAGGCTTCACTCTAAGGCGTTGCTCCACCAGATCAAACGGTTAGGACTTTAGAAGTCAACGCCCGAAGCATAAAATACAAAATAAATAGAACAGTTTTTCCATTGTATAAAACGGATAATTGCTACCAGTGTAACAGTTATGGTCATTTCTACGTTGCGAGCAACCTAGGCTACACCCTAGGGCGTTGCTCCAACAGATTGAATAGTTAGGGACTTAGAAGTCAACACCCCAACCATAAAATGCAAAAAAAATACGAGAGTGTTTCCATCATATAACAGGAATAATTGCAACCAGTTTGAATGTGATGGCCAATTCTACGTTCCGGGTAACCTAGGTTTCACTCCAGGGCGTTGCCCCACCAGATCGAACAATTACGGCCTAAGAAGTCAACGCCAGAAGCATAAAATACGATATAAATACAACAGCTTTTCCATCGTATAAAACGAATAATTGCAACCAGTGTGAAAGTAATGGTCATTTCTACGTTCCGAACACCCTAGGCGTCACTCTAGGGCGTTGCTCCACCACATCTAATAGCTACGGCATTAGAAGTCAACGCCAGAGGCATAAAATACAATATAAATACAACAGCTTTTCCATCGCATAAAACGAATGATTGCAACCAGTGTGAAAGTAATGGTCATTTCTACATTCCGAGCAACCTAGGCTTCACTCTAGGGCGCTGCTCCACCAGATCGAATAGTTAGGTCCTTAGATGTCAACGCCAGAAGCATAAAATACGATATAAATACAACAGCTTTTCCATCGCATAAAAGGAATAATTGCAAACAGTGTGAAAGTAATGGTCATTTCTACGATCGGGGCAACCTAGGCTTCACGCTATGGCGTTGTCCCACCAGACCGAATAGTTAGGGCCTAAGAAGTCAACGCCAGAAGCATAAAATACAATATAAATATAACAGTTTTTCCATCGTATAAAACGAATAATAGCAACCAGTGTGAAAGTTATGGTCATTTCTACGTTCCGGGCAACCTAGGCTTCACTGTAGGGCGTTGCTCCACCAGATTAAACAGTTAGGGCCTTAGAAGTCAACGCCCGAAGCATAAAGTACAAAATGAATAGAACAGTTTTTCCATTGTATAAAACGAATAATTGCTGCCAGTGTAAAAGTTATAGTCATTTCTACGTTCCGGGCAACCTAGCCTTCACCCTAGAGCGTTGTTCCACCTGATGGAATAGTTAGGGCCTAAGAAGTCAACGCCAGAAGCATAAAATACGATATAAATACAACAGCTTTTCCATCGTATAAAACGAATAATTGCCACCAGTTTGAAAGTGATGGTCATTTCTACGTACCGGGCAACCTAGGCTTCATTCTAGGGCGTTGCTCCACCAGATCAAACAGTTAGGGCCTTAGAAGTCAATGCCCAAAGCATAAAATGCAATAAAAATACAACAGTTTTTCCATCATATAACCGGAATAATTGCAACCAGTTTGAAAGTGATGGTCATTTCTACGTTCCGGGCAACCTAGGCTACACCCTGGGGCGTTGCTCCAACAGATGAATAGTTAGGGCCTTAGAAGTCAATGCCCGAAGCATAAAATTCAATAAAAATACAACAGTTTTTCCGTCATATCACAGGAATAATTGCAACCAGTTTGAAAGTGATGGTCATTTCTACGTTCCGGGAAACCTCGGCTTCACTCTAGGGCGTTGCTACGCCAGATCGAATAGTTAGTGCATTAGAAGTCAAGGCCAGAAGCATAAAATACAATATAAATACAACAGCTCTTCCATCGTATAAAACGAATAATTGCAACCAGTGTGAAAGTAATGGTCATTTCTACGTTCCGAACACCCTAGGCGTCACTCTAGGGCGTTGCTCCACCACATCTAATAGCTACGGCATTAGAAGTCAACGCCAGAGGCATAAAATACAATATAAATACAACAGCTTTTCCATCGTATAAAACGAATGATTGCAACCAGTGTGAAAGTAATGGTCATTTCTACATTCCGAGCAACCTAGGCTTCACTCTAGGGCGCTGCTCCACCAGATCGAATAGTTAGGTCCTTAGATGTCAACGCCAGAAGCATAAAATACGATATAAATACAACAGCTTTTCCATCGAATAAAAGGAATAATTGCAAACAGTGTGAAATTAATGGACATTTCTACGATCCGGGCAACCTAGGCTTCACTCTATGGCGTTGTTCCACCAGATCGAATAGTTAGGGCCTAAGAATTCAACGCCAGAAGCATAAAATACGATATAAATACAACAGCTTTTCCATCGTATAAAACGAATAATTGCAACCAGTTTGAAAGTGCTGGTCATTTCTACGTACCGGGCAACCTAGGCTTCATGCTAGGGCGTTGCTCCGCCAGATCGAATAGTTAGGTCCTTAGATGTCAACGCCAGAAGCATAAAATACGATATGAATACAACAACTTTTCCATCGTATAAAAGGAATAATTGCAAACAGTGTGAAAGTAATGGTCATTTCCACGATCCGGGCAACCTAGGCTTCACTCTACGGCGTTGTTCCACCAGATCGAATAGCTAGGGCCTAAGAAGTCAACGCCAGAAGCATAAAATACAATATAAATATAACAGTTTTTCCATCGTATAAAACGAATAATAGCAACCAGTTTGAAAGTTATGGTCATTTCTACGTACCGGGCAACCTAGGCTTCACTCTAGGGCGTTGCTCCACCAGATCAAACAGTTAGGGCCTAAGAAGTGAACGCCAGAAGCATAAAATACAATATAAATATAACAGTTTTTCTATCGTATAAAACGAATAATAGCAACCAGTGTGAAAGTTATGGTCATTTCTACGTTCCGGGCAACCTAGGCTTCACTCTACGGTGTTGTTCGACCAGATCGAATAGTTAGGGCCTAAGAAGTGAACGCCAGAAGCATAAAATACAATTTAATATAACAGTTTTTCCATCGTATAAAACGAATAATAGCAACCAGTGTGAAAGTTATGGTCATTTCTACGTTCCGGGCAACCTAGGCTTCACTCTATGTCGTTCTTCCACTACATCGAATAGCAACGGCCTCAGAAGTCAACGCCTGAAGCATAAAATACAATAAAAATACAACAGTCTTTCCGTCCTATAACAGGAATAATTGCAACCCGTGTGAAAGTGATGGTCATTTGTACATTCCAGGCAACCTAGGCTTCACTCTAGGGCGTTGTTCCACCAGATCGAATTGTTAGGCCCAAAGAAGTCAACGCCAGAAGCATAAGATACAATATAAATATATCAGTTTTTCCATCGAATAGAACGAATAATAGCAACCAGTGTGAAAGTTATGGTCATTTCTACGTTCCGGGCAACCTAGGCTTCACTCTAGGGCGTTGCTCGACCAGATCAAACAGCTGGGGCCTTAGAAGTCAACGCCCGAAGCATAAAATACAATATAAACACAACAGTTTTTATATCGTATAAAACGAATAATTGCAACCAGTATGAATTTTAACGACATTTCTACTTTCCGGGCAACCTAGGCTTCACCCTAGGGCGTTGCTCCAACAGATTGAATAGATAGGGCCTTAGAAGTCAACGCCGGAAGCATAAAATGCAATAAAAATACAACAGTTTTTCCATCGTATAAAACGAATAATTGCTACCAGTATGAAAGTTATGGTCATTTCTACGTTGCGGGCAACCTAGGCTTCACTGTATGGCGTTCTTCCTCTACATCGAATGGCAACGGCCTCAGAAGTCAACGCCTGAAGCATAAAATACAATAAAAATACAACAGTCTTTCCGTCCTATAACAGGAATAATTGCAACCCGTGTGAAAGTGATGGTCATTTGTACGTTCTAGGCAACCTAGGCTTCACTGTAGGGCGTTGTTCCACCAGGTCGAATTGTTAGGCCCTAAGAAGTCAACGCCAGAAGCATAATATACAATATAAATATAACAGTTTTTCCATCGTATAGAACGAATAATAGCAACCAGCGTGAAAGTTATGGTCATTTCTACGTTCCGGTCAAGCTACGCTTCACCATAGGGCGTTGTTCCACCAGATCGAATAGTTAGGGCCTAAGAAGTGAACGCCAGAAGCATAAAATACAATATAAATACAACAGTTTTTCCATCATACAAAACGAATAATAGCAACCAGTGTGAAAGGTATGGTCATTTCTACGTTCCGGGCAACCTAGGCTTCACTCTAGGGCGTTGCTCCACCAGATCAAAAAGCTAGAGCCTTTGAAGTCAACGCCCGAAGCATAAAATACAAAATAAATAGAACAGTTTTTCCATTGTATAAAACGAATAATTGCTACCAGTGTAAAAGTTATGGTCAGTTCTACGTTCCGTGCAACCTAGGCCTCACTCTAGGTCGTTTTTCCACCAGATCGAATTGTTAGGGCCTAAGAAGTCAACGCCAGAAGCATAAGATACAATATACATATAACAGTTTTTCCATCGTATAGAACGAATAATAGCAACCGGTGTGAAAGTTAGCGTCATTTCTACTTTCCGGTCAACCTAGGCTTCACCCTCGGGCGTTGCTCCAACATATTGAATAGTTAGGACCTTAGAAGTTAATGCCCGAAGCATAAAATGCAATAAAAATACAACAGTTTTTCCATCATATAACAGGAATAATTGCAACCAGTTTGAAAGTGATGGTCATTTCTACGTTCCGGGCAACCTAGGCTTCACTCTAGGGCGTTGCTCCACCAGATCGAATAGTTAGTGCCTTAGAAGTCAACGCCAGAAGCATAAAACACAATATATATACAACAGTTTTTCCATCGTATAAAACGAATAATTGCAACCAGTATGAAGGTTATGGCATTTCTACGTTCCGGGCAACCTAGGCTTCACTCTATGGCGTTCTTCCACTGCATCGAATAGCAACGGCCTCAGAAGTCAACGCCTGAAGCATAAAATACAATAAAAATACAACAGTCTTTCCGTCCTATAACAGGAATAATTGCAACCCGTGTGAAAGTGATGGTCATTTGTACGTTCCAGGCAACCTAGGCTTCACTCTAGGGCGTTGTTCCAACAGATCGAATTGTTAGGCCCAAAGAAGTCAACGCCAGAAGCATAAGATACAATATAAATATATCAGTTTTTCCATCGTATAGAACGAATAATAGCAACCAGTGTGAAAGTTAACGTCATTTCTACTTTCCGGGCATCCTAGGCTTCACTCTAGGGCGTTGCTCCAACAGGTTGAATAGTTAGGGACTTAGAAGTCAACGCCCGATGCGTAAAATACAAAATAAATACAACAGTTTTTCCATCGTGTAAAACGAATAATTGCTACCGGTGTGAAAGTTATGGTCATTTCTACGTTCCGGTCAACCTAGGCTTCACCATAGGGCGTTGTTCCACCAGATCGAATAGTTAGGGCCTAAGAAGTGAACGCCAGAAGCATAAAATACAATATAAATACAACAGTTTTTCCATCATACAAAACGAATAATTGCAACCAGTATGAAAGCTATGGTCATTTCTACTTTACGGGCAACCTAGGCTACACCATAGGGCGTTGCTCTTACAGATTGAATAGATAGGGCCTTAGAAGTTAATGCCCGGAGCATATAATGCAATAAAAATACAACAGTTTTTCCATCATATAACAGGAATATTTGCAACCAGTCTGAAAGTGATGGCAATTGCTACGTTCCGGGCAACTTAGGGTTCACTCTAGGGCGTTGCTCCACCAGATCGAATAGTTAGTGCCTTAGAAGTCTACGCCAGAAGCATAAAATACAATATAAACACAACAGTTTTTATATCGTATAAAACGAATAATTGCAACCAGTATGAAAGTTAACGTCATTTCTACTTTCCGGGCAACCTAGGCTTCACCCTACGGCGTTGCTCCAACAGATTGAATAGATAGGGCCTTAGAAGTCAACGCCGGAAGCATAAAATGCAATTAAATACAACAGTTTTTCCATCGTATAAAAGGATTAATTCCAACCAGTTTGAAAGTGATGGTCATTTCTACGTTCCGGGCAACCTAGGCTTCACTCTAGGGCGTTGCTCCACCAGGTCGAATAGCTAGGGCCATAGAAGTCAACGCCAGAAGCATAAAATACAATATAAGTACAACAGTTTTTCCATCGTATAAAATGAATAATTGCAAACATTGCGAAAGTAATGGTCATTCCACGTTCCGGGCAACCTAGGCGTCACTCTAGTGCGTTGCTCCACCACATCTAATAGCTACGGCCTTAGACGTCAACGACAGAAGCATAAAATACAATAAAGATGCAACAGCTTTTCCATCGTATAAAACGAATAATTGCACCCAGTGTGAAAGTTATTGTCATTTCTACTTTCCGCGCATCCTAGGCTTCACCCTAGGGCGTTGCTCCAACAGATTGAAAAGTTAGGACCTTAGTAGTTAATGCCCGAAGCATAAAATGCAATAAAAATACAACAGTTTTTCCATCATATAGCAGGAATAATTGCAACCAGTTTGAAAGTGATGGTCACTTCTACGTTCCGGGCAACCTAGGCTTCGCTCTAGGGCGTTGCTCCACCAGATCGAATAGTTAGAGCCTTAGAAGCCAACGCCAGAAGCATAAAATACAATATAAATAAAACAGTTTTTCCATCGTATAAAACGAATAATTGCTACCAGTATGGAAGTGATGGTCATTTCTGCGTTCCGGGCTACCTAGGCCTCACTCTAGGTCGTTGTTCCACCATATCGAACAGTTAGGGCCTAAGAAGTGAACGCCAGAAGCATAAAATACAATATAAATATAACAGTTTTTCCATCGTATAAAACGAATAATAGCAACCAGTGTGAAAGTTATGGTCATTTCTACGTTCCGGGCAATCTAGGCTGCACTCTAGGGCGTTGCTCCACCAGATCAAACAGCTAGGGCCTTAGAAGTCAACGCCCGAAGCATGAAATACAATATAAATATAACAGTTTTTCCATCGTATAGAACGAATAATAGCAACCAGTGTGAAAGTTAACGTCATTTCTACTTTCCAGGCAACCTAGGCTTCACCCTAGGGCGCTGCTCCAACAGATTGAATAGTTAGGGCCTTAGAAGTCAACGCCCGATGCATAAGATACAATATAAATACAACAGCTTTTCCATCGTATAAAACGAGTGATTGCAACCAGTGTGAAAGTAATGGTCATTTCTACATTCCGAGCAACCTAGGCTTCACTCTAGGGCGCTGCTCCACCAGATCGGATAGTTAGGTCCTTAGATGTCAACGCCAGAAGCATAAAATACGATATAAATACAACAGCTTTTCCATCGTATAAAACGAATAATAGCAACCAGTGTGAAAGTTATGGTCATTTCTACGTTCCGGCCAACCTAGGCTTCACTCTAGGGCGTTGCTCCACCAGATCAAACAGTTAGGGCCTTAGAAGTCAACGCCCGAAGCATAAAATACAAAATAAATAGAACAGTTTTTCCTTTGTATAAAACGAATAATTGCTGCCAGTGTAAAAGTTATAGTCATTTCTACGTTCCGGGCAACCTAGGCTTCACCCTAGGGCGTTGTTCCACCTGATGGAATAGTTAGGGCCTAAGAAGTCAACGCCAGAAGCATAAAATACGATATAAATACAACAGCTTTTCCATCGTATAAAACGAATAATTGCAACCAGTTTGAAAGTGATGGTCATTTCTACGTACCGGGCAACCTAGGCTTCATTCTAGGGCGTTGTTCCACCAGATCAAACAGTTAGGGCCTTAGAAGTCAATACCCAAAGCATAAAATGCAATAAAAATACATCAGTTTTTCCATCATATAACCGGAATAATTGCAACCAGTGTGAAGTTATGGTCATTTCTACGTTCCGGGCAACCTAGGCTTCACTCTACGGTGATGTTCCACCAGATCGAATAGTTAGGGCCTAAGAAGTGAACGCCAGAAGCATAAAATACAATATAAATATAACAGCTTTTCCATCGTATAAAACGAATAATAGCAACCAGTGTGAAAGTTATGGTCATTTCTACGTTCCGGGCAACCTAGGCTTCACTCTAAGGCGTTGCTCCACCAGATCAAACAGTTAGGGCCTTAGAAGTCAACGCCCGAAGCATAAAATACAAAATAAATAGAACAGTTTTTCCATTGTATAAAACGAATAAATGCTGCCAGTGTAAAAGTTATAGTCATTTCTACGTTCCGGGCATCCTAGGCTTCACCCTAGGGCGTCGTTCCCCCTGATGGAATAGTTAGGGCCTAAGAAGTCAACGCCAGAAGCATAAAATACGATATAAATACAACAGCTTTTCCATCGTATAAAACGAATAATTGCAACCAGTTTGAAAGTGATGGTCATTTCTACGTTCCGGCAACCTAGGCTTCACTCTAGGGCGTTGCTCCACCAGATCGAATAGTTAGTGCCTTAGAAGTCAACGCCAGAAGCATAAAATACAATATATATACAACAGTTTTTACACCGTATAAAACGAATAATTGCAACCAGTATGAAAGTTATGGTCATTCCTACGTTCCGGTCAACCTAGGCTTCACCATAGGGCGTTGTTCCACCAGATCGAATAGTTAGGGCCTAAGAAGTGAACGCCAGAAGCATAAAATACAATATAAATACAACAGTTTTTCCATCATACAAAACGAATAATTGCAACCAGTATGAAAGCTATGGTCATTTCTACTTTACGGGCAACCTAGGCTACACCATAGGGCGTTGCTCTTACAGATTGAATAGATAGGGCCTTAGAAGTTAATGCCCGGAGCATATAATGCAATAAAAATACAACAGTTTTTCCATCATATAACAGGAATATTTGCAACCAGTCTGAAAGTGATGGCAATTGCTACGTTCCGGGCAACTTAGGGTTCACTCAAGGGCGTTGCTCCACCAGATCGAATAGTTAGTGCCTTAGAAGTCTACGCCAGAAGCATAAAATACAATATAAACACAACAGTTTTTATATCGTATAAAACGAATAATTGCAACCAGTATGAAAGTTAACGTCATTTCTACTTTCCGGGCAACCTAGGCTTCACCCTACGGCGTTGCTCCAACAGATTGAATAGATAGGGCCTTAGAAGTCAACGCCGGAAGCATAAAATGCAATTAAATACAACAGTTTTTCCATCGTATAAAAGGATTAATTGCAACCAGTTTGAAAGTGATGGTCATTTCTACGTTCCGGGCAACCTAGGCTTCACTCTAGGGCGTTGCTCCACCAGGTCGAATAGCTAGGGCCATAGAAGTCAACGCCAGAAGCATAAAATACAATATAAGTACAACAGTTTTTCCATCGTATAAAATGAATAATTGCAAACATTGCGAAAGTAATGGTCATTCCACGTTCCGGGCAACCTAGGCGTCACTCTAGTGCGTTGCTCCACCACATCTAATAGCTACGGCCTTAGACGTCAACGACAGAAGCATAAAATACAATGAAGATGCAACAGCTTTTCCATCGTATAAAACGAATAATTGCACCCAGTGTGAAAGTTATTGTCATTTCTACTTTCCGCGCATCCTAGGCTTCACCATAGGGCGTTGCTCCAACAGATTGAAAAGTTAGGACCTTAGTAGTTAATGCCCGAAGCATAAAATGCAATAAAAATACAACAGTTTCTCCATCATATAGCAGGAATAATTGCAACCAGTTTGAAAGTGATGGTCACTTCTACGTTCCGGGCAACCTAGGCTTCACTCTAGGGCGTTGCTCCACCAGATCGAATAGTTAGAGCCTTAGAAGCCAACGCCAGAAGCATAAAATACAATATAAATAAAACAGTTTTTCCATCGTATAAAACGAATAATTGCTACCAGTATGGAAGTGATGGACATTTCTGCGTTCCGGGCTACCTAGGCCTCACTCTAGGTCGTTGTTCCACCAGATCGAACAGTTAGGGCCTAAGAAGTGAACGCCAGAAGCATAAAATACAATATAAATATAACAGTTTTTCCATCGTATAAAACGAATAATAGCAACCAGTGTGAAAGTTATGGTCATTTCTACGTTCCGGGCAATCTAGGCTGCACTCCAGGGCGTTGCTCCACCAGATCAAACAGCTAGGGCCTTAGAAGTCAACGCCCGAAGCATGAAATACAATATAAATATAACAGTTTTTCCATCGTATGAAACGAATAATTGCAACCAGTATGAAAGTTATGGTCAGTTCTACGTTCCGGGCAACCTAGGCTTCACTCTATGGCGTTCTTCCTCTACATCGAATAGCAACGGCCTCAGAAGTCAACGCCTGAAGCATAAAATACAATAAAAATACAACAGTCTTTCCGTCCTATAACAGGAATAATTGCAACCCGTGTGAAAGTGATGGTCATTTGTACGTTCCAGGCAACCTAGGCTTCACTCTAGGGCGTTGTTCCAACAGATCGAATTGTTAGGCCCAAAGAAGTCAACGCCAGAAGCATAAGATACAATATAAATATATCAGTTTTTCCATCGTATAGAACGAATAATAGCAACCAGTGTGAAAGTTAATGTCATTTCTACTTTCCGGGCATCCTAGGCTTCACTCTAGGGCGTTGCTCCAACAGGTTGAATAGTTAGGGACTTAGAAGTCAACGCCCGATGCGTAAAATACAAAATAAATACAACAGTTTTTCCATCGTGTAAAACGAATAATTGCTACCGGTGTGAAAGTTATGGTCATTTCTACGTTCCGGTCAACCTAGGCTTCACCATAGGGCGTTGTTCCACCAGATCGAATAGTTAGGGCCTAAGAAGTGAACGCCAGAAGCATAAAATACAATATAAATACAACAGTTTTTCCATCATACAAAACGAATAATTGCACCCAGTATGAAAGCTATGGTCATTTCTACTTTACGGGCAACCTAGGCTACACCATAGGGCGTTGCTCTTACAGATTGAATAGATAGGGCCTTAGAAGTTAATGCCCGGAGCATATAATGCAATAAAAATACAACAGTTTTTCCATCATATAACAGGAATATTTGCAACCAGTCTGAAAGTGATGGCAATTGCTACGTTCCGGGCAACTTAGGGTTCACTCTAGGGCGTTGCTCCTCCAGATCGAATAGTTAGTGCCTTAGAAGTCTACGCCAGAAGCATAAAATACAATATAAACACAACAGTTTTTATATCGTATAAAACGAATAATTGCAACCAGTATGAAAGTTAACGTCATTTCTACTTTCCGGGCAACCTAGGCTTCACCCTACGGCGTTGCTCCAACAGATTGAATAGATAGGGCCTTAGAAGTCAACGCCGGAAGCATAAAATGCAATTAAATACAACAGTTTTTCCATCGTATAAAAGGATTAATTCCAACCAGTTTGAAAGTGATGGTCATTTCTACGTTCCGGGCAACCTAGGCTTCACTCTAGGGCGTTGCTCCACCAGGTCGAATAGCTAGGGCCATAGAAGTCAACGCCAGAAGCATAAAATACAATATAAGTACAACAGTTTTTCCATCGTATAAAATGAATAATTGCAAACATTGCGAAAGTAATGGTCATTCCACGTTCCGGGCAACCTAGGCGTCACTCTAGTGCGTTGCTCCACCACATCTAATAGCTACGGCCTTAGACGTCAACGACAGAAGCATAAAATACAATAAAGATGCAACAGCTTTTCCATCGTATAAAACGAATAATTGCACCCAGTGTGAAAGTTATTGTCATTTCTACTTTCCGCGCATCCTAGGCTTCACCCTAGGGCGTTGCTCCAACAGATTGAAAAGTTAGGACCTTAGTAGTTAATGCCCGAAGCATAAAATGCAATAAAAATACAACAGTTTTTCCATCATATAGCAGGAATAATTGCAACCAGTTTGAAAGTGATGGTCACTTCTACGTTCCGGGCAACCTAGGCTTCGCTCTAGGGCGTTGCTCCACCAGATCGAATAGTTAGAGCCTTAGAAGCCAACGCCAGAAGCATAAAATACAATATAAATAAAACAGTTTTTCCATCGTATAAAACGAATAATTGCTACCAGTATGGAAGTGATGGTCATTTCTGCGTTCCGGGCTACCTAGGCCTCACTCTAGGTCGTTGTTCCACCAGATCGAACAGTTAGGGCCTAAGAAGTGAACGCCAGAAGCATAAAATACAATATAAATATAACAGTTTTTCCATCGTATAAAACGAATAATAGCAACCAGTGTGAAAGTTATGGTCATTTCTACGTTCCGGGCAATCTAGGCTGCACTCTAGGGCGTTGCTCCACCAGATCAAACAGCTAGGGCCTTAGAAGTCAACGCCCGAAGCATGAAATACAATATAAATATAACAGTTTTTCCATCGTATAGAACGAATAATAGCAACCAGTGTGAAAGTTAACGTCATTTCTACTTTCCAGGCAACCTAGGCTTCACCCTAGGGCGTTGCTCCAACAGATTGAATAGTTAGGGCCTTAGAAGTCAACGCCCGATGCATAAGATACAATATAAATACAACAGCTTTTCCATCGTATAAAACGAGTGATTGCAACCAGTGTGAAAGTAATGGTCATTTCTACATTCCGAGCAACCTAGGCTTCACTCTAGGGCGCTGCTCCACCAGATCGGATAGTTAGGTCCTTAGATGTCAACGCCAGAAGCATAAAATACGATATAAATACAACAGCTTTTCCATCGTATAAAACGAATAATAGCAACCAGTGTGAAAGTTATGGTCATTTCTACGTTCCGGCCAACCTAGGCTTCACTCTAGGGCGTTGCTCCACCAGATCAAACAGTTAGGGCCTTAGAAGTCAACGCCCGAAGCATAAAATACAAAATAAATAGAACAGTTTTTCCTTTGTATAAAACGAATAATTGCTGCCAGTGTAAAAGTTATAGTCATTTCTACGTTCCGGGCAACCTAGGCTTCACCCTAGGGCGTTGTTCCACCTGATGGAATAGTTAGGGCCTAAGAAGTCAACGCCAGAAGCATAAAATACGATATAAATACAACAGCTTTTCCATCGTATAAAACGAATAATTGCAACCAGTTTGAAAGTGATGGTCATTTCTACGTACCGGGCAACCTAGGCTTCATTCTAGGGCGTTGTTCCACCAGATCAAACAGTTAGGGCCTTAGAAGTCAATACCCAAAGCATAAAATGCAATAAAAATACATCAGTTTTTCCATCATATAACCGGAATAATTGCAACCAGTGTGAAGTTATGGTCATTTCTACGTTACGGGCAACCTAGGCTTCACTCTACGGTGTGGTTCCACCAGATCGAATAGTTAGGGCCTAAGAAGTGAACGCCAGAAGCATAAAATACAATATAAATATAACAGCTTTTCCATCGTATAAAACGAATAATAGCAACCAGTGTGAAAGTTATGGTCATTTCTACGTTCCGGGCAACCTAGGCTTCACTCTACGGTGTTGTTCGACCAGATCGAATAGTTAGGGCTAACAAGTGAACGCCAGAAGCATAAAATACAATATAAATATGACAGCTTTTCCATCACATAAAACGAATAATAGCAACCAGTGTGAAAGTTATGGTCATTTCTACGTTCCGGGCAACCTAGGCTTCACTCTAAGGCGTTGCTCCACCAGATCAAACAGTTAGGGCCTTAGAAGTCAACGCCCGAAGCATAAAGTACAAAATGAATAGAACAGTTTTTCCATTGTATAAAACGAATAATTGCTGCCAGTGTAAAAGTTATAGTCATTTCTACGTTCCGGGCAACCTAGCCTTCACCCTAGAGCGTTGTTCCACCTGATGGAATAGTTAGGGCCTAAGAAGTCAACGCCAGAAGCATAAAATACGATATAAATACAATAGCTTTTCCATCGTATAAAACGAATAATTGCCACCAGTTTGAAAGTGATGGTCATTTCTACGTACCGGGCAACCTAGGCTTCATTCTAGGGCGTTGCTCCACCAGATCAAACAGTTAGGGCCTTAGAAGTCAATGCCCAAAGCATAAAATGCAATAAAAATACAACAGTTTTTCCATCATATAACCGGAATAATTGCAACCAGTTTGAAAGTGATGGTCATTTCTACGTTCCGGGCAACCTAGGCTACACCCTGGGGCGTTGCTCCAACAGATGAATAGTTAGGGCCTTAGAAGTCAATGCCCGAAGCATAAAATTCAATAAAAATACAACAGTTTTTCCGTCATATCACAGGAATAATTGCAACCAGTTTGAAAGTGATGGTCATTTCTACGTTCCGGGAAACCTCGGCTTCACTCTAGGGCGTTGCTACGCCAGATCGAATAGTTAGTGCATTAGAAGTCAAGGCCAGAAGCATAAAATACAATATAAATACAACAGCTCTTCCATCGTATAAAACGAATAATTGCAACCAGTGTGAAAGTAATGGTCATTTCTACGTTCCGAACACCCTAGGCGTCACTCTAGGGCGTTGCTCCACCACATCTAATAGCTACGGCATTAGAAGTCAACGCCAGAGGCATAAAATACAATATAAATACAACAGCTTTTCCATCGTATAAAACGAATGATTGCAACCAGTGTGAAAGTAATGGTCATTTCTACATTCCGAGCAACCTAGGCTTCACTCTAGGGCGCTGCTCCACCAGATCGAATAGTTAGGTCCTTAGATGTCAACGCCAGAAGCATAAAATACGATATAAATACAACAGCTTTTCCATCGAATAAAAGGAATAATTGCAAACAGTGTGAATGTAATGGACATTTCTACGATCCGGGCAACCTAGGCTTCACTCTATGGCGTTGTTCCACCAGATCGAATAGTTAGGGCCTAAGAATTCAACGCCAGAAGCATAAAATACGATATAAATACAACAGCTTTTCCATCGTATAAAACGAATAATTGCAACCAGTTTGAAAGTGCTGGTCATTTCTACGTACCGGGCAACCTAGGCTTCATGCTAGGGCGTTGCTCCGCCAGATCGAATAGTTAGGTCCTTAGATGTCAACGCCAGAAGCATAAAATACGATATGAATACAACAACTTTTCCATCGTATAAAAGGAATAATTGCAAACAGTGTGAAAGTAATGGTCATTTCTACGATCCGGGCAACCTAGGCTTCACTCTACGGCGTTGTTCCACCAGATCGAATAGTTAGGGCCTAAGAAGTCAACGCCAGAAGCATAAAATACAATATAAATATAACAGTTTTTCCATCGTATAAAACGAATAATAGCAACCAGTTTGAAAGTTATGGTCATTTCTACGTACCGGGCAACCTAGGCTTCACTCTAGGGCGTTGCTCCACCAGATCAAACAGTTAGGGCCTAAGAAGTGAACGCCAGAAGCATAAAATACAATATAAATATAACAGTTTTTCTATCGTATAAAACGAATAATAGCAACCAGTGTGAAAGTTATGGTCATTTCTACGTTCCGGGCAACCTAGGCTTCACTCTACGGTGTTGTTCGACCAGATCGAATAGTTAGGGCCTAAGAAGTGAACGCCAGAAGCATAAAATACAATTTAATATAACAGTTTTTCCATCGTATAAAACGAATAATAGCAACCAGTGTGAAAGTTATGGTCATTTCTACGTTCCGGGCAACCTAGGCTTCACTCTATGTCGTTCTTCCACTACATCGAATAGCAACGGCCTCAGAAGTCAACGCCTGAGGCATAAAATACAATAAAAATACAACAGTCTTTCCGTCCTATAACAGGAATAATTGCAACCCGTGTGAAAGTGATGGTCATTTGTACATTCCAGGCAACCTAGGCTTCACTCTAGGGCGTTGTTCCACCAGATCGAATTGTTAGGCCCAAAGAAGTCAACGCCAGAAGCATAAGATACAATATAAATATATCAGTTTTTCCATCGAATAGAACGAATAATAGCAACCAGTGTGAAAGTTATGGTCATTTCTACGTTCCGGGCAACCTAGGCTTCACTCTAGGGCGTTGCTCGACCAGATCAAACAGCTGGGGCCTTAGAAGTCAACGCCCGAAGCATAAAATACAATATAAACACAACAGTTTTTATATCGTATAAAACGAATAATTGCAACCAGTATGAATTTTAACGACATTTCTACTTTCCGGGCAACCTAGGCTTCACCCTAGGGCGTTGCTCCAACAGATTGAATAGATAGGGCCTTAGAAGTCAACGCCGGAAGCATAAAATGCAATAAAAATACAACAGTTTTTCCATCGTATAAAACGAATAATTGCTACCAGTATGAAAGTTATGGTCATTTCTACGTTGCGGGCAACCTAGGCTTCACTCTATGGCGTTCTTCCTCTACATCGAATGGCAACGGCCTCAGAAGTCAACGCCTGAAGCATAAAATACAATAAAAATACAACAGTCTTTCCGTCCTATAACAGGAATAATTGCAACCCGTGTGAAAGTGATGGTCATTTGTACGTTCTAGGCAACCTAGGCTTCACTGTAGGGCGTTGTTCCACCAGGTCGAATTGTTAGGCCCTAAGAAGTCAACGCCAGAAGCATAATATACAATATAAATATAACAGTTTTTCCATCGTATAGAACGAATAATAGCAACCAGCGTGAAAGTTATGGTCATTTCTACGTTCCGGTCAAGCTACGCTTCACCATAGGGCGTTGTTCCACCAGATCGAATAGTTAGGGCCTAAGAAGTGAACGCCAGAAGCATAAAATACAATATAAATACAACAGTTTTTCCATCATACAAAACGAATAATAGCAACCAGTGTGAAAGGTATGGTCATTTCTACGTTCCGGGCAACCTAGGCTTCACTCTAGGGCGTTGCTCCACCAGATCAAACAGCTAGAGCCTTTGAAGTCAACGCCCGAAGCATAAAATACAAAATAAATAGAACAGTTTTTCCATTGTATAAAACGAATAATTGCTACCAGTGTAAAAGTTATGGTCAGTTCTACGTTCCGTGCAACCTAGGCCTCACTCTAGGTCGTTTTTCCACCAGATCGAATTGTTAGGGCCTAAGAAGTCAACGCCAGAAGCATAAGATACAATATACATATAACAGTTTTTCCATCGTATAGAACGAATAATAGCAACCGGTGTGAAAGTTAGCGTCATTTCTACTTTCCGGTCAACCTAGGCTTCACCCTCGGGCGTTGCTCCAACATATTGAATAGTTAGGACCTTAGAAGTTAATGCCCGAAGCATAAAATGCAATAAAAATACAACAGTTTTTCCATCATATAACAGGAATAATTGCAACCAGTTTGAAAGTGATGGTCATTTCTACGTTCCGGGCAACCTAGGCTTCACTCTAGGGCGTTGCTCCACCAGATCGAATAGTTAGTGCCTTAGAAGTCAACGCCAGAAGCATAAAACACAATATATATACAACAGTTTTTCCATCGTATAAAACGAATAATTGCAACCAGTATGAAGGTTATGGCATTTCTACGTTCCGGGCAACCTAGGCTTCACTCTATGGCGTTCTTCCACTGCATCGAATAGCAACGGCCTCAGAAGTCAACGCCTGAAGCATAAAATACAATAAAAATACAACAGTCTTTCCGTCCTATAACAGGAATAATTGCAACCCGTGTGAAAGTGATGGTCATTTGTACGTTCCAGGCAACCTAGGCTTCACTCTAGGGCGTTGTTCCAACAGATCGAATTGTTAGGCCCAAAGAAGTCAACGCCAGAAGCATAAGATACAATATAAATATATCAGTTTTTCCATCGTATAGAACGAATAATAGCAACCAGTGTGAAAGTTAACGTCATTTCTACTTTCCGGGCATCCTAGGCTTCACTCTAGGGCGTTGCTCCAACAGGTTGAATAGTTAGGGACTTAGAAGTCAACGCCCGATGCGTAAAATACAAAATAAATACAACAGTTTTTCCATCGTGTAAAACGAATAATTGCTACCGGTGTGAAAGTTATGGTCATTTCTACGTTCCGGTCAACCTAGGCTTCACCATAGGGCGTTGTTCCACCAGATCGAATAGTTAGGGCCTAAGAAGTGAACGCCAGAAGCATAAAATACAATATAAATACAACAGTTTTTCCATCATACAAAACGAATAATTGCAACCAGTATGAAAGCTATGGTCATTTCTACTTTACGGGCAACCTAGGCTACACCATAGGGCGTTGCTCTTACAGATTGAATAGATAGGGCCTTAGAAGTTAATGCCCGGAGCATATAATGCAATAAAAATACAACAGTTTTTCCATCATATAACAGGAATATTTGCAACCAGTCTGAAAGTGATGGCAATTGCTACGTTCCGGGCAACTTAGGGTTCACTCTAGGGCGTTGCTCCACCAGATCGAATAGTTAGTGCCTTAGAAGTCTACGCCAGAAGCATAAAATACAATATAAACACAACAGTTTTTATATCGTATAAAACGAATAATTGCAACCAGTATGAAAGTTAACGTCATTTCTACTTTCCGGGCAACCTAGGCTTCACCCTACGGCGTTGCTCCAACAGATTGAATAGATAGGGCCTTAGAAGTCAACGCCGGAAGCATAAAATGCAATTAAATACAACAGTTTTTCCATCGTATAAAAGGATTAATTCCAACCAGTTTGAAAGTGATGGTCATTTCTACGTTCCGGGCAACCTAGGCTTCACTCTAGGGCGTTGCTCCACCAGGTCGAATAGCTAGGGCCATAGAAGTCAACGCCAGAAGCATAAAATACAATATAAGTACAACAGTTTTTCCATCGTATAAAATGAATAATTGCAAACATTGCGAAAGTAATGGTCATTCCACGTTCCGGGCAACCTAGGCGTCACTCTAGTGCGTTGCTCCACCACATCTAATAGCTACGGCCTTAGACGTCAACGACAGAAGCATAAAATACAATAAAGATGCAACAGCTTTTCCATCGTATAAAACGAATAATTGCACCCAGTGTGAAAGTTATTGTCATTTCTACTTTCCGCGCATCCTAGGCTTCACCCTAGGGCGTTGCTCCAACAGATTGAAAAGTTAGGACCTTAGTAGTTAATGCCCGAAGCATAAAATGCAATAAAAATACAACAGTTTTTCCATCATATAGCAGGAATAATTGCAACCAGTTTGAAAGTGATGGTCACTTCTACGTTCCGGGCAACCTAGGCTTCGCTCTAGGGCGTTGCTCCACCAGATCGAATAGTTAGAGCCTTAGAAGCCAACGCCAGAAGCATAAAATACAATATAAATAAAACAGTTTTTCCATCGTATAAAACGAATAATTGCTACCAGTATGGAAGTGATGGTCATTTCTGCGTTCCGGGCTACCTAGGCCTCACTCTAGGTCGTTGTTCCACCATATCGAACAGTTAGGGCCTAAGAAGTGAACGCCAGAAGCATAAAATACAATATAAATATAACAGTTTTTCCATCGTATAAAACGAATAATAGCAACCAGTGTGAAAGTTATGGTCATTTCTACGTTCCGGGCAATCTAGGCTGCACTCTAGGGCGTTGCTCCACCAGATCAAACAGCTAGGGCCTTAGAAGTCAACGCCCGAAGCATGAAATACAATATAAATATAACAGTTTTTCCATCGTATAGAACGAATAATAGCAACCAGTGTGAAAGTTAACGTCATTTCTACTTTCCAGGCAACCTAGGCTTCACCCTAGGGCGCTGCTCCAACAGATTGAATAGTTAGGGCCTTAGAAGTCAACGCCCGATGCATAAGATACAATATAAATACAACAGCTTTTCCATCGTATAAAACGAGTGATTGCAACCAGTGTGAAAGTAATGGTCATTTCTACATTCCGAGCAACCTAGGCTTCACTCTAGGGCGCTGCTCCACCAGATCGGATAGTTAGGTCCTTAGATGTCAACGCCAGAAGCATAAAATACGATATAAATACAACAGCTTTTCCATCGTAGAAAACGAATAATAGCAACCAGTGTGAAAGTTATGGTCATTTCTACGTTCCGGCCAACCTAGGCTTCACTCTAGGGCGTTGCTCCACCAGATCAAACAGTTAGGGCCTTAGAAGTCAACGCCCGAAGCATAAAATACAAAATAAATAGAACAGTTTTTCCTTTGTATAAAACGAATAATTGCTGCCAGTGTAAAAGTTATAGTCATTTCTACGTTCCGGGAAACCTAGGCTTCACCCTAGGGCGTTGTTCCACCTGATGGAATAGTTAGGGCCCAAGAAGTCAACGCCAGAAGCATAAAATACGATATAAATACAACAGCTTTTCCATCGTATAAAACGAATAATTGCAACCAGTTTGAAAGTGATGGTCATTTCTACGTACCGGGCAACCTAGGCTTCATTCTAGGGCGTTGTTCCACCAGATCAAACAGTTAGGGCCTTAGAAGTCAATACTCAAAGCATAAAATGCAATAAAAATACATCAGTTTTTCCATCATATAACCGGAATAATTGCAACCAGTGTGAAGTTATGGTCATTTCTACGTTCCGGGCAACCTAGGCTTCACTCTACGGTGTTGTTCCACCAGATCGAATAGTTAGGGCCTAAGAAGTGAACGCCAGAAGCATAAAATACAATATAAATATAGCAGCTTTTCCATCGTATAAAACGAATAATAGCAACCAGTGTGAAAGTTATGGTCATTTCTACGTTCCGGGCAACCTAGGCTTCACTCTACGGTGTTGTTCGACCAGATCGAATAGTTAGGGCTAACAAGTGAACGCCAGAAGCATAAAATACAATATAAA